>NW_022196270.1:0-671907 GCF_008641045.1 Pistacia vera
GTTATTTGGAATCTGCTTATGACCCACCTACTAAATGGATTATAGAATCTGCACTACAATTAATCAATTTCCATCTTTCTTCTAACCATTTTCATTAATTCTGCTACAATTACATATTCGATCATGTTTATCCTATGTATATATAACATACATGGCGATAAAATTTGTAGCATGAACTTTTTAATACACATGAGATTGCCAGTGAGAGTGTCTTGTAACAACTGAGCAATCCTCATATACAGTTTTGAGCTACTTTTGAAAATCAAGAAGGTCAAAATCATTGATCCAGTTGAGGTTGTGGACAGAAGTTGTGAGCCATATGGAGCTGATGTTGCTACCTTCTGTGACCCAGAAGTGTCATGATTGCCAGTAGGTTTTTTGGCCAATCGACGTTTGTAGCGTTTAAGAACAGATGCCAAATTCTCTTTTCCCTTTGGGAAAGCCACATCACCAGCAGTAGTGCCTGTTCGTCCCTTTCGACAAGATATAGCAGTCTCTACGTCCTTAATGATGTCTAGAAGCATCGCTGCCATTGTGCATTTCCCTCTTCCTGGTTTTGCAGTAGGAGGCAACATGTTTGTTCAGTTTGGAACAAACGGGCTCCCGTCCCTCATTGTAGTGCAGATCCTATTGAGGTACTTTGTTTTAATTAGTTTTGCTTGCTTTTGAATATATTTGTGCGGAAACTTATAAAGCAATGAACATGTTTGTTTAAATGTTTGACTGAATTCTTTTAGGTGCATAGATACGTTATTTGGATTATTTATTTTCAAAAACTGTCATAAATTTAATGAAATTTTAATAATGGATGCCCGTCCACTGAATAATGGACGGGCGTCCATATTTTTTTTTTTTAATTTTTTGGATGGGCGTCCATATACATAGTAAATAGACACCCGTCCATAATATGGACGGGCGTCCATTATTTTTCTTTTAAAATTTTTTGGACAGGCGTCCATCTGTCCATAGTAAATGGATACTCGTCCATACAATATGAACGAGAGTCTATTAAATATGGGCGGGTGTCCATAAATGTTGGACGACCGTTCATTCACGAAAGACTCCAACGTGGTCGTGTCTAAATGGTTGCCATGTCCTTCGGTATAAAAATTCGGTGTAAAATTTCGGTGTCCGTAGCATTACTTATAAGGTTTATGATCTTGAAACTAATGATATTTTTGTCTCCCGTGATGTTACATTTTTGTGAAGAAATATTCCCTTTTAGTCAGGTAACTCAAGAGTTCAAATTCTGATATGGTTATCCCTTGCTATCAAACAAACATGATCTACATCCTTCAACTCTAGCACTCCTCCCATCACAAGCACCTCAAAAATCTTCGTCACTCCAAGCATCGTCATTAACGACATTCCTATTTACATGATATCTACTGTGATTTAGCCACTTTATTTCCGATAATCCATCATCATACTCAGATAGTGGTCATGTCGTAAGTAAGCCCTATCCTTTGTCTCATTACTTATCATATGATAAATTTTCTCCTTCTCACCGTGCTTTTAGTGTTGCAATTTCTGCTATGTCAGAACCCAAATCTTTTAAGCAGGCTGTTGACTGTTCAAGACCAAAAATGGTGTGATGCTATGGCTTCTAAAATTCGTGTTCTTAAGACGAATAAAACTTGGACACTTAATCAATCTCCCACCTCAAAAGCACGCCTAATATAAATATGATGGAGAACTCTTTATAAGGCACGCCTAATGGCTAAAGGTTACAGTCACTTGATTTCCCCGACGACTCAATTATTTATTTCTGCATGCCATCGTAGTCCTTTATAGCACCTTGGTGATGGAATAGTTATTATGCTTTAATTCTAGTATGCCTTTTAAATTTATTAATCAGAGAAATATTGCAAGCTATCAGAGATTGCGCATTCAACAACTATGTAACGTCCTAGTTCTATTGGTACAGCAACAAGGTTGTTTATTTGTTCTATCAACGGAAAAAAAAAAATCGCCTTTTTTATTTTTTTTCTAATGTAAATGAAATCATTATGAAAACTAAAACCAATGGCCATGATCAATTTCTGATAATCCCAGAAAACTCATCAGCATCTTACTAAATGACACCAAATATTTCTTGAAAACTCTTCGGGTGTGTTTGGCTGGGGGTAATCCCCCATTACTAAGGTAATGTCATCTTATATTACTTGATTACTTACGTTTGGTAATATAAGATTTCGATAATCTTCTAAAACCAATAATAATTACAATTGGTAATATAAGGGTGGCGTTTGGATCATATAATGTTTTTTTATCTTAGTAATAAGATTACTAGAAAGAAAGATTACATTGTAGATTATCGGGTTTAAATTATTATTCTACTTGGTTCAATTGGGATGTATTAATAATTAATGTGTTTGGTTGATAGTAATAACAGATGTCCTGAAATACCCTTATAATAGAATGCCCTTTAGATGATTACTAGATATAAATAATTAAGGGCTTGTTTGTTTTATTATTTCAAACCCCATTCTCTATCCTATTTCCAAAATACTTGTTTGTTTAATTATTTGGGAAATACTATTCTATTTTTTTAATTACTTTTAGACCCCTTAAGTTTATTAATTTAATTAAACACCCCCAGGAAAAAGTTTAAAAATTAACAAAAACAACCCCACTCACCCACCCATAGTTGCCAGATTCCGGCAACCACTGTCAGTGGTGGCCGAAATCTATCACAATGGCCTAAAAACGACCGAAAATGGTCATTTATTCACCGATCTGGCCTTTCTGGCCAGATCCGTGGTGGATCTGGCCTTTTGCGGTTGTCGATGACCCTATCTGGCCGTAGATCTAGCCTTTTCCGGCCAAATCCATGGTGGATCTGGTCGGAAAAGGCCAGATCGACACACCACCGGCCAGATTCGACCAGTCTGAGTCATAACGGCAGATTCTGACCAGATTCCGATGGTGGTGGCCGGAATCTGGCATTGTGGTGGTGGGGGTGTTTTTGTCATTTTACAAATTGGGTGTTTTGTAATTATTAACAAAGCCAAGGTTATTTTCGTCCACATTGTCCACTGTTTTGGGGTAAAATTGGACAGAAATTTAGATTACCGAAGTAATATTTTAATACCACCCTCCCCCCAGATAATATTATTCCCGGTGATTTACCCACTTTTTGACACTATTTGTCATTTTATTTTCCAGTAATGTTTTTGTACAAAAATGTCAAACACAGTAATCTGCTCAATTAAACAAATACTACCCTTGTTAAAAAATTTCAACCTAATCCAAACGGGCCCAAGATGTAATATGATTACCTCCATTTTTTAAGGTATTTTGAGATTACTTGATAATCTTAATTTTATTATAATTTTACCCCTTATTAATAAAATTTTAGGACAATAATACTCTTCTTATCTAAACAATTTACAATAAATGTAGGGACAATTTTAACCTCATATTCAAGATTTTTAAGACATAACTACTCTTGTACTTCAACCAAATTACCCAAAACCACAACCGTCCTAGCCACCACCCCAGCCACCTAAGAGGATTGCCGGCCACCACCGCTAGTCGCCGTCGGGACAGCACAGGGTCGACCGGATTTGGCTGGCGCCAGAAATGGCTTTACCGATGCACGGCTAGCCAGATTTGACCGATCGTGCGTCATTTCGACGATTGTCGGTAGTAGTCGCTAGCTACAAACAGTGGCTTGGGGTAGGTGGGGGTGAAGAAAAAATATAGAGAAGGAGATACCCAAAACGCACTAGAAGTCAAGGCCTGAGTAATTTTATTTGAGCCCTTAACTCATAGCAATTTAATAACAGTTATCAAGTAGTACTGGATTAGTAATTTTATTAGAGGGATGAATAATCATTCATTTGTGTTAATAATAAAAGGAAAAAAAATTCGTTTAAATAGCGTCATCGCTTATGTAAAAATGATAAAGAAATTAAAATGGAAAGAATCAAAGAATCCAACACATCCAGCAAGTCAAAGTCAGTATGAAGCTTCCTACTAAGAAGTGAAAACAAATCGACAATTACCAGACGTATTTGACGAGTTGTTGACATTAAAAAAATATACATAAATTTTTAACACAAAGAAAATCAAGAAAGAAATATATATATATAAAACATAAATTCATGACCATTGATTCATGGTAATCCAATCGCTAAGAAATTGTTTAGGTGACATTAAAAACAACCAACTCTTAACTTGTCATCTGAATCCATTAGATTATATTGAATCAACGGTCTCGAATTTTTGTTACAATAGCCTAATCTATTAATATATTACAGTGTTTTATAATAGGAAATTCTATGAACTGACAGGGACTATATATAGTGTTATCAAATAATGTACTACTAAAACCAAAAGAATTTAGGCCGGCCCTCAGGTAAGGTATTCCAATTTTCCTGTAATAGAAAGCCCAGGGCCTAATGAAATGATGACGGGGCGTAAGTCAAATGAAGAGCCCAGGGCCTATAAACAAAGGATAAAGTCTACTTAGTATCTTTTAATTATAACAAAGGGTAAAATAAATAAATAAAGAAACCAAGAAGAGGTTCTTTTAATGGGCTGTGATATATATAAGAAAAATAATACAGTTACCGAAAGGAGCACATAGAATTTATGCATCAAATGATATGACACAATCCTGACCATCGATTAATTATGAGTTAATATTAATCGATGGTCATGATTGCGTCACGTCATTCGATACATGAATTCGATGCGCTCTTTTCGGTAACTGTAACATTACTTTATATATAATAACAATAAATTGGTCCCTAGTAATTTTCTTGTATTTTTACATATTGCATTTAAGTAAAATGTAATTTTACATGACATGACAATATATTGAGTCCGATTAATGGGTAATTTTTTTATTTCATTTTATTGCAATGTACTATAATGAAATTTTACATAACCCTTAGGAGGCGATGTATATGTCATTTGTCCCATATAGAAGCTAATCAAGCAGAGACGTTGGATGCATTTGTTTCAGTATTTTTGCACTATCCTATTCATATCCTACCCAAAATACATATTTGTTTTCCTATTCTGAAAATCTTATTTTATTTTATTCGATTTTTTAAGCCCCCTAAGTTTGTTAATTTAACTAAACACCCCCTAAAAAAAGTTTAGAAATTGACAAAAACACCCCCACCAAACCCACATTTTCTAGATTCCGGCCACCCCCGCCGGAAGGTGGTCGAAATCTGGTAAAATGGCGCACTACTGGTTTGATCTGGTCAGTAGTGCGTCGATCTAGCCTTTTTCGGCCAGATCTTTAGTCGTAGCTAGTCGTCAACGACGGCTATATCTTTGGCTGTTGTTGACATCAAAACGCAACCAAATCTGGCAGTCAACAGCCAAATCTAGTAGTAGATCTGACATTTTCCAGCCAGATCCTGCTGATCTAGCCTTTTCCGGCCAGATCTTTGGTCGTAGCTAATCGTCAACGACGGCTATATCTTTGGCTGTTGTTGACATCAAAACGCAACCAGATCTGGCAGTCAACATCCAAATCTAGCAGTAGATCTAGCATTTTTATCGGTGCACGATCGACCAGATCCAACTGTTCATGCGTCGATAAGGCAACTCTGGCCACCCTCCGGCAGTGGTGGCCATCTGCCAGTATTTAATGGGTGGGTGGGNCATTATAAGTTTTTCCAATAAAGTTAAACAGTAAAAACTGCTTATACTCACAATATTATTCTATATATATTCAATTTCTTTTAAACCCCTTTAAATTTGTTAATTTAACTAAATACCCCCAATTTTTTTTAAAAATTATAAAAACACCCCAACAACACACATTTACCATATTCCGGCCACCACTACTGGAAGCTAGTATAATGACACACTACCAGTTGAATCTAGCTGGTAGTCATCGTTGACGACCAAATGCGATCAGATTTGACTGTCAATGGCCAGATCTATCTGTAGATCTGGCCTTTTCTAACCAGATCCATAATAGATCTGGCTGGAAAAGGCCATATCGGTGCACAATCGGCAAGATTCAGCCGATCATGTGCTGATACGGCTACTTCGGCCACCCTCCAGAGATCTTGGCCGGTTGTCCCTATTTAATGGGTGGGTTGGGACTGTTTTTGTTAACTTTTAATATTTTATTATAGGGGTGTTTGGTAAATAAACAAACATAGGGAGTATTTTTTTATTTTTAAATTCTACATCATAATACCAGTCCAATTTAACTTTTTTTCAAAATATTATTCTAAAAAGTATGAGAATAATAAACCGAACGGACCCTCAAATATTCAAGTTCAAATTACTTTGATTTAATCAATTGATAAAATTTGAATTTATGAATTGCGACAAACAATTCGAAGTTAAAACTTGCCTAACAAGCCGAAACTGACCAACCCTCAAAAGAAACGAAAGCAAGAACAAAGACAGCAATAATATTTTATGGATTTGTTCAAAATATAATATAAAATAAAAGTCCTCCTTATTAAGCTCTCTCTCGTAGACTAATTGATAAAATATCAGAGAGCTAGCTGTAGTCTCATAAACCATTCACACATATAAAGTAGAGCATAACAAAGCAGGACCTAGCAACTAGATTTCCCAATGAATATTGTCATTTCATATTTGCTCACCTTCTTCTTCATTCATGGACTCCTCCTTTCACACAGTGCCGCTTCTTGCATAGCGGAGCCCCCTGAAATTGTTTCTGGCTCTTCAATGGATGATGTTATATCTTCTCGTGTTAATTTTCGCAAGTTGAAGGTGGAGCTACCACTGTCGCCACCTTCCCCGAAGCCGAACACACCTCCATCTCAGAACCCGCCTCCAAACTAATTGATATGCTTTCATCTTGATATGCCAATTGTTGATGCCTGCAGACACTTTATGGTTCTATTTCCGATCGATTGTTGTTCTTAATTTACTGTTGTATGATGTTTTAAGTTATAATAAAATGTTTTATGTTATCATAAGTTTAAGCTTTTAGCAAAACATTTGTTTTAGCATTATACATGGCTCTATTGTTGCCACAATTTGCACTACTAATTACTAATCAATATAAGAGAAAATATAAAATCTAATAACCAGTCTCGGAAAATCTAACATCAATTAGTCTCTCTTAATCCATCTATTTACCACAAGACTTGAACACAAAAAAGAATTGAACTATTTAAAGATCTGATAATCTTCTTAACTTAATGAGAAATTACGAAGGACTAAGTACATATACATATTATATATTTATAAGAAAAAGAAAGACAAATCACATCATCATTAATTTAAAAATAATTATTGACTCTTAATTTTTTTAACATGATAATGTGAAAACTTGTCATTTGATGACCTTATTTAATCCATCTTGATAGATATATCTTTCTATTTTAAATTGGATTTTGGGGTTTTAAAGTCCCCAATCACCTACTCTTGCGTACGTACGGCTTGTGTACCAGTTGACTTTAAAATGAAATTAAAGTTTCATGTTATTCATCAATTGAAAGTGTCAAAATCTAACCATTCCTTGGTGACGTGATGGTAAAAAAGTAAAATGAAGTTTTATGAACTTTTAAGTTTAAGTCCTTATAAACCCTAATAAAAGTGACCACTAAGAGAGCCATCTTATCCACTGAACTAGCTAGAAGCTATCACTTCGGGTCGAAGCACTAAAAGAAAAGTATCAGGAAACGTGGTGGCATGGGAACCATGGGACCCCCCTACTAGTAAAGAGAAAACGGAAGTGCGGACTGTGCGGTCCTGTGCACCAAATGAAAAAGCCCTTTCCCCTTTCTTTAAGAATTAGGCCAGCTTCATAGCTCCAACCTATACAAGGGCTTTTTCAGCCCTTTTTTATAGGTTGGGTTGCTGTGATCTTTTCATAGGCTTCCCTGGTTCAAGACCTCGGAGATTAGTTGAGGTACATGCAAACTGGTCCGTACATCCCTATTTACAAAAAAAGTGTCAAAATTTGACACACTCAAATATACTGTTTTAATACTTTCTCTCCATTATTTATCCGTCATCCACGGACTACAACTTTCACACCCACTTACATGGTGAAAGCCACTAAAATTATCTACAACTAATAACACAGAAATGCTAATTTTTAAGTTAAAGAGTGTTGTCACGGAAAATATATTTTCAAAATTCATAAATTTTTTTTTTACATATTTCAAACTGCAAAGATGGTTGAGAGACTTTTGATCTTATATGGAAGTTGTTAGTCCAGAAATCTTCAGCATTCTTGAGGTGTTGTGATTGCTTGATGAAGATATAGTAGCTCGCTAGTTAAAAAGGATATAAAAGATCACCAATTTAGAAAAGTTATCCATATAATATAATGGAAATTAATTTTTGTGATTGGGTCAAAACTGATCCAAATCCAACTCATGCACATCCATTCTAAGAGTCATACAGACGAATTCTATATCATATTGTATAACAATGTTAATTACAAAGTATAACTGTGTTTTATTAATCTTTGCATAAATTGGTAATATATGTTGTATAATAATTGCACTGGTTCTGTCTGTCAATGGACATTGAACACTCATTGAAGGTGGAAAATGGCAAGGTTACCCAAAGTAAACGTAGACATCTATTAGCATATATTAGTGGAAGACAAAAAATGGCAAGGTTACCCAAAGTAAATGCTTGTCCCATGATTAGCTCAATCACGTTAAATCCGAGATTACGTGATCTGATACCAAATTTATCTGTGACCTATGACACAATTGTCTATTTAGCTCGCTCTTACGAGCTTAGCTCGCTGTACTGAGGTTCACTTTCTCTAAGCTATCATTGATTCCAAGCTTGTCAAAACTCTCTCACAACATTTGCCCCCAGTTTTTGGAGTTTGTGTCTAGTTTCAAAAACTATGTGTTCTTAGAGACATGTTGCCAAGGTGTAAGTTGCTAACAAACCAAGTTGGCTTGTGTGCTAGGCCTGACTAAACTTTAGCGAGCTTAAGAGTGCGGGCTTCTCCTTGGCAACCTATTGATGTCCAATGGATGATTTGGGACGAGCTTTGACTTGTAGTGACCATGCCTCATCCAGTGAGGTAGCCAAGACTTGAGAAATAACACCCTATTGGCTTTAGTTTGAACTTGAATTTTGAGTGCAAAGGTGTAATTTCTGAACAAGCACATCACGCATTTAATGTGGCTGCAAGTGAACAGTTGCCTTGGCTGCACATTTAATGCAGCAGCAGGCGTGTGTGCACACCGATTAAAATGACGGGACGTGATATTTCTTCTTTCAAAATAGCGGTTATGCTACTTCGCATATCACTGTCACGTGGCTGAAATGAATGGATGAGATCGCTGGAGAGATCGAAGGGTTAAGATCTTTTGTGAAAATGAACATTCACAATCATCTCCTTCTCAAGGTTACTTGCTATAAAAGGAACTATTAGCCAAAATACTAAAAACGCTTGCAAATATTTCCTGCTAACCAGAAAACATGCTCTCAATTTTGGTTGTGCACATTTTGATTTCTCGGTGGTTATTCCATCGACTCTCTCCACTTTCCCTTATCAAGTAAGTTCCCATTCCTCTCAACTTCTTTCTTGCTTGTTTTTGTTTAGCATTGATGTGGTTGTTGTGCTTGCAATGAAGTGGGTTAGACGAGAGTTCATATTGATGAGTTTTAGGCTTGGAAAGTTGTGTAAGGTAGTCGAAATTTGTTGCCAGAATCTAGGTTGGTTGTAGTGGCTCGTCGTTGGGTGTTCACTCTGATGCACCCCAAATACTTGGGAGTGAAGGCAAGTGTACTTAGACTAATTGTCTTGGCTTAGATAGCTCGTTAAACTTGTCCTTTCAAGCTTCAAGTATCTGAAGATGAAAACACCATCATGGACTCTAGCAATAGGATTACTAGGAAGGTTGTAGAGAAAACTTACTCCGCGAGCCCAAACCGGTACAATGGTCCTAAAGTAAATTCAATGGATATCGACGATGAGTTTGTCGAGGTAGCAGAGCTTGAGGACATGGAGCCCATTTACACTATTAAAGCTAAAAAAGAAAAACCCTATTTCTGCAATCTCTCAGGAGGATCTAGATCACGTTAGGGACAAAAACACAATCATTTGCCCCTTTTGCCTTGCAAAGGATCATTCATCTAGGTTCCCATCCCCTGGCTGGGTAGCGACCTCTGTGGTGCTTCTCAAATGGGGAGCATTAGTGCCACCACATCCCTTAATTGCCAAAGTCTTGGAGTGCTTCAATATCGCTCCACTTCAGCTTACGACGAACTCATACTTGTACATGGTCGGCATGCATATTGCTTACATGAAGGATGGCTTGGGTGAGCTATCGGTGAGTGAGCTCATTTATCTATATAGCCTAAAACGAGCCAATGATACGCCTACTAACTCTCTAAGGCAAAGAAGGGTAGCGTCAAAGGCCTGGAAGGAATCCCAAACAAGGGAAAACAACTCATTTAGGGATGCCAATAGGTGTTCGTTTGACTTCCCTTTAGGTTGTTTTATTTTATTTCTCTTTTAATGACCTAATTTCCTTTGCTCACAGATAACTGTACCCAAATCGATCTCTCGGTTGAATCGCAACAACGACTTCAAAAATTTAGCCAGCTTTATGACAATCAATGTGACTTGAGTGAGCTTATTACTCTTGAGAACTTGAAGGAATTCGGGTTTTACCTTGTTGTTGCAAACTTTGAAACACTCTTTGCCAGAAAAAGGAAAAGTAAAGTAGATTTTATATTACCTTTTAATTGTGTATTCACTGGTTGAATTTAACCTGCTTTGTTGATTTTGCAGGGATGAAACTTGCTAACAGGCCTAAGTCTCACAAAGGCAAAGTTTCATCTTCCTCGGGAACGAGGGATCAACCCTCAGATCCAAGCTGTCAGTAAAAAAATTCCATAGTTTCAAGCCCCCATGCAAGCTTAAAACAGGCTGGCAGTGAGCTTGGTGAAAGCTTGAGCACGGAGAAGGCTATCTCATAGCCCAGAAAAAGTCTAGTGATAATAATAGATATGCCAAGTTATATGGCTTGGGGCTCGTCTGCAAGTCGACAAGAGAGAACGAGGGATCCTTCCACCAATTAACTTCTATTGAGCTTCTTTCTCGTGGTCCAAGGAATCTAATGATTCGATTGAGGATCTGATCACTTGGATACATAATAACATTGCCACGGGAGCTTTTGTTTCGAAAGATACCCCTACTACTAAAGTCTTTGAGGATTATCAAAAGTTTCTGTCACATAAGAAAATATGACGTGTAACCAAGATGGCCTCAAAGGTGTTCTCCATCCTTTCTATCAATATGTAATTTCCTCCTTGTTTAATTTTCCCTTTATTGACCTCGTTTTTTAACATTACTCAAATTTTGAGATCAAACTTTCACCATGCTCCATCTCCTGTTCGATGAGGCTTATACTCTTCTCAAGCACTTTGATAAAACCATCGAGGAGGACGAGGAGATAAAAAGGTCCTCTGAAGAAAGGATAAAAAAATGGAGGAACAGCTAGCGAGGGCTAGTGAATTTGCAACAGTTTGAATCACAGGGAAAGAGAGAGAGTTTGAGGAAAAACTTCGCCAAGGACCGAATTTCCATAGATAGGGACCAAATGTGTTCCCTGCCTGAAAAAGCATAAAAGATGGCCAATACTACTCAAAGCGAGTTGAAGAAAACAAAGTCCAAGATAAAAGAATGTAAGAAAAAGCTGTTGACAACCCGAGAAAATGGTATTCTCATTGGTGAGGAGATGACTCAACTCAGAAAGGAGCTCAAAAAGGCAAAAACGACGAGTGAAGAAACGACATAGGAACTCTCTGTTAACATGCTTAAACTTATGTGGGAGAATAACCGTAACCTAGATTTCTCCTTTCTGCCTCGACACTATCAGATCGAGATAGAAAGGTTTAAAGTTGAGGTTGCGGGGCAGACTTTCGTTTACTCGGACTCCCCTTGACCCAAGGATAACAAAGATGGCAAAGACACCTCTAACACTGGCGAGTTCAATCTTTTTGGAGAAATTATTGGTGAACAAACTACCCCCAGCTCGATGCTCATCAGGTCAAAGGAAACATCATTGATGAACCCCCTGCAGGTCCTGTCAATGAGGTTGTTCCCATTACCAAAGTCGGAGCCACCTAGTTTGCTCATAGAGATCAAGCTATCCCTCTTACTTCCTAGATCATCCTACTCAGTCTTCTGCTTAGATTTTAGGTGGTTTTTTTTTTTTTTAGCAGTATACTTAAACCATATCGGTAAAGGAAATATTTTTATCGAATCGAATTAACTTACTTTCTCATTTCTCATCCTGATGTTACTTGTGTGCGTCGAGCTCTATTTAACTTGAAACATTTAACTTAGTTATTCCAAGTTCAGTTTGATTTTTTGGTCGTGGGATGTTGGCTTCTTCGAAGTCATTCCTCTAACTCACTAACAATTTACGAGTTGTTCAAGCGAGCACTTGGAGTTCGGTCTTCGAGCTACAATGATGATTGTTTTCTCAAAGACTCTCTTCAAGTGGTTGCAAGGATTCCATCTCGAGATGACATCGAGTTATAGATGTGAGTTAGTCTTGAGACTTTGTCGTCGAGGAATATTTGAACTGTCGTCGACATGTCAACTTTGATTTTTGTTCGAGTCACCCATCATCAAGTTCAATGGGATGCCCCTCGAGCTTGCGTTTTGGTAATGTTGCTTTTCCTAAAGGATTCTTTAAGTTACAACTGGATCGTCTTCTTAAGTTGAAAACTTTGAATATTAGCAACACCTTCTTCGCCCTCGAAGCACGAGCACTCTAGGACTTCACTTATATACTATTTACAACAAACAAGATTTGGACATAGTTTGAATTGTATTGAACTTTATTAATTGAATAAGGGTCATACTTGACCTTACAAATCAAACTAAAAAGCTGTAAAGTACATCAATAAATACATATTTTACAAAAATAAATGTCAAATTAACTACTGGTAGTACCTCTGAAGATGTTCAACATTCCAAGCTTGTAAGACCGCTGCGCCATTCAAATATTTTAGATGGTAGGTTCTTGTCCCAAGCTTCTCAAATATCTAGAATAGACCTTCCCATTAGGTCCAAGTGCTCCTGTGTTTATGTCTTTTGCACACGGCACAATTTTCGTAAAAACGAGATCCCTTACTTCAAAAATTCAGTTTCTTACTTTCGAGTTGAAAAAATTTGTAGCTCATTTTTGGTACGAGGCTACTCGTAACTGAGCTTTATTCTAGGGCTTTTCAATCAAATCTAGCCTCAATAGCATAAGCACCTCATTAATATCCTCGCTAAAATCTTCTTGTCAAAACGATTCAATTCTGACCTCAACCAGAGCTATAGCTTCACACTCGTAAACCAATGAGAACAAAGTTGCCCCAATGGTAGCTCTCGTTGTCATTCTGTATGACCATAGCACTTCTAGAAGCTCGTCTGCCCAACTTCCTATAAGGGCGTTAAATTTTGTTTTAAGAATGTGCTTGATAACCTTATTCATTGCTTCTACCTGGCCATTAGCTTAAGGTTGGTAGACTGTTGAGAAGATTTTCTTAATACCGAGCCCATCACAGAATGCTTTGAAGTCTTCGCTATCAAATTTCTTTCCATTATCTGTAATGATCATGTGTGGGGCATTGAACTTGCAGACAATGTTCTTGTAAATGAAATCTTTGAGTTCATTTATTGTTATTGTGGCTAACGGCTCAGCTTTAGCCTGCTTAGTGAAATAATCGATCGCAATCGCAGCGAACTTCACCCTGCCTTTTCCTTAAGGAAAAGGGCCAATTAGGTCGATCCCCCAGATGGTAAATGGCCATAGGTTGGTCAAAGTAGTTAACTTTTAAGGAGGAGCTTGAGGAATATTTGCGAATCTTTGGCACTTATGACATTTATAAGTAAAAGTGGCTACATCTTTGTAGACAGTCGATCAATAATACCCCTGTTGAAGTACTTTATAAGCTAAAGTCCATCTATCGATGCAATTTTTGCAAATTCCCTTGTGGATCTCCCTTAGAATATAGTTTGCCTCTTCGTCCGTAACAAACCACAATAATAGGGTGCTATAACCTCGCTTATACAACTTGCTACTGATTAGGGTGTAGCAAGCTGACTTAGTCCAAAGAGTTATGGCTTTCAACTTATCCTTAGGCAAGATCTCATCTTTTAGATAAGTAATCTACATCCACGTCGATTGTCGATATGTTGACATCATTGCTTGCTCAGACACAATGATATTAGGACTTAGCAGGAATTTTACTAGGATCAAATCTAAAGCTTCTTTATTCATTATAGAAGCCAAACAAGCTAATGTGTTGGCTTTAGAATTTTGCTCCCTAGGTGTTTATTGCACTGTATAATTATTGAAAGGTTCAAGCTCAAATTTCACCTTTTAAAGGTAACATGCCATTTTTCCCCTTTCGCTTGATATTCCCTGAAAAATTTAATGCACGACGAGCTGGGAGTCGTTAAAAATACTGAATGATTTTGCCCTAATTTCTTTTACCAACTAAATTCCTAGGAGCATTACTTCATACTCGGCTTCATTTTGGAGGCAGTAAAATTGAATCTAACTGTAGCTTGAATGCGATCTCCTTCTAGGCTTTTGATCAAGAGATCTGCCCTTACTTATTTTTTATTGGATGAGCCATCAACATAAAGGGTCCATTTCCACAAGCTCTCGAGCCTCTGCTCTGCTGGAGTGGCATTATTAGAACTACTTGCTTCCAGAGAGCTTGGTTTTACCTCAGGTTGATATGAAAATTATGAGATAAAATCCGCCAATACTTGTCCTTTGATGGATGTTCATGACATGTACTTAAGATTGAATTGGCTCAATTTTATAGTCCATTGAACTAATCTACCCGATGTCTCTAGTTTCTATAGGACTTTGCAAAGTGTGTAGTTAGATAATACATGGATTGTGTGAGCTTGAAAGTATGGCCGCAGTTTTTTGGATGCAACGACTACAGCCAATGCTAACTTCTCAATTTTCGGGTAGCTTGTTTCTGCATCAAGTAGCCGCTTACTCACATAATAAATTAGCCACTGGACTCTCTCCTCCTCACAAACCAATGTTGCACTTATCGTGTGTAAAGACACGGATAGGTATAGGTGAAGTGGTTCTCCGGGTATTAGTCTTGATAATAGTGGAGGTTGGCCGAGGTGTTTCTTCAGCTCCTAGAAAGCTTGCTCACATTCCTCGGTCCACTTAAAACTCTTTATTCCCTTTCAATACCTTGAAGAATAGCAGACACTTGTCCGTTGGAAACAAAATGACTAAAGGCGGCAACTCGACCTGTCAGGCTTTGAACTTGCTTAGGCTTTACCGGACTCTGTTTGTTCAATAGTGCTTGAATGTTTTCCGGGTTGGCTTCAACACTGTGTTGATTCACCAAAAAGCCTAGAAACTTGCCCGAGCTGACCCCAAATGCACACTTCAGAGGATTTAACTTCATTCAATACTTTATGAGAATACCAAACATCTCTCTTAGGTGCTCGACATAATCCTTGACAACTTCTGACTTGATGAGTATATCATTGATGTACACCTCCATGGTTTTCCCAATTAGCTCTGTGAACATCATGTTTACCAAATACTGATATGGTGCCCTAGCGTTCTTCAAGCCAAAAGACATAACCATGTAACAGTAAATACCCTAGTTAGTAACAAATGAGGTGTGCTCCTCATCAGTTTTATATATCAGGATTTGGTTATATCCCAAATGAGCATCCATGAAGCTAAGTAGTGCGTTCCTGACTGTTGCCTCTACTAGCTGGTATTGGGAAAAAATTTGAAGACACCATTGTATTGAGTCAAGGCACTGCATAATCATCAAAATAACATTTTCTTCACTACAAAGTTTGTCATATTTGTTTTAAGGATCGTTTATAACTAAACTCATTTTATCCATTTTTTTATAAATAAAATCACTAAATTATGGGGTGCACATCCTTTGCATATATTGTGCACATTTTATTGTATTATAAAAAAATTATTTAAGTTGCTGGGTAATTTTGGGGAACAAATGTTGTTTGGGTTATTGAGTTTAATTATAATAGTGGCAGACCTAATAAAATAAGGCCCAGATTTTGTTGATTGGGTTTTAGTTGCATAAATGAATGAATGGACTTGGATTTTGAAGCCGTATGGGGTTGTAAAAAGAAAATTAGGCCCAGTTATTATTTGGGGTTTTAAATGAATTTGTTTGTATTGGTGGGCTGACTTATTGTTAATGATAAGGCCCAATATATTAATTTGTTTGAGTATTGGATTTGTTTATGTTAATGGCTGACTTATTAATTATGATGAGACCCAATTATATTATTTTGTTGGGTTTAGGCTTTGATGATAATTGGTGAGGAGGATAATATCAGAAAGGAAAATTTTGTAAGGCAGTGTGTTCTGGGTTATGGGGGTGTAATTGTTAGGATAGAAAGTTAATTTGGGGGTTGACTGCAAAGATTCAAAGTTTTGGGACTTTTAAAATTGATAATTCATATAGGGTGTAATTGATAATTTTACATGCTTTTGTACTTTTGACGTGGTGAGCATTACACTCATGATTACATGCCGTTTTTATCAAAATGTTATATTATATTATACTTTATATATATACATAAGGCATGCATAATGCATATTTGAATGGAATTGTGAATGCATGATTGTTAATATGTTTGACTTTAGATTGGAAATCACCCCAACCCAATTGAAATCTATAGTGCAGAATACTTCCACTATGAGTTATTACTTAGAGATTTACTTTGCAATAAACTGAATATATATGAAAAAAGTTGTCCTATAGTGCACTCACCTTTGTTGTAAAGCTCTCATCTCAATATGTGTATTTTAAACCTTCAAGTTTTCCTGTTTTAGAGAGTCCATGAATAAAATGCTTCACTTCTATTTGCATAACCTTACCAAATAAAAATAATTTAATGAGATATAGATTAAATAACTAACCTAATAAAAATAATTTTGTGAGATTATAGACTAAAGAAAAGATTATAGTAACAACTCATGTGATGAAAACTCACATTAGAAGCGTTCGACAGTCTATAGAAAGGATAGCCAACAACAAAACCTTTCAAATCAAATTCTAAGATCTGCATAAATAAAGATTATTAGCTGACTTGATAAGTTATCTATCATAATCCAATTTATAACTTAATCGATATAAACTCCATAAATACAAGATAATTCAAAAACCCAATCAATAATTCAATACACAATCAATATAATCAATAATTCAATACACCTCAATGGAATGCCTAACATAATAATTCAAAACACAATCATCACCCCCACAAATTCGATTCCAAGGGTATCATTCAAAAAATCTGAGACAAAACCCAATCAATGATCTTCACTAAATACCACACTAAACTAATTGATACTAATTGGTTAAAGAAAAAAGAAGTAAGAATATAAAGTGAAGGGGAAACTTTACCAGGCATTGAAATTCACTAGCAATCAAATCAATTACTTTCTTCCTAAATAAAACATTGCAACGTTGACAAATAACCCAAATCGTAAAATCACAAACACAAACATAGAATTAACAAGAACATAAAACAATAGTAACTAATTTCTACATGTTAACATCCACATAATTGGTACTAATTAGTTAAAGAAAAAAGAAGTAAGAATATAAAGTGAAGGAGAAACTTTACCAGGCATTGAAATTCACCAGCAATCAAATCAATTCCTTTCTTCCTAAATAAAACATTGCAACATTGACAAATAACCCAAATCATAAAGTCACAAACACAAACATAGAATTAACAAGAACATAAACAATAGTAACTAATTTCTATATGTTAACATCCACATAAACAAAAATTAAATTGCACCACTAAATTATGGAGACTCATACCGTAAAGGCGATGCAAACTTTTTATTGGAATATAAAACAACCAACCCAATGTATTTTGCACCCACATCCAAACCAAGCAATCGACCTCGTATCTTGCTGAAAAGTTAGAGTATAATTTGAAGAAATTTGAATCAGGCACAATTTATCTAATTTTATGAATTGGGAAAAAAATTTGAAGACATCATTATATTGAGTCAAAACACAGCATAATTATCAAAATATTTTATTATTCACTTCAAAGTTTGTTATATTTGTTTTAAGGTTCGTTTAGAATTAAACTCATTTTATCACAATTTTTTTTTTAATAATTAAAACCAATAGATTATGGGGTACACATCACGTGCATATGTTGTGCACATTTTATGTTATTATAAAAAAATAAATTATTTAATATAAAACATATTAATATAAAACTTCATAATGGTTTGTTCGACTCATTTGAAATCTATAATACAGAATACTTCACACTGTGAGTTGTCCCGAGTAAACAAGAGATATTATGAAATAATGAATTAATTCTTTATAGCCCACAATTTTATATACTTGTTAAATTCAAATACAAACTCTAATTAATTTCAAAACCCTACCAATTAACTTATTCTCATCTATATATATGAAAAAAGTTGTTCCATAGTGCACTCACCTTTGTTGTAAAGCTCTCATCCTAATATGTGAACTTTAAACCTTCAAGTTTTATCGTTAGAGAGGGCTCCTAAATAAAATGCTTCACCTCTATTTGCATAGTGTTGCCAAATAAAAATAATTTAATGAGATCTAGACTAAATGACTAACCAAATAAAAATAATTTTATGAGATTAGAGACTAAGGGAAAGATTATAGTAACAACTCATGTGATGAAAACTCACATCAAAAGCTTTTGACGGTTTATATAATGGATAGCCAACAACAAAACCTTTCAAATCGGATTCCAAGATCTGCATAAGTAAATATTATAAGCCAACTTAATAAGTTATCTATCATAATCCAATTTATAGCCTAATCGATATCAATACCATAAACACAAGATTCACTTCAACGGAAGGTCTAACATAATAATTCAATACACAATCATAACCTATATAAATTCCATTCCAAAGGTATCATTCAAAAAACCTAAGACAAAACCCAATCAATGATCTTCACAAAATATCACACTAAACTAATTGGTTAAAGAAAAAAGAAGTAAAAATAGAAAGTGAAGGAGAAACTTTACCAGGCATTAAAATTCACCAGCAATCAAATCAATTCTTTTTTTCCTAAATAAAACATTGCAACGTTGACAAATAACCCAAATCATAAAGTCACAAACACAAACATAAAATTAACAAGAATATAAAACAATAGTAACTAATTTTTATATGTTAACATCCACATAAAAAAAAAATTAAACTATATCACTAAATTATGCAGACTCATAATGTAAAGACGATGCAAACTTTTTATTGGAATATGAAACAACCAAACCAAACAATCGACCTCATATCTTGCTGAAAAGTTAGAGTATAATTTGAAGAAATTTGAGCCGGGTACTATTTATATAGTTTTATGAATTGGAAAAAAATTTGAAGGCACTATTATATTGAGTCAAAACATTGCATAACCATCAAAATATTCTATTATTCACTTCAAAGTTTGTCATATTTGTTTTAAGGTTCGTTTAGAATTAAACTCATTTTATTACATTTCTTTTTTATAATTAAAAACATTAGGTTATAGGGTGCTCATCACGTGCATATGTTGTGCACATTTTATGTTATTATAAAAAATTAAATTATTTAATATAAAACATATTCAAATATAAAACTTCACAATGGTTTGCTTGACCCACTTGAAATCTATAATATAGAGTACTTCACATTGTGAGTTGTCCTAAGTAAAAAAAAGATATCATGAAGTAATGGATTAATTCCTTATAGCCCACCAATTTATATACTTGTTAAATTCATATACTAACTATATATATATATATATATATATATATACACGCACTAAGATATTTACTTGCAATAAACTGAATATATATGAAAAAAAGTTGTCCTATAGTGCACTCACCTTTGTTGTAAAGCTTTCATCCTAATATGTGTACTTTAAACCTTCAAGTTTTCCTGTTTTAGAGAGCCTTTGAATAAAATGCTTCACTTCTATTTGCATAGCTTTACCAAATAAAAATAATTTAATGAGATCTAGACTAAATGTCTAACCAAATAAAAATAATTTTATGAGATTAGGGATTAAAGAAAAGATTATAGTAATAGCTCATGTGATGAAAACTCACATCAGAAGTATTCAGCGATCTATAGAAAGGATAGCCAACAAAAAAACATTTCAAATCAAATTTCAAGATTTGCTTAAATAAAGATTATAAGCTAACTTGATAAGTAATCTAATATAATCCAATTTACAACCTAATCGATGTAAACACCATGAACACAAGATTCACTTCAACAGAAGGCTTAACATAATAATTCAATACACAATCATAACTCTTACAAATTCTATTCCAAGTGTATCACTCAAAAAATTTGAGACAAAACTCAATCAATATTCTTCACTAAATACCACAATAAACTAGTTGATACTAATTGATTAAAGTAAAAATAAGCAAGGATATTAAGTGATGGGGAAAATTTACCAGGCATTGTATTTCACCTGCAATCAAATCAATTCCTTTCTTTCTAAACAAAACTTTGCAACATTGACAAGTAACCCAAATCATAAAGTCACAAACACAAACACAAACATAAAATCAACAAGAACATAAAACAAAATTAACGAAAATTAAATTACATATTAACACCCACATAAACAAAAATTAAATTACACCACTAAATTATGCAGACTCATACCATAAAGGCAATGTAAACTTATTATTCGATTCTAAAGTAGCCAACCCAATGTATTTTGTATCCATATCCAAACCAAGTAATTGATCTTGTTCTGAAATGTTTCTCTTCAGAGTATCATAGAGTAAGTGAACGAGTCTCACATACTTCATCTAAGATTTAACTGATCAAGTCAGTATTCAATTAGGCATTTTAAGCAGATAAACATAAACAATATTATATATTTAAATGTTTTTTCTTTTGGTAAATCATAATTTTATAAAGAATTAAAGGAATACACTTAAAAGGGGAAATCTCCGCAACACCCAACCATTGAGGCTTGAGGGAAAGCAAGATGGCCTGAACATCCCATCACCAAAAAATAATAATAATAATAATAATAAAAAACCACCAAGCAAAACAAGAATGTACAATCCTTTACAAATCAACCCAAACTAGGAGCAACAATGCCCATCAAAAGGAATTTTTACATATTAACCCAAATCATAAAGTCACAAACACAAACATAGAATCAAGAACATAAAACAACAGTAACTAATTTTTATATATTAACATCCACATAAACAAAAATTAAACTACACCATTAAATTATGCAGACTCAAACCATAAAGGCGATGCAAACTTTTTATTCGAATTTGAAACAATTAACCCAATGTATTTTGTACTCACATCCAAACCAAGCAATCGACCTCATATCTTGCTGAAAAGTTAGAGTATAATTTGAAAAAATTTGAATTGGGTACTATTTATCTAATTTTATGAATTGGGAAAAAAATTGAAGGCACCATTTTATTGAGTCAAAACACTGCATAATCATCTAAATATCATATTATTCACTACAAAGTTTGTCATATTTGTTTTAAGGATCGTTTAGAATTAAACTTATGTTATCACATTTTTTTTTAATTAAAACCACTAAAATATGGGGTGCACATCCCATGTATATGTCGCGCACATTTATGTTATTATAAAAAAATTATATTATTTAATATAAAACATATTCAAACATAAAACTTGATAATGGTTTGCTCAACCCATTTGAAATCTATAATGCAGAGTACTTCACATTGTGAGTTGTCCCAAGTAAACAAGAGATATCATGAAGTAATGAATTAATTCCTTATAGCCCACAAATTTATATACTTGTTAAATTCATATACTAACTCTAACATATATATGACAGAAACAACAACAAAACCTTTCAAATCAAATTCTGAGATCTGCATAAATAAAGATTATTAGCGACTTGATAAGTTATCCCAATTTATAACCTAATCGATATACCCCATATACAAGATAATTCAAAACCCAATCAATAATTCAATAAACATCATATAATCAATAATTCAATACATCTCAGGCCTAACATAATAATTCAATAAACAATTATCACCCCCACAAATTCATCTAAGGGTATCTTTCAAAATCTGAGACAAAACCCAATCAATGATCTTCACTAAATACCACACTAAACTAATTGTACTAATAGGTTAAGAAAAAGAGTAAGAATTAAAGTGAGGAGAAACTTTACCAGGCATTGAAATTCACTAGCATCAATCAATTACTTTCTTCCTAAATAAAATTTGCAACGTTGACATAACCCAAATCGTAAAATCACAAACACAAACAGAATTAACAAAAACATAAAACAACAGTACTAATTTCTACATGTTACATCCACATAATTGGTACTAATTAGTTAAGAAAAAAGAAGTAAGAATATAAAGTGAAGGAGAACTTTACGGCATTGAAATTCACCACAATCAACAATTCCTTTCTTCCTAAAAAAACATTGCAACATTGACAAATAACCCAAGCATAAAGTCAACAACACAAACATAGAATTAACAAGAACATAAACAACAATAACTAATTTTATATGTTACATCCACTTAACAAAAATTAAACTACACCCACGAAATTATGGAGACTCATACCGTAAAGGCGTGCAAACTTTTTATTGGAATATAAACAACCAACCAATGTATTTTGTACCCACATCCAAACCAGCAATCGACCTTGTATCTTGCTGAAAAGTTAGAGTATAATTTGAAGAAATTTGAATCGCACAATTTATCTAATTTTATGAATTGAGAAAAATTTGAAGACACCATTGTTTGAGTCAAAATACTGCATAACCATCAAAATTTTTTTATTCACTCAAAGTTTGTTATATTTGTTTTAAGGTTCGTTTAGAATTAAACTCATTTTATCATTTTTTTTTTTTTAATAATTAAAACCATTAGATTTATGGGTGCACATCACTGCATATGTTGTGCACATTTTATGTTATTATAAAAAAATAAATTATTTAATATAAACATATTAATATAAAACTTCATAATGGTTTGTCGACCATTGGAAATCTAAATACAGAATACTTCACACTGTGAGTTGTCCCGAGTAAACAAAGATATTAGAAATAATGAATTATTCTTTATAGCCCAATTTATATACTTGTTAAATTCAAATACAAACTCTAATTAATTTCAAAACCCTACCAATTAACTTATTCTCATCTATATATTGAAAAAGTTGTCCCATAGTGCACTCACCTTTGTTGTAAAGCTCTCATCCAATATGTGAACTTTAAACCTGTAAGTTTTTACCGTTAGAGAGAGCTCCTAAATAAAATGCTTCACCTCTATTTGCATAGCGTTACCAAATAAATAATTTAATGAGATCTAGACTAAATGACTAACCAAATAAAAATAATTTATGAGATAGAGACTAAGAAGATTATAGTAATAACCATGTGATAAAACTCACATCAGAAGCTTTTGACGTTTATATAATGGATAGCCAACAAGAAAACCTTTCAAATCAGATTCCAAGATCTGCATAAGTAAATATTATAAGCCAACTTAATAAGTTATCTATCATATCCAATTTACATCCTAATCGATATCAACACAAGATTCACTTCAACGAAAGGTCTAACATAATAATTCATACACAATCATAACCTATACAATCCATTCCAAAGGTATCATTCAAAAAACTTAAGACAAAACCCAATCAATACTCTCACAAATATCACACACTAACTAATTGGTTAAAGAAAAAGAAGTAAAAATAAAGTGAAGAAGAACTTTACTAGGCTTAAAATTCACCAGCATCAAATCAATTCTTTTTTTCCTAAATAAAACATTGCAACGTTGATAAATAACCCAAATCATAAAGTCACAAACACAAACATAAAATTACACAGAACATAAACAATAGTAACTATTTTATATGTTAACATCCACATAAAAAAAAATTAAACTACATCATAAATTATGCAGACTAATAATGTAAAGGCATGTAAACTTTTTATTGGAATATAAAAACAACCAACCTATTTTGTACCCAATCCAAACCAAACATCGACCTCATATCTTGCTAAAAAGTTAGAGTATAATTTGAAGCAAACAAAAGTAAATGTGCGTCGGGCTTTGGAGGCAGTAAAATTGAATCTAACTGTAGCTTGAATGCGATCTCCTTCTAGGCTTTTGATCAAGAGATCTGCCCTTACTTATTTTTCATTGGATGAGCCATCAACATAAAGGGTCCATTTCCACAAGCTCTCGAGCCTCTGCTCTGCTGGAGTGGCATTATTAGAACTACTTGCTTCCAGAGAGCTTGGTTTTACCTCAGGTTGATATGAAAATTTTGAGATAAAATCCGCCAATACTTGTCCTTTGATGGCTGTTCATGACATGTACTTAAGATTGAATTGGCTCAATTTTATAGTCCATTGAACTAATCTACCCGATGTCTCTAGTTTCTATAGGACTTTGCAAAGTGTGTAGTTAGATAATACATGGATTGTGTGAGCTTGAAAGTATGGCCGCAGTTTTTTGGATGCAACGACTACAGCCAATGCTAACTTCTCAATTTTCGGGTAGCTTGTTTCTGCATCAAGTAGCCGCTTACTCACATAATAAATTAGCCACTGGACTCTCTCCTCCTCACAAACCAATGTTGCACTTATCGTGTGTAAACACACGGATAGGTATAGGTGAAGTGGTTCTCCGGGTATTGGTCTTGATAATAGTGGAGGTTGGCTAAGATGTTTCTTCAGCTCTTACAAAGCTTGCTCACATTCCTCGGTCCACTTAAAACTCTTTATTCCCTTTCAATACCTTGAAGAATAGCAGACACTTGTCTGTTGGAAACAAAACGACTAAAGGCGGCAACTCGACCTATCAGGCTTTGAACTTGCTTGGGCTTTACCGGACTCTGTATGTTCAATAGTGCTTGAATGTTTTCCGGGTTGGCTTCAACACTATGCTGATTCACCAAAAAGCCTAGAAACTTGCCGGAGCTGACCCCAAATGCACACTTCAGAGGATTTAACTTCATTCAATACTTTATGAGGATACCAAACATCTCTCTTAGGTGCTCGACATAATCGTTGACAACTTCTGACTTGACGAGCATATCATCGATGTACACCTCTATGGTTTTCCCAATTAGCTATGTGAACATCATGTTTACCAAATACTGATATGGTGCCCTAGCGTTCTTCAAGCCGAAAGACATAACCATGTAACAGTAAGTAACAAATGAGGTGTACTCCTCATCAGTTTTATACATCAGGATTTGGTTATATCCCAAATGAGCATCCATGAAGCTAAGTAGTGCGTTCCTGACTGTTGCCTCTACTAGCTAGTATTGGGAAAAAAATTGAAGACACCATTGTATTGAGTCAAGGCACTGCATAATCATCAAAATAACATTTTATTCACTACAAAGTTTGTCATATTTGTTTTAGGGATCGTTTATAACTAAACTCATTTTATCCATTTTTTTATAAATAAAACCACTAAATTATGGGGTGCACATCCTATGCATATATTGTGCACATTTTATGTTATTATAAAAAAATTATTTAAGTTGCTGGGTAATTTTGGGGAACAGATGTTGTTTGGGTTATTGAGTTTAATTATAATAGTGGCAGACCTAATAAAATAAGGCCCAGATTTTGTTGATTGGGTTTTAGTTGCATAAATGAATGAATGGACTTGGGTTTTGAAGCCTTATGGGGTTGTAAAAAGAAAATGAGGCCCAATTATTATTTGAGGTTTTAAATGAATTTGTTTGTATTGTTGGGCTGGCTTATTGTTAATGATAAGGCCCAATATATTAATTTGTTTGAGTATTGAATTTGTTTATGTTAATGGCTGACTTATTAATAATGATGAGACCCAGTTATATTATTTTGTTGGGTTTAGGCTTTGATGATAATTGGTGAGGAGGATAATATGAGAAAGGAATATTGTAAGGCAGTGTGTTCTGGGTTATGGGGGTGTAACTGTTAGGGTAGAAAGTTAATTTGGGGGTTGACTGCAAAGATTAAATTTTTTGGGACTTTTAAAATTGATAATTCATATAGGGTGTAATTGATAATTTTACATGCTTTTGTACTTTTGACGTGGTGAGCATTGCACTCATGATTACATGCCGTTTTTATCAAAATGTTATATTATATTATACTTTATATATATACATAAGGCATGCATAATGCATATTTGAATGGAATTGTGGATGCATGATTGTTAATATGTTTGACTTTAGATCTGAAATCACCCCAACCCATTTGAAATCTATAGTGCAGAATACTTCCACTATGAGTTATTACTTAGAGATTTACTTTGCAATAAACTGAATATATATGAAAAAAGTTGTCCTATAGTGCACTCACCTTTGTTGTAAAGCTCTCATCTCAATATGTGTACTTTAAACCTTCAAGTTTTACTGTTTTAGAGAGTCCATGAATAAAACGTTTCACTTCTATTTGCATAACCTTACCAAATAAAAATAATTTAATGAGATCTAGACTAAATGACTAACCTAATAAAAATAATTTTACGAGATTATGGACTAAAGAAAAGATTATAGTAATAACTCATGTGATGAAAACTCACATTAGAAGCGTTCGACGGTCTATAGAAAGGATAAACAACAACAAAACCTTTCAAATCAAATTCTGAGATCTGCATAAATAAAGATTATTAGCCGACTTGATAAGTTATCCAATTTATAACCTAATCGATATGAACCCCATAAATACAAGATAATTCAAAAACCCAATCAATAATTCAATAAACAATCAATATAATCAATAATTCAATACATCTCAGGCCTAACATAATAATTCAATACACAATTATCACCCCCACAAATTCAATTCTAAGGGTATCATTCAAAAAATCTGAGACAAAACCCAATCAATGATCTTCACTAAATACCACACTAAACTAATTGGTACTAATAGGTTAAAGAAAAAGAAGTAAGAATATAAAGTGAAGGAGAAACTTTACCAGGCATTGAAATTCACTAGCAATCAAATCAATTACTTTCTTCCTAAATAAAATATTGCAACGTTGACAAATAACCCAAATCGTAAAATCACAAATACAAACATAGAATTAACAAAAACATAAAACAACAGTAACTAATTTCTACATGTTAACATCCACATAATTGGTACTAATTAGTTAAAGAAAAAAGAAGTAAGAATATAAAGTGAAGGAGAAACTTTACTAGGCATTGAAATTCACCAGCAATCAAATCAATTCCTTTCTTCCTAAATAAAACATTGCAACATTGACAAATAACCCAAAGCATAAAGTCACAAACACAAACATAGAATTAACAAGAACATAAACAACAATAACTAATTTTTATATGTTAACATCCACTTAAACAAAAATTAAACTACACCACGAAATTATGGAGACTCATACCGTAAAGGCGATGCAAACTTTTTATTGGAATATGAAACAACCAATCCAATGTATTTTGTACCCACATCCAAACCAAGCAATCGACCTTGTATCTTGCTGAAAAGTTAGAGTATAATTTGAAGAAATTTGAATCAGGCACAATTTATCTAATTTTATGAATTGAGAAAAAATTTGAAGACACCATTGTATTGAGTCAAAATACTGCATAACCATCAAAATATTTTATTATTCACTTCAAAGTTTGTTATATTTGTTTTAAGGTTCGTTTAGAATTAAACTCATTTTATCACTTTTTTTTTTTTTAATAATTAAAACCATTAGATTATGGGGTGCACATCACATGCATATGTTGTGCACATTTTATGTTATTATAAAAAAATAAATTATTTAATATAAAACATATTCAAATATAAAACTTCATAATGGTTTGCTCGACTCATTTGAAATCTATAATACAGAATACTTCACACTGTGAGTTGTCCCGAGTAAACAAGAGATATTATGAAATAATGAATTAATTCTTTATAGCCCACAATTTTATATACTTGTTAAATTCAAATACAAACTCTAATTAATTTCAAAACCCTACCAATTAACTTATTCTCATCTATATATATGAAAAAAGTTGTCCCATAGTGCACTCACCTTTGTTGTAAAGCTCTCATCCCAATATGTGAACTTTAAACCTGTAAGTTTTACCGTTAGAGAGAGCTCCTAAATAAAATGCTTCACCTCTATTTGCATAGCGTTACCAAATAAAAATAATTTAATGAGATCTAGACTAAATGACTAACCAAATAAAAATAATTTTATGAGATTAGAGACTAAGGGAAAGATTATAGTAATAACTCATGTGATGAAAACTCACATCAGAAGCTTTTGACCAGTTTATATAATGGATAGCCAACAAGAAAACCTTTCAAATCAGATTCCAAGATCTGCATAAGTAAATATTATAAGCCAACTTAATAAGTTATCTATCATAATCCAATTTACAGCCTAATCGATATCAACACAAGATTCACTTCAACGAAAGGTCTAACATAATAATTCAATACACAATCATAACCTATACAAATTCCATTCCAAAGGTATCATTCAAAAAACTTAAGACAAAACCCAATCAATAATCTTCACAAAATATCACACTAAACTAATTGGTTAAAGAAAAAAGAAGTAAGAATATACAGTGAAGAAGAAACTTTACTAGGCATTAAAATTCACCAGCAATCAAATCAATTCTTTTTTTCCTAAATAAAACATTGCAACGTTGATAAATAACCCAAATCATAAAGTCACAAACACAAACATAAAATTAACAAGAACATAAAACAATAGTAACTAATTTCTATATGTTAACATCCACATAAAAAGAAAAATTAAACTACATCATAAATTATGCAGACTAATAATGTAAAGGCGATGTAAACTTTTTATTGGAATATGAAACAACCAACCCAATGTATTTTGTACCCACATCCAAACCAAACAATCGACCTCATATCTTGCTAAAAAGTTAGAGTATAATTTGAAGAAATTTGAGTCGGGCACTATTTATATAGTTTTATAAATTGGGAAAAATTTTGAAGGCACCACTATATTGAGTCAAAACACTGCATAACCATCAAAATATTCTATTATTCACTCCAAAGTTTGTCATATTTGTTTTAAGATTCGTTTAGAATTAAATTCATTTTATCACATTTCTTTTTTATAATTAAAACCTTTAGATTATAGGCTGCACATCACGTGCATATGTTGTGCACATTTTATGTTATTATAAAAAATTAAATTATTTAATATAAAACATATTCAAACATAAAACTTCATAATGGTTTGCTCGACCTATTTGAAATCTATAATGCTGAGTACTTCACATTGTGAGTTGTCCTGAGTAAAAAAGAGATATCATGAAGTAATGAATTAATTCCTTACAGCCCACCAATTTATATACTTGTTAAATTCATATACTAACTCTAATTAATATATATATACACGCACTAAGAGATTTACTTGCAATAAACTGAATATATATGAAAAAAAGTTGTCCTATAGTGCACTCACCTTTGTTGTAAAGCTTCATTCTAATATGTGTACTTTAAACCTTCAAGTTTTCCTGTTTTAGAGAGCCCTTGAATAAAATGCTTCACTTCTATTTGCATAGCTGTACCAAATAAAAATAATTTAATGAGATCTAGACTAAATGTCTAACCAAATAAAAATAATTTTATGAGATTAGGGATTAAAGAAAATATTATAGTAATAGCTCATGTGATGAAAACTCACATCTAAAGTATTCAGCGATCTGCAGAAAGGATAGCCAACAAAAAAACCTTTCAAATCAAATTTCAAGATCTGCTTAAATAAAGAGTTAAGCTAACTTGATAAGTTATCTATTATAATTCAATTTACAACCTAATCGATATAAACACCATAAACACAAGATTCATTTCAACAGAAAACCTAATACAATAATTCAATACACAATCATAACTCTTACAAATTCTATTTCAAGTGTATCACTCAAAAAATTTGAGACAAAACTCAATCAATATTCTTCACTAAATACCATAATAAACTAGTTGGTACTAATTGGTTAAAGAAAAAAGAAGCAAGGATATAAAGTGATGGGGAAAATTTACTAGGCATTGTAATTCATCTACAATCAAATCAATTCATTTCTTTCTAAACAAAACTTTGCAACATTGACAAATAACCCAAATCATAAAGTCACAAACACAAACATAGAATCAACAAGAACATAAAACAAAATTAACGAAGTTCTTCATATTAACATCGACATAAACAAAAATTAAATTACATCACTAAATTATACAGACTCATACCATAAAGACAATGTAAACTTATTATTCGATTCTGAACTAGCCAACCCAATGTATTTTGTATCCATATCCAAACCAAATAATTGATCTTGTTCTGAAATGTTTCTCTTCAAAGTATCATAGAGTAAGTGAACGAGTCTCACATACTTCATCTAAGATTTAACTGATAAAGTAAGTATTCAATTAGGCATTTTAAGCAGATAAACATAAACAATGTCATATATTTAAATGTTTTTTCTTTTGGTAAATCATAATTTTATAAAGAATGAAAGGAATACACTTAAAAGGGAAAACCTCCGCAACACCCAACCATTGAGGCTTGAGATACAACCAAGGATTGAGGGAAAGCAAGATGGCCTGAACATCCCATCACCCAAAATAATAATAATAATAATAAAAAACACCAAGCAAAACAAGAATGTACAATCCTTTACAAATCAACCCAAACTAGGAGCAACAATGCCCATCAAAAGGAATTTTTACATATTAACCCAAATCATAAAGTCCCAAACACAAACATAGAATCAACAAGAACATAAAACAACAGTAACTAATTTTTATATATTAACATCCACATAAACAAAAATTAAACTACACCATTAAATTATGCAGACTCAAACCATAAAGGCAATGCAAACTTTTTATTCGAATTTGAAACAATTAACCCAATGTATTTTGTACTCACATCCAAACCAAGCAATCGACCTCGTATCTTACTGAAAAGTTAGAATATAATCTGAAGAAATTTGAATCGGGCACTATTTATCTAATTTTATGAATTGGGAAAAAAATTGAATGCACCATTGTATTGAGTCAAAATACTGCATAATCATCTAAATATCATATTATTCACTATAAAGTTTGTCATATTTGTTTTACGGATCGTTAAGAATTAAACTTATGTTATTACATTTTTTTTTTTAATTAAAACCACTAAAATATGGGGTGCACATCCCGTGCATATGTCGCGCACATTTATGTTATTATAAAAAAATTATATTATTTAATATAAAACATATTCAAACATAAAACTTGATAATGGTTTGCTCAACCCATTTGAAATCTATAATGCAGAGTACTTCACATTGTGAGTTGTCCCAAGTAAACAAGAGATATCATGAAGTAATGAATTAATTCCTTATAGCCCACAAATTTATATACTTGTTAAATTCATATACTAACTCTAACATATATATATATATATATATATACATGTGTGTGTGTATATATATTTTATATGTATACACATACATATACATATATATATGTATACATATATATACATATATATGTATACATATATATGTATATATATGTATATGTATACATATATATGTATATATATGTACATGTATACATATATATTTATATATATATATATATATATATATATATATATATATATATATATATTTTTTTTTTTTTATATANGTGATGGGGAAAATTTACCAGGCATTGTATTTCATCTACAATCAAATCAATTCCTTTCTTTCTAAACAAAACTTTGCAACATTGACAAATAACCCAAATCATAAAGTCACAAACACAAACATAGAATCAACAAGAACATAAAACAAAATTAACTAAGTTCTACATATTAACACCCACATAAACAAAAATTAAATTACACCACTAAATTATGCAGACTCATACCATAAAGGCAATGCAAACTTATTAGAGCAAGTGAACGAGTCTCACATACTTCATCTAAGATTTAACTCATCAAGTCAGTATTCAATTAAGCATTTTAAGCAGATAAACATAAACAATGTTATATATTTGAATTTTTTTTTTGGTAAATCATAATTTTATAAAGAATGAAAGGAATACACTTAAAAGGGGAAACCTCCATAGCACCCAACCATTGAGGCTTGAGACACAACCAAAGATTGAGGGAAAGCGAGATGGCCTGACCATCCTGTCACCAAAAAAAAAAAAACCAAGAATGTTCAATCCTTTACAAATCAACCTAAACTAGGAGCAACAATGCCCATCAAAAGGAACCCAAAAGCCTAAACCCAAAATTCACCAAGAATCCACTAAGTGATGTTCTTTCTTCTGAAGTGGTTGATAGAAACCGACATAGCGGTGCTGAAGTAATTCAATAGATACCGAAAATGAGTGTCGAGGTAGTGGAGCTCGAGGACATGGAGCCTATCTCCAGATTTAAAGCTAAGAAAAACCCTATTTTAGCGATCTCTTAGGAGGATCTAGATCGCATTAGGGATGAACAAGAAATCATTTGCCCCCTTTGTCTTGCAGAGGATCATTCGTCGAAGATCCCACCCCCTGGCTAGGTAGACCTATGTGGTGCTTCTCAAATGTGGAGCATTAGTGCCACCCCATCACTTCATTGCTAAAGTTTTGGAACGCTTCAATATCACTCCACTTCAGCTTATGGCGTACTCATACTTGTACATGGTCGACATGTATATTGCTTACATGAAGGTTAGCTTGGGTGAGCTATCATACAATGAGATTGTTCATATATATAGCCTAAAAACAAGCCAATGAGACGCCTACTGCCTCTCCAAGGCAAAGAGGGGTGACATCAAAGGCCTGGAGGGAATCCCGAACAAAGCTAGGGGTTAGGATTCCAACTTCTTTTTCTATGAGAGCAAGGAAAACGACTCCTATAGGAATTTCAATAGATGTTTATTTGACTTCCTTTAGGTCGTTTTATTTGATTTCTTTTTTAACTACCTAATTTCCTTTGGTCGCAGATAACCGTACCCAAACTGATCTCACTGTTGAACTGCAGCAACGACTTCAGAAATTTAGCTAGCTTTTTTACGATCAACGCGACTTGAGTAAGCTCATTACTCTTGAGAATTTGAAGGAATTCGAGTTTGCCCTGCTACTGCAAACTTTAAAACACTCTTTGCTAAGAAAAAGAAAAGTAAAGTATATTTTATATTGCCTTTCAATTGTGTATCTTTCCAAAGGTTAGTTTGCGGTCTGATCCCAGCAATTATAAGTGTCCAGATTGACTCTTGGAGCATCCATGACCTTTGCCTGCTCATTCTTAAACCTTATTAAATATGAAGTCAATATTTCGCCTTTTTCCTGCCTGTTGTTACTTAAATAACTCAAGGGCATGGCAAACTACTTTCTTGCCTTGAACTGCTGGAGATATAGCAAAGTGAACTGTTGCCAAGAGTGGATGAAGCTCGTTGCAAGCCTCTTATATCCATCTCTTTGCATCTCCTACCAGGGTAACTGTGAAGCAGCAACACTTTGCATGATCAGAGACCTGATGCAACTCCGACAAGTCATTAAAAGCATCAAGGTGATCCTTGGGGTCACCTCTTCCTTTGAACTTGATGTTCGGTGCTTTGCGTCCTTGAGGTAAGGATGTCTGGTGCACTTCCTCTGAGAAGGGGGAGTTAACTACTCTCGTGGGTTGGTTTTCCTGACGAGTCCTCAGGTCATCAAGCATTCTTTGTACCTGATCCAACTTTGCATTCACCGATGCATTTTGTTCCCAGGCTCTATTGGCTTGCTACTTAATATGGTGGTGTCAAAGATTAGTGCTCTACGTGCCAAGTCTGTTGTGCACACTAGTGCGTGATGCCGAGCTGTAGTTGCTTGAACGATAGGTGCTATTATAATCTAGATTATTTCTTCCTCGATGTGGGTACGAACCGGCAAATTGATTCTAGGTGTCTGATTGACGCACATTTTAACCTCCGTGAGCCTACGAAGATTGAGCTTGACTTAGGCTTAGGTCCAAACTGGAATGACAAGTTTGAATATTATGTTGCTCAGTGTGAGCAGTGTCCTGGCGACCTACATTTTCTTCTGCAAGCTCTTTTCCAGGTCCCCTGCCCAAATCATTCTAATTTTGACCTCTAGGTAGGTGCACAATTTCTATCCTACGTTGCCTGTGATGGTGCTCACTAGGCGACCTGGAACTATCATTCGCAATTTCATTCTCCCAGTCTGGGGTTGGCTCAATGATGTTTCGATGGCTTAAGGGTGGACTTTCCTACTGTGCATTCTTCATCACAGTCACATCTTGTTGAAGGGCCTCACTATATTGTTGAGTAATCTCAACATGTCCAACACCACATTATCCGGGTTAGATGTGCCAGCCCTTGTGGGTTCACTGGCTGAATCACAATTGGGATCAATGGTGGGTGATTTGTTGGGGCCACCTGGTTGACCTCGTGGTGGCCTACCCCAACATTCTCATTGAGGTTGTTGCCAGTATTGGTTGTGAAGTTTCTGGTACGCACCATGGTTGTGGAAAGGTGGCTGCGGCTAAAGAATAAATTGTTGGATTAATTAGAAATAATTTCATTCCTCGCTGGATGTGCACATGATTAATTAAAATCAGCAAAGAAGAACAAGAATGAGGCATAGAACAATTTTCAAAGTGGTTCGGCGATCTAAATCTGATCAAGCCTACATCCACTATTATCTTATAATGCTACGAGTACAAAAATAAGTATAATCTCACTAGAATTGCTAACTTCTTACAATGCGTTTTCTAGGGTTATTTATACAAGAATTGGATAACGATTCCATGACGAATTCTCAGGATTGTGGCTTAAACATAGGAAGTTAATCTCATCATTAGCTCAATTGCATTAAATTCAAGATTACGTGATCTGGTACCGAATTTGTCTCCTTGATTCTAGGGGATAAGGCTTATCTGTGACTTGTGACACAATTGTCCATTTAGCTCGCTCCTATGAGCTTAGCTTGCCGTACCAAGATTCATTTTCTCTGAGCTATCACTGATTCTGAGCTTGTCAAAATGCTCGCACAACAATTATCGATTAGTTTAAGTTCAAATTTCTAATCCGTCATGATCTGATATAGACACAACTTATTCTCTTATGTTTTCAGCAATTACTTAATGCTAGAAAAAATAGTTGATCCTCTATATGTTATTAGAAATTATAAAGAAGTGGGCTTTTAAACAAGTTTCTCTCTGTTAGGGGATACCAGTTATTGATATGCAATTGAAATAAACTGTGTTTTCAGTAATCTTGTTTTTGCTAATTTACCCACTAAGTCATTAAGCTATCAACTGCTGAACTGCAGGGGTTTTTGTACATGAAGAATTTTTTGTGATATTGAGACTCGAATTTCAGTATTGATGTTGTATTGCTTTGCATTCAACATGTCAAGTCTCAATTAAAAATTCCGGTAACTTTGTTGCTACCTGTGTGTATTGTAAACTAGTGGAAAGAAAATTGACTCTTTGTTAGACGAGAATGGCAGAGATTTTAAGTGACACAGCTTGCAGACAGTTATCTCAGATGTTCTTGGCAGTTTTGTTCTTTCATAGTTCTGAATATGTTTTAGCAATTGCCTTTCATGGTAGTTCAAATGTTACTCTTAAATCACTTTTGATTAGCAAATACTATCTTTTGGCAATGGCATTCTCAGTGGTAAAGTACTTAGTGGAAATTTTTTTCTTCCCTGGCTTGAAGGAATAGCGGTGGATAAGCAATGTAGGTCTTGCGATGGTTATAATTGGTAATTGGGGAAATCGTTAGGAAAATTGCTATTATAACAGCCGGGCGAGCCTTCACACATTTAGTTATGATCTACCATGGGGAACACCACCAACTGGTTACTCATGGAATCTATAGCTTTGTCCGCCATCCTGGATACTGCGGTTTCCTCATCTGGTCTGTTGGCACCCAGAAAATGCTCTGTAACCCCATCTCCACAATTGGATTTGCAATTATTGTGTGTAAATTTTTCCACTAGCGGATACCATATGAAGAATATTTCATGAGACAGTTTTTTGGGCCAAACTATGATGAATATGCGCGGCGAGTTCCTTCTGGGGTGCCATTTTTAAAGTAGTAATATATGATCATGTTGGTAGGGTAGCAATTGTCTTGCATAGACACCTTGCTTCATCAAACCTTTGATGCTAACAGACTGACGGTGGTGAGAGAGACCATTTTATTTATCCCCCCTGGCTTTATGCTCGGCTGAGAATGTACTATTGACATAGGTAGTGTTTATGAAGATTTTTGTTACCGTAAGGTGCAGTGTTAAGTTTTATTATTATTCTTTCATCAGGAAGTTATCAGACAGCTTACAGTTGTCAATCCATTACAAGTTTCTAGACTTCGGATTTGTCATCTTTAGTGCTCGGTTTGGTTATACCTTGTAAACTTGCTATGGATTGTGAAAGAGCATTTTGTTATAATTTTTGTCAAAATGCAATACAGAGATTACTTCCCATCTATCAGATTGATGTTACAGAAGTTTCATCTTAAGATTGGGTTGAATCTTTCATTAAAGTTGTTCACCAGTCCCTTTGATAAAATTTTTAATGAACTGTACTTAACCGTTAAATTAATCAGCTTCTTGAACTCACTTAACACACAACAATATTGACAATCATGATAAGAGAAGCTATTTTGCACCAAGAATTACCACAATGCTCATATATAAGTGTTTGATTCTACAATGACAAACGATTTCTTTCTGTTCTTTATCTCTAAAATAACATGTAAAAGGCTAAAAACTTTTTACAGAAACGGTGTTATTGTGCATCTAAAACAAATAAAAAGGTGTCTTCAATAATTAATTAATTAAACAAAACTTCCAAGTTCTGTGAGATTAAGAGAGATTATTGTAGCCTCTGCAGCACGAATTTACTAGGATTTTAGTAAGTTATACACTCATTTCTCAGCATGTGAAGTTCCAATGCATAAAATATACTCTTTTACAATCCATAACAAGATTAATAGGTATAGCAAGTACAATATTAAACCTCAATTACTCATTTAAACAACAAATACAATATTACAAGTACAGAGCTTAATCTCGCGAAAGCAGCAATATTGAAGAGCTGGATGCATATTGAATGGAATTGGAAAAGGGCAAAAGAAAAAAAAAAATCTGAAAATCAATCAAACTGAGAACATATTTTTTTATACACTATAACCCCTTCACTACAAAACTGATGTTAATTCTATCATCAAATTCTTATAAAGCTCAATTGGGTTTAGTTAAACTGGGTTAATTACTAAACATTACGACCCAAGGTCCTCTGCTTTGTTGCATGCTGCACTACTTTTTCTTCCACAGGGAGGCCCTTCCGTCGCCTCACAGCATCAATGAGTTATCTTGCTGTATTGGGCAGCACACTAGAACCATCTCCAAACTCTTCAATTTCCTCTTCTGTTTTGGACACAAAGAAAGGATCCTCTGGAAGTGCTTCCCAATGACTAAGGACAAGAAGGGCACTTGCAGCTCCTGAAGTCCATCTCCTAAGCTCATCAGGGAAACCAAAACTTTCAGAGACGGCAAATAAGCATGAACAGTGAAAAGCGGAGACCCTTTCTGCATTTCCTCCTTCAAGACTCTGGCTCGCCTTCGAGCAAGCACAGCATACATAGGACCCAAATATTCAGTTGGGGTGTTCAACTCACAAAAATACATGGCCTTAACAAGCCGGGTTTCTTCTGCAACATAGCTGCTCTACAGGCATCTTTAACAGCTGTCATAACCTGCCCAGAGAAGATGCCATACTGCTCAGATTGTTGTAAAGATTCAGGCTCATCAGCTTGCCCTGCCAAGGGAGAGATGTAAGCCTCAACAACAAATGCCAATCCCCACATTGGTTCATCACATAAGGGGCCAGCTGCAGTAGCCAGCTGAAATCCAGAAACTATGCTGCTCTGAAGACTCTGTGCTTCTTGGCACAATGATGAAGCTTGAGTAACTTCCAACAATGTCCCAGCAGCTGAATCAGCATCATTATTGATATCATTAGCATTATCCACAAAGCCTAATCTCTCAGACACATGAGCAGAACCTCTTATAAGAACAGAGCAATCAGTATTCTTTCTTTTATAATCTGGTGTGAAGAGGATGTTAGGACCAACATGCCTTGGACCAATTGCCCAAATCCTTGTAAGAAACTTTTGTCACTTTGCTTTATATTTCTCCACTCGCTCCTTGTCAATCTCATTCCCAGAGGAAATATGATTCTCCAATGCATCCATTATGTGCTGTTTGAAAGCTTCAATTGGATTATCTTCCTCATCAATGCTTGATCTCTGGGTTTCCAAGCATTTGATGCTTTGCCTTCCAATAATACCACCAAGCAAATCAGCACACTCATCAAGCACCTTAGTCACATTAAGAGGAAGTTTGTTGACTTGCACTCTAACAACACATCTGCCATTTGGAGTCATCTTCTCAACATAATCAGAGCTCCCACTTAATAATTTCAGATTCTCTAATGGATTACATGATTCACCCTCACCCTCACCCTCAATGGTCTCTTTATAGGACACAAGAGGTGGAGAGACTTCCAAGCTTACCTTAGCAAACCTCTCCTTCAAATCCTTTATGCATCTTTCTAGATGAACCTCTCCTGCAACAGCAAGCACATTTTCCCCTCTAGATGAAACAGTAACCTCTACAAATGGATCTGCACGATTCAAAAGCCACAATCCTCTCATTAAAGCACCCATATCTGCTGGATCAGTTGGCTCAATTGCAACTTTTAAAGTTGGTGAGACCTGATATACCATACTTGAGAAAGGCCAACAGTTTCTTGCAGACGAAAGAGTTGCGCTCTTCAATATATGCTGACCAAGGCCTCGGATAGCCACAACATTCCCTGCCTTGGCAGAAGCCACTAGTTTCAAGCCTTGACCCATCATTAGATATAAGGACTGCAACTCCGCTTCTTGTATATGCTTCTGCACTGATTCCCCCTTTAATGGATCATATAAAGCTGAAAGCACAAAAACCCTTTGCCCTGAATAAAGAACTCCACTAAAGATCCTAGCAAATGCAAGGAAGCACTCATCTGATTCACCATTTCAGCCTTTCTCAGAATAATTATCCAAAATCTTCGCATTTGAACCTCGTTGAGGCAGCATTTTTATTGGGACAGCAAACATCTTGGAAACAAAAGCAACACATGGCGCTTCAGGGCTTGAATCACAGGCCTAAACTGACTTCCTCACAAGATCTGCCTCCGTAAGTACATTTTTATCAACATCATAATCTAAAATCTCTCTATTTGGAAGCAAACGTGAAATACGAAAAGATTGAGCAGAAACTGGATCTGGCACACACTTCACTACCATTGACAAGACTGCATCTGACAATGGAAGCCAATGGCTCATAACTGATTGAAGCACAGTTTTTGGATCCTTGCTCTGAAGCTCACGAGGTGGTATAGACAAATTAAACGATTTAATCACTTTCTCAAGTACTGCTTTATCCCCATCTGGCTCTAAAGCAGCCTGGTAAACTTGCCACAATGGCTCAAGCACAAACTGTGCAAACATAGGCCGCACTTTACTCCCTGTACCTATCCCCTTCTTCTCCACAATCATCTTCGTCTTTGGATTGAAATACCAAGGACCCCACAAAGCCTTCTGCAATGCAGCGGTACTAGCTCCAAGCTTTGTAGCATAAAATTCAGCAAACTCACTAATTGTAAAACCTCATCCATCCAATGCATAAACAAATGCTACATTCCCCTTCTGGGGTTGAAATGTATCTTCCTCATCATCCTCTATAAACTCAAGATTCTCATCACACAGCTTCTCGGAAGGCCCCGCGAGTATAGAATCCACTTTGTCACTCATAATCCCATTAACCTCATGAACAATTCTCAACAGCCTATTATAAGCTTCCATTGGACTCAACCTCAACTCACAAATCAACCTATCAATCTTATTAAGCACTAAACATGGCATCAACTTCTCAATCCAAGACTGACGCAAGACAGCGTGAGTCTGAATGTGAAAACCCTCAACAGCATCAACCAAAACCAAGGCACCATCACTCAAACGGGCAGCGGTCGAGACTTCACTACAGAAGTCCATATGACCAGGGGAGTCAATCAAGTTAATTGAATAGTGTTTATAATGAAGAGCAATGGAAGAGCTCTTCATTGTAATGGCACGCCTTTGTTCCTCATCAAGATAATCCATAAACCTAAGTTTACCCGCTAGTTTTGGGTGGAGAAAACCACCACCAGTGGCGGCAATTAGATGGTCAGCAAGTGTTGTTTTACCATGGTCTACATGTGCTAATATGCATATGTTTCGGAGGTTTCGGGTATCAGACTCACCCATTTTAGCACAAAAAGAAAAAATCTAACCGCCCCCTTTCACTGGCACGCCTTTCACAACCAGTCACCGGCTAACCGCCCCCGCCGAACGGTCGGCCGCAATCCGCGGCACTCTCGGGTCTCGGCTGTTCCCTTCTTCAGTTCAGTGCTCAGCTTCTTCACCTAGTACGCCGTCGCCGTCCGCCTCCGCCGATTGGGCAATGTAAGTTGCAACAGCAATCTCTCTTTTGTACAATCAATATGTATTTTCAAAGGGAAAAATTAGAATTAGAAATTTATGATTGTACCATCAATATGTAACCTCTGATTATTTTTAAACCTTTAGGAATGAACACTGTTATTATGTTCACCCCATAATAGAAATTTCAACTACGTCGATAACACCACCAATCCACCATTGTGAATGACTTGACCTCAGCCCAGGGAATACTCGGAATTTTGTACAGGGAATACTCGGGCCGTGCAAGTATATAATATGAAATTGCATATCCTCCAAGAAAACTACATGCAACCATCTTTTATGACGTACAATTAAGAAAGCTGTCGGAAAACTTCTCAAATCTTAAACCACCTATCGCTCTCTATAAACTTAGTCCGCCCACTGTATATCAAGTAAAACCCCGTTCTTATTTCAACCAAACCCGTGCTTGGCTTCAGTATTACGAAATTCGGGCTTTCTCCCGGGCCTAGATATGGGCTTACAAATGTTGAAATTTAACCGAAATTCATGTTCCTTATATATATATATATATATATATATATATGCACAACAAAGAGATTCTTACAAGTTTGTTAATTTCAATCTTTAAACAACTTCATTTTTAAGTATAGAAAGTCGGGGCAAAAGTGTTATTTTATATAAATCTGTTGGGAAAAATCAAAAGGCATTTGCTTTAGAGATAATACTATACTTACAACTCAATCTTACAAACTTTCTCTTACAACCTCAATGTGGTAACTTGCGTTGTTAATTTTTAAAAACCTAAAGGGTGATTTCAAAAAAAAAAAAAAAAAAAGGCCTTGAATTGAGCATCCATCCAACAATTTGAAAAAACCAGATGATACTTTTTGAAAGGGATATTGGATATTATCAATTAGGGTATAAACTTTCCAGACTACCAATAGGAGGGTAAAAGTTATAAATTGTTCAGGACAATAAACAGTTACTTAGGGTAAGGATTTGATTTTATATAAAGGTGAAGATGTAATTGAAAAAAAATGAAATTATTCTTTTTACAAAATAAATAAGAAAAATTATAAATGATCAAATTAAAAATAGAAATTAAACAACTAGATAAAATATTTAAGGGTGCGTTTGTTTTAGTATTTTAGATATGATTTTTGATATTTTTAGAGTTAGGTGCGAATAACGAGGAAAGATTTAAAATTTAACAAAATCACCCCTCTAAGTTTGCTAATTTATGAAACACCCCAACATATAAAAAATTTGCAAAATGACAAAACACCCCCACCCACAATTGCCAGATTTCGGCCACCACCGCTAGAATCTGGCATTACGGCGTACGACCGGTCGGATCTGGCCGTTCATGTGCTGATATGTCATTTTTTGACCAAATCCACCACGAATCTGACCAAAAAATGACAGATCTATGGTCATTTCTGGCCGTCAGCGACAACCAAAGATATGGCCGTTGTTGACGACCAGCTACAGCCAAAGATCTGGCCATTCTTTGGTCGTAGATTTGGCCGAAAAATGATAGATCAGCACACTACCGGCTAGATCCAGGCTGTAGTATGCTATTATACCAGATTCCGACCACCTTTCGACGGTGGTGGCCATAATCTAACAAATGTGGGTTGGGTGGGGGTGTTTTTGTTAATTTTTAAATTTTTTTCTAAGGGTGTGTAGTTAAATTAACAAACTTAAGGGATTTAAAATATAGTTGAAGAAAATATAATAGTATTTTGAGGATAACTTCTAAAATAAGATCTAGAATAACAAAACAAACGCATCCTAATTTATCCCTTTTTACAAAATAAATAATAAATTGTTTTTGTTTTTATTTTATCTTGTAAAATTTTATTTTATTTTTAATGAGCAATATAACACTTACTAGACATTTTTCAAAGATAAGAATAAAAATATAGTAATAATAAAAGTATAAAGAAATCTTACAAAACTTTTTAAACAAAGTGATGTGGCAAGAAATGAATGAAAGAGTAAATACAAAAAACGAAACTTTTAAACTTTTTGTATTCACTCTTTCTTTTATTTCCTGTCATATCACTTTGTATAAATTTTTTTATTTTTTATTTTTTTATACCTCTAGCATTATTGATAAAAAATAACTCTTATAAGTCTAAGATGTCAATCATATTAACAGTTTTGGGCCTAAATACCCATCTTATAGCCCAACCAAATAAATCTGTTGTCTTCGATTTGAATTGGCGAAAATAACCTTTTCAGTTTGAAGTCACCGATTCAAAGATTTTTAGGGTAGAAATAAAAATTGATGTCATTTCTTATTAGATTTCACATTTGATCCTTTCAATAGTCTTGGACGATAATATTTGTCTAAGCCATTTGAGCACAATTAACCACCAATTCACTAATTTACGCGTGAAATTTGAAGACAATGAAAAAACAATTTAAATTATTAAATCTAGAAACTGGGAAACCCAGATGCTTAAACTCAAATTATTACCTATTTTAATTTATATCTATAAAATTTCAAATTGATTTCTTCATTTTCTTCAAATTAAAACACATTAATACGTTATTACCAGCTGGATTGGAGGCATGTTGTGTTTAAATGGTTTAGAGAATCAATGGGGTTTTAAACGAGCTCTTAAATATTGAAAGGGTCAATCAAAATCCTCATTAGAAATAAGGTTTTTTTCTTTTTTTTTGGATAATCGGGTGACTGGCCACGTTTGCATGCACTTAGAGATAAACTATAATGTTATATGGTAGATGACTCCAAGATTTGAACTAGACACTCAAGAAAAGAAGCAAAACTCCACCTCTTGGGTTAAGTCAAGTTTTATTTCAATCCTGTAATAGCGGTCAATTAAACAAATTATATTAATAATATGTGAATGTGAAGCCCCATTAGACTTTATGGAAGAGGACAACGTACAATTTGAGGACACGTATATTTGTTTGACAAATTCTTATTACTTGATAAAATATTATTTTAATTTACAGCAGTATATCCAGGCACCATCACATTATAAATAAAGCTTGTAACCGTAGAACCTAGTGCAACATTACAACAAGAAGCAGCAGCTTGATTAATTAAAATATGAATGCTATTTCGTATTTGCTCACCTTTTTCTTGATCCATGGGTTACTAGTTTCACAAACTACAAAGCCCATGGCGAAGGCCACTGAAATTGTTTATGCTTCTTTTGATGCAATTCATTCTCATGTTCGTTATCGTAAGTTGAAGGAAGTGGTGCCGTTGAAAGAGGATCCTCGACGACCGCCACCACCCCCAAGGCCGAATGTTTCTCCTAACCATAGAAAACCCAGTCCTCCACGACCATCTTCTTAATTTGTCAGATCAGACGCTATGATTCAACTGTTTATTTACCATTATTAATTCTGCTCTCAATTGCTTGTATCATGAATGGTTGATTTGTTACGACATCCATTACCTTTGATGTATATTGTATAGAGTAAACAACTTTTTCCCACCAAAGGTTTGCCCTAACGACCTTTCCCACTAAAAAAGTTTCAAAATACCATTTTTTCACTCAAAATTAATATTATGTTACTACCTAAAGCCGATTCTGATGGTCAAAATTCTCTCATTTACCACTATTTAAACCTTAAATCTCCTCTCTACAAAAACCCTTTCACTCCGGCACTTGATTTCTACCGATTGTCGATCATCGCAAAACTAAGGTTTTATGTTTTTAGCTGATTTCTGATTGATTCCGGCAACGAATACTCAATCGATCACCACCATTTATCCACGCCAACATTCACTCTACAAAAGCCTTCTTACCTTGGTTTCTGGTAACTCGTCAAATACCGATTAAGAAAGTGAAATATATTTTAGGTATTAACGGGATATAAATGTTGGGTGGGAAAGTGGTATTTTGAAACCTTTTGGGTGAAAAAGTGTCATTAAGGCAAACCTTGTCTTGACATTTCGTAATTTTTTCTTTCAATATTTGTGTGCTTGTATGTATTTCTTTTTTCCACAGTTTCAGATATATTTTAGATTAATGAATTCAATACTTGGGTGCTTGTATAGAATAATAAGTCCATATTTCAATCGATATTTATTTCAACGGATATGAGATAAAGATGTTCACTTTAATTTGTTAATAAGATGAAAAATCATCCAATGATATACAATATGAGTACTGTCTTCAAGAAATTTCCTCCACAGACTACCAACAGTTTGACAACCACCAATATTAACGCGTATTTGTTTGACAATTCTGATAATTAATCTCAAGGCTAGCTGTAAGTCAATCTCATGAAGCAATATTCAAACATATAATAAATGATAATTAATTTAGAACCTATTGAGTGATGGTCATAATTCCTTCAACAATCCTCCTCTTCAACCACGTTATCTTTTGTTAAAGGGAGACGACTTTTCCCACCAGGTTTGATGAAACGACACTTTTCACCCCTTAGTTTTAAAATGATATTTTCCCACCCTTTGTTGGATTCTGTTAGTGTTTCTGTTAATTTAATTAAAAGATGAAATACCGTTAAATTTTTATTTCTTAATTAGTTTTTTATAAATTAAATTTAGTTAATTCAAAGTCTTTATTCGATTATTCATTAGTTCAAGTATAAAGATACATTTTTTCTTTGTTTATTTAATTAATTAGGAATATTGATTTTTTATGTTAATTAGTAAAATGAAAAAATTATAAATAATAGTGATGAGATATTGATGACATTATAAATAAATATTAAGATTATTAACTTAAAACAATTTTATAGCATTCCTTAACTTTTTAGGTAGGATTAACTATTTTTTTTGAATTTTTAATATTTAACTTTTAGTTATTAAAATAATAAAAAATTTATAAAGTAAATTTTAAGGATATTTTGTTTTTTTAATAAAATATTAATGAAAAATATAATAAAACCTAATAAAGGGTGAGAAAGTATCATTTAAAACTTGATGGACGGGAAGTGTCGTCAAAGCTTGGGTGGGAAAAGTGTTTCTCCCTTTGTTAATTGAAAAGGTCAGTGATTCTGACCCTTGGGACTGAACTATCAGCCCTTAAGTCAAAGACCATAAATATTGTGTCTTATGAAACTTCCTCGAAGACTAATTTGACAACCAAGTAATTGAGGTGTATTTGTTTGACAATTCTGAGGACTATACTATTAATATAAAGCATTCGCCGACTCTGAGGTAATATTTTACAGCAGGTGTTAACATTATGAATTCCATTTCTATTTTCTAACTTTTTCCAAATAATCTGGCTCCACTTTTGATGTTTATATTACATATTTTTCTTCGTGTTCATACTCTTCGTAATCAAATGTTACACATACAGGTTCTATATATAATATGAAGCTTCCTCTTAAAGAGATCAAAGACAAAACATTTGGCAAATGGGCGTATCAATTTGACAAATGGGCGTCTCAATTTTGACGAACTCTTACCTGTTAAAATATCTCAAATATATATTCATGCTAGCTGGAGTCTCTAAAAACATAGGTAAAATCATAGCATCTATTATTTTAAAACAGGCCACCTTTACCAATGAAGGCCATTTCTTATTCGCTCACTTTCTTCTTGATCCATGGAATATACTTTCACTCTATTTACACGGCGAACGCCACTGAAATTGCATCTGCTGGCTCATCTTTGGATGCTGTATCTTCTCATGTGCCTTTTCGTAATTGAAGGTGGTAATTGCATCAACCCCGCCACCCCTCGGCCCGTTTAATTACGCCCAAGCCACCTATTAATAAGCCAAACCCACCACCTCCGCCACCAGCAACGGCACCGCCACCGTCAGTATTATAAACTTACTCTGCCTATATATTGAGAGAAACTATATATACATGACGACTCAAGTGTTATCGCCTGTTATCATAGCCTTTACAGTCGTAGCATCTTGGCTATGATGTAATCTGTTGTTCTCTTTCTTCTTTTGTACGATTTATATTTTACCGTGAACGAAATTTTGCAAGTTAATTAATTATACAAGTTTAGTGGCTTTAACCTTTGTGAAGTACTATACATGCTAGTTCATTCAGCAAAAGTCGATCGGTTCATGCGGTAGACCATCTTTTTTTTTAAAAAAAAAAAAATAATCGGGGTGCCCTCATCTATTCCACTAGGACCACGTGGTCGGGAAAAAGTTCAAATGACAATCCTTATTAGGATTTGTGAGGACTTAAACTCGGGAGACAATATAACTTAGATTCTGATCCTTTATCATCAAGTCATCCCGTGGTGTTAGACCATCGCTTTTTATCCTCTGTAAAATATATAAATATTATAATGATATTTTGTTAACTATGCTCCATGATACTTGTAAATGCCCGGTAAAGTATTAAAAGTGCATTAAAAGATAAAATTTAATTTACAAGATTTAATTTAGTTGAAAGCTAAATTATTTTTACTTGATCAAATTTTTAATAAGAATTTAGAGAATCTATATCATTTTTTTTTTTTTCAATAAATCAATTCTTCAAACAAACATAAACCATAAAACACCCTAAGAAAGCTGGTGCAAAAGTATATATAATTATAAAATTTGAGAAAGAAATCTCAATAATCATGACAACATAGCTAATTAAACATTAGATAATCAACTACATCAAATTGAAGCCAAAGCATCTTGGGGTAGGTATAGGAGAAGGATTGTAGGTTCAAAATTTATGAAGCATAGTGGAAGTGGGCCTGGAGATGAAATGAGTGAATTTACAATTATTTAATAAGTTTGATTCATTCAAAGTCTCAAAAAGGTTTCTTAAAGTGATGATGTGAATTATTGATGCAATGTCACCTATTTATACATATGTTTATATTACATTATTATTTAAAAAAATTAATACCTATCCCTATTTTATCATTGGTTATTAACCAATGTCTATTTAAATTTTTTTTATTTGAAAAAAAAACAACTTATAACATCTTAAATTAGATAATATTGGTTACTATTAATGCAGTTTACATGTGTCTTAGTAATGGCCCAAGATAGTGCCATTTCGCGCTAAATTTATGGTTTTAGTTGGCTTATGTGAGGCGGTTTAACGGCCCTTGCTGTGTATCATAACGCTATTTAAAGAGCATAGATAGAGCTATCAACAGTGTCACAACAAGCTTAATTTCCCAATGAGTTCCATTTCATATTTTCTGATCACTTCCTTCTTCATTTATGGACTGCTACTTTCGCAGGCCAGTCAACTGTTCTTCCTTGAAGGTGGAACCCCAAATCGAGCTACCACTTCATTCCGCAAGTTGAAAGAGCCCGAAAGAGAACTACCAGTTCCTTTTCGCAAATTGCTCATGGAACCCGAAAGGGAGTACCAGTTCTAAGGTGAAGCCTCGAAGGGGAATACCATATGGTCACCACCATCACCGAATCCGAATAATCCTCCGCACTGACACCAACTTTGCCAGGCATTACTTCTAACTCGCCATATATATATAATCTGAATAAAGCATTGTTATATGCTAAGTACACTATGGTTCAAGTGTATTTGTATAATTTGCAATTATTTTGCCTTAATTACACTGTATATGTTTCAATTTAGTTAATAATGAAAATACAATACAATGTATGGTTGTTTAATGTGTTCTGAAATCCGCATACTACAGTTATTTGAAGCCTGCAAAACTCATGCTACTTGTTCTGTTAAATCCATCTTTCTCTCATAATGGACCCATATATATATATTAACAGATTTAATCATCTCCCTTTGAGTTTATTAATAATTCAAGAGGAAGAATAACATTTTTTAATAATTGTGATAGATTTTATATATATTAATCGATTAATAATGAGATATATGAAATAAAAACTTTTAATATAACTAATGAAATAGCAGTTTAAATATTTTTATTTAATTATGATGTTTTGTTAGCATTTTCCAAGTTTTTTGTTTTTTTTGTTTTTAAAGAAAATAAAAAAACAACTTAGAAATCTTACGTTGACTCTTCATAATCTGGACCTTCGATCGCTTCTTTAACTTCGTGTTAGTGGCACCCAACTATGACATTTTTTATTGAGCCAAAGTCTGGGCCAGTTACATATAAAAGGCGATTTGCATACAAAGGTCCCCATGTAAATCAATGCTGAAGCAAACCATGGACGTCAATCCATGTTTCCTCAGTTTCATCTTCATGATCTATAGCTTGCTACTTTCACATATTAACATCGCAAATGCCTCCGGAGCTGTTTCTGATTCTTCTGATTATGATTTCCCCTACAATTTAAAGGTCGTGTCTAGGAAATTTTCTATTACACCTCCACCACCATCGCCTATGCCTGGTGGTCGTATTTACTTCAAAATCTCTCCTCGTCGACCACCTACACCACTACCGTCGACTTCGCAACCACCAGAATAGTGCTACCACCTCCGCCCACATCATCTTAATGTGTGATTTTAGTTTTTAGCATATCAAGGATTCAATTAGCAACTTTCTGTTGGTAATATTATTGCAATTATATTACAAAAGAACAGTTCCAAGTGCTTAATTGAAGACGTTAACTACACTCGCAAATACATTTGAAATGAAACTTTGAATGAAACAAATTAACTAAAAGGATTGAACCTATCTAATTCTCGAAGACCAAAGTCAAAGTCTCCCTATGAAGCTTCCTCTCAAGACCAAGAGTCTAATAAATTGACAACCAACAAGTAACTAGTGACATATTTGTTTGACAAGTTTGGTAATATGGTTATAAAACCACTCACACATGATATAAAAAGAGCAGAACTTGGTACGAAATTACAACAAGCACTAACAATGAATGATGTTTCATATTTGTTCACTTTCTTCTTCATCCATGGACTGCTACTTTCACATACAACTTTCATTGTGAAGGCCACTCAAACTGTTTCTTTGGATACAACACCTTCTCATCACGTTGTTTTTGGTAGGTTGAAAGTGGTGCCTAGTAGAGTCCGAAGGCCTATTACATCACGGCCCCCGCCGCCTGTGGGGAATGTTCCTCTTCATCAGAGTCCTCCTCCTCCGCAGTGGTCACCACCTGACCCGCCCATGTTATAAGCAGTACATCCACCACGACTACCATCTTAGTATGCCAACTACTTATGCCATGGTTCCAGTGTTTGTGTCCCGTTATTATGCTTACTCGAGTACGTACTCTGTTTAAATGGGTCTTTTCTCTGTTATTTTCTTTGTAGTTTGAAAGAATTAACGAGTACTGTCATGAAAAATCTTCAATCTTCTCCAGAAATATATTTATTAATATACCCAAGAAACTTTATGGTTAAGGATCGATGTTCGAGTAACTTTTCATCCAGTATGAAATTTGTTAAATCATTCTTCAACCTACATGCTTAGCCAATGGTCATATGAAGTAATTTGAAGTATAGCAGCTTTTTTCGAAACTGCAAAAGATCACCAAGTCAATAAACATTTTCTTAATTTTACTATTAAATTAAGGGGGGAAAAAATAGAAAGATGATTATCTTTCTCTGCGTAAATTGCCTTACATATGGTTCTAATGCTTATGCTTCATTTATCTGTTTCTTATTATCTAAAAGTTTCCTTGTATAAGGTGATGATGATCTCAATTTTATGTTTATTGTATGAATTATTTGGTTTTTGTTGAAAAAAAAAAAAAAATCCTTAGATGTCTTGACAATCTTTTTATTAGAACTATATATGCTTAACACAAGTCATAAATTTTGGGCACATTAGGTATTTATTAGCCTCGGGATTTACGAATGACTATGGCTAGCTGACTATTGGTGTTTCTAGCAATAAGCCCTGTGCAATGGCTGCCAAATCATATACGCTAGTTATTTCTTTTTTTTCTTTTTTTTAATTAAATTTCATTAGAAGAGAAGAAAGAATATATAAAGGCCATAAAAACTTGACTAACCTATCTCAGGACATGCCTTGGATTAGGTGCAAAAGAATCAAGTAATCTAAAAGACTACTAACAAAAGGCTAACTAGACAAGAGGCTATATAAAATCAAAAGTCCACTCTCCACTTGTTATGCAATCTTAATACCAAGAATGTGAACAAGATGAGCACAATCGAACCAACCCACACAAGGCAATTAAAACCAACGAAAAAGATCAAAAACAAAGAAACAGACTCCTCCCACTGAACGAGCCCCTTCATTTCATCTCTGCTCTTGATTTATAACTCAAGTTTCTCTTGAGTTAACAAATTATTAGACTCGTGATTCATTCTTGGATGGTAGTAATTGCTAAAACTATGGTCCTCCCTACTTTCTCTTGATGTAATTTTTCCTGGACTAGGTGCCATCAACTGGTCAGCTTCTTGGAATTTGTTTTGGCAAATAGTCAAGATTAGGTTTGCAATCATTAAAGAAACCCCAATAATTTTGACAAATTTTGGTTGAAAAGTCTTGGGAATATTGTGGGCACAACTGTAATATATAGCCACCTCCTGGTTCTATAAATAGCAGGCCACACCTTAGCCAGATATAGGAACAACCAAATGGATGCTAATCACTTACTTGCTTTCATCTTGATCAATGGCCTGCTACTTTCACATATTCCTTACACGGCCATGGCTATTGGAGAATCTTCTTTGTCTTCCCATGATTTTCCTTATAAATTGAAGATAGTTTCCAAGAGATCCAAAGCGCCTTCGCCGCCTCCACCTATGCTCAGTACTCCTACTAAATTCAAAAGCCCTCCTCCATCACCATTACTACCATCACCACCACCACCACCACCATGGATGCCACCACTGCCACCTTGATCAGTGCTAGTACTTGTGCCGGTTCATCTTAATTTGCTAATAACCCTTTATTGAAAATATGGTAGAAGTGTTTGTTCTTTTGAATAAATGGTAGAAGTTGTATCATCAATATTTTGCCTCGTTGTTGCATATCATGGGTGTATTGAATATGGTTGCACTCTAACTCTTATTCGTAAGTTATATGAATAAATCTCAAGCAATCTCTTATCTCTCTCTTTCAATGTGATATTTGGATGAANATCAAAAACAAAGAAACAGACTCCTCCCACTGAACGAGCCCCTTCATTTCATCTCTGCTCTAGATTTATAACTCAAGTTTCTCTTGAGTTAACAAATTATTAGACTCGTGATTCATGCTTGGATGGTAGTAATTGCTAAAACTATGGTCCTCCCTACTTTCTCTTGATGTAATTTTTCCTGGACTAGGTGCCATCAACTGGTCAGCTTCTTGGAATTTGTTTTGGCAAATAGTCAAGATTAGGTTGGCCATCATTAAAGGAACCCCAACAATTTTGACAAATTTTGGTTGAAAAGTCTTGGGAATATTGTGGGCACAACTGTAATATATAGCCACCTCCTGGTTCTATAAATAGCAGGCCACACCTTGGCCAGATATAGGAACAACCAAATGGATGCTAATCACTTACTTGCTTTCATCTTGATCAATGGCCTGCTACTTTCACATATTCCTTACACGGCCATGGCTATTGGAGAATCTTCTTTGTCTTCCCATGATTTTCCTTATAAATTGAAGATAGTTTCCAAGAGATCCAAAGCGCCTTCGCCGCCTCCACCTATGCTCAGTACTCCTACTAAATTCAAAAGCCCTCCTCCATCACCATTACTACCATCACCACCACCACCACCACCATGGATGCCACCACTGCCACCTTGATCAGTGCTAGTACTTGTGCCGGTTCATCTTAATTTGCTAATAACCCTTTATTGAAAATATGGTAGAAGTGTTTGTTCTTTTGAATAAATGGTAGAAGTTGTATCATCAATATTTTGCCTCGTTGTTGCATATCATGGGTGTATTGAATATGGTTGCACTCTAACTCTTATTCGTAAGTTATATGAATAAATCTCAAGCAATCTCTTATCTCTCTCTTTCAATGTGATATTTGGATGAAATTATTTTCATCAATTGGTCAATTTCTCTGCACCTGGACGCTATTGATAGGAACCTGCATTGTGTGATATTTTTAATGCACTAAGTTGACTGCGCCTTAAACAGTGGCTTAGAATATTCAGAACTTGGTCAGAGTCAGAGATGCCTAACTATATGTGATAGAATATAGAATATTTTATGAAACGGCTATAATTTCTGTTTACTTCACCAGCATAATATACCTTAACTCCAAGGTAAACGATTCGAGAATCCGGGACGCCTCATAATTCTACTCTACTTATAATATTTTTTTTTCTCCAAGAGTGGCTTAAAACCTGAATTTTGTGAAATATTAGCTGTACCCAGATACTTTTTTGTTTGCAAGTTTTCATTATCAAACCCCTGTTTCTGAACAAGTTGATATTTGATTTAGAGTAAAGACAAGCAACTATTTTTAACTATAATTTGACTTTTTGGGCCCTTTTGTCTTTCCTGGGAAAGTCGATTTTGAGAACTTTCAATGCAGCTTCCTGAACCAACTCTCCTCTCTCCAGATTAGTCATTTATAAAAGGCCAGATCTTTAATCCAGTTTTATCGATGAAGCAATGGATGCTAATTCCCACTTGCTTTCTTTCATCTTGATTCATTTGTTGTTAGTTTCACACATTAGTTATATGGTTATGGCTTCTGAAGCTGTTTCAGCTGTGTCCCATTATGATATTTCTTACAAGTTGAAAGTAGTGTCCAAGAAGAAACCTAGAAGACCCCCACCATCTCCTAAACCCAATTCCCCGGTTCACAACAGACGAGCTCCATCACCGCCGCCGCCGCCACCACCACCATATCCTTCTATAGGAGCATAGTGCATGATATGGTACTGGTAGAGCTTGTATCAGCAGTATTCTGATTTTCTTGTATGATTTAACTTTGTTCATTTTAACTCTTACTACATTTAATGATCTGAAAAACAATCTCTTTTACCTTCAATGTGATACTTAGTGAATATTTTTAAATCAATTTGTCAATTCTCAACTAGATTTTAAGTGATTGTCAAGATCATGCTTTGACTAAAGACTAAATTGCCAAAGTATTGCTGAAAAACCTGGATCATGAGATTATCTTGTAAAATGTGATAGTTCATCAATGTTTCATATGATAGTGCATTTTCTAGTGGGTTAGAATCTTTAGAACTTGAGCTATAATGAAAAATGATTGTGGACCTGCTGAGTTCGTTTGACCACACCAATACAGTAGCTTTTAATTTTAAAAAAGTATAGTTTTGACTATGTCAACTCTGCTGGATAACGATCAGATATCTGCTTCTTGTGATAAAACAGGACACAGATACTACTTCAAATGCAATTTTCAGTTTTTGATTTGGGATATTAATAATTTATCATATTTTTAATTAATAGTCTATCAGAAATTAACCCCCTCTCCTAATTGTAAACCAATTTTACCAATAGATGTTTTCTCTATACAAATAACATGTATTTTTCTTTCTTGCAACCATTTTTTTGAAGGTTAGCAGGTTTTACCCAGACCGTAGGGTAAGCTTTATGAATCTACGCGATTACTTGGTTCGGTTTCTTCCATGGTGATATAATCATATATTTTATAAAAATAAAACTGAAAACACTCTAAACTAATGTATTAACTTCAATTCTTAAAATATAATTTTTTGCTCCTCAATCTTCATCTCCTCCTCTAATCATTCAATCTCTTTTCCTTTTATTTGATTGAATCTAATAGAAACAACTTTGTTAATCAACTCAGTTTGTTTTGTAATTTTCAAGAAGGAAGGGCTTCGATTTTAAGATGTTAGAGAAAATCTATAACCCATTTTGAGATTCGAGAGAAAACAAGGAAAAAATTTATTATATAGAAGATGGCATTATAGGTATAACAATTAACAAATGTCCCTATTTTGATTTACGGTTTATTTTATTTAAGCCTCAAAATTTGATCAAATTAATTAATTTTCACTTTGACAACTAAAAAGAGTGTAAAGTTAAGGGCACCTCATTACTCATCATTTTAAGATTATTTTTTTTCAATCTTTATTTTAAACTACGCAAGCTCTCACCACATGAAACCAGAGTATTGTTTTTAATAATCATGATAGTTGTTTAGGCAGATGAAAGGGAAAATAAAATATTATATGGGGATAATGTTATTTGATGGAGAATCATTCAACCTAAATCTTTTCACCACTATCATATCAACTTTTGACCTTCTCTTATCAATCTTGGAACTTCTAACTTTTCTCCTTCTAGGCAACTTAATAGCTCCCAAAGAGGAAAACCCGATTTAGTTGTAGTCTAATTAAATAGTCGCTCAATAATAAAAAGATACAAGTTTAGAATTGAACTAACATAGAACAAAAAATATTATAAAATACTAATTATATATATTTTGGTTTCTGCCAAGATAATGGGTTAGGAGCTTATGAATAATCAGTGTTTTAAAACCTGGTCCGGCCCAAACCGGTTGAACTAGGACCCCAAGCTTTCACCGGGCCGAGTTATCCATTTCCCTATTTATTGAAAACACTAGAAATTGGGATGATGATCAGTGAACATTGAAGGTCGAGATGTTGGGGCTTTTCAAGAGAAAGTGTCGGTGAGTGCAATAGTGGTGACAAAGGTGATTTCTGGTGAGTGAATCACCTGAAAATCGAAAAAAAATAGGCAATAGCAACAGCCAGCGATTGGCGAGGGTAGGGTGAGATGGGTTTTGGTTAGGAGCTGAGGGGAGTATTTTCGTGGTGATAGGGAAGGTTGTCGACGTCGGCAGTGGTGAGATCTAGCCTGGAATGTTAATGTTGGCATCGGTGAGATCCGGCCGATATAGATCTTGGGTAGATTTTCTAAGGAATGAGCTCAAGGGATGATTAGGATTGCATTTGATATGTCGTCGCCGCCGACCGTCGACCGTCGATTTGTATTTGGGACGTGTTTACTAAATTTCAAACCTGTAAGGACTTAACGAATTTTTAAGGATACATTTATTGAATTTTAAACTTTTAGACATTTGGTTTGACTATCTGGTCAAACCAGTTAAACCGGTCAACCTGGGACCCAACAACTTTGCTGGGTTTCACCCGAGTTGATCATTAAAACATTGGAAATAACACACTTTACCATATATATATAAGGACTTCGATCTAAATTATTATTCAAAGTTAGTGCCTTAGATTATAACATACTTAACTCCTTCAGAATGTGGTTCTCTCCTAATTAATTTATACTATAAAGTAGAAACTATACTACCATGTATAACTATTGACTTTAAGTCTCTAAGCTCCACGTATTTTCCAGCACTGGGCTAATTAATTTATTGAATCTCTTTAGTAATGGACTTCAACGATTCACGTTTAACTAAAAAGCATCTTGAAAATCTTCCAGCAAAATATTCCCACATAATTATTATAAATAATACATGAAGTAGGCATATCAAATACTCATCTATACACACATATCAACTCAAATAGCTACAGCAGTAGTGTGTGTTTTCTAACAAGTTTTTGCAATGAATATTTCTTGTTACTTGCTTTTGCTCTTGGTGTTCCATGTTGTGATATTACAAAATACTTCTCAGATGAGCAAAAGTTGTATGGTTATGGCGAAAGTGACTGATGTAAATGATATTGAAGCCGTTTCTCGTCGTGTCTTCCCTGCTCAAGTGAAGATTGACACTAGCAAGAGAATTAGGAGGCCATTGCCAATGCTTTCTGTGCCTTCTCCAGTTCCTGGCACTGCAGTACCGACTGTTCCTCTGTCCCCCAAAAGTCCTCGCGCTTTCTTGTCTCCACCACCACCACCACAACCATCTTCACAATCATCACCACCCCCCAGCCAGCCATGAAGTTCACGTAAATATTTTATTTTCTTTGCTTTCATGTAGTTCACAATCTCCTGAAATTATAGTTGGATGACAGGAGATTTCATGTAGCATTTAGAATAAACTTGTTTAATCTTCCTCAATCATAAGTTGTAATGTAATTTACAGTGCTTTTTTTTTTTGGTTTTTTGGGTAATTAAGCTTTAAATGGAAAGAGAAAAAAAATATACAAATATGTCTATAAAAAGTAGTCAACCTACCACAGAACAAACCCCTGAGATAGGATAAAAAACAAAAGTGTAACCTAAGACAAAAAAGTTACACAAAACACTATCTCCTAATGTACATCTTACCACAAGACAATCCTTGGGTTAGGATGAAAACAAAAGTCTATACAAGACTATCTCTAAAACACACACAAGACAGTCATCACCAAAACAAAGCCAACCAACAAAAATCACCATTTAAAAATGCACAATGCACATTGATAACCCCCAATCATGAGCAAGACTCCTATTTACAGTGTTCTTTAATTGGTCTAGTATACCAAAACTCTAGAGTATGGACGTCCTGATTTTTTTTAAATGCGGACTTGCTTTTCTATCGACAGAAATGCAGTAGAAAATAAAATTTTCAATTAAATTCTTAACATTGAGAATCCAATTGATTTAATGTATTCCTACTCTCAAGAACTTGCAAAAAAGAATGATTGGTCTTGTATACTTGATGTTATTCTTGATGAAAAACGAAGAATGTTACTCTAATAACAACACAACTTTCAAACAAAAGAGGTTAGTTTCTATCACTATTAGTTCAAAGCTGTGTGGATGTCTTATTGGTCTAAAAGCAAAGCAGTTAATATTAAATTTGGTTAGTTTCTCTAAAGTAGTTGATTTAGGGCAACTGTCAAGATTATGCTCCTCTGACCGAAGACTCTGAGTGTAATTGTGATTAGTGATGGAAAACCTGGATCATGCTATTGTATTTTAACATGCAAAACTCCATTAGTTTATGTTTCTGATGATTTTGCATTTTGTAATGGTTTAGAATCTTTAAAGTTTGGTTCGAAATCAATAATAACCATAATAGAAAATCAACGTAAAAGTGCTTGTGAGTTATTGTTGACCACATCAGTTATTAGTATGTACTGATTCGTTGAACTCTGCCAGTAATATATAATTTAATGTATCATATTTAATTGAAATATCGATCGAACTTACCTAAACCAACAGTAATTTGTGATAAATGTGCTTACATCATAACAAACTACTGAATACTGATCTCTTTAATTTCCATAAGGACATCTTTAAAGAAAGAAAAAAAAAAAAAACCAATTTATTATCCGTATGAATAGCTTAATGTTAAAAGATAAATGTATAGTAAGTTGTAATTAAATACAGACATCTTGTATTTCACTATTTACATAAAACGTAAATATTTTGAGCAGAATTTCGTACATGTCTTAGACTCCATTTGCTTATACCAAAGTAAAGTAGAGACCTACTAGTGGGTAGCCTTATGTTAAGAGGCGCAATTGGTTCATGGCTTTGTTAGAGATTTAGGGTTTGAATCCCTATCTGTGCACCCATGCATTGCCTGGAGGGCTGTGGTGGTGGGTTCTTGCACTCCCCCTAAGGACTAGGTGGGTTCGGATTGTAAGTGGACCCGTAGTGGGCTTCGGAAAAAAAAAAAAAAAGGTGAGTTCAGCTTGTAAGGGGACCCGTAATGGGCCTCAGAAATAAAAAAAAAAAAAAAGGAGGTTTTCCTAAAAAAAAGTTATTTAAAAATAAAGAATAAAAAGCCTTTCTGGGAGTACTCCTAATACATTCTAAGTTTTGATTGAATCGGTCCTGTTGGATGTGTATTGAGTTTGAGTCCTAACAAACATATACTGGATATGATCAAGGTGAATTCGAATAATAAAGGGGATCAGTTACTCCACTTAGTATATTAATATTTTGCGTTGAATATTAATGCATGATCTCCTACAAGTATATTGATTTGAGGAGAAAGAGAATTGTTAATAAAATGTAATTTAAAGTAATGTTACTAAATGGGAGAAGACGACAAGTAGATGAGAGCAAAATGTTAACAAATGTAAAACCAATTCTTTATTAAAAAAAACAAAGAAGTTATTCTATTAATTTTTAATTATTATCTTGCTGGTTGATATATATAGTAAAACCTCTATATAGGCATAATAGTGGGACGAATTAATTTTATTAATATGAAGAGGTTATAATTTAACAGATGTGTAGTTACACAAATTTCTTATTTTATAATTCATGTTTTAGTAGTACAGTATTATGATTTCAATTTAGCGCTTCAATTACCAACTATTTAAACGAATAAAAGATCGTGTCTTAGAATTAACAAAGATAAATATTCTTGAAAAAATTGTAAATACAATTACTACATGGTTAAACTGATGTGAAGCCACAGACAATTGTTAATTGTTTTAAACATTACAAAATTAAGACTTCTGATGTCGATGAATTACAAGTTATAAATAAAGTGGATGAGAAGAATCAAAGAGTCATTGTAGAATTGAGTGATCGGATTTGACAACTTCACTACACTAATTGAATAGATATTAATGTCTTTCTCAGTCATTCAAATGAGCAACAAGTCATGTATACTTTAACTGAAGAAAAAATCATTGTTACAATTACACAAGAAAAAAAAAAAGAAATAATCATGAGGATGATAGTACGGAAATATAAAAAATTTCGTGCCAAGAAGCTTCAATCATACTTGAGAAGTTATAAATATTTTGGCTTTAACAAGAACATGTTCATGCTAATGAGTAATGTACTCGTACGTTAAAAGATGTGGTAACAATTCTAAAGCATAAATCATTTTCCCAAACAATTTTAAATAAATAGTTTATTTCATCTAAAATTTTTAATGTAACAAATAATATATATATATAATATACATATAATTATTATTATGTGGAGGCAACTTTCCTTAAGACGAAAATTAGAAAAACTAAAACTTATTACAATGTGGAATTTATTCTTAAGAATATAATTTTTTATGATTATATAGAGTTTATTCTTATATAGAATATCATTATAGAGAGGTTTTACTGTAGTTTGTTGTAGGACCCCTAAAATTTTATTTAGGAGTCAATTTTGGGGTCCATTACAGTTAATTTTTAGAGTAAATGACTCTTTCCCACCCAAGGTTTGCCTTAAATGACATTTTCCCACCCAAAAAGTTTCTAAATACTACTTTTTCATCCTAAGTTTATATTCCGTTAATACCCAACGCCGATTCCAATCGATTCTGGCAGCGAAAATTTTCACTGTCACCACCATTTATGGAATTAATTATCCATGAGATTCATATTCTTTACTCAATTCCAAAAAATAAATAAAGGAATTGAGAATCCTAATTTCATTCCCTAGTCAATTCTTAGAAGTAAATATGACCTAGAAGTATTGAACATAATTGATAATTACACACAACATTAACAATAAATAAAGGAATAAATTGAGTTGGTATTTGGCATTAAGCAATGTTTTTAAACCCACACCGACCCAATCAAGGGGCCGGTTCCCGAGTTTAAAAACATTATTCATTACTATTCCGCCGATCCAAATTTGGTCCAATCTGGGCCAATGGCTAAAACCGGATGTGAGGGGTACCTGGATCGGAGTTAGTGCCCTCAGCCATGCTTCCTGGCCTGAATTTATTGAAGTTCATTTTGGGCCATGCTTCATAGGCCACAGCCTGAATTTATTGACTTCAAATCTCTTTAATTAAAGGTCCATATTTATTTCGTGCCTAGACAATATTTAATTTCTAGAATTGAGTCAATTAATTAACTTCAAAAGTTCATGCATTATGTCGGTAGATAAGAGATTAGTTTATCAGTTTTTGGTAAGAATAAAATAATGACGGAGACCACTTCCAATTCTTGGTCAATTTCCAAATAATACGCTTATCTTGACAATTTTTGGGATCAAGTAAAGTTTTCTATCGTTTATGTTCCTTCATTGGGATAAACTTACCTCACTTTGCACATGTTTGACTTTTAAGTCTACCCAATCCCCAAGTTTAATCTGGACAAAATTATCTTTATAGTGTGGATAATATTACACTTATAATTTAATCTCACAAACTCTCTCTCACAATCCCTATATTTGTAGATAAGAGATTAATTTATCAATTTCTGGTAAGAATAAAATAATTATGGAGCGGACTTCCAATTCTTGGTCAATTTCCAAATAACACGCTTATCTTGACAATTTTTGGGATCAAGTAAAGTTTTCTACCATTTATGTTCCTTCATTGGGATAAACTTACCTGGCTTTGCACATGTTTGACTTTTAAGTCTCCCCAATCCCCAAGTTCAATCTTCCATATTTGAAGCTTTACCAAAAATTGTCTTAATAGTCTGGGCAATATTATATTTATAACCCAATCTCATAAACTTTTTCTCACAACCCCTATATTGGTAGATAAGAGATTAATTCATTAGTTTCTAGTAAAAATAAAATAATTATAGAGAGGACTTCCAATTCTTGGTCAATTTCCCAATAACAAGCTTATCTTGACAATTTTTGGGATCAAATAAAGTTTTCCACCATTTATGTTCCTTCATTGGGATAAACTTACCTTGCTTTGCACATGTTTGACTTTTAAGTCCCCCCAATCTCCAAGTTCCATCTTCCATGTTTGAATCTTTACAAAAATTATCTTTTTCAAAATAAGAATATAATATTTTTGAAACAGGGAAACAAACCTAACCAAAATAGTTTGGACAATATTACACTTACAACTCAATCTCACAAACTCTCTCTCACAATCCTTATATTGATCGAAAAGAGATTAATTTATCAGTTTCTGTTAAGAATAAAAAAAATTACGGAAAGGACTTCCAATTCTTGGTCGATTTCCAAATAACACGCTTATCTTGACAATTTTTGAGATCAAGTAAAGTTTTCAATCGTTTATGTTCCTTCATTAGGATAAACTTTCCTCACTTTGCACATGTTTGACTTTTTAAGTCTCCCCAATCCCCGAGTATCATGTTTGAAGCTTTACCAAAAATTATCTTTATAGTTTGGGCAATATTACACTTACAATTCAATCTCACAAACTCTCTCTCACAACCTCTATGTCGCAGCTTCTAGTTTTTTACTTAAGAATTTTCCAAAATTCAAAATTCACTAGCAAAAAACTGGGAGCTGCCTGTAGGGGTTGTGAGAGAGACTTTGTGAGATTAGGTTGTAAATCAATCTTTATTATTATAGTCAGTAGCAGATCCAGAAATTCTTGTTAGGGTGGGCCAAAATAAAATGTAATAGCATATAATATTCATATTCTATGTTTTTAGTTGAAATTGATATTTTAAAAAAAAAAATTACATATAAATATATATATATTTTTTAATTTGGCCCACCCTCAATATACTCTAGATCCGCCCCTGATTATAGTCTACTTTACCAGTTGAGGCGGACTTAATGGAGAAAAGTATATTTACATAAACTTATTGCATACATACCTAATATACAGAATATATATGAACGTGAAAACTCTTCTATATATAGCATTAGGAATTAGGATAATTAATCAAGTTGTTGTTTCATTATGGATTTTGGTGCTTGCTTGCTTCTGGTCATGGTATCTGATGTCGCAGACGTAGTCTATCACCAATTCTAACCATATCCTTTATCTCATATTCAACTCTTTATGGGTGAAGAAATACTTCAAACTCTTGTGGTCAGTGTATATGTTGCATTTCACTCCATATAGGTAGTGTTGCCATATTTTCATAGCAAAAACCACTGCCGCTAATTGCAAGTCATGGATAGGATATCTGTTCTCATAATCTTTCAACTGTCTGGAGGCATAAGCAATGACTTTTTCTTGTTGCATCAACACTGCTCCCAAACCATTGTGGGAGGCATCAACATAAATATCATAATCAATGCCCTCCTCTGGCAGTGTAAGGATTGGAGCTGTAATTAGTCTCTTTTTCAACTCTTGAAAGCTCTACTCACATGCCTTTGCCAATTCAAAAAGAACTTCTTTCTTGGTGAGAGCTGTAAGCGGTCTAGCTATCTTTGCAAAGCCTTCCATGAACTTCCTGTAGTACCTTAATAAAAGCAAAAAATTTCTAACCTCTTTCACTATCTTTGGCCTCTACCACTCAAGCATTGCCTCTACTTTACCATGATCCACTGATACACCATCTCTAGAGATCACATGACCCAAAAAGGTAACCCGATACAACCAAAACTCACATTTTGAAAATCTGGCATATAGTTATTTCTCTCTTAATCTCCATAACACAAATCTCAAGTGCTCGACATGTTCTTCTAAATCTTGGAATAAACCAGGATATCATCAATAAACACCACTATGAACTTGTCAAGGACATCATGGAAAACTATGTTCATTAGGTCCATAAATACTGCGAATGCATTAGTCAATCCAAATGACATCACAACAAATTCATAATGCCCATACCTCGTTCGGAAAGTCGTCTTTGGTATATCTTCCTTAGCCACTTTAACCGAATGGTATCCTAACTTGATCAGATCAAGTTTAGAAAACATTGAGGCACCTCTCAACTGGTCGAACAAATCATCTATCCTGGGCAATGGGTATTTATTATTTATCGTTACTTTATTCAATTCATTGTAATCTATACACATCCTCATGGACCCATCCTTCTTTTTACAAATAGAAGCTTTTTTCGAATAAGCCAATTCATTTGGGACCCCGTAGATCCACTCCTTTTCCTACTCAAAGATCAGCCCCTTGTCTCTATGTTTTCACATCGAGAGGTCCGAGGGGTACTCGGATCGAAGTTAGTGCCATGCTTCCTAGCCTGAATTTAATGAAGTTCATTTTGGGCCATGCTTCCTAGCTCGAATTTATTGACTTCAAATCTTTTTAATTAAAGGGCCATATTTATTTCCTGCCTCGGACATTATTTAATTTCTAGAATTGAGTCAATAAAGTTCATGCATTATGTTGGTGGATAAGAGATTAATTTATCAATTTCTTGTAAGAATAAAAAAATTACGGAGAGGACTTCCAATTCTTGGTTGATTTCTAAATAACACGCTTATCTTGACAATTTTTGGGACCAAGTAAAGTTTTCTATCGTTTATGTCTCTTCATTGAGATAAACTTACCTCGCTTTGCACATGTTTGACTTTTAAGTCTCCCCAATCCCCAAGTTCCATGTTTGAAGCTTTATCAAAAATTATCTTTATAATCTGGAAAATATTACACTTATAACCCAATCTCACAAACTCTCTCTTACAATCACTATATTGATAGATAAGAGAATAATTTATTAGTTTCTGGTAAGAATAAAATAATTACGGAGAGGACTTCCAATTCTTGGTCGATTTCCAAATAACATGCTTATCTTGACAACTTTTGGGATCAAGTAAAGTTTTCTATTATTTATGTTCCTTCATTTGAATAAACTTACCTTGATTTGCATATGTTTGACTTTTAATTCTCCCCAATCCCCAAGTTCCATGTTTGAAGCTTTACCAAAAATTATATTTATAGTCTGGACAATATTACACTTACAACCAAATCTCAAAAAATCTATTTCACAACGACTATAGTGGTAAAAAAGAGATTAATTTATCAGTTTCTGGTAAGAATAAAATAATTACGAAGAGGACTTCTAATTCTTGGTCGATTTCCAAATAACACGCTTATCTTGACAATTTTTGGATTCAAGTAAAGTCTTCAATCGTATATGGTCCTTCATTGGGATAAACTTTCTTCGCTTTGTACATGTTTGACTTTTTAAGGCTCCCCAATCCCCAAGTTCCATGTTTTAAGCTTTGCCAAAAATTATCTTTATAGTTTGAGTAATGTTATACATACAACTCAATCTCACAAACTCTTTCTCACAACCCCTATGTGGTAGCTCTATGTTTTTTGCTGATGAATTTCCTAAAATTCAAAATTCATCAGCAAGAAACTGGGACCTATCACGTAGGGGTTGTAAGAGAGTTTGTGAGATTGGATTGTGAGTAAATTTTTATTATTATACTTTACTTCAACAGTTGACGCGGACTTAACAGAGAAAAGTAAATTTACATGAACTTTTTGCATACATACATCATATATAGAATACGGACGTTAAAACTCTTCTATATATAGCATTAGGAATTAGGATAATTAATCCAGTTGTTGTTTCATTATGGATTTTGGTGCTTGCTTGCTTCTGGTCATGGTATTAAATGGCGGGGTATTACAAACCTTGCAGATGAGCGAAGGCAATAGAGTTACGGCACAATTATTGGCAGATGTGCATGATATGGATGCTATTGAAATGAAGCTGGGCTTTAGAAGGAGAATTTTGCGGCCAGTGCCAACATTCTCAAATCCTTCTCCAAATCCTAGCAGACGTGAGCATCAGTGGTCGCCAGGAGGAACTCATTAATGCACTGCCAAATTATCTACGACTTGAATTCTGAAATAATCTACTTTTCTTGTTTATGTAAAAGTCATTTGGTATCTCTACATATATAATTTTCATCTTTTTAGTATTCTCTTTATCTGAGTATAAAAATGGTGTACCTTTTTTAAAGTCAGCACACTTCAAATAAAACTCTGTTTGCAGCAACAAATTCTATTTTCTGCTCTCAGCAATTTATTAAGCCATAATAGAAAATTACATTTTGTGATGGTTTAAAAGATAAATGTATGGTAAGCTGTAAATATAGGCATCTTGTATCCGATTTACCTAAAATATTATACAATATTTATAAGAAATTATATTTCATTTAATTTGGTTCAGCATGACCGTCTTAAAAACATTTGTGAACTTGGGTAAGAGTTACTTTAGGGGCTTTCGAATAATATAAACATAAATTAAAAAAATTATTTCAAAATTTTTTTTTTTTTTTTTCCTTTTAAGATACAAAATCACTAATTAAATTTTTATATTCAAGTTTGGAAACCAATTTTTTTTTTTAATTGATAATATAGCCAAATTATCTAATCTTTCTTATGACATGATTGAACTCAAATAAGATTTTATTAACTTTAATTTTAAAAAAAAAAATCTTTTTGCTGAAGCTACAGTAACATAAATAGTTAATAGTATTCTATAAGCTATCCATGTATTTAAAATAGAATTCATCTTTTCTATAAAATCTATGGCTCCGTTTGCTTCACTATTTAGGCACTCTTTAGAATATGATTTGAATTTGAATATGTGTTTAGTACATTATTTGAATAATAAATTAGAGTTAAATAAATTGCTAAATAATTGTTTGGTATATTTTTTCAAAAAGGATTTTAAGATAAAATATTTTTGGTTCATTTTATTAAAATTTTTTATTATTTGATTTTGAAACTTTTCAATTTACATTTAAATAATATTAATTAGTTGTTTTGTAATTTTTTTATCACTAACTTAAAAACAAATTCTCCATAATAATTTCAACTACTAATACATCATTAAAAAACACGGTATTAATACATATCTAAATTAGTAATACAAATTACTAATAATCATCCCTTAGAATCCTTTGTACACCTATATTCGATTAACAATTACGAGATGGATTCATGTTCTGCCCACATAGCATTAGTTATGTTATCCCTTAGAGTTCTCATGTCGTCTATATTACGCTGATGCGGTTGATTTGAACCCGCTCCATTATCTTCCTCATAAACTCCATCGGCATTAAAATTATGAATTACACAACATGCTATAGCAATTTTAGCTTGCTTCTCCAATGGGTAATTGTTCATGCCATCAAGAATGCAGAACCTTTATTTCAAAACACCGAAGGTTCTCTCCATAACATTCCGAAGTGATGCATGTCTGTAATTAAATAACTCCAGGGGTCCAGAAAGGTTACGACGCACATCGAAAACATAGTAAGGAACCCGTCTATGTGGGGCAAGGAACCCACCTCTGTTCGCATAACTCGCATCTACTAAGTAATATTTTCCTATAATAAAATACTGAATGTTATTCGCAGAATTTTAAAAAAATGTTTACAATTTAGCTAGAATACGTAAAGAAGTTAGTTATATCTGGAGGAGAATGTAGGAAACCTGAATCAATATTATCTAGACCTGACTTTAAAATCCTTGAGTCATGGGCAGATCCTTCCCAGCCGGTGACAACGTATGTGAGCAACATCTTGAAGTCGCATACGACCATCACATTCTGCGACAATGTTCCTTTACGATTCTCATATGTTTCGGTTACCTCAACTGGTGCCCAAGCATGTACATGTGTACCATCAATCGCTCCAATACAATCTTGTCGACAAAATTGAATTTTAATAATTTAATGTATCATATTTAATTGAAATCTCGATCGAACTTACCTAAACACAAAAGTAAGTTATGATAAATGTGAATACATCATAACAAACTACTGATTTCTTTAATTTCGATAAGGAAATCTTTAAAGAAAAAGAAAAACTAAGCCTCTACATTTGTAGAAACATTAGTTCATTCTTATTGGGAGCTACTCTAAAATTAATCTTCTTTTAAAGGAGATTATCAAATTTTCACGTTCCTCCCACAGTCCCACTCACTCCCAAGAGGAAAAACCAATTTATTATCCATATGATGATATGAATAGCTTAATGTTAAAAGATAAATGTATAGTAAGTTGTAAATAAATACAGACATCTTGTATTTGACTATTTACATAAAACGTAAATATTTTCAGTAGAATTTCCTATATGTCTTAGACTCAAGTTGCTTATACCAAAGTGAAGTAGAGACCTACTAGTAGGTAGTCTAATGTTAAGAGTTGCAATTAGTTTCTGGCTTTGTTAGAGATTTAGAGTTCGAATCCTTATCTGCGCACCCACGCATTGCCTGGAGGGCTGTGGGGGTGGATTCTTGCAATCCCCCCAAGGATTAGGTGGGATCAGCTTGTAAGTAGACTTGTAATGGGCTCTGAAAAAAAAAAACAAAAAAAGTGAATTCAGCTTGTAAGTGGACCCGTAGTGGGCCTCAAAAAAAAAAAAAAAAAAAAAAAGGAATGGGGGCTTTCCTAAAAAAAGTTATTTAAAAATAAAGAATAAAAGAATAAAAAGCCTTTCTAGGAGTACTTCTAATACATTCTAAGTTTTGCTCGAATCGATCCTGTTGGATGTGTATTGAGCTTGAGTCCTAACAAACATATACTGGATATGATCAAGGTGATTTCGAATTATAAAGGGGATCAGTTACTCCACTTAGTACATTAATATTTTGCGTTGAATATTAATACATGATCTCCTACATATAACTCAAACTTAAACCTTAAGATATGTTTTAATTAGGTTGATTTGATTATATAAAATTATAAATGAAAAAATGGACTTGATTATTTTTTACAAGAAGGCTTGTAATGTACAATGGTCGTCCATGTTAGATGCCTAGACCTCTCCTTCAAGTATATTGATTTGAGGAGAAAGAGAATTGTTAATAAAATGTAATTTAAAGTAATGTCATTAAATGGGAGAAGATGACAAGTAGATGAGAGAAAAATGTTAACAAATGTAAACCAATTCTTTATAAAAAAAAAAAAAAGAAAAGAAAAGAAAAGAAATTGATTTTTAATTATTATATTGCGGGTTGATATATGGTTTATTGTAGGACCTCCAAAATTTTATTTAGAAGTCAATTTTGGGGTCCATTACAGTTGATTTTTAACAACTTAAGTTCATTTTGAACCACACATGCCTAGCCTGTATCTGTTGACTTCAAGTCTCCTCAATTATATTTCTTGAATCGACTTCAACACTTCTCTAAAGCATTATTTGGAATTTGATAGCTATAGCAAATTACACAACAATTTTTTTATAATTCTAATGCCTTACCTCGATCAATTAATGTTGATCAATATGCCGCTGCCATCATCACCAGAACCATCTCCGACAACCTCGTGAACTTCCTTTTATCTTCTCCATTTCTTTGTTTGATCTCCTGCTCACTTGCAGCATTGCTTATATTACGATTTACAGTTAGGCAGTAAGTTTAGTCTTGTCTGCAGAAACCGTTCATTAAAATTAAAGCAAGCAATTAAATACCATGAGAAGATCCGAAAATCAATTGCAGGCGGAGGAACCGGGGCGGCACATCAATAGAAAAGTGGGTAGAATGGTAATGGTTATGGAATAAATTAATATAGAAGAGAGCTCTTATATATGGCGATTAGTTGAGATTTGTAGATGCAAAAATCTACCGTTACGGAAAGAGGGACTGATCCCGTGAGGTTGAGGCCACTAACGATCTACTACACCTGCACACGTGAGAGAACAAGCGTGAAGCAGATGAAAAACACCGGGGTGGTGTTTGCTGTAGGCACTCCGACACTTAAGTCAGCAAGGCTGAGTGAGGTTAGTTTAGTGAGGGTTAGGGAAAGGAAAAGTTATCGAAAGTCTAGTCGAGGACTGTGACTACAGCTGTAATGCGAAGTTCTCAAGTGGGAACTCCAGGGTTTGAAGGTGTAATGTATCTGTCCTTTGTGGTTTGCCTCTATTTATATAGTGATTGTACGGTCTTCGAATCCTAGTGGGACTATGAGTCCTTGTAGTGGTAGTCCTCTCAAATGGTGTAGCCTTTGGCTCCCTTATCTCAACAGGAAAGGGAGTTCGAACGTGCCTTGGATACGAACCTTGGAGGAGTTGGGATAGTAATTGACTTCCTTAGCAGAGTTCAAGTAGGAGTGTAGTTCGTAGGCGACTGAGGGTTCCAAGTTGATCGGAAGTCTAGAAGGTGTCCTAGGATTGGAAGGCCTGGATCCGGATGGTGAGGACTGGGAAGGAGCGCTAGACGGGCCTCATTTGCAGAACTCTGAGTTGGGCCCCATCGGAATTGGGCCTTAGCTTTTCAGCTTTGTTGATGATGTCTTCGTCTTTGGGCCTACTTAGGCCAAGACATTTTTTGGCCCTAACAGTTTGCCCCCTACTCTCTGAGTTAAGGAGTGCTTAGCTTAGAGAGTAGACATTGCCTGGAGACGCATCAAGTCGGCCTTCGTGGCCGAGCGACTGAGTTTATGAATGTGCTGCTTCTATGTTCCCTAGGACGAATGATGTAAGTTCTTGTTGTTGGCGGGGAGTTTGGTACGCCGGTGTACCATGCAAAGTGAAACATAGTCATGCACGTGTTCAGTGCGCTCGACAAAGTGAAGAAGTGGGTCGGCCCTATTGGACTCGTCCAATGCACTGAGTCGAGGGGGAGTTTGAAAGAGTGCACGAAATCCCCTCACTCGACCTGCCCTCCCGAGCGAGAGGGTCTGCAGGTCCTCCCATGACACTGTTTGTTCGATGTATAGGGACGAAATAGCTGTGTGAGTTGTTCCCTGGTAGTGACCTGGCTCGGTGTAATGGGTCAGGTGAGCGTGTGCGTGAGCGACCCTTGAAGGCATGCTCGGTCGGTACTTTCCACCGAGCGAAATACGATAGGCTCAACTTGGTGGTGCCGTAGGCTTGTTGGTTGAATCCGAATGGACAGGAGTGCGTGTGATTTAGATCAGGGAACTTGCTCGTTCGATCGGGATGACCGAGTGGTGGAGCTCATGTTTTGCAGATAAATGTTTGGTATGAGGCTAGATAACAGAGGCTAGAGAGTCAATAATTCCAACGGTGACTCCGTTCGGTAGGGTGAACCGAGTGAATTGTTACATTGCGACGCGTGTACGGTCGAGCGGTCTTTTACATTTGGGCGGGAAAATCAAAATATCACGGTTCTCGATGACTAATCGTAGGACGCCACGTGTTAATTCTGACACCTTTTTATTGATAAAACCTGTGGGGTGTTCGATCGTTTCATCTTCTCCTCTCTTTCTCTTTCACTTCGTGTTTTTCTCTGAGTTTTGGGTTTTCTTCACAGCTTTGAAGGTTTGGCCACTTCTACGGTAAAATCTTGTTCCTTTATGCTCTTTTCTTTTTGGTTCTTTGTTTTCTTCATTTCTGTAGTGTTTTTTTTGGAGAGATTGAGCAAAGTTTGGTGGGTTTGGTGGCTTTTGAAAGATTTTACTTGAGTTTTTGGAGGTGTCGTGTTTTATTTTTAGAACAGGCTTGATTTTGGGTTTCTAGAAAGATTGTGGGTGATTTGAGTGGGTTTGTCTGGTTTTTTGACATTTTTGGATTTTTGGACAGAAATAGAAGACGATACTAAGTTATGGGGTGTCTCGGTTCGGCTCGTCTTGGTCTGCCTGACCGAGTCAAGTGAAAGGGTCTGGGCTAGGTTTTGAATAACTGAGGAAGATAGGATATGTATGTCGCCCGGTCATCCCGGCCAAGTGGTAAGAGATGGAAGGCTAAGTTGAGTAGGCGTTCGGTCGCCCAGGTCGAGCAGAGGGTTATACAATTGTGTCCTATTGTTTTGGAGTAGTCAGTTGGTGATTCAGGGCGAGTAAAGGTATAGAAGGGAGTTAAGCCCTGAACTGAGGAGTTCGGTCACCTGGGGCGAGCAAGATCAACTAGTAATTAGTTTTGAAGAGTCTGGGTTGGTCGGTGGTGAAGGACAAGTGGTGATCTGACACTTGGGTTTTGGGGAGTGTAGGTTTTGAACTGGGAGAGGTTGGTCGGCGGTGCGGGGCAAGCAGGGTTAAGTAAGAATAGTTTGGAGATAATGGTTCGGTCAGTGGTGCGGGGTGAGCAGGATCAAGTAAGTTTTGAAGGGAATAGGTCGGTCGGTCGGTCGATCGGGGAGAGTGAATAGGTTGAACAGTGTCTGGGTCGAGGTCCAGCAGTTCGAGTGGGGCTGAGGCAGAGGTCGGGAATAAGTACGAGAATGCCTCAACCATGGTAATGATGCTTGAAGGTGGGGACGTTCTAGTCAGTATACCAACTAGGGTGAACGTAGCTGCCCTTGGGATGAGTGGGGCTAACCCGAGTGATGATAAGCCTAACAGGCAATGGGGGAGTGGGGAAGACTTCGAAGGATTTGGTGATTTTGGTAGTTCATCCTCTATCGGTAATGGCTCTAAGGACGAGCCGAGTCGAGTCGGCCAGGTGGTGGGATACTGAGCTGAGATTATCCGCCCTTATTGAAGGACAATGATATGTGACAGATCCGAACAATGTATCATATTCCGAAATCCGTTGAGAGTAGGGTGGCTCAATCATACGAGCGGGTCGACTGGGAAGCGAAGGGATGGGTGAGTGCCTATGAAAAGTGGTTCTATGATGGGCTCCGGCTTCCCATCCCTCACCTTGTATGAGAGGTCCTAGATCATTTCAAGATTGCTCCGTCCCAACTCATGCCAAATGGGTGGAGGCTACCAATGGCTTTGGAGGACCTTTATGTGCGGCATCAAGTAATGTTTGGGCTGCACGAGCTGCTTTATTCGTACTTCCTAAAGGAGAAAGATAAGGACAAATGCCGATACCTGCTAAACCTTAGGCACGAGAGGGCTCACCTTGTGACTGACCTTCGGTCGAGTGATAAGAACTGGAAGGATCAGTACTTTTTTATGCGGGGTGATGCAATCTTTGGGGAGAGAGGCCAAGGCGACATTCCATTCACTTGGCGGGCTACTGGTGAGAAACTTTGTCTTTACCTCGAATTTTGATTACTAAAATCTTATTGTGTTTCTTCTTTGTAGAGCTTGAATTTAACCGAGCCGGGCAGAGTGAAGACGGATTGGACGTGTAGATCCAGAAGGTTCTAGCCATTTCGAAAGCGCAGAGGGATTGGTGGGTGGTGTTGGAGGAAGCTAACCTCAGGATGAGTCATCTCTAGGCCGAAGTAGAAGCCATCTAGTGAGGTATCCCCTTCCTTTCGCTAAAGCAAACCTGGAGTGTGCTGCTAACTCGCTACTGCAATCATACCTTGTATGGTAAGTCGAGGCTGAATCCACTAACTGTTGGAGCGTTTGTGATTGCAAAAAAGCTAATGAAGAAGCTGATTGTCCCAAGTACGAGCGAGTTTATTGCTAGGTGTTGGGAGAAACGGAAGAGAGAGTCCTCAACCAGAGAGGAGAGGAGAGGAGAGGAGAAGAGAGCGGAGGATGTGTTGGCAACTCCACCATGTCGTCAGCCTACGGCCGGAGCTGGGTCATCCAAGACAGTAGTCTTGGATAAGGAGACCGAGAGGATCACTTTCAGCATCCCAGCTTCTGCATCAACCTACTTGGATACGGCTTCCATGAGTCAGTTGGCTGAGTCATTCCTGTTCCTAGCTGAAGAGACTCGTTTAAACCATATGGGTGCGGTCGTAGCCATAGACTAAGGGGTTTCCCGTGCTTTCCAGGTATGAGCCGGAGTTTTACTTTATTGTGTTTATTGTGGACTTATACTAATCAAGTTGTTTTGTTATGCAGGCATTCACCAGTAGCATGCACCTGAGGAAATCCATCATGTTGCAGGAGAAGAGGATACATGATGTATTGAAATCTAATGCCAATCTACGACAGAGGGAAGCGACAGTGTAGAAAGCTGAGCGGGAGAGCTAGCAGCGTTTGAAGGAGGCTGAGAGCGAATTAGAGCGGTTGAGAAGGGAGTTGGCTGAGAAGACTATGGAGGTGGAGTCCCTGAGGGAGCAGTGCCTGAGCATTAATGATGACACCATCATTAGGGCCAAGGGAAAGCTTATGCTTGAGTACAAGGCCGAGAACACCTCTAACTGGAACCCAGATGAAGACATCCAACTCATGTGGGAGATGATGGAAGAGGAGGCCGCTGGGTGTATGGAGGAGCGGATTGATGAGCAGGTGTTCGATCTTGCTAGCTAGCCAAGGCCATCGATTACTGAGGATGTGAGCGATCAGGCTGTAGGGGCGAGTGTTGGGGCTGGTGATAGGGTGATCGAATCGGAGGTTGGTGAGACAACTCACACCGATGATACTTAGCTTTTTCTTTTTTATTTTTGCTCATGTATTTTTGGGGCTTACGATGCCTTTCCATAGCATGTGTGCCTTACTTTTGTGCCTGGTACTTTAGTCGCTTGAGGCTCTTTTATATTATACTTGTGGTTCTATTTTGCCACTTTCTTTGTAGATGAATAAGTTGATTGCTTTTTCGTTTGTAGATGTATTAGGGGTTGAATCAACTGCTTGTGTTGTGATTTTGACGAGGCCAAGTAGCTGAGTCATTGTGGACAATCCAGTGGGTTGGGCATATTGGAGGTACAAGTCATTCATTCGGTCGGGGCCGACTGAAGATGTAAACTTATGAATCAGTCTGGGCCGATCGAAGGTGTAATAGTTATGAATCGGTCTGAGCCAATCGAAGGTGTAATACTTGTGAATCAGTCTAGGCTGATCGAAGGTGTAAATTTATGAATCGGTATGGGCCGATTGAAAGTGTAATACTTATGAATCGGTCTGGGCCAATCGAAGGTGAAAACTTATGAATTGGTCCAGGCTGATCGAAGGTGTAATACTTATGTATCGGTCTAGGCTAATCGAAGGTGTAATACTTATGAATCAGTTTGGGCCGATTGAAGGTGTAAAACTTTTGAATCGGTCTGTGCTGATCGAAGGTGTAATACTTATGGATCGGTGTGGGCAGATTGAAGGTGTAATACTTATGGATCAGTGTGGGCCGATCGAAGGTGTAAACTTGTGAATTGGTCTAGGCCGATTGAAGGTGTAGACAGCTCTATTGCTGAATAATGCTTTATTATATTCGGGCCATAAGGCCAATTGGCAGTGAAGGAGGTGGATAGTCCCACTCATTCTTTTTTAAATAGAAAAAAGAAAACAGACATATTGATGGAAGAGTTAAACTAAAAGTAATAACATTTGAGGTGGACTACATTCCAGCTATTGTTGATGTCTTTGCCTTCGGGAGTTTGGAGTTGGTAGGCGCCCTTCCCTACTTCCTTGGCGATCTTGTAGGGACCCTCCTAGGTGGGGCTGAGCTTGCCAGAGTTGACATCCTTAGTGTTTTGGAAGACCTTGCAGAGGACCCAGTTGCCAGTTTTGAAAGTTCTGATTTGGACGTTACGGTTGTAGTGTCGAGCGGCCTGCTATTAATACACCGCGTTGCGAATGTTCACTCGCTCGCATAATTCGTCGACGGTGTCTAGGTTGTGGCAGAGGTTCTAGCTGTTGGTTTCTCTGTCTGCCTATTGAAGTCTGGTGGAAGGGACTGATACTTCGGCTGGGATGACTACTTCAGATCCATATGCAAGAGAGAAATGAGCTTCACCCGTAGATGAACAGGCTGTCATCCGGTAGGAACAAAGGACTCCAGGTAGTTCGTCTGCCCATGCACCTTGAGCTTTCTGCAGACGTTTCTTTAAAGTCTGCATCATATTTTGGTTTGATGATTCGGCCTACCTGATAACTCTAGCTTATATAGTATCTTCTTGAATGGGTAAGAGGTGAGTACGACTATGAAATGACATTGAAAGTATGGCCTGAGCTTCCTAGAGGCATTGACGAGGGCTAATGCCAGTTTCTTCAGTTGACTGTATCGCGTCTCCGCGTTGAGGAGTGACTTACTTACATAGTAGACCGGTAGTTGCTTTGTATCATCCTCCCGAACTAACACTGCCCAAATTGCTGTCTCTCAAACCGCCAGATAGGTGTAAAGTTTTTCCCTATCTTTGGGCTTGGAGAGGAGTGGAAGGGAGGTTAGGTATCTCTTTAGCTGTTGCAAGGCCTCTTCACAGGAGGTGGTCCATTCAAATTTCTTAGATTTCTTGAGCGTGTGGAAGAAATTATGGCACTTGTCGACGGATTTGGAGATGAAACAGCTCAAGGCGACCACTCGTCTTGCCAGGCACTAGACATATCTTTGATACAACATGGTGATGGTATGTTGAGGATTGCTCAGATTTGATGGGGGTTGGCTTCTATCCCACGCTAAGTTACCATGTATCCTAGGAATTTTCCAGATGAAACCCCGAACGAGCATTTGGCCGGATTCAGCTTCATGTTATATTTTCTTAGGATGGTGAATGTTTGGCTAAGGTGGTCAAGGTGCTGTTTGGCCATGAGGGACTTGACGAGCATGTCGTCAATGTACACTTCCATGGTGTCCCCAAGGTGTTCAGCGAACATCCTATTGACTAGCCACTGATAGATAGCCCCGACATTCTTGAGACTAAACAGCATCACCTTGTAGCAGTAGATCCTTCTCTTTGTAATAAAGGTTATTTTTCCCTAGTCGTTTGGGTGCATCAAAATCTGATTGTACCCTGAGAAGATATCCATGAAGCTTAGGAGTTCGTGGCCTACTGTGGCATCGACTATCATGTTGATATGCGGAAGCGGGAAGGAGTCTTTGGGGGGCATGCTTTGTTTAAATCCGTGAAGTCTATGCAAATCCTCCATTTTCTGTTCTTTTTCTTCACCACTACCATGTTTGCCAGCCAGTCGAGATAGTGGACTTCTCTAATCAGGCCATTATTCAGTAATTTGTCGACCTCCTCATTGACGATCTGGTTGCATTCTGGTGCAAATTTCCTAGCCTATGCTTCACTAGGGGGTGATCCGGGTCTACTTTGAGGTGGTGAACAATTGTCTTTGGGCTGACTCCTGTCATGTCAGTGTGGAACCAAGCGAAGCAGTCCTGGTTTTGTTTGAGGAATTCTATGAGTCTTTCTCTTATTTTAGGCCCGAGGCGTGAGCATATCTGGGTCTTCCTTTCGGGGTCGTCCAGGTGTATCTGTACTTCATCCAACTCCTCCATAGATGGTTGATCTAGCTTGGTCGGAATGGTTGGATGAGACTATAGTTGCTATGAAGCGTGACCTTTGCTTTTGAAGGCGTTTTTGTAGCAATCTCTGGACGCCTTGGGGTCGTTGTTGATTTCCCTTACTCCTTATCTCGTTGGAAACCTGATGGTTTGATGGAAGGAAGATGAAACAGCTCGCATGTCGTGAATCTAGGGTTGGCCAAAGATGACATTGTATGGTGAAGGAATCTCAAACTAGAAAGATGGTTTGCTTATTGACTCCGCTGGTGTAGATAGGTAGAGCGACTTCTCCTATGGTGTACTTCTGCTGGGAACTGAACCCTACCAGTATAGCTGGTTGTCTGCTAATGTTTGTTTCATCCAGTTCCATGGCCTTCACTGCTTCAAGGAAGAGAATGTTTGCTAAGGATCCCCCGTCTATGAATACTCTCTTGACCAGGATGTTTGCGATTTGGAGGGAGATGACTAGAGAGTCATGATGAGGGATGGCTAAGGTGACTGTCTCATCATCTTTGAATTGGATTACCTGATTGGTGTGCAGCTGCGAAGGTAAATGGATGGATTGGACTTCTAGTTGGCTCGGGCATAGCGTTTAGCTGAGGAGTAGCTTATCCCACTGATCTCCAACCCACCAGAGATCATGGAGCAGAAATCCTTTGGTGTAGGTTCTCGCAGGAGGGGGAGGGGAGGGGAGGGGAGGGGGGGGGGGGGGGGGGGGGGGGGGGGGGGGGGGGGGGGGGGATGGGGAGATGCTTTCTTTAAGCTTTTCTGGCTGATTTTACTTTTCCCTTTATCCGTCAACAGATCTCTAAGAGGTCCCCTTTTCAATAGTGTGGCGACTTCTAACCGTAGGGCAATGCAGTCTGCGGTGTTATGACCATGGTCGCCATGGAATTCGCACCACTTTGTCATGTCCCTCCTTGCTTTGGGATTGAGCTTGTTTGGCCACTTAACGGTGGGTCCCATTCCTTTTATTATTGCCACGACCTGGGCTGGTTTGACATTGAGGTTGTACTCCAGAACTTTGTATTGGCTCGACCCGGATGGTCTATTGTCAGTTTTAATTAGTGGGCGGTCGTATAGTCTCTTAACCTTGTTCAGATTGTGTGGAGGGGGTTGGTAATGGGGCTCAAACGATCTGGACTCTGACCTTCTATCATTTTGCTTTTGGGGACGGTCATCGTACCTGGCATGCCTTATCCGGTTCATTTCATTTTCCTCATACCTTATTTGAATTACAGCTTTGGCTAAGACGTCTTCCATCATGGTGCAACCGAGTTTCGTCAGGTCTTTGTATAGTGCTCCATCTGGAAGGAGACCCTTTCTGAAAGTGTCTAATGGTGTCTCTGGATTATAGGAGGGGATGGAGATTTTTTCTTTGTTGAACCTACTGATGTATTCTCTAAGTGGCTCCCCCTTCTTCTGATAGACTTTGTACAGATCAGTCGATAGTTTCTCGAGTTTCTTGCTACTGGCGAATTGTTCAACGAAGGTGTCGGTGAGCTGGGCGAAGGAGTTGATTGAGCAGTTTGGGAGGTTAGTGTACAACTGAAGAGCTGGGCTGGAAAGGCTTAAACCGAAGCTTTTACACATGTAGGCTTCCCTCAATGTTCGGGGTATCGACACAGCAAACATCCACTGCTTGTAGAAGGCTATGTGGTTGTCTAGGTCAGTTGTTCCATCATAGGGCTTCATGATGGGAATGGTGAACTTGTGTGGTATCTCAACTAGCGCTATTGCGTCTACAAAGGGTGAATCGGTATAACAGTGAGGTTGGCTCTTTTTTGTTGGGATTGGCATTCCGAGTATACGCCTCATCATTGCCTCTATGTCAGCCAGTCTCTTGGTCAATATCTATTCCATGGGAGATACGGATACCACTAGGTCGTCCTGGTTAACTTGATTGGACATGTGGTTCGCGCCTGATGCGTTTCGGTGGGTCAATCTGCATGGTGTAGTCTGATAGATCACTCTGTTATGTGTCGCTTGGTAGCTTGGATCCCCATTACTTCCCTCTGGTTGGATGACTCCCCTCGTGACTGATCAGGTGTTTCATCCCACATGGATTTTAAGGGGTGTTATTCGGGATTCGTTCAGCCCATTGGGATGGATGGACGAACTCGAGCAGGGTAGTTTGAAGGAGTAGGGGACCGCTCGACCTGCGAGGATGAGCCGAGCCGAGCCAAGTGGTGTTTGGGTAGGGATGACTGTCTGGAGGTGGGATGGGATGGCGAGGACGGGTGGTTCTTGTTGTGGTAGGCTTTCTGTCACTTGGACATCTTGATCTCGTACTTGAAGTGGATCGATCAAGAATGGCTCTATCGGCGGCCCCCATTCCCTATCAGTCAGGGCTAAATTGTCAACTAATGACGAACATAGCCGGCGTAACCTCGTATCCGAGATTACGGGTCTATGGTCTGGATGACTATCTGGAGGTGGGATGGGATGGCGAGGACGGGTGGTTCTTGTTGTGGTAGGCTTTCTGTCACTTGGACGCCATGATCTCGTACCTGAAGTGGATCGATCAAAAGTGGCTCTATTGGTGGCCCTCATTCCCTATCAGTCAAGGCTGAATCGTCAACTAATGATGAACATAGCTAGCGTGACCTCGTATCCGAGATTATGGGTCTATGGTCTGGAGTCTGGAGTCTGGAGAGGTTGCATAGATGGAGCCGAGGCGCGAAACCGATTGGGATGTACCTAGCAAGGCAAAAGCTCAAGATCATAAAATCGGCTTACCCTCTCTTTTAGAGATTGGTTCTCGACCCTGATAAAGGCATTTTCAGTTCGGATGGCAGTGTTTTCAGCTTCCAGTGCAGCCACCTTGTTTAAATGTTGTTGCATGAGGGTGATCAGAGCCTCTAGTTTGGCCTCGAGGCCAGGATTAGTGTTATCAGAATTGTCAGCCATGGAGAGTTTCTTCGCGTAGCAGGGTTTGTGAGACGAATGATTTCTAGAGGCTTCACGGTGGGCGCCAAACTGTAGATGCAAAAATCTACCGTTACGGAAAGAGGGACTGATCTTGTGAGATTGAGGCCACTAGCGATATGTTGCACCTGCACACGTGAGAGAACAAGCGTGAAGCAGACGGAAAACACCAGGGTGGTGTTTGCCGTAGGTACTCTGATGCTCAAGTTAGCAAGGCTAAGCGAGACTAGTTTAGTGAGGGTTAGGGAAAGGAAAAGTTACTGGAAGTCTAGTTAGGGACTGTGACTATAGCTATAATGCAAAGTTCTCAAGTGGGAACTCCAGGGTCTGAAGGTGTAATGTCTTTCTCCTTTGTGAGAGGGCTGGCCTCTATTTAAATAGTGACTGTATGGTCTTCAAATCATTGTGGGACTGGGAGTCCTTGTAGTGGTAATCCTCTCAAAGGGTGTAGCCTTTGGCTCCCTTATCTCAGCAGGAAAGGGAGTTTGAACGTGCCTCGGAGACAGACCTTAGAGGAGTTAGGATAGTAATTGACTTCCTTAGCAGAGTTCAAGTAGGATTGTAGTTCGTAGGCAACTGTGGGTTCCAAGTTGATTGGAAGTCTAGAAGGTGTTCTAGGGTCGGAAAGCCTGGATCCGGATGGTGAGGACTGGGAAGGAGCGCCAGACGGGCCTCATTTGTAGAACTCCCAGTTGGGCCCCATCGGAATTGGGCCTTAGCTTTTTAGCTTTGTTGAAGATGTCTTCGTCTTTGGGCCTACCTGGGCCAAGACATTTTTTGGCCCTAACAAGATTCAAGAAAAATCAAGAAAATGTAACAAAAAACAGAGGAAAGCAAAAGAGAAAAGTTCTGGAATTTCGGTAAAGTTCTTTCTTAATTGAACAAAACAAAAGGCGTGCGACTTTATACAAACGTTAGTCAAAACGCTGTCGTTTACAAGATACTTGTTACAGTTATAAACTAACCCACTACATTCGTTATAGTTACAAACTAACCCAGTTCTCTCAATATCTTCCCTTAATCACAACATCTTTTCTTTACTTCATTATCTCTTGTTCTTCACTCTTCAGTATCTTCCCTTGAACATAGCATCTTTTTCTTTTTCTTTCTTCATTCTTCAAATCAACAAGTAAAAAAAAAAAAAAAAAAAAAAAAATCAACTCCTCAACTGGGAATACTGACATATCACTTCAACTATTTCAATAAGCTCAACATAACAATATCATTATTCCAGCAGACACATCAAGTTGTAAATAGAAGCAATTCACAAGCTCAGCCTAACACGTATCATTATGCCAGCAGACTCAGCAGGTTGTAAACAGAAGCAATCCATAAGCTCAGCCCAACACATATCATTATGCCAACAGACTCAGCAAGTTGTAAAAATATCACGTTATGATGATGTAAAAAAAAAAAAAAAACAGTTTATGCTAATGATTACTTCATATCAAACCATATAGTTGCTCATAAGGACAACTAGTTGCCTGTTGGACTCATAGTCTCTATAGGCAGATCAGAGACAACATTCAGTTTGGCTCTTAGCAAACCAAACCTATTTTCAGACAAGGCCTTGGTTAGAATATTAGCTTTTTGATATTTTGAGGCAATATATTGGACAGCTAACTGCTTTCTAGCAACCAATTCTCGCATATAATGAACGTCAATTTAAATATGCTTGGTCCATGCATGAAACATAGGGTTCGAAGAGAGTGCACCAGCACTCGTGTTATCATACCAAATAACAGGAACACCCATGATATCAATGCCAAGCTCTTTAAACAAATGTTGGACCAATGTTACTTCAGTGGCAGTTTGACTTAAGGCTCGATGCTCAGCTTTTGTTAAAGATAAGGACACAACCTTCTGTTTATGTGAACTCCATTAGATTAAATTTCCCCCAAGAAACACCGTATAGCCACTGGTTGACCCCATCTCATTAACATCACTCGCTCAATCCGCATTAGCATAAGCCTCTAAATTGAAATCTGTGATACTGTGAAACATAAGACCATATGAAAGTGTTCCTTTGATATACCTCAGAATTTGTTTACAAGTAGTCCAATGTGCCTCTGATGGACTCTATAAAAAAAACTCTATAAAAACAGACTCAATTTGTTCACCATAAATGCCAAATCTAGTCTGGATAAGATGAGGTATTGTAAACTGCCAATGATGCTTCTATATAGTGAAGGGTTTTCAAACAACTCACCACCCTCATTGATAAGTTTAAAATCAGTTGCCATTGGGGTAATACATGAATTGGACTCCTCTATTCTAACCTTGGTTAATAGATCTTGTGCATACTTAGATTGAGTCAATAACAGTCCAGAACTGTTTCTCTAAGCTTCAAAACCAAGAAAATAGTGAACTTCACCCAAAGTTTTTAATGCAAATTGACCATTTAAATCCTTAACAAGCTGATCTATGAGCTACACATCATTTCTAGTTAGCAAAATGTCATTAAAATAGACAAGTAAAAACATAACCCGAGAATCTTTATTATAAAAGAATAAGCTCACATCAGATGTAGAATTCACAAAACCCCAGGCTACCAAAGCACTCTGCAATTTATCAAACCAGACCCTGGGGCCCTGTTTAAGTCCATACAAGGCTTTCCTAAGTTTGCAAACATGTTATGTTTGAGAGAAGTCAGAAAAACCTGTAGGTGGCATCATGTAAACCTTTTTGGACAGATCACCATTCAAAAACGCATTATTTACATCAAGCTGTTGGATCCCCCAATTGTGATAGATTGCTATGGAAAACATGATCTTGATTGTTGCTGCCTTTACTACCGGGGAGACTGTATCGAAATAATCCAAGCCATGGGTTTGTTGTAACCCCTTGGCAACCAATTGAGCCTTGTATTTTTGCAAGGACCCATCAGCATTTAGTTTTGTTTTGAACACCTATTTATTGCCAACAACATGCATACCCTCTCCATATGGCACCAATTCCCAAGTGTTGTTATGCATAAGAGTAGTATATTCAACATCCATGACCTGTTTCCATTTTGGAACTTCCAAAGCTTCTTTGGCAAATGTGGGTTGTTTGAGAATTGTATGTTGAGAAAGAAAAGCTTTGGCTGAGGATTTGGTTTTGGACCTCGTAGCCATAGGATGAGTATTAGTAGGCATAATGGAAAAGACAACTAGTGCAGAAAAAGAAAGGACAACTTTTAATTGAATTTCAAAAGATGAAGTTGTTGGCTGAGGAAGTAATCTACTAGCACCTATTGGGTGGGAAAGGGATTGAGGTGGATGTTAGTAAACAGTCCCATACACACAGCAGAAACAAAAACAAATAATTCAGGGATCGTTTACATGAGCCAAGATCAAGGGTATAATTTTACAATTCATATTAAATAAAATCTGCAGAAAAATAAATCTGAGTTTAAAGAAAAACAAACGCACGTTGGAGGCTCCTCCAAATTTGTCAACGAATGTTTTGCTACTGATCCAAGTGTAGGATCGAACCCACGTAGTCCACATGAAGACAATCTCAAAAGAATCAAAGAGGGATTTGCTAGATCTTCTTTGGCTTCAAGATTAAGAAGAAAGCAAATCAATTGAATTGATTTTAGGCTAAAAAGTGTTACTGCCGTGGGAGTGAAAGAGAGGGGCTATGTGTTTTTCAAAGAAAAATTCTATATCATTTAATTAACACAATTTTCTTTTTATAGTACATCAATTTACCCTAATCCCATATGGAATAGGCTTGGGCTCCAACCCAAACGCCCCATGTTTCCAAACACTCCCAATTTGATATTTTATTTTTTCCATTATTATCTCAATTAAAATCAATTAATATATATTAACATTTAACAATAATGATAATATATTTAAATATGTGCGAACACACATTTAAACGTAATTTTACCTATTTAATTTTTCTAACAAATTAAATAAAGGCTACGACCTCAGCAAATTTAATTGCACTGTGAAATTACCAAAATACCCTTTCGCCTTAAAAGACGAAAATGCCCTTCTTTCTTCTTGGATCTTAAATTATCTTCTATGTGTGTGACCTATAGGCTTCTCATCTTATCGGCAGTGTATAGTATCGCGATTAACACCAATTAATCGTCTCACTAATACACAAACCAAGATTGGCCCCTAGCAAGGCATCATGGCCACCAGATAGATTCGGATTCAACAAAGTAGCTACCTGTCAACGATATGGTTACCGTGCAATTTGTTCCTTTCATCATACATTATCTCGACGAGATGAAGGCATAGAAATAGTGTCAACCTTCAGTTACTCTTGATATTAGGTATTCAGTTTCTGGACCAATGACCCGTATTATAAACTGGATAGAGCAACAACTCAATCCCACTGTGGCCACAGTTTTAACGTCATTGCCATATACTGAATTGCGTCGTGAGATAACTTCTCCCGTACCCGGGAGTGATGAATCCTCTATCAATCCACCATAGTCTTGATACACTCCTTGATGCAGCCAATACCACCGTATTGACAACTCTAAAAAGAACTGCGTTAGGCTAGTGTCAAACTACACCAATCGGTGCACAAGGTGCTCTGGTGATCTCAAGTCTGAGGATCACATGCACCACCATTCGTTAGAGGATTTGTTCCATAGACACTGGGGTTACCATCCATGTGGAATCCTCTAGTGGGTCAGTCTAGTGAACTTGCTGCGGTGTAATCGCCTACAGCAAGCACCCATGTGTTGCACCAGGTTGTCAACAAACAACCTTGACAAGTGAGATCAGTCACTGCCTTTTGACAGGGTCGTTCAACACTATGATAGCCTTACCATATTATCTGTGCCCTTACTTCAGAATAATACTAGGGCTACGGACATTTCTAGAATGGCCACCATATGTACTCATAGGGTTCTCACTATCAATATTTGAAACACTTGATATCCTTGTCACGGTTCTACCATTCTAAGGACATATATCAATACATATTGCAATAATAATGATTTACGCGATATAGAATAAAATAACCTTTTATTGATTAATGAACATTATCACAAAGAGTCAATTCTACAATAATTGATTGGCTCTAGGGCATCTACTCTAATAGTGGAGACATAGGATATGTGTTAGGTCTAGAATCAGAAGAGATAGCAGGGGAACTTAGCAGATTTGATTTAACCTCCTGACATCAGAATTTGGTAGATTATAAGAATTGAGCAGATTTGATTCAGACCTCTTGACATTAGAATTTTGTAGATCAAAAGAGATTGACAGATTTGATTTAAACCTCCTGACATCAGAATTTGGCAGATCAGGGACATTCTTAGATCCTGCATGATGTTGACAAGCATTAAAATCTTGTTGAGTGTGCAACATATTAGATGTAACATCTTGGGAACCTGTATTAGGAGACAAGATAGAGTTAGCAACATGATGAGGAAATTGCCAAAAATAGGAGCCCTCCGGAGATGAAGTATTAGAGTCAATAGAGATAACTGCACCATGCTGTTTCCAAATCTAGACTTAAAAGGAAAGTCCACTTCATTAAATTGAACCTGTTTAACGATATATAGTCGACCAACAGAAGACAAACACTTATAGCCTTTATGATCCACACTATTATCCAAAAATACACATTTTTCAGTATGGAAGGACAACTTATGTTTGTGATAGGGTCTAAGGTAGGGGTAACAACTACAACTGAAGACTTTAAGGGTAGCATAAGAGAGCTTTTTATGATACAAAAGTTGGAAAGGAAAGGCACCATCAATTACCCTTGAGGGTAGCCTATTTAGCAGATATGTTGCTGTAGCAAATGTAGACCACCAAAATTTCAAAGGCATATATGCATGAGCTAAGAGAGACAGCCCAAATTCAGCAATGGATCGATGTTTCCTTTCCACTTGTCTATTTTGCTGATGGAGAAAAGGACAAGGGTGTTTGAATTGAATGCCATGACTCTTCAAATACTTAGATAAGGGCCGAAATTCACCACCTCAGTCAGATTGTAAGCACTTAATAGTAGTTCCCAATTGTTTTTCTACAAACACATGAAATTGAGTGAAAACATTATAAGTTTCAAACTTAAATTTCTAGGGATAGATCTAGGTATATCGTCTATAATCATCTACAAAAATCACATAGTATCTAAACCTTCACTGGAGAAAATAGGGGCTGGTCCCCAAAGATCAGAATAAATGAGTTCCAATGGAGTTGTTGCTCTAGAAGTAGAACTTGGAAAGCTACATTGCTGAAGTTTCCCAAATTTACAAGCTTCACAAAAGAAATCTTTATTGATAGTCTTAGTAGACAACTTTACATTTAGCTTATTCAAAATAGAAGAAAATGTCTTAGCACTTACGTGGCCTAATCTAGCATGCCAGAGCAAATAATCACTCAATGATGTTTTATTACAATCAGAAGACTTGTGAAAAATAGTATTACAGGCCTATGAATTAGTTGATAAAGTGCTTTGAACTATAGGAACTTCAGTCCTTATTGCTGGAACTCAACTCTTGGGTGGAAAAGCCAACTGGTAAAAACCATCTCTTACAAAGCCTTGAAGCAACACATCCTTGCTACTTTTGTCCTTTACTAAACAATGATCAACATGAAATTCGACAATCACATTATTATCTTTAGTAATTTGGGAAATACCTAGTAAATTCTTGGCTATTCTAAGCACATACAAGATGTTCTTAAGTTGTACAAGTCGATGAGAATCATAAGAGGGCAGCATTAACATACATGTATGTGTGATAGGCAATGATTCACCATTTCCAACTTGGACTTGAGAACCTCTAGGATAACTCGAATTCATCACCATATTAGATGTGTTAGCTATCATGTGATTGGAGGCTCTTGAACCCATGTACCAAGCCTTGTCAACAACTGTTTGATGAGTAGCAATGGTTTGGCCAACACTGCTTAAAGATGCCCCAACGTTGGAACTATTCCCGAAAGGAAAACTTAGCCACAATTGCGTCATACTATTGTCCAAGACCATTGAGTACGTATAGTAATAATTTTTCATCGTCTATGTTTACACCACTTGCAATGAGCTCATCCCTTAACTCCTTCATTCGCAAGACATACTCTTTTACACTTTGAGAGTCTTTCTTCGTGGTTTGTAACAAGTTCCTAAAATATAACGTTCTTGCTTTTGGAAAACGATTGGCAATGTAATTCTAAGGTATTCCAGATTTTGTAAGCACTGTGACATTTTGTAACGTGCCTGAACATTGAATCAGGAATCAACGAAATAGCCAACTGACCAAGAATTGATCAGTTTGCTTCCAATTGAAATACTTAGGGTTTGGCTTTTTCACTAATTCATCACTTTCTTCTAATTTTTCAACTCTAAACATCGGAGGACATGAATTCTCACTTGTTACAGGACCATCTAACCCTTGCAAAGCTAATGCAGGTAAAATCTGAGATCCCAAGTGATTATAATTCCTTTCTATCAGCTTCACAGTAAGTGTAGGAAGTGAAACCTAAGCTGCTTGATTTAGTGCGCTTGCATTACCAAGCTGTTCCACATCTGTTTTGGACTTGCAATTAAAACTATCAAGATTTAGATTTGCCATGGACGCATGTCTAGGACTCTGATACCAAGTTGAGATTCAAGAAAAATCAAGAAAATGTAATGAAAAATATAGGAAAACAAAAGAGAAGAGTTCTGGAATTTTAGTAAAGTTCTTTCTTAATTGAACGAAACAAAAGGTGTGGGACTTTATATAAACGTTAGTCAAAACGCCGCCATTTACAAGATACTTGTTACAAATATAAACTAACCCACTACATTCATTATAGGTACAAACTAACCTAGTTCTCTCAATTCCATCTCTAAACATCAATGTCCCATTGACCATTTTAAAGTCTTTCTCTTTACCATCTATTATATGTTGGCATATCACTCTACAGGTATCATCTTTAGCCTATTTCATCTTGATCTCCTCCACTAAAGTGGGTTTGATCTCCATTTGGGCCAATCCTTCTTTGATCACAATTTCAATTCCTTCTTAGAGGATCTCCTACTATAACTGTCCCTGTATTGTAATATGAGATAAATAGACTTTTCTACAAAGGGCGTCTACTACTACATTAGCTTTCCTTGGATGGTATCTGATGTCGCATACGTAGTCTATCACCAATTCTAACCATATCCTTTATCTCATATTCAACTCTTTATGGGTGAAGAAATACTTCAAACTCTTGTGGTCAGTGTATATGTTGCATTTCACTCCATATAGGTAGTGTTGCCATATTTTCATAGCAAAAACCACTGCCGCTAATTGCAAGTCATGGATAGGATATCTGCTCTCATAATCTTTCAACTGTCTGAAGGCATAAGCAATGACTTTTTCTTGTTGCATCAACACTGCTTCCAAACCATTGTGGGAGGCATCAACATAAATATCATAATCAATGCCCTCCTCTGGCAGTGCAAGGATTGGAGCTGTAATTAGTCTCTTTTTCAACTCCTGAAAGCTCTACTCACATGCCTTTGTCAATTCAAATAGAACTTCTTTCTTGGTGAGAGCTGTAAGTGGTCTAGCTATCTTTGCAAAGCCTTCCACGAACTTCCTGTAGTACCTTAATAAGAGCAAAAAATTTCTAACCTCTTTCACTGTCTTTGGCCTCTACCACTCAAGCATTGCCTCTACTTTACCATGATCCACTGATACACCATCTCTAGAGATCACATGACCCAAAAAGGTAACCCGATCCAACCAAAACTCACATTTTGAAAATCTGGCATATAGTTATTTCTCTCTTAATCTCCATAACACAAATCTCAAGTGCTCGACATGTTCTTCTAAATCTTGGAATAAACCAGGATATCATCAATAAACACCACTATGAACTTGTCAAGGACATCATGGAAAACTATGTTCATTAGGTCCATAAATACTGCGAATGCATTAGTCAATCCAAATGACATCACAACAAATTCATAATGCCCATACCTCGTTCGGAAAGTCGTCTTTGGTATATCTTCCTTAGCCACTCTAACCGAATGGTATCCTAACCTGATCAGATCAAGTTTAGAAAACATTGAGGCACCTCTCAACTGGTCGAGCAAATCATCTATCCTGGGCAATGGGTATTTATTCTTTATCATTACTTTATTCAATTCATTGTAATCTATACACATCCTCATGGACCCATCCTTCTTTTTACAAATAGAAGCTTTTTTCAAATAAGCCAATTCGTTTGGGACCCCGTAGATCCACTCCTTTTCCTACTCAAAGATCAGCCCCTTGTCTCTATGTTTTCACATCGAGAGGTCTGAGGGGTACTCGGACCGAAGTTAGTGCCATGCTTCCTAGCCTGAATTTAATGAAGTTCATTTTGGGCCATGCTTCCTAGCTCGAATTTATTGACTTCAAATCTTTTTAATTAAAGGGCCATATTTATTTCCTGCCTCGGACATTATTTAATTTCTAGAATTGAGTCAATAAAGTTCATGCATTATGTTGGTGGATAAGAGATTAATTTATCAATTTCTTGTAAGAATAAAAAAATTACGGAGAGGACTTCCAATTCTTGGTTGATTTCTAAATAACACGCTTATCTTGACAATTTTTGGGACCAAGTAAAGTTTTCTATCGTTTATGTCTCTTCATTGCGATAAACTTACCTCGCTTTGCACGTGTTTGACTTTTAAGTCTCCCCAATCCCCAAGTTCCATGTTTGAAGCTTTATCAAAAATTATCTTTATAATCTGGACAATATTACACTTATAACCCAATCTCACAAACTCTCTCTTACGATCCCTATATTGATAGATAAGAGACTAATTTATTAGTTTCTGGTAAGAATAAAATAATTACGGAGAGGACTTCCAATTCTTGGTCGATTTCCAAATAACATGCTTATCTTGACAACTTTTGGGATCAAGTAAAGTTTTCTATTATTTATGTTCCTTCATTTGAATAAACTTACCTTGATTTGCATATGTTTGACTTTTAATTCTCCCCAATCCCCAAGTTCCATGTTTGAAGCTTTACCAAAAATTATATTTATAGTCTGGACAATATTACACTTACAACCTAATCTCAAAAAATCTATTTCACAACGACTATAGTGGTAAAAAAGAGATTAATTTATCAGTTTCTGGTAAGAATAAAATAATTATGGAGAGGACTTCTAATTCTTGGTCGATTTCCAAATAACACGCTTATCTTGACAATTTTTGGATTCAAGTAAAGTCTTCAATCGTTTATGGTCCTTCATTGGGATAAACTTTCTTCGCTTTGTACATGTTTGACTTTTTAAGGCTCCCCAATCCCCAAGTTCCATGTTTTAAGCTTTACCAAAAATTATCTTTATAGTTTGGGCAATATTATACATGCAACTCAATCTCACAACCCCTATGTGGTAGCTCTATGTTTTTTGCTGGGACCTACCACGTAGGGGTTGTGAGAGAGTTTGTGAGATTGGGTTGTGAGCAAATTTTTATTATTATACTTTATACTTCAACAGTTGACGCGGACTTAACAGAGAAAAGTAAATTTACATAAACTTATTGCATACATACATCATATGTAGAATACGGACGTTAAAACTCTTCTATATATAGCATTAGGAATTAGGATAATTAATCCAGTTGTCGTTTCATTATGGATTTTGGTGCTTGCTTGCTTCTGGTCATGGTATTAAATGGCGGGGTATTACAAACTTTGCAGATGAGCGAAGGCAATAGAGTTACGGCACAATTATTGGTAGATGTGCATGATATGGATGCTATTGAAATGAAGGTGGGCTTAAGAAGGAGAATTTTGAGGCCAGTGCCAACATTCTCAAATCCTTCTCCAAATCCTAACAGACGTCACCATCAGTGGTCTCCAGGAGGAACACATTATTCATTAATGCACTTCCAAATTATCTAGGACTTGAATTCTGAAATAATCTACTTTTCTTGTTTATGTAAAAGTCATTTGGTATCTCTACATATATAATTTTCATCTTTTTAGTATTCTCTTTATCTGAGTATAAAAATGGTGTACCTTTTTTAAAGTCAGCACACTTCAAATGAAACTCTGTTTGCAGCAACAAATTCTATTTTCTGCTCTTAGCAACTTATTAAGCCATAATAGAAAATTACATTTTGCGATGGTTTAAAAGACAAATGTATGGTATTTATAAGAAATTATATTTCATTTAATTTGGTTCAATATGACTGTCTTAAGAACATTTGTGACCCTAAGCAAGAGTTACTTTAAGGGCTTTCGAATAATATAAGCATAAATTAAAAAAATTATTTCAAATTTTTTTTCTTGCCTTTTGAGATACAAAATCACTAATTAAATTTTTGTATTCAAGTTTATTAACCAAATTTTTTTTAATTGATAATTTAGGCAAATTACCTAATCTTTCTTGTGACATGGTTGAACTCAAATAAGATTTTATTAACTTTAATTTTGAAAAAGAAAAAAAATCTTTTTGCTGAAGCTACAATAACAGGAATAGTTAATAGTATTCCATAAACTATCCATGCATTTAAAAAAGAATTTACCTTTTCTATAAAATCTATGGCTTTGTTTGCTTCACTATTTAGGCACTCTTTAGAATAGGATTTGAATTTGAATATGTGTTTAGTACATTATTTGAATATTATATTAGAGTTAAATAAATTGTTGAACAATTGTTCGGTATATTTTTTCAAAAAGAATTTTAAGATAAAATATTTTTGGTGCATTTTATTAAAAAAAATTATTATTTGATTTTGAAACTTTTCAATTTACGTTTAAATAATATTAATTAGTTGTTTTGTAATTTTTTTATCACTAAATTAAAAACAATTCTCCATAATAATTTCAACTACTAATACATCATTTAAAAACACGACATTAATACATATTTAAATTAATAATACAAATTACTAATAATCATCCCTTAGAATCCTTGATACACCTATATTCGATTAACAATTATGAGATGGATTCATGTTCTACCCACATAGCATTAGTTATGCCATCCCTTAGAGTTCCCATGTCGTCTGTATTACGCTGATGCAATTGATTCGAACCCGCCCCATTCTCTTCCTCATAAACTCCATCGGCATTAAAATTATGAATTCCACAACATGCTATAGCAATTTTAGCTTGCTTCTCCATCGGGTAATTGTTCATGCCATCAAGAATACGAAACCTTTTTTTCAAAACACCAAAGGTTCTCTCCACAACATTCTGAAGCGATGCATGTCTGTAATTAAACAACTCCAGTGGTCCAGAAAGGTTACAATGCACATCGAAAACATGGTAAGGAACCCGTCTGTGTGGGGCAAGGAACCCACCTCTGTTCGCATAACCTGCATCTACTAAGTAATATTTTCCTATAATAAAATGCTGAATGTTATTCGCAGAATATTAAAAAAATGTTTACAGTTTAGCTAGAATACGTAAAGAAGTTAGTTATATCTGGAGGAGGATGTGGGAAACCCAAATCAAGATTATCTAGACCTGACTTTAAAATCCTTGAGTCATGGGCAGATCCTTCCCAGCCGGTGACGACGTATGTGAAAAACATCTTGAAGTCGCATACGGCCATCACATTCTACGACAATGTTCCTTTACGATTCCAGTATGTTTCGGCTACCTCAACTGGTGCCTAAGCCTATACATGTGTACAGTCAATTGCTCCAATACAATCCTATCCACAAAATTGAATTTTAATAATATGGGAAGACTAACAACATTTATCCAAATAGAAGGAGGAGAGATATTGCATACTTTCCAAAATATAGTTGCGGTGCAAGTTGCATACTTTCCAAAATGTCCTGATAGTTTTTCAGGGAATATGGATATGTCCCAACACTTGTGTTCTCTTCAACCCTACCATCGGCACTGTGATATGATTCCACAAATCCCACAATCCTATTGGAAATAGCTTTCGCCAATTGACCAATCACACCCACTAGTGGGTTTCCCTGGACGTCTCTCCTCCTCCTATTTACGAATCAACTAGATCCAAACTTGTTAGATTGTAGCTAATAATGATATTATATGCCATGTACATAAAATGTTTATAGCTAAATACATTAATTAGCTACAAATTTCAATATTTTATAGCTATTGCACAAATAATAGCTATATAGTTAAACTCGTAGCTAATAATAATACTATATGCCATGTAAATGAAATGTTTATAGCTAAATACATTAATTAGCTACAATGTTTTACCATAGCTAATACATTGTAGCAAAATGACTGGTTATTACCACAATTTTAATAAGTTAAGCAAGAGATGAATATTAGCTTCGAGAGAGAAAATCATATCCCTAAAATTATTTCAATTGGCTATAAATATTGACTTTTGTACCCCACTGGTTTATAAGAAGGGGTAATCCCCACATTCAACAAGGCTTTATTGGGTGAGTAGTCCAAACACCAAAAAAAAAAAAAAAAAAAAAAACTTCAAAGGTTATCTCTCGCTACTAATCTAGAATGTTGAAGACGCTACGAGATTTCTTAATAATGCAAAGGAAGTAGAGGGTGCACCTCCATCGGCACTGACGAACTCTTTCTCCGCTATTGACTAGGATTGTCCAGAAACAAAGAGCTTGTCTGACAATGAGCCTAAATTAATGGCATCTTCACTAGGAAGCAAGAAGGACTCGTCGATTTTTTACTCCACAACAGATGATCTATCAGAAGTCACTTCAATGGACTTGACGATTTTTGAGAAACCTTCAACATATTTTATGGTCATTGAAACTTCAAAATGCGCTGTAGGATCTTAAGGAAAAAATGATTCAGTATCTTTGGAAGATAGAGAATCTATAAAGAAAGATAGCTTTGAATCTGGAGAGATAGTGAAGTCGGAGAAGGTGAAGAAGATAGTGAGATTGTAGAGCAACGAGAACACATTCGATAACATGAATCTGCCCAAGGCAATGTCGTTAAAGTTGTATCCGAGTGTTGGCACGAGCCTTGAAATATATGATTATCTGATGAAATTGAACAATGATGGTGGAGAGAATAATGGGGCTGTAATGATTGAAAAGTGTAGAGATAATCTGCACTTCTAACATCCACAATAATCCACCAATTTCACACTCAACACACACAATCAAAAAGGTAAAGAAATCAAGAAACAAAAGACACAGATTTTTACCGTGGTTCGTTTATCCTATATAGGATAAACTACATCCACGTTGAGCTCCAGAAACTCAGGAGTTCACTACACTAAAGATTAATCCAACTTGAATACAAACAGATCCAACACCCAATCACTCTTAAATAGCGTATCTCTCTCTTACAACAACCTGAAATCTTTCCTATGAGAACTCTATAAACAGATCCTCAAGACTCGAAGGGAAACGCAACCCTTAAAGGTGATTACAACCAACCACACCAAGATTACCAAGAAAAATGAGATACAGAGTAGACCCTTAATGCAAAATAAAGAAAACTGAAAATATAAAAGCCAGCAAGTAAAAACGCAGTAGTAATGCATTTTTTTTTAATTCTGTTTTGAGGAGAACAAATCCTAGACGTTAGCAGCTTTACTCTTTCAATGGTCTGGATTAATTCTTGTGATAACATGCTTAAAATGGCAGTGTTGCACTAAAGGGTACAACGACAGCGTTTTTGTTGCTTCACTCTAACATTCTCCACCTTGAAGCTTCAAAAACAAAAACAATCAAAAAACTGCTTAGTCAAATTCTCTCTAGTGTAGCTTCCTCCCAAGAATCCTTCTCAGCTCTGTTATTTGCTGCTTATTTTATAAACAGCAGGTTCAAACAGTGTTTGAACTTTGTGACAGTTACTACCTTTGTGCCCATGTCAGCTGGATTATCCTCAGTTGATATCTTCTTCAGGTTTATGATTCCTTTAGCCTCTAAATCTCTCATGAATTGGTATCTTACATCCATATGCTTCGTCCTTTCGTGGTAGACTGGATTCCTACTTAGGTGAATCGCACTCTGGCTGTCCGAAAACATTGTTGTCTCCTCATCAATCAACTCCACCTCAGATAGAATCCTCTTAAGCCATAATGCTTCTTTGAATACATCTACCACAGCAATGTATTTTGCTTCAATGGAGGAAAGGGCAACAATGGGTTGAAGCTAGGACTTCCAACTTATACAATTTCCTCCCAATGTGAAGTAGTATGAGGTGGTAGACTTCCTTGTGTCCATGTCTCCTGCAAAATCAGAGTCTACATATCCCACAAGATCAAGTGAGTTTCCTCTTTTCTTATATTCCAACCCAACATAAATTGTACTATTAATATATTTCAGTAACCATTTCAATGCTGACTATGTTCTATACCTTGATTGGACATAAAACGATTAAGAAGTGAAATGAAATAAGATAGGCCAGGTCTGGTGCTAATCATGGCGTACATGATTGATCCTATCACATTAGCATAAGGTATTTTTTCCATTTTAATGAATTCAGTTTTAGTCTTGGGACTTTGTGACTTACTAAATGTAAAATGGTTGGCTAAAGGCATGGATACTGGCTTAGAATCTGACATTCCAAATTTGGATATCAGTGTCAATAGGTAGGAGGACTGCTGAAGTTTTAGTTCACAGTCCTCTCTTTTCCTGTCAATGACTATCCTTAGGATCTTTTTAGCATTACCTAAGTTCTTCATGTCAAACTCAGAATTCAGCCAAGACTTCAAATCATTTATCCTAGTTTTTGATTTACTAATCAGCAGCATGTCATCCACATAAAGCAGTAAATACACAGGCAAACTAGCATTCAAATCATAATAGAAACAACTATCATATTCACTTCTTTTGAATCCTATACTGGTAATGAAGGTGTCAAACCTTTTATACCATTGTCTAGGGGCTTGTTGAAGCCCATACAAGGATTTGTGTAACAGGCAAACATGTTCAAGGCGGTTTTTATCAATAAAACCCATAGGCTGTTTCATGAAGATTTTTTCATCTAGGTTACCATGCAAGAAAGTAGTTTTTACATCTAACTGTTCTAGTTCTAGGTCTAGATGTGCAACTACAGATAGCATGATCCTAATGGTTTTATATTTGACTATAGGAGAAAAGATTTCATTGAAATCAATCCCTTCCCTTTGGTTGTAGCCTTTTGCTACAGCTAGGTGGATTAGTAGAAATCATACCTTCCTTTACCTTATACAGCCATCTGCAGTCAATGAGCTTCTGATTTTTAGGGCAGGGTACTAGGGACCAAGTCCCATTTACCTTCAAGGAGTGCACCTCCTCTTCCATGGCAGCTTGCCATTTCTCCCTGTCTTTGGACCTTATTGCTTCATCGTAGCTGTCTGGTTCAGTTCTCTGAATTTCAGCATCTGCAACCAAAGCTGTAAACACTAAGTCAGCATATGAATATCTTGCAGGAGGTCTGATTTCTCTCCTGGTTCTGTCTCTGGTGAGTTGATATTGTGCCAGTGACTCCTGTTGGGGCTTATCTAAAATTTCAGTTTGATCATCCTCTGATTCATGTTCCAAGTCTGTAGTTACAGGTGTTTGTTCTTGGTTTTCCAGTTCAGTTTGAACTCTGACTTGCTTCACCTCAATTTGTGTCCCATTATACTGATCTTGACTAATTTCCTCACTGGTAGAGGTACCTGTAGGATTATTAGAGATTCAACAAGAAAAAAGATTTTCATTAAAAATTACATCTCTACTTATAATAACTTTTACCCCTGGTGCCTCTCTTTCCCACAATTTGTACCCTTTAGTCCCCTCTTGGTAACCTAAGAATATGCATCTCAAAGACCTAGGTTCTAATTTTCCCTCACTGGTGTGTGCATAAGCAGCACATCCAAAGGCTCTAAGGTAACCTAGGTTAGGCTTCCTATTAGTCCATTTTTCTTCTGGGCATATGAAATTAATGGCACTTGAGGGACTTCTATTAACCAAGTAAGCTGCAGTATTAAGGGCCTCACCCTAGAAGGATTTTGGTAAATCTGATGTGAACAGTAGACATCTAATCTTTTCTAACAGAGTCATGTTCATCCTCTCAGCGACTCCATTCTGTTCTGGAGTCTTCCTCACAGTCATATGTCTAAGTATCCCTTGATCATTATAGAATTGGTCAAACTCACTATTACATAATTCTAGGCCGTTGTCAGTTCTGAGAGCTTTAACTCTCTTATCAGTTTGGTTCTCTACTAATACTTTCCAACTCTTAAACCTAGCAAGAGCCTCATCTTTGGTCTTAAACAGATAAACCCAAACTTTTCTGCTATAGTCATCAACTATAGACAGAAAGTAACTGCTTCCCCTATGTGTGTTGGTTTTTTCAGGCCCCTACAAATCAGCATGAAAATATTCTAGGTTATTGGTGGCCAGATGAGTTCCTTTCTGGAAACTCACCCTATGTTATTTACCTAAAATACATGTCTCACAAAAATTTAAAGTGTCAATAGAATCCTTACCAAACATACCTTGCTGGCTCAGAATGTTGAGTCCTTTCTGACTCATGTGACCCATTCTGAGGTGCCACTTTTTTGTAACAGTGAGATTAGTAGTGAACAAAGCAGAATTAACATAATTTGACTAGTAATTTCCACACAAGATGTAAAGGCCATTTCGTTTGACACCTTTTAGAACTAAGTTCTTGTTCTTATACACATTAAGACAACCATCTTCAGCCTTATAGTAACAACCTAATTCATCTAATGTGCCTAGGGAAATCAAGTTTCTTTTCAGTTCTAGTATATATCTCACCCTAGTTAATTTGACAGATTTACCATTATCAAGACTTAGAACTATACTCCCAATCCCTTGAACCTTGCAGGCATTATTATTTCCCATGTAAACTGTCTCTAACTCACCAGCTTCAAACTCTTGAAACCACTCCCTATTGAGGCTCATATGAAATGAGCACCTAGAGTCTAATACCCATTCTTCTACATTTTCAGACCTAGATACAGTCAAGACTTCAGATTCTTGGACATCAGTTTTAATAGAGGCCAAATTGCTCTTTGTACTATTCTGTTTTTGTTTCCTAATCCACTCATAGCAATTTTTCTTCAGGTGACCAGTCTTGTTACAGAAGAAACATTTCCTTGTTTCTCCTTTTCCCTTATGAGTATTCTTGCTTTTCTTTTTATTTCTAAAACCAATATTAAACTAAGAATTACCCCCAGACTGCCTAGAATCTCCCATTCCTTTCACAAACAGACTACTGTTATTTTTCTTCTGGACCCTAAGCTCTAGTTCTCTAGCCTTTAATCCTGATGTAATTAGGTCTATACTAGGGACAGTTCCAGTGTAAAGCAGGGCATTCTTAACAACCTGATATTCTTCGGTAATAGAATTTAAAAGAATCATGGCTAAGCTAGACTCACTGAGTTCTTGATCAGTGCCCTTGAGTACAAGGGTCATTTTCAAGAACTCATCTAGGTTCTCTTCTATGGTCTCTACACTATCCATCTTATATAAAAACAGTATACCTTTCAAATAAGCAAGATTAAGGGCAGACTGAACTGCATAAAGTGATTCTAGCTTACCCTAGAGAGTTATCGGTGTCTCAATAGCATCTACCTTTCGCAGCACGTTGTCGGCCAGGTTCATGATGATGAGATTGTATGCTTCCTCATCAATTTCGACTTTCTTTTTCAGCTTTTCCTCGGGCCATTTGGTCTGGTCCTTCTCTAGTGTGATTGCCACTTTGTTATGTGACAGGAGTGCCTTCATTTTCTTCTTCCATGTATTGAAATCAATGCCATCATAGTGTGTGATTTCAACCCGTGTGGTACTCATTATGTGAAACAGATAGTAATGGTGTTTGGTAATTTTGACAGATAGATTTGAAAAACAAAGGGTTTAACTCGGATTTGTGGTTATCACAAGAAATTAAGGACTAAGTTTCAAAGATTTCCCAACTCTAGACCTCACCGAATCTTGAAATCAAGAAATCCCCAAAATTTATCAAACCCTAATTTCAACAGTAAACCCTAGAATTGACAAACCCTAAATTGATGGCTCTGATACCACTGTAGAGATAATCTGCACTTCTAACACCCACAATAATCCACCAATTTCACATTCAACACACACAATCAAAAAGTTAAAGAAATCAGTAAACAAAAGACACGGATTTTTACCATGGTTCGTTTATCCTATATAAGATAAACTACATCCACGTTGAGCTCCAGAAACTCAGGAGTTCACTGCACTAAAGATTAATCCAACCTGAATACAAACATATCCAACACCCAATTACTCTTAAACATCGTATCTCTCTCTCACAACAACCTGAAATCTTTCCTATGAGAACTCTATAAACCGGTCCTCAAGACTCAAAGGGAAACGCAACCCTTAAAGGTGATTACAACCAACCACACCAAGATTACAGCCAAGAAAAATGAGATACAGAGCAGACCATTAACGCAGAATAAAGAAAACTGAAAAAATAAAACCCAACAAGTAAAAACGCAGTAGCAAGTGTAATGCGTTTTTTTTAATTCTGTTTTGAAGAGAACAAATCCTGGACGTTAGCAGCTTTACTCTTTCAATGGTCTGGATTAATTCTTGTGATAACATGCTTAAAACGGCAGCGTTGCACTAAAGGGTACAACGATAGCATTTTTGTTGCTTCACTCTAACAAAAAGGCATGGGAGAGACTGAAGAAATCTTACTCTACTTCAAAGGAAAGCCTGTGGGGACATTCGCTTCAATGGATCCTATGGCCGAGGCTTTGAACTACAATCAGGTTTTTGTGAGAGATTTTGTTCCAACTGGCTTAGCTTGCCTAATGAGGGATCTTCAGAACCTGAGATTGTAAAGAACTTCCTATTGAAGACCCTTCACCTCTAAGGTTGGGAGAAAAGGATTGATAACTTTACCCTTGGAGAAGGTGTGATGCCTGCGAGTTTTAATGTACTCTTGAACTCGCATAAGAAAAAGGAGACCTTGATTGCAGATTTCGGTGGTAGTGCCATACGAAGAGTAGCGCCTGTGGATTCTGGCTTTTGGTGGATTATACTGCTAAGGTCATATACCAACTACACTCATGATTATACACTAGCAGAACGATCTGAAGTGCGGAGAGGAATGAAGTTGATTCTCAACCTTTGTCTCTCAAATGTCTTTGACATTTTCCCTACACTTTTGTGTGCAGATGGATGTAGCGTGATTGACTAGAGAATGGGAATATATGGATATCTAATTGAGATCTATGCGCTCTTCTACTTTGCACTGAGGTGTGCCAGACAAATGTTAAAACCAGAGTGTGACGGCAAGGAATTGATAGAACGAATTGATAAGAGGATCACAACTATCAACTATCACATCAGAAATACTATTGGCTTGATTTTACACAGCTAACTAACATATATCGTTATAAGACTAAGGAGCACTCCCACACAACTGTTAACAAGTTTAATGTCATCCTAGATTGTAGTCCCAACTGGGTTTTTGATTTCATACCCTTAAGGAGTGTAATCCTCCCATTCAATAAGGCCTTATTAGGTGAGGAGTCAAACCTACCTCAAATTTTATCATAATATCAGAGCTAGGTCTGGTTGAGCTAAGTGCTTGACTAGTGGGTGAGAAGTTAGAGCCAACAACTACCTCCATCAACAGGTGATGAGAATGCAAAATGTCATATTTACCCCCCATTAATGTCTAGTCTTTTATACTTATTTGCTGCCTAAATGTACTCATTATTATTCTATTTTGATTTAGGATGCAAATGGAGGCGTTAATTGCAAAACGGAAATAATTAAATGAATTCGGATAGTTTCGACATTGTTTCGTAATCTGGGCATAACTCTCTCGTCCGATCTCCGATTGAGATGATTCAAAATTCTATGGAACTCTAAGAAAGAGATCTACAACTTTCATGTTTTGAGTTTGGAGAAATACTCGCTGCATCAAGGTTGTAATCGAGCCTGAATTTGACACACCTGCACTGCCGACATTCTGAAACATTCCAACTTGTCATGTAGTTCAAATAGGCAGATTATTACAAGAAGTTTTGAAGACCTATTGCACGTAAATTACAGCTGGAAAACACCACTTTCCTATTTTATTTTAGGACTTTATTATTTTATTTCCAATTAATTAGATTAGGATAAATGTTACTTTAGGATATTAGAATATTTTGAGAAGATTGAGTAGAATTAGAATTCGAATTTAGATATTTTTTAAGGGGATCAGATTAGGTTTGGGAGACCACGCCTCTCTCTTCTCTTCTCTAGAATTTTTCTTTCTTTTGAGTTTTATTTATGGCCATGAGCGGCTAAAACTTTTATACCTGGGTCGAAGGAAACGGAGACCTTGGAATCAATAAATCTGTGAGATCTATCTGTTTTTAGTGTTCAATTTTATGCTTTGAGTATTGGATGTTCTTCTATGCTTATTTTAATGATTGTTTCATTTAAATTCTAAGAGGCCTACTAGATTATTAATAGTTACAATCTACTGCTAAGTTAGATATCAAATCCGTAATTGTTTGATCCCTCTAACTTGTGAAGCAATTAGGGTTATTAATTTGCTGCGTCAGGAATTAGTAATCTTAAGAGGAACACTCAACTAAATTAAATGCAACTGCTTGAGTTTGTGTTGTTTAGCTTCATCGATCTCTCTAGTTCTTAAGGCTGCCACTAGATTAAATCTTTAGCGCTTGTCTAGGGTTGTTTAGTAGTAAGGTTAATTAAGATCGCTTGTTTCCTAATTAATTACAACTAAAGAGGGATAGGAAAATAGTTCCAACGGTGAATATTCAGGTATGAATTGATTTAATTTTGCATCAATGATCAGTTGTAAGATTCCGATGGTGGATGTTGACTGAGACCAAGTTTCGTTATATTAATTGATTTCGAATTGAATTGTTTTTGTTTTTGTTTTTGGCTAAGATTGTTTTCTGTTTTACTCAAAACCCCCTAGCCTTATTCACATCATCGAAAATTCGGCTAGACACTCTTCGTGGGATCGACCCTTGCTTACCCTGTTTACAGTTCAGTAGTTAGGTTAGGAAGGTTTTTAATCTTGGTTGCCTACGACAGCACACCAACAGGCATGACGCAACATATGGGCTTGACCGTGAGGGGGAGTGTTGGAGTCTCACACCGACTAAGCACGCTCAAGCCTACTGGTTTATAAGAGGAGGTAATCCTCCCATTTAGCAAGGTCTTACTGGGTGAGGAGTCAAGTCCACCTCAAATTCTATCACAACACGACTTTCCCAATGTGTTTGTGATAATGGCTTAGCTGTCAAATTAGAAATATGATCTTGCAAAATTTTCCATCGTTTTGTAGAAGAAGAAAATAATGAGTATATGGATTGTGTCACTCCAAAAAGTGTAATAGCCTTAACACATAAATTAGCATATCACAAAGAACTAAATTAAGAATGTGACAACCACATGGTGTATAAAAGGCTCTGGAATTTATATCTAATAATCTTTTTTCCACACCTTGTTGTTTGCCTTTCATAATAGACCCATTATCATATCCTTGTCCTTTCACATTATTTACATCAAGTTCAAGATATTTTAGTATACTTGTAAGTACATTAAAAAGACCTTAACCAAAAGTATCATCCACTGATATAAAATCTATAAAGAACTCTTCTATTTTTATTGGACTTATTGAAATATCTAGACATCTTAATATGAGTGACATTTGTTCTTGATGACTTGTATTTGGGGTACAATCATAAATGAAAAATATTTTGATTCTTTGATTTTTTTTTTTTTTTTAATAATGGTATTTCTTATTTCTAATGCTAAACTATTTATCAACTCATTTTGTATATTATGACCAAGATAATGAGTATGAATTTCTCCATTTTGAACACATCTAAGGTGTTATTGCATTATTGGATCGAACTCGGCAATCATTTCAATTAAACTAAAAAAATTTCCATTATTTTCTTGATAAATCTTCTCATTTGTACCACGAAATGCCAAATTATTTTTTGAAAGATTTTTTACAACTGCTATAAATCTTAGTAGTACATGCTACCAATGCTCTTTCTCTTTATTTTTTTTCTCTTGTAAATATTTATCAATTGTTTTGTTTTTAAGCAATCTCATCTTAACATCAACCCAAATGTTAATATCTATAGCATGTTCATTGCTTGTTTCGTGACTTTTAAGTTTGGCACTAAGATTTTTCCAATCTCCACACCCTTCATTTGCTAATTGAATTAATTGCATTTGATTTTAAACTAAACAATTTACAACAAAAACAAAATACTTTATCTAATTCTTTTGAGTATACTAGCCATTTTCTATCATGTTTTTTTTTCTCCATTTAGTAATTTTCGAATGTAATGAATTGTAGAAAAGTGTCTAGAATTTTCATCTCTAAGAAAATTTAAAACTTATCTAATTGGACCTTTCTCAACTAATAAATCATGTAAACTTGTGTCTAAATTATTCCACTGTGTCGAATCAGTTTTATTTTTAATAATTGTTTCATCTTTATCATTAATATTTTCATTCATGTCGATTGGAATATCTTCTTCGAAATTTTCATGATATTCTTCACTAGTATTTTATAAATTTGAATTGTTATCTTTAAAAATTTCTTCACAATTTTCAATTGATTTTTCATTTAAGTCTTCATTTGTTTTTTTTAGCATTTGGTGTTTTGTATTTATAACAAATCTATTAAGTGCACCTTTTTGGGATTGAATTAGTTCTTCTATCCTTTTTTTTTTTTTCCTTATGTTTTTCAAATCTAGATTCATACTTTCTAGTAGACATTTTTATTCAAAGAATAAATAATTTAGAACCATTAATATTATTTTGCTAAAATAAAAATAATTATAAAAACTGCAAGGATTTAGCACTTGATTCATGCTCTTTTGATTTTGCTTTCTATTGATACTCTAAAATTTTATATTATTACCTTGCATATAAATAATAATGTAAATCACACATTCGCTTGACCAAATATCACTTGCCAAACCCAAAAATAAAAAAATAAAAAATCGAAGCTTGCACAAACAAGCAACAACTTAGCATAAACAAAAAGGAAAAAAATTACGTCTATAGAGATGAGAACGTTGAGAGACAAGAGATGAGAACGTTGAGAGACAAGAGATGAGACAGCTAAGAGTAAGAATTAAGAAAATTGAACTTTTGAATAAAAGGAGAGGGATTCTGATATAAGAGACTGTCATTTGGGAGAGAGAAGAGATTGTGATTTGACATTTGAGAGATTGCAGCGGCAATATGTTTCAATGGAATGGAAAAATAGAGTTGGCAATTTGTATGTGTTTCACCGGAAAGATTTGAGAGAGATAGGCAGGAGGTTGGATTTGATGGAAAATTATATAATAATGGTATTTTTGTAAATATATGTAAAAAGTTTATGACAAATTTGAGTATTTTTTGCTTTTTTTTGGGCCCTTTGGGTTGACATGAATAAGAAATTATACAATAATGATATTTTTGTAAATATTTTCAAAAAACTTGTAACAAATTTAAACCCCTTTTTGGCCCTATTTTTTGAGGATCCTGGGCAATTGTCTCACCTGTTTAGTGTTAAGTCGGCCCCGGGTTCAAGTTTCAACCAAAGTAACGTAGAGATTATCCTAGGAAACATTTAACCAAAAAAAAAAACCTTCTCTTTTGATATATCCTTCATTTGAATCTAAATAATCTTAAGATTAATCAATTCTTTTTAATGTTTGATTAGTACTTATTCTTCTATTTTCTATTTTTTTTTTATTAAGAGTTAATTACAAAATTTATTCATATCAAAGAGATCATGACCAAACATGAACGGCAAAACTCTAACCCATTTATATCGTTTCCAATATTTTTAAAGGCCATAAAGCCCAAACATGTCCAGTCAAACAGGGCTTCTAAATGAAGTATAAATTAATTAGCTCCACGTTATGACTATAATTATTTGAGCTCTATTGAATTTCTTCAAAGGTGATTCCAAGTTCCAACAATACCTCTTTTTCTGTTTTTCATAATCTTTTTACTTGTCATATAAAACTCTGTTTCTAATTTCAATCAATCATTGACCAACTATATACTTATATGTCTGTATACAGAAATTGATGGTCATTATTTTAGGTTCTTGAATCGATTTTTCTCCTCGATGATTAAATGAAATATATATAATTCCTTGGTCTTTACGTGTATAAATGTGTGGCAGTGGAAGCCTTTGATTTTATTTCAGTTAATGGTATATGTTTATATCAATATTAAATGTATCAGGTCTTATCTCTTAATTCAATGAATGTGGCCCTCCTGATCCTTTTGTTTGGATCTCATATCAGGATCTCACATTTATCAAGTATGATATTTAAGACTAAGGTCTTTCCTTCTTATCAGACCGGTCTTTTGAGTTAGACTATCTATTTGGTTTAAGTTGTAACATTTGTGCTCTCGTTGAGAATTTAACTGCATAAAGGGTTACCTATAGATTAGATTAAGGTGTGGTACTCTCTCCTTGGGAAGGGGTATTGTATCGAATAACTGATCGATGAGTGAAGTCATTCAAAGAGGGAAAGGGCTACCGTTAGGTCAGTGTCGATAGAGTGAAAGCCAATGTTAACATTGGGCTCTTAGAGAGGGAGGAGGGGGGTTGTAGAATGTTAGAATCCCACATTGAGATTTCATACCCACTAAGTGTGATACTTAAGCCTAGAGACTCTCCCTCCTATATAGTCTTTTACGTTGGACGCTCCCTTGGACTTGAGTTCTAATGCCTTCCCTCCCATGCTCCGAATAAACCAAAAAGATTTTTATGTTTATAACCATTACTTCTTGTTTTGTTTGCATAATTATTTATGTATTTTGTTTATTTATTTCTTTTCATTCTTAAAAGCACTAAAATATGCTCTTAATTTGAATATCTCTTTTAACTTTTCACTTGTAAAATGTCAAATTAATTCACTTTTATTTTATTTTGTCTGTTTATCATCGTCTCTTTAATATCACTAACTCTATCCAATTTGTATAATTCATATCTTAATTTTGAATTGACTTTTCAACATGAAAATAAATAAACGAAGTTCAGCTTTGAATGTTTTGAACTTTTTAAAAATTAAATCTATGTTATTTTTAATTATTATTTTTAACTTTAGAAAGAAAAACTACTTAAAATTACGCTCCTTTTTCATATGTTTTCAAGGTAATGTAATTTAATTTTTGGTTTAATCTTTCGTTCATAGAAAAATCTTGGTTCTCCCACTGTAAATCTGGATATTTTAATACTCTATGTGGAAGCCACCTGGCTAGGGACCTCCACTTGCTCCTGTCTAGTTAACCCTCATTTTCTTTTTTGTTTGTTTCGGTTCAGGACAAACACGAAATACATATAAAAAACTAAAAAAAGAATGATTAACCAAACGAGTAAACGATTTTTTCCAGCAAAGGTTTGCCTTAATGATATTTTCTCACTTAAAAAGTTTTAAAATATTACTTTTTTATTTATTATATTCTCTTAATACTCAAAATACACTTTACTTTTTCAATAGATGTTCATCGAGTTATCAGAAGTCAAGATAAAAGGGTTTTTGTAAAGTGAAGGTCGGTGGATCAAATGGGGGTGACCGATTAAATATTTGCCATCGAAATCAACTAAAAATCAGCTAAGAACAGGAACCCTAGGTTTGCGATGGTTGGCAATCGGTTAAAAATCAAGTATCAAAGTGAGAGAGATTTTGTAAAGAGGAGACTGAAGGTTCAAATAGTGGTAACAGAGAAAATTTTCGCCGTCGTTTCAACTTTAAGTAATAACGAGATATTAACTTTGAAAGGGAAAGTGGTTTGAAACTTTTTTGGTAAAAAAGTGTCATTAAGGCAAACCTTGGGTGGGAAATACCTCGTTTACTCTAACCAAATTAAGGAAAGAAGTAACATAGTTAATTCAATCCACCAAATTGAAAACGTGGGCAAAGAATTTTAATTTGAACTTTAAGACTTCATTTTCATATAATCAAGGAATAATTGTTGAACAAGCAATTAGGGTATATATTCTTACAAATATAAATACCTTTTATTGTAATTTTATTTTTTTTAATGACCAGGGTGTCTAGACTAGCTTACGTGTACCTCAGCTAATCTCCTGGGATCATAAAACTACCGATTGGATAAAAGCTCTAATAACCACCCCTATTAACAATCGAAGAGAGATTTGAATTCAAGACCTATTGAGTAATACATTCAAGAGTTCCTATCAAACCACTCGATCACCCAATGATTGGTTTTTATGGTAAATTTCAGTATAAACTAATAAATGAAGTTTCAAATAACCCCTCTCTTAGATGTAACATTCCAAGGAAAATGCTACACTTACAACCTTTTCTCATAAACTTCCTCTTATAGCCTCGACGTGAAAACTCGCAATTGGTTAGTTCATAATGGGTCCTATCTGATAAATTATAGTTGACTAATTGTAAGCTGTCACGTCGAGGTTGTGAAAGAAAATTTATGAGAAGAGATTGTGGGTATAGTATTATTCTATTCCAAATATAAAACATCAAAGTAGGTATACCTTTAATGAATAAAAACCTTCTGTAAATACTTAATGAATAAATATCCTAACATGCATAAAAGTAAATACTTTAAAATAGACCGAAAGCAATTGTCGGCACCCCAAGAAGAATTTAGGCGGTTAAGTTGTCATGTTAATGGATTTTAATGCCCTCGTTGAGCCGCAATTCTGCCGTTTGCTACCATTTGCTTGCAGCCGCTGGCATTGACGTATTGCGCACCTATTCACTGCCGAACAAAAGGCTTTGAGCAATACTACTCTTACAAAGACAAAAACAAAGAGGCCATACAAAAATAATTTTTACCCTTCATCTTCATGATTTCTCTCTCTCTCTCTCCCTCTTTTTCCGTTTTTTCTTTGTTTTTTCCTTCCTAGTGATATCACTTTGTAGCTCTATTTGTATTGTCTTTGTAAGGATAGCATTTTTCAAAGACTTTTTCCCATCTAAAATAATGGGTTAATAATACTTTCCCACCCATACTTTTAAAATATCATTTTATTATTTAAATTTAAATTTTATATTTTATTTTGACATCCTTATTTCCCCAAATTATCACTATTCTCTTCCCCAGTCATTACTCATCAAAACCATTAAAACCCTACTCTTGTCGACCCTGCCAATCTCTAAAAATCGAGTGATTAAGATTTGCACAACCGTCTCTCCGAAGTCAAATTTTAATAAATCTTAACCACTAAAATCTAATATTTCACCACTAAAAGACTCATCGGTCTCCTCTCTTCAAAAACTCTAATAGTCTAAAATGAGTTTACTCTTTATTTATCATCAAAATATAAATTTAGATAGTAAAATTATATTTTAAAAGTTTATGGATGAAAAATTATTATTAAACCATTATTTGGGTGAAAAAAAGTCGTCAACTCTTTCAATACCATTAACTATCGAGTTAAGAAGCATATATGAAAAATGAACTTTAAAAATGAATGGTCCTACAATTAAATTTCGATACTTAAAAAAATTGTCATGATCAAGGTCCAGTACTCTGTGTCATGTGGTCATAATCACAGAGAGAAAATCAAATTAATAAAATTTAATAATATAGTTATCTAATTGCAAGTTGACTAAAATGTGAACCCCACTAAATAATTGAAACTTGGATCCCTCATTCATTATCTCTCAACAAATTTACAAACTAAAAGAAATTAATTATCTAACAAGAAAACTAGACAATTAGAGCCTCAAAATTATTCAGCCAGATCAATCGCTGAAAGATAAAAAAAGAGTTAATGATTTTAATTAAAGTTGCAGCCGGAGCTAGCTTCTGATAAACTTAATAATTCATCTAAGTACTCAGCTCCCAAGTCTTCCAACACCACAAAATTCTCTAACTTCTTCTCTTTCTCTTTAATCTTCTTCTTACTCTCACCTTTCTTCTTCATTGAGTGCCTCTTTTTCAATGCCAGTACAGGCGAACTTCCCTCTTCAAAGTTGCACTTCATTTCCACAAGTGATTCATAAACTTTCTGCGCAGGAAAATTGAGTATCGCCATTGAACCTCTCATCGCAAATGCAGCTTGATCATAAGCTAAAGCTGCAGCCTCAGCAGTGTCGAAGGTTCCAATCCAAACCCGTACGCCATTTCTGGTCGAGTCTCTAATCTCGGCTGCATATTTTCCCCATGGTCGCTTCCTTACTCCTCGGTAAGAAACTTCTCTCATAGGCTCCCCTTCGTCAGCTTCAGCTCTCGAACTTACTTCGTCATTGAAAGAATTTGTGGGGAATTCATTGAGAAGTCCTAGGAGGAGCATCTCTTGGGAGTCATTTTCATTGAAGGGAAGGTGTTGGTTATGGAAGTTATTGTTGAAAGTGTTTGACGAGAAAGAAGAGTCAAGGGAATTAGTTGTGGTAGAATAAGAAGAAGAAGATTGATCAGGAGAGAATTGAGCATAAGGGGATTCAAAGAATGAAGAATCCATGAATGAAAATTGAGAGAGAAATTTTGTCTGGTCTTCTTGGAAGTTTGAAACTTAAATTCGAAGGTTGAGTGTTTATATAGAGAGCATATATGATGGATTAAGAGATGAAAGGTGGCAAGAATGCATGAACATGAATGAAAGTTTTGGTCGTTGTTGGGACCCAAGGAGTTAACGCACGTGAGTCAAAAGAAATTAAATTAATGGAAGGGATACTCTCTTAAATATAGGGGGCATGGCGGCCAGGTCAGATGACAATTCAAGGTGACATAAGACGATGATTTCATCTCCATAATTGCCCACTTGGCAACTAATGTCTCTTCTCTTTGTGGCATCACTATTAAAAAGGATAATGACCTTTACATCAAGAGTAAACGACTTTTTTCCCACCCAAGGTTTGCCTTAATGACACTTTCCCGACCCAAAAAGTTTTAAAATACTTTTTTCACCTAAAATTAATATTTCATTACTATCCAAAGCTGATTCTGGCCTTGGCAGCGAAAATCCTCTCCGTCACCATTATTTGAACCTCCAATCTCTTTTTTACAAAATCTCTTTCACCCCTATATCTAATTTCTTGTCAATTGTTGGCCACTGCAAAGCTAAAGTTTCTTATTCTTAATTAATTTTTTGTTGATTCCAACAACGAATATTCAATTGGTCACCACCATTCAATCCATTAGCCTCTAGTACTCTATAAAACCCCTCTTATTCTAGCTCCTGGTAAAACGCCAATTGAGAATTCAAGGTGACATAAGACGATGATTTTCATCATCTCCTTAATTGCCCACTTGGCAACTATGTCTCTTCTCTTTGTGCCATCACTATTCAAAAGGATAATGACCTTTAAATCAAGAGTAAACGACTTTTTTCCCACCCAAGGTTTGCCTTAATGACACTTTCCCACCCAAAAAGTTTTAAAATACTTTTTCCACCCAAAATTAATATTCCGCTGCTATCCAAAGCTGATTCTGGCCTCGGCGGCGAAAATCCTCTCCGTCACCACTATTTAAACCTCCGGTCTCCTTTCTACAAAATCTCTTTCACTCCTATATCTAATTTCTTGTCAATTGATGGCCACTGCAAAGCTAAAGTTTCCTGTTCTTAATTGATTTTTAGTTGATTCTAACGGCAAATATTCAATTGGTTATCACCACTCAATCCACTGGCCTCTAGTACTCTACAAAACCCCTTTTATCCTAGCTCTTGGTAACTTGCTAAATGCTGACTAAGAAAGTGAAATATATTTTGGGTATTCGTGGAATAGAAACTTTGAGTGGAAAAGTGGTACTTTGAAATTTTTTGGGTGGGAAAGTGTCATTAAAGCAAACCTTGGGTGGGAAAAAAATCGTTTACTCTCAAATCAATACAAATCTTTCTTAAATTTTCTTCACATCTAACAAAATACTGAGACTAGCAGATAAACACATGTGAGGAGTTCAATCAAAATATTTTCTTAAATTCTTTCAAATGTACTCAACTGATTTCCCGAGACCTTGGAACTACCGACTGGATAAGAATTCTAGTTGTCACCCTTATTAGCAACAATGAGAACTTGAACTAGGGAGACCATGTTACATCCCCCTCTGACTCTTTTACCCTCAAGAAGACTCGAACTTAGAAGATCATATTAGATTTTTATTTGGTCTTTTACCATCATGTCACCCAGCGGTGGTTAATTTGTATAAAAGTTGAGTCTTTCTCTTTCACTTGAGTAGAGAGGGAGAAGTGACAAACCAGAAAAGAAGAACCCTAAAAATTAAAATGCAAAATCAAAGAAGTGATCAACAAATAAAGCTGAATCCTTTTCAAAATTATTTAATCTTTTTATCTCTTTACTAAGCCTCTACTGAACTTACAATTCTGAGCCTCACTTTTTCACTTGTAAATTAACAATAGATCCTAGAAGCTGAATCTACAGCCAACAATATCAATAATGTTAACCATTTGTTTTAAGCAAAATTTAGGCATTTCTCGTAGTTGGTATGAAAATCTAAATGGTTCATCACTGATTAAGTGGAAGAAGAGTCGCCGAGTTAATCATCAATGAAGAGAATTATTCCAAATCCTTGACTGGGGAAAAAGCCAGTAACCCAAGTTTAAATTTCACGGACACTATGATATCTGAAAGACAGTATCTCTTAGTGAATGATTGGCTGCTATTTGGTCATAGTGTATTGACCAACAATTATCTTGTAATTTAAATATACGTGAAAAGTGGAAACTCTTTGGCATCTTTTATCCAAAAAGAAAATGAGCTGATGCTTTGTACCACGATGGATTTATAAAATGAATAATAATATTGCACGAGTGTGACCTGATTAAGACACTGGTGATAAGGGCGGTCTGGCTGATTGCTTTCAAGGAGGTTGAGTCAATTCAATTCTCTTTATTAACCAAGTGGGTAGCTCCTTATTGGCTATGGCCTATATCTATGCTCAACTTTGATCAGCCTGCACCACAAGTGTTTGGTTGTCGAGAAAATATGCAAGAAAACGAAACAAACTATTAAAAAAAAAAAAAAAAAAAAAAAAAAAAACTGTAATCTATAAAGCTCCATGGCCCATCTTCTTTTGACCATTAGCCATGCCATTTGTTATGATAAAATCTTATCATATGGGGCCACCGGTGGCATTTTATATTTTGATGTATCAAATTTCTACGAAAATATACAATTCAAAAACAGTAGAAATACAAATGGATTAATAATCAAAGGTAATAAAATTTGACTGAAATTCTTGCTAAGTAACTTTTTGTATATAAATTAATAAGAATAGAGTGATCTCCTTTAATATTAAAATAAGTTTGATTCATGAATCTGAAATCCCATGCGACGTAGATAATTTTAACTTATATTGTGAGTTGAAACATTTAATCATACATCATTTTCTTTCCAAACTCAATTTTCTGAGTTGAAATATTTGAAAAACAGAAGAAAGAGATTGAAAGCATAGGATAAAATTGATAGGAGATTACAGAAGATTGGAAATGTGCATGAACCTATAGAGTTCAAAACTCTAAAAGGAAAAGGGTTTGGTGCCATTGCTCGCTTTTCTGTCCTTTTAGAATCAAAATTAATCCATTCATGGTTGCTCTTAATTTAATACATTGATTTAAGAGTAATGTTATAGTCACCGAAGGTTGCGCACCAAATCTGTGCATCGAATGACGTGACAAAATCCTGACCGTTGATTCATTATCAGTTAATATTAATTAATGGTCAAGATTTTGTCACGTTATTCGGTGTATAGATTCGGTGCGTAACCTTCGATGATTCTATCATTTTCGTTGATTTAAACGTGGCAAAGTACATAATGGTTTTCTAACCAAAAAACAATTATATAGCCCCCAATTGGTTGGCCATCTTATCTGGGTCCCAAATCGATGATTTCTTTAATTATATGTATGGGGTTATTTTGCTGTTGAAAGTTTGAAACCCAACACAAATTGGAAGCTTCTAATCAAAATTTATGGTTCATCCCCCATTGATATTGTATTATATGTAGAGAAGTACTGTTTGATTCATTATTTATTCTTAAGAATTGTCATATGTTTGTTTCATATGCTAGAATGACAAAATGATTAGATTGTGAGATGTGTATGGAAGATAAGAGTGATGTATATGAATTTGTTTGGAAGGTGAGAAAGTGCGACAGAAAATGGGTAGAATATAGTATATCTATATAGTACATGAGGAGAGGAAAGAAAACCACTATCCGATAGTAGATAAATCCTAGCTGGCTAGTTAACATGTTTCTGTAACGGTGAAAATTCATAAAAGTCCTAGTAAATTAATCAAGCAAAACTATCCTATAGAAGTATTATTGATATTTTACAATCTTTTTTGTTTTTTTTCCAATTTTGAGAATAACATATTTCACTGCATATAAGCTATCATCTTTGAACCATAATAGGTGGTTTGATGGTAAAATCTTTTGAGTTCGAACGCTCCTAAGCACTAATAGAGATAGTTATTGGGTTCTTACCCGGTTAACAATTCTAGGACCTATCACAAAAACATGTCGTGTAGAAAATTTAACTTTTCACGACAAAATGTTTTTCAGTGAAAAGGCGATTTTCATATGGTGCACGTAAATTTTTAGTAGCTTCTTAACAAACAATTGCGCATATTCATCAGTTCTGTTGCAGATGCGTATGTACCGAAGGATTGCTCTTGTTCATCTATCTATTATGCTAATTAAAAATTAGTTTTGGTAATGAGGATCAATACCTGACGCCATTCAAAGGTTATTTTGACCATGAAATAAGGCTTTTTATGCAATTCAATGCCAAGTCTAATCCAGTAAAACCCAAATGATTATGAAGCCACTTTCTCTTAAACTGCTTGTTATATATTTTGTATGAATTTTTATATGTTTCCAGTAGTCTATTCAATGTTAATATGGATCTACTATTAATTATCTTTGGTTGGCCGAATTGTTCAATAGGGACTCTTGAGTGTATTACTCAAAAGGTTCTGAGTTCGAGTCCCTCATCGGTTGTTAATAGGTGTAGTCATTAGAGCTATTACTCTGCTATTAGTTCCAAGGTTGTGAAGGATTAATTGAGGTATAAATAAACTAGTCTGGACACCCCCGGTTATATATATATATATATATATATGGATCTACTATTTAATGTATGTTATGAGTTTCATTCTCTAATATATATTACATATAATCTTATGTTTCAATATCTACACCAATAAACAGTTAACTGTCTTGTAAAAAATTGTACGAAAAATAATAATAGAAAATATTAATCCTCTTCAAGTCAAAATTTACTCTAAAATTTTGATTAATATTAAAAAAGCCAAAAAAAAAAAAAAAAACACTGTAGTTTCATGTTTCAACTCTAATATTTTAACTAATTATATGCACAATAATTTAAGAAAAAAATCTTGAAACTCAAGAGATTGTTGATAAGTATATAATTTCGATATTGAGTTAGTAAGTAATCATATTGAAATTAATTTTTTATATTTTCTTTAGTAGTTTTTGATCTAATAATGGATTCAATATGGTAATATTATCAAATCAATAATGTAATATTGTTATCATAATTCAATTTTCACTTATTTTACTCATTATTATATCACACAAGTAAACCCAAATTAATGTGTAGTCAAGTTATTATAATAAATTAAAAGGGATCATAATTGTGTTAGATAAAGTGGAAAAATAAATAAATAAGGGATAGTGGTGAATCCTTACAGATGAGTCAACCAACCAAATGTTTTGGAGATTCAAATAAAAACTTCGAGAAGTGTTTGAAAGTCATTGGAAGTTCAAAGTTCAACAAAGATAACTTTTTGGTCAAAAGTTTCTATATGGTTTATGTAAAGGGGTCAAATATATGGGCACCTTTATCTTAATGTTTCAATCAACACTTCACCATATCTTGCGTTTTTAATTAAAATTCTCAAATAAATTAGAATAGCTTTTTATGTTTTGAGTACCAATGACTTTTTATCAATAGATTTGACTTTGCTATGACTATATACATATCAGTTAATATTGTGTGAGAGTTTAAGACAAGCTCGAAATTAATAATACCTTGGAGAAAATGAAGTTTAATAAAGCGAGTTAACTAAACAGTTATCTCACATGTTGCAAATAATTCTTATCCCTAAAATCAAGAAGATAAATTTGGTATCAGATCATGTGATCTTGAATTTAGAGTGATTGAGCTAATTATGGAATTAACTCCTTATGATTAAGTCACAATTCTTGAAATATCTCATTTAACCATTATCAAATTCTTATATAAATAACCCTGAAAAACTCATTGTAAAAGGTTAACAATTTCAAAGAGAGAAAGAGATTAGTCTTATTTTTGTACTCAAAGCATGATAAGATATTAGTGGATGTAAACCTAAGAATTAACTCACCGAACCACTTTAAAAATTGTTTTGTGTCTTGTTTCTATTCTTCTTTGCTGATTTTTATTAATCACGCACACATTCAATCCGATTTCTTATTAAATTTGAAATTTAATAATAGAAAACAACATTGAAAATATTAAACGGGTAAATAAAAATATGGCTAAGACTCATTTAGGATATGTTTTGTATGAGTTTTTCGAGTAAAGTTTATAGAAGAAGAATTTATTATAGCAGAGTTTATATGAGTAGAGCTTTTGTAAATATTTTGATAGTTGTTTAGTTAGAAAATGAATGGGCTCGGCAATCCTCATTTACCTAATTCTGAATGTAGTTCAAACAAATTTTAAATTCAAGTGTACTTAGAAAACATATGGACACCGGGTTGCATGAGTCAGTCTCGTGGGTAAATGTCGACTGATGGGATACCTCAAACCTTACCAGTCTAGCGTTGGCCCAGTCTAATGTCCATATGGGCTCAGGCAGAAGTTAAGACCCAATGATTCCATTGGTCCATGGGCTTGGCTCAGCAAACCCAACTCTAGCTGGGCTTACTGGGCCTACTAACGTACAGAGTCCATAAATGGCCCAGGCTTACTTCAGGCTCTGATTTTTTATAGCCCATTTAAATTTCAAAAGCCCAAGAACAACAACCCTCTCTCTCCATCTCTGAAAAAATATAAAAAATAAAAAGATAAGGCAAAAACAAACGCCTCTCTCATCATCCTCCTCTCCTCATTTCCAAATTTCCCGGCAGAACACCATGCTCTCTGTAACTACAAACACCCTTACCCTTAAAGCCTTCACCTCTCCCTTCACTGACAACAACCTCTTCCGTCTAAATCCTCTACCTTTACGATTCTTCTCTTCTAAACCCCTTCTTAAACCCATTTCTGCCTCTCTCATCCCACCCCCAAACTCTCAACAACGACGCCAGCAACAGGTTTACCAACCTTTCAGACCGCCACCCTCTCCTCTCCCACCGCAGTTCCGCAATCTAGACACCGCCTCTCGTCTCGAAGTCCTCGCCAATCGCCTCGGCCTCTGGTTCGAGTATGCCCCCTTGATTCCCACCCTGTATCAGGAGGGTTTCCCCCCTCCTTCTGTTGAAGAATCAACTGGCATTTCTGGGGTTGAACAAAACCGACTTGTCGTTGCCGCCCAAGTCCGGGATTCCCTCGTGGAATCCAACACTGATCCCGAAGTTCTCGCCTTTTTTGACACCGGTGGTGCGGAGCTTTTGTATGAGATAAGACTGTTAAGCGCCTCACAACGGGCCGCGGCGGCACGCTTTCTTGTTGAGAATAATTGTGATGCTAAAGGAGCACAAGATTTGGCGCGTGCAATGAAGGATTTTCCACGGAGGCGTGGGGAGATAGCGCGGGAGAAGTTTAATTATGTTCTTCCAGGTGATTGTTTGTCTTTTATGTATTATAGGCAAAGTAAAGAGCATAAACATCCATCAGAAGAGAGAACAAGTGCTTTAGAACTTGCATTACAAGTTGCTGAGTCTGATGAGGCTAAAAAGTTGATAGAAAGAGAGTTACAGGGAGAGATCGAGGAGAAGGATGAAAAAGAAGTAAAAATTGAGGACAGGGTTCATGTTCCGGTTGTGAGATTAAAAATTGGTGAGGTTAGTGAAGCGACTAGTGTGGTTGTTTTGCCTGTTTGTAGAGGGGAGGAGAAGGAAAAAGGGATTTCTGAAGCACCCTTCGAGTGTAGGAGTGAGGGGGAATTTGGCGTGGTGGCGGCGGAAAAGGGGTGGAACAGGTGGGTGGTGTTGCCGGGGTGGGTGCCTGTTGTGGGGTTGGGGAATGGGGGAGTGGTTGTGTCATTTAGTGATGCCAGGGTATTGCCATGGAGGGTGAACAGGTGGTATAAGGAGGAGGCTATTTTGGTGGTGGCGGATAGGAGCAGGAAGGCGGTTGAGGTGGATGAAGGGTTTTACTTGGTGCAGCTTGAAGATGGTGAGTTGAAGGTGGAAAGAGGGTTGGCTTTGAAGGAAAGAGGGGTAGAAGAGAGTTTAGGGACAGTGGTGCTAGTGGTTAGGCCACCGAAAGAAGAGATTGATGATCAATTGAGTGATGACGATTGGGAGTGAAATGAATATTAATTTTGTTTAAAATTGCGGTCATTTAGGGTTTTAATAATGGTGAAACTTGAAGATTTCAATCATACAGGCTTCATTTCAATGCCCTGTGGCAGGAGTTTTGCAACTTGTTTTGATGCTGAAGGATAGCTCTTGTTAGCAATTAATCCTGTTGTTTGTAATGCTCTACTCAATTTGTTTACTAAGAGGCTACTTATTTTTTGGTTGCGTATGCTGCTTGTAGTATATCAAAAAACTTAAAATTACCACAGAAATTTTGCTGAATTGCATTATATGATGTGCATGTTGTATTTGTATACCTAGTCTCTCTATTTTCCTTCACAATTGCTACATACTGCACATTGTATGTACAGCATGTGATGTGCATATTTAATTCCTGCTTTCATGATTTCTTCCGAGGAGATGCAAGGGGAAGAGGTAAGATATTGTTCTTCTCATTCACTATCTTTTGGAGATCTTTTAATACTGTGTTCGTGTAAATTATTTTTGTCCTTGCCTCGTTCAATGAGTTACATATTACCTGCAGACTTCAGTTATCTATGAAAGTCCTTAGAATTCCTTTGTTTTCGTTGTTGCCTACTTTCTGGAAGATGCCCCATCATGTCAGCAGAATGGAAGAGAAACCCAGGAGAAGTGCTTTAATTGGCTAAATATTCAATCCGCAGGGGTTAATTGAGCATTACACGAGTTTGCTAAGAGCTATATACCCCCGTAAGAGGTACGAGTTTCTTGCATCTGAAGATTGTAGGTTTCAGCGGGCCTCCAGTTTTGAAAGCACTTCACTGAGTGGGTTTATAGGAGTTCTGGGTTATTAAATTTGACTAAATAGTCTGTTAAAAGAGTTTTTTTATCTGGAGAATGTGCTGCCATTTCTAATTAAAGCCTTACGGTTCTTTGCTACTGATTGTAGAAATATCATTATATAGACTGGAGGACAAGATCTTATAGCAATTGACTGAGTGCTTTCGTATGGGTCTATTAGGTGTTTTGTATGTCAATGGCGTTTTCCAATTTTATCTTCAATGTTGAAGTGCCCTTTCTCCTTATCTTTGGACAATTTGTCTAGTATGCTTGAAGGAAACACAGAAAAAGGAACCACATCCTATTTGAAACAAGATTCAGCTTTGATGATTTGAAGGCTGTTGATGATAAAAGAGCTTTATGTTAATTGTCATGTTCATACTGGCATACAAACCATCTGAAGATACTTGCAATGGGAAGTCAGATTTTGTTCACATCCAGTCTGAGTGTTTCTGAGACCCGAGAGAAACTCATAAAGATGGTATTCAGTTACCGGAGGAAATTGATCTTGCATGTGCATACATGGATTGTGTAATATGTTTCGGCTCCGTTTGTTACACTCTTGGAAATACCATTAGTATTCTCAATAAAGGTAAACAGCCAAATTAACTTATTCTTAAAATATTATTCTATATTATTTAATTTCTTTTAAACTTCTCTAAATTTGTTAATTTAATTAAATATTTTTAAATATATATTTTTTTTTTAAAATTGCAAAAATGCCCTAGCAATCTTCCGACGGTGGTGGTTGGCTGTCCGTATTTAATGGGTGTGTTGGGGGTATTTTTGTTAACTTTTAATATTTTATTATAGGGGTGTTTAGTAAATAAACAAATATATGAGGTATTTTTGCTAATTTTTAAATTCTACATTGTAATACCTATCCAATTTAATTTTTTTTCAAAATAATATTCTAAAAAGTATCAGAATAATGAATCAAACGGATCCAAAAACTCTGGACCAAACTGTCTAAACCTCAAGGGTTAAAATGAGATGACAATGTGGATAAATGAGTTTGCGACACCACCACCCCTGCCTGGCACGCAGGTGTCAACCTACTTGGGGTGCTCTGTACTAAACCCAATTAAAAATGGGGTGAGATTGGGTTGCCCCGATCTTAACCCATTCTAATTGAGGTGGTATGGGGTACGCTTACCCAACCCATTACCCAAATTAATATCAGAAAAAAACATATAAATTAGAAAAAACTAACACTTGAGACCACTTACTCGAGGGGTGTAAATGAGCCGAGTCGAGTCGAGTATTGGGTTGTCCGAGCTCGGCTCGGTTGCTACAGTTTCAAGCTTGAGCTCGAACAGTTGAGCTTCGGTCGAGCTCGAGCTAAGATAGAAAGTTTTTCTCTCCAATAACCATAACCCACATAAAGATTAAAGATTCTTTTTTTTTTTTCACATAAAAGGAAGGTCAACAATCAACCAAAAAGCAGAAAACGAAAACAAGAAAACAAAAACCAAAATTAATCTTAACCAGATAAAATCATGTTCATTACAACAAAAAGATGGAATTTTTCACACAATTACCACAAAACACTCATCCCAAACGGTAGTATAATTTGTTGAGCCCTCATGTGTTTTGATATGTCAAAACTAATTAAAAGATTGATTGAAATCTAACAAAAATCCAGAGGTATGACTTAAGTCATAACCAAATAAAAATGTACATTTCTTCGGAATGGAACGCCTATTTAGTCTAGTCGAACTCCTGCTCCTAGTTCCTCCCTTGTTTAATTTCCCAGAAAGTCGTTCAACATAAACTGACATCGTTTCTCTTGCCCGTTTACAGTTCTACCAAGTGTTCACTAAAAGTGATCAAGCCATTCCAAATGGAATGACCAAATCAAACGTCCGTTACCCGCATATATGAAGACTTAAGCAAAAAGGCTAAAGCATACTTCCGAATTCAAAGCATACAGAGATTTAATGAGCAACCAAACCATGTAAAAGAAAATTTGTACCGCAAAAAGAGGAAGAAGGTCAGATTCAATAGTAACTTTGATCTATACAAGGCCAGCTTTGCTAACTGGAGGGACACCTTGTTTTGTCACATGGTTCCGAATCCTTCACCTCCTGAACAGTATCCAGAGCCTACAGGTAAACATTTCCTATATGAAACTTGTAATGGATACTAACAAAATGTTCAAAGTTTAATCTATGTTCATTTTTTTTTTCCCAAGGAGATGTTAATGATTCATTAACAGATCCAACACTTGTTTAGGGCTGACCCTCAATTTTTTTTTTTTTAAAAAAAAAATACTAATATGTACAATTTCTAGATTTTGGCCCATTCTAACAAAAATATTAATGTGCAATTAGTTTTTATTTTAGCCTACCCCAACAGAAATTTTTGGATCCGCTACTGTTAATGAAGTTCTCGGAGTATGTCAGGAAACTAGGAGAAAAATTGTTTGAGTTATTATCTTAGGCACTTGGCCTCAACTCTAATCGCCCAACAGAAATGGGGTGTGCCGATGGACATGTGTTCTCCTGTCACTACTATCCAGGTTGTTCGGAGCTTGACTAGACTCTTGGACATACCAAACATTGTGATCCTGATTTTCTCACTATCCTACTTCAAGATCAAAGTGGTGGTCTACAAGTTCTTCATGATGACACTTAGTGGGTTGATATCCCTCTAGTGGAAAGAGCTCTAGTGGTCAATATTGGCGAACTCTTACAAGTTTGTATAAGTATACATAAAGTATTGATTATGTTACACTTATTTGGCATTAAAGATTACAGTATTTTGTCTTAGAAATTGGTTAAAAAAGGGTGGCCTCAACCAAGCCAAGTATATATAGTTTTGATTATTGTGTTGTTTTGCAGCTCATTAGTAATGACAAATTCAAGGCTGTAGAGCATAGAGTGCTAGCCAATTATGTCACCAGTCGAAGAATATCAATGGCATGCTTCTTCACAACACATTTTGAGCCATCTAACAAACTTTTTGGACCTATAAAAGAGTTGTTGTCAGATGATAGTCCACCTTTGTACAGGGAAACCTCTGTAATAAGACTATATTGGCTCTTTCTATATGATAGACCTCCCATTAAAAATGTTTATTAGTACAAAGGGCATAAGGGACAATCAGGTCAGAAAGTGTAAAGAGTGTGAGGTGCCTTGCTATTGGTTGTTAGGGAAATTGGTTACAGTCACATGTGAGTGGGGAATCAATGTTGTTAGTATAGAAAATAGGTAGTCATGATGGTAGTATAAATAAAGGGTCAGTTTGGTGAAGGGATACAGATCAATATAGTGTCATTGTGGGAGGTCCCCAACTCCTCAAATTGCTGGGATCTATCTGTTTGGTTGTTTCCTTTCCATTCTCTAGAAATATAATCTGGCTAAGACTCGATTGAGTGCATATTTTCTGTTATCTTGGACTGTTTGTGATGTTGCTTGTTATTATTGCAGGGAGTCTTAACAAGTGGTATCAAAGCTTCGTTCGAGTAATGGTTAAATCGAAGATGGAGAACAGAGTTGAAGGATTGGAAAAGGAAATAGGGAACGTAGAGAAAGAAATGGGGATTGTAAGAGAAGAGCTCGGGAGCATTAAGGGTTACTTACTAGAGTTGCGCGAGTGAATGAGGCTGAAGGAAGAAAGGGATTTAAATCTGAGCCACGATAAAGGGAAGGCATCTAACTCTGATCCTTCCAACAGTAGTGACAGTAGGGGAGTTGATAAGAACAAAGAGCTAGAGAACTCGAAGGTAAAAAAGTTAAAACTACTCATATTCAATGGGGAAGATCCTTATGGATGGACATTCAAAGCTGACTGATATTTTTCGATAAATCAATATGAGGAGGGAGAAAAGGTGGTAGTAGCTGCCGTGTGTATGGAAGGTCGTGCCCTGAACTAGTATCAGTGGGTGGAGTCTAGAGCACCCATTGGTTCTTGGACAGAATTTAAGACTACAGTGGTGGAGAGATTCGGACCATCATTTAAAGGTTCAGCTTATGAAGCTCTGGTCGCTTTGAAGTAGACTGGTACAGTGACAGAGTACAAGGAAAATTTTGAAGCTCACACAGTTTCCTTGCATGAGGTAGGAGAGGATATATTGATAGGGGTGTTTACAAATGGGCTAAAGGAGGGGGATCGGGAACTTGTCGGGTATAGTGATGTTATTTAGTGCCCTGTAGTCCACACAAAAACGCCAACTACCATCTTTCTTTTTAACCAATAACACAGGACTAGCAAAAGGACTGGTATTGGGTAGTATAATCCATGCCACCAGCATCTCACCCACCAACTTTTCGATTTCATTTTTCTGGGAATAGGAGTATTTGTATGGGCAAACGTTAAGAGTTTTGGCATTAGCTTCTAAGATTATGACGTGGTCAGTGGGTCTGTTTGGTGGGAGCTAAGTAGGCTGTTCAAACAGATGACTAAATTTATTTACAACTGTTGCTACTACCGGATCCATGTGTTCCTCTGTTTCCTCTTCCTTGACACCAATGGAACAAAACTCAATCACATATCCCGCATCCTCCTACTGTAGGGATTTCAACATTGCTTTTAAGGATACAACCTTCTTGACTAACGATGAATCCCCTTGTAAAACCACCCTCTTCCCTTCACTGATAAAGGCCATTGTCAGATTTCTCTAGTTCGCACAAACATCACCCAGTGTACTGAGCCAAGAAACCCCCAACACTACATCTACCCCACCTAACTCAAACGGAAAATAATCCTGGCACAATTCAATCCCTTGTATCCTCAATTGTACTCTTCTGCAAATGCCCTCCCCTCTGACTGTAAAACCATTCCCCACCATAACCCCAAATGATTTTCCCTTTTCTACTGCTAGACCTAATTTCAACACCAAGTCATGCAAAATAAAATTGTGGGAAGCCCTACTATCAACTAGCACAGTCACCTCTGTTCTTCAAATCAACCCTTTTAATTTTAAGGTTTTATCTGTGGTTACCCCTACAATTGAATGCATAGACAGAGCCAATGGATTACCTTTGTCGTTATTTTCTGAGATGGGTTCAAGAGTGTTTTCTTCGTTTTCCGTCTCATCATCATCGGTCACCAACAAAATCTAGATCGATTTGCTCCGACAGCAGTGGTTTGGCCTGAATTTCTCGTCGCAATGGAAGCAGAGACCCTTTTCACGTTTCTGCTGCATTTTGGCGTCGGTCACTCGCTAGAAAGTGTCCCCATAAAAGCTCGGCATCGTCATTTCGCCAAATCGATTTCTGTCGTGAAATCGATTTGGGGAAAATTGGTGACCTAATTCTGTATTACGCAATGGGTTAGTCCAATAATTTGCACGACCGGGTTCTGGGCTTGGGGTGACCCGGGTATAGGAGTCCAACTTATTTCCTTGGGCTTTAACAAACCTGGGCCTGTTCTTTTCAAGGACCCAATTCCTTTCCTCCACACGGTGAGCATGGTCCATCAATGCAAAGAGGGAAGTGGGCTGAGTCAGACAAATTTCAGCTCTGCATTGACCAACTATTGGATGAACTATCAGGGGTAACCATTTTCACGAAATTGGACCTAAAATTAGGTTACCACCAAATTCGGGTTAAAGAAGAAGATGTTCCCAAAAACAGCTTTTAGGACCCACGAAGGGCATTATGAATTCCGTGTCATGCCCCTCCATCTTTCAAGCTTTAATGAATGCCATATTTAAACCGGTCTTGAGGAAATTCATACTTGTGTTTTTTGACGATATCCTTATTTACAGCCCTGATTTGAAGACTATCCACATGAGACACACCTTTCAAATCCTTACCAAGCATGAATTGGTAATAAATTACAAGAAGTGTATGTTTGGCCGTCAGAGATTGGAGTATTTGGGTCACTTAATTTAAGCAAAAGGGGTAGAGGCTGACCCACAGAAAATTGATTCAATGCTGACTTAGCCCGTCCCACGCACAATCAAAGGACTAAGGGGATTTTTGGGTTTAACTAGTTACTATCGCCGTTTTGTGCAGAATTATGGTTTAATCGCATAGCCGTTGACACAGTTGTTGCGAAAGGACTCTTTTGCATGGGATGACCAAGCACAACGAGCCTTCGAAACTCTTAAAATGGCAATGACTTCAGTTCCAGTGTTGGCAGTTCTAGATTTTACTCTTCCATTTGAGGTTCATACCGATGCATCAGGACAAGGAATTGGAGCTGTCCTGGTCCAGAATTAGCGTTCCATTGCATTCATTAGCCAAGCTTTTTCCAACCAGTCCCGACAAAAATCAGCATACGAGTGGGAGCTGATGGCAATTGTGTTTGCTGTCCACAAATGGAGCCATTACCTTAGTGGGCGCAAATTTATCATTAAATCTGACCAGCGCAGCCTACAGTTTTTGACAGATCAATGTGTTAAGACACCCAAACAACAAAAGTGGATTTCCAAGCTCTTAGGATTTTCCTTCGAAATCCATTACCAACCTGGAAGCTCAAACCAGGTGGCTGATGCTTTGTCTAGACGAGGAGAGGGTGTTGAATTGGAGGCCATTTCTATAGTATAATTTTTAGAATTGGACGAGTTAGCAGCTAAAGCACAGCAAGATCCAAAGCTCTAAGCAATCATCCAAGACCTTCTTTTTGACCCTTCCAGCCATCCCCATTACGGTTTTTGCCATGGTTGCCTCATCTACAAAAACAGGTTAGGCTTACGCTTTTAGACGAATTTCACAGTACCTCGTGGGGGGAGGGGGGGGGGGGGGGGCATTCAGGTTTTTTCAGAACTTATAGAAGCTGATGAATATCGTGTTTTGGACGGTATTAAGAGGGATGTAGGAGTATGTCCAGCGGGTTTCCATTTGCTAATTAAATAATATTCTCTCTCAAACCAGCAAGTCTTCTTTCACCTTACCCATTCCATCAGGTTTTTGAAGTATCAGATGGACTTCATTTGAGGGTTACTAAAAGCAAAAGGACAGGATACCATAATGGGTGTGGTGGACCGACTCACTAAATAGACATTTTATTCCGTTGTGCCACCCTACAGCGCTAAGGATGTGCTACCATTTTTATCTCTGATATTGTGAAGCTCCACAGTTCCCAAGTCATAGTTTTGGACTATGATAGGATCTTTATCAGCCAATTTTGGCAGGAACTGTTCAAGGTTGCTGGCACTTCGCTCATCATCCTCAAACTGATGGCTAGAAGGAGGTTGTCAATCGCTGTTTGGAAACTTACTTGCGATGTTTCTGTAGTTCGCAACCAAAACAGTGGCATAGGTGGCTGTTATGGGCAGAATATTGGTACAATACCACACATCACAACTCCATTAAAATGACTCCATTCAAAGCCCTATACGGAAGGGATCCACCCACTCTCCTCAAATTTACAGATTACCCTTCCTCTGTGGAAGAAGTCAACCAGCAAATGGCCACACGAAATTCAATATTGGATGAACTGAAGCATAACTTGTCTGTAGCTCAAGAACAGATGAAGGAAGCAACTAACCTACGTCGTCGAGATATTAGTTTTCAACTAGGAGACCAGGTGTATTTGAAGCTCCAACCGTATCGTTTCAAGTCCTTGGCCAAAAAACTGAATGAAAAACTAAGCCCTAGGTTTCATGGTTCTTTCCCTATACTAGAGAAGATTGGGCAGGTTGCTTACAAGTTGGAGCTGCCTTCTACAACCAAAATTCATCCAGTCTTTCACATCTCTCAACTTAAATGAAGTCTGCACACATCGGTACCCATCCAGCCCCTGCCATCATGCCTCACCGAGGATATGGAACTCTTTGTTCAACCAGAATCGATGTTGGCCGTCTGCACTTTATTAAATGGCTCTCGAGAAGTCCTTATAAAATGGAAAGATTTGGCTCCTTTTGAAGCATCTTGGGAGGCTTATGATGTGATAAAACTGCAATTTGCTCATTTCCACCTTGAGGACAAGGTGGCTCTTCAGGAGGGGGGGGGGGGTAATTGACAGACCTTCCATTAAAAATGTTTATCAGTACAAAGGGCATAAGGGACAATCGGGTCAGAAAGTGTAAAGAGTGTGAGGTGCCTTGCTGTTGGTTGTTAGGGAAATTGGTTACAGTCACGTGTGAGTGGGGAATCAAAGTTGTTAGTATAGAGAATAGATAGTCATGATGGTAGTATAAATAAAGGGTCAGTTTTGGTGAAGGGATACAAATCAATATAGTGTCATTGTGGGAGGTCCCCAACTCCTCGAATTGCTGGGATCTATCTGTTTGGTTGTTTCCTTTCCATTCTCTAGAAATATAATCTGGTTGAGATTCGATTGAGTGCATATTTTCTGTTATCTTGGAATGTTTATGATGTTGCTTGTTATTATTGCAGGGAGTCTTAACACTATACAAAAGGACTGGTTGGTGTCTCCTCATCACTTGCTCGTTTAAGGTTATAAAAATGAAAGTATAAGAACCATATTAAAGGAAATAACTTGAGCTTGCCAAGTTCGCTCGCGTTGGAGAATGTCAAAATCTCATATTCAAGTTTAGTCAATGGTTGCATTGAGAATCTCAGAATCTAGATTCTCGAATCCATTTTAGTGGCATGACAGCTCAGGGTTATTAGAAAGCAAGTTGCCAAAGTAGAAAAATGATTGCATTGGTAACTTCTTGAATATAAATCGGTTTGCACAAACAGGAGAAATCTTTATGCTATTTATATATTTGTTATGACTGGTTCTTTTGGGCCCTTGTATCATGGAATGACTTAATAAAGTAAAAGTTTCAGGCATGTGTTAATTTGGGATCTTTTTGAATGCTCATTACAGAAACAAACAAATAAACAAACATCGTTAGGTAACATGATGTTGATTATGGGCTAGAGAATACTAAGGAAAAGAACGCACGTTTGTAGAGACAAGTTTTCTGAAATTATTCTTTCTCACTTTTTCATTAGCCTAAACAAAGATTATATACAGACATATTACAGCATTATTTACATCACTTATGTACTAACTATTGCAAAGAACTAAATGCCTACCTAATCTGTAGAGATTTTTCTAAAACATTACAACAGAGCCACATAAACTTAACTAACACAAAATATGATAGCTTTTACAGTCCTAAAAATCAGCTAAACTACTCTTAACCAAAACTTTGACACAACGGCTTCTAGATCGGCTCTAAACATTGACCTCTTTCAGGTCACATACTGCATCAAATCACATGCACTTTAGTTCGCATGCATTCCTGCTTGCATCACTTCCNAACAAAACATGACATAAAGTCTTCACATGAGTGGCCTGATATCTGCTCCATAACCACTGCTATCATAACAAAAACGGCAGCTGAAACTTTGGCTCCAAAAACTGGTTTGAATATCCAACCGGAAGTTATCCCATTTCCAGCAGGTTATCACCTACATCATCACCGATGGACATGTGTTCTCTTGTCACTACTATCCAGGTTGTCCGGAGCCTGACTGGACTCTTGGACATGCCAAACATTGTGATCCTGATTTTCTGACTATCCTTCTTCAAGATCAAAGTGGTGGTCTACAAGTTCTTCATGATGACACTCAGTGGGTTGATATCCCTCCAGTGGAAGGAGCTCTAGTGGTCAATATCACGGAACTCTTGCAGGTTTATATAAGTATACAGAAAGTATTGATTATGTTACACTTATTTGGCATTGAAGATTACAATTTGTTGTCTTAGAAATTGGTTAAAAAAGGGTGGCCTCAACCAAGCCAAGTATATATAGTTTTGATTATTGTGTTGTTTTGCAGCTCATCAGTATTGACAAATTCAAGGCTGCAGAGCATAGAGTCCTGGCCAATTATGGCACCAGTCGAAGAATATCAATGGCATGCTTCTTCACAACACATTTTGAGCCATCTAACAAACTTTTTGGACCTATAAAAGTTGTTGTCAGATGATAGTCCGCCTTTGTACAGGGAAACCTCTGTAATAAGACTATATTGACTCTTTCTGTGCAAAAGCACTGGTTGGTGTCTCCTCATCACTTGCTTGTTTAAGGTTATAAAAATGAAATATAAGAACCATATGTATTAAAGGAAATAACTTGAGCTTGCAAAGTTCACTTGCGTTGGGGAATCTCAAACAAAATCTCAGACTCAACTTCAGTCAATGGTTGCATTGGGAATCTCAGAATCTGGATTCTCGAATCCATTTATTTTAGTGGCATGACTGACAGCTCAGGGCTATTAGAAAGCAATTTGCCGAAGTAGAAAAATAATTGCATTGGCAACTTCTTGAATATAATTACTGGTTCTTTTCGGCCCTTGTATCATGGAATGACTTATTTATTGAGTAAAAGTTTCAGCATGTGTTAACTAACTTAACTTGGGGTCATTTTGAATGCTCATTACAGAAACAAACAAATAAACAAACATCGTCAGGTAACATGAACTGTTTCTGAATCAACAGTCCAAATAGGATATAAAGAAAAGATATCATTAATTAATTGTTTCAAGGTCATCTGTGAGTCACTTTTTCCCATTAGTACAAAGGTTCAGAATTTGGTTGAACTAATTTAAATAATGGGACATTAACCTTATTTGTAGTCCATACTCTATCATCTATAAATACATACAAAGAAATGCCAGAGTGTAGGGCCTTTATTTGAGGTTGTACAAATCCATTTTTGGGTTTCATATAAGCATCTTTCACCCAAAATATGTATATTTAATTGAAGATGCTCCAAACTTATAAATTGACCGGGACTAAATATGAAAGTAACTAGCATTTGAAAGAAAGGAACAACTTTTTTTTTTTTTTAAGGTCCTTGAAACTACCGGTCGTGTAACAACTTTTTTTTTTTTTAGCTTCTTGAAACTACCGGTCGTGTAAAAACTCTAGTGACTACCCTTATTAGCACTCAAGGAAGGACTCGAAATTAGGATTTCGTAAATAATATATCCATGAGTCCTTATTGAACAGCTCGATCACTCAAAGTTAGTTCACAACAACTTATTGCAAAGCTAACTCTGTCCATAAATAATTTTAATACAAAATTGGTTAGTTCTAATAAATATTATTATTAATACAGTTTGTTCATATCAATAAAATCGATAATGGTTTTTTATACATGTTATACCCGGGAAAATAAAGGGCTGACGTGGGAAAGTCACGTTAAGCGTGACCTGCTCCCGTCAGGGCAACACGCACACGTTAAACCTGCGGAATAATATGGAGCTCACACGCGTCCATTCCTCTGCAGCAAGTCATGCGAAGTCAGCTTGGAAAAAGGAAAATGGGACGTAAAGCCGGATTGTATCCTGACAATCACACCAACCCATGGATTTAATGATGATTACACGCTTCAGTTTGAGAAAAAAAATGAGGAAGACCCCTCCATTAAGGGGGATTCGGCCATTCTTTACAGAAAACAACTCTCTCTCTTTTGTAAAGGAAAAACACTTACTTTTCATAACTTTTTGTACGTCAGTCCGCTTCGCGACCTGACCCACACTAATATCAATACAAATTAGTGGACGTAGGACTTGCTACCTTAGCATCCGAACCACTTTAAAAGTCTTCTCTGCATTTATTTCACTNGGGTTAGGGTTTTGTTTTCCTTAATTCTACTTAGTTTAGAACTCTTAAACCCTATTTTCATAGTAAAAAACAGAAAATAAATTTCAAGTTGTCGTGACTATGCCCCGGCACTATGCGGCAGCATTGTTGATTCTGGACTAGCTATGCTATGGCAAAGTGTTGTGGCATGATGTCAAATTCCTCTTCTTCAATTCAAACCTTGCATCATTCTTCATCACTCCAGAGATAGTGATTTTTAAGCATAATAACGATGATATCTGGAAAAGTAGTAAACATATGAAATGTAGCCCTTGGAATCATCTTTCCAACAGTCAAAGAATAGTCTTAGTTCAAGGTCTACAGCTCGAGTTATCGTTGAAACACCGAAGCATGCTCAAAATAGAGCGTAATCTAGAATCTCCTCTTTAACTTCAAAACTCCATAACTTCTTCAATTCAACTTTCATTCTCGATCCGTTTGTTTCTACCCATCACTCATTCCGTTGTTGACATGATTCCTCATCTGAGTATAATATTTAGCATAGATACCTTGAAGACACTTAAATACACCCGTGATCCCGTAAAAGACATTTATGAAAATATTAAGCAAATTTACCAATTTAAGCCTAACTTCTCCCAAATAGTTCCCATAAACTACTAATTGTGTATTTTCAAGCTCTTATCAGGGTGTAATCGAGTTGAGCCAAGCGTTGCGCTAATCGAGCTCGGCTCGATTGCTATAGTGTTGAGCTCGAGCTTGGCAAGCTTGAAAAATCGAACTCGAGCTCAAGTAGCTTCGAAAATTTTGAAAAATTTGCTCCCTATTAGTTTCAAAACTATCAAATATACCCTCATATTCTCTCATTTTAAAAGTTTTAAAAAAGGCATTTTACACTATTCCAACTTTAAAAAGAACGTCCGAGACTCTTTGGCTCCATTTGTTACACTCTTGGGAATGCTATTATTAGTATTCCCAAAAAAGTTAAACAGTAAAATTGACTTATTCTCAAAATATTATTCTATATTATTCAATTTCTTTTAAACCCCCTAAATTTGTTAATTTAACTAAACACCCCTAAATATTTTTTTAGAAATTGCAAAAACACCCCAGCAACTCTCCGGCGGTGGTGGCCGACTGTCCGTATTTAATGGGTGGGTTAGGGGTGTTTTTATTAATTTTTAATATTTTATTATAGGGGTGTTTAGTAAATAAACAAACATAGGGGGTATTTTTGTTAATTTTCAAATCCTACATCGTAATACCCACCCAATTTAATTTTTTTTCAAAATATTATTCTAAAAAGTATCAGAATAATGAACCAAACGGATCCTTTATCTCTGCATCCTTTTTTTTTTTTTTAATCTCTTTTTCCTCGTATTTTCTTTGTCCTTTGGTCCTTTTTTTTTTTTTCTTTTTCTCTTTCTTCTCTTCTATATATTTTTTTCTCTTTCCTTATTTCCGAAAAACCACTCATTTTCACCCACAAAAATGCCCAACTCACATCGTTTCAAGCACCAAAGTCTGAAACCAGTCGCCTGACACCTACATTCTGAAACCTATAAGTGCTAACACGGGTACGTTTGTCGTTTAAATAACTAAAAAATTACATATAAACCCTTATTAATTTCAAAAATATAAAGACACCCTCGAGTTTCTAAAGCTCGCAAGCCTGTCAAGCCTAGCATTGGCTGTTCGAACTCGGCTCGCTTATTGGGTAGAGCTGCTCGAGCTTTAAACAAGCTAAGCCCAAGCCACACTCGAGCGGCTCGGCTCGGCTTACACCCCAATTTGAACCTTGCTGACCACCTCAATCAGGAATGCCAACTTAGCGGCCGATTGGATTATCAAGATGAAAAGAATTTATTTTAATGTCATATTAACAAGAGAAAAAAAATCTAAAATACTATATAGGTATTACCATATATTAATTTTTTTATGACTAGTAAAATTTTCTTATTTATCTATCTCGACAAATTGAAAATTATTCTATTTAATAGTTGTGTGGCATGTATTGATACCATAATTTGAATTTGATGGCACCAACTTATCCATGATCTTGACAGATGCGATGGAATTTGGCACCTCGTACCCCTATCATAATGGGTTTAATGGTGCCAAACCACTTATTCACTTTCAACTTTAGCAGACCTTGATTTAAACCAGTCACGATCAGATTCCCCCAAAAATCCACCAACATATGCCTTGGAAGCTTCCATGCGTCCCACCATGCACGAATTTTTGTTCTTTTTCTTTCCTTTCTTAATTATCATCAGTATTCGTCCACTTAATTCTTAAGCATATAACATTCCAAGTAATTGTATTAATTGACAAGATATTGGTGGGTTCTGTTAATCTTCAGTGTGTGAAAATGAGATCCTATTTAACTATGCTTCATTATCTAGCTTGCGTCAGCGTCAACAATTTCACAATTTTTTATTTTTTATCTGATTTGTTTATACGATGGATACCTTGGTTATATATTTATGTTTACAATGTGTTTTGCATGATGTCAAATTTCTCTTCTTCTGTTTAAACCTTACATCATTCCTCATCACTCCAGAGATAATGGCTCCGTTTGGTTCACAATTTTATGTTTTTGGGAAAAGTTTTTTGAAAAAAGTTAAAAAAAAAGTTGAATTGGGCGGGTATTACGATGTAGGATTTACAAATTAATAAAATACCCCCTATGTTTGTTTTTTTACAAAACACCCCTTATAATAAAACATTAAAAGTTAACAAAAACACCCCCAATCCACCCTCAAATACGGACAGCCGGCCACCACCGCCGGAGGGTGGCCGGAGTCGCCGTAACAAAAACATTAAAAATATTTAGGGGTATTTAATTGAATTAACAAATTTAGGGGGTTTAAAAAATGTTGAATAAAGTTGAATAATATTGTGAGTTTTTGGGTATTTTACTGTTTAACTTTTTTGGGCAAAATCCAACCAAACGAACGCAATGATTTTTAAGCATAATAACGATGGTATCTGGAAAAGTAGTAAACATATGAAATGTAGTTCTTGAAATTATCTTTCCAATAGTCAAATAATAGTCTTAGTTCGAGGTCTACAACTCGAGTTATTGTTAAACACCAAAGCATGCATCTAATATGTGAAAGCGAGTACAGCAACAATTTTTCTTGCCTTCCTTAACTAAGTCCAATTCTTCATATCCCATATTATATAATATATATATATATAATATATTCGCACATGCAAAACGCTAAACGGACTATAAATCACACATGATAAGGAAATAGAATGAAAAAATGAATAAAAGCGTATTTAAAGTAGTTTGGATGCTCAAAAGCGAATCATATGTCCTTGCTATTGTATTGATAGATAGGTAAAATCAGGTCATGTGTACGAGCTGAGTTATAATCTAGAGAGAATACAAAAGAGAGAGAGAATGTAAGCTATTTTAGACTAAGATTAGCCAATCCCGTAGATGAAGGGAAATCTTCTATTTATAGTGGGAGATTCAAAGGTAATGTTACAAGTCAATAAGTGGGTAGTGCCGTGCAAATCCTTCTTTGCTTCCCATTGGTTATCTACACGAAATATCCTCAACTTGCAGGTTTGGATAGGTGATGATCCCTGACTGCTCGCAAGCCTGACACTCACCTACTACACTGGCAAGAGCCATGCCCCTTGCGTCAATGCGCGACGTGGTAGCGCCTGGATAACACAAAACCTTCATGACCCTGATTGGCTCTTCCTGACGAGAGTCCACGTCAGCCTAACTTTTCAAGCATAACAGAAATCCCCCAGTTTTTAAGGTTTAAGGATTAAACCTTGAGAACTTCATAATTATGCCGACTTGACTTGTCTGGAATGACGCTTGGTCAGCTGACCAGGCTGCAAGGAGGTCGCGCACTGCCTCTACAAGCGACCTGAATGGTTTCTTCTGCAAAGTCGACGACCTAGATCAGACCCCACTCAGTGTCGTACCGATGTGCTTCAATCCCAATTGCGGTCCGCGACCTAATAATACTTGGCATATTTTTGCCAAAGACAGGAATCACATTGTCTCGTATCGTTACATGGCGAAGAGTGTTCTGCCCTAATGCCCTCTTCAAATGTTTATCCGTTGAGCTTGACAACTATCCGTTAATAAAGTAATCTTTATTCTGACAGATGTGTCTTGTGCATGCACAATAAGTGCCAGCCATGCGCATTAAATGCAAGCCACGCTGAAACGACATTCCCTTTCAGAGCATTAAATGCTGATGAGGGCGCATTTAATGTGATGAGAGAATCGAGCCGTTCCTTGGTTATTCCAATGGAGGGAAGCGTCGGCTAATATTCTCTAGCGCATGGCAGTTACTCTTTCTCACAGATTGATGACCGCGTGGTCGCAATCATGACAAGAAACGTATTTCGCCCAAGCGTCGCTTAACTTAGGGAAAACCAATCGTTGCTTCCTCCCCTATAAAACACTAGCTCGCCTCAAGCAATGTCATAAAACTCATATTTTCAGAGAAAGAAAAAGCCCTCATGAGACTAGTCTCCCCATTTTCCAGTTGGTATGCACCTTTCGTTTATGCAGGAAGTTCGTTCCCCACAGCCAAGGGTAAGGAGGATTTCTCCTTTATTTCTTTTTCTGCTTTGTAGTAGTTTTGTCGACGATTTTGGTGGGTGTGAACTATTTGGTATACTTTTTTGGCATTTTTATTGGCAGTCGAGAGGAGAAGTCTTTTTTCTTCATAAGGAGTAAGTATTTAGGGCATGAATCCTTGGGATTTTAGTTTTTTCTAGGGTTTAAGGAAGATACTTAGGGTTTTTGTTCTTCCATTGTCATATGGAATACTATACAAAGACTGAGTAACCCTGCATGTCACCCTTTTTTCAGATCGTAGGAGCGATGGATGCCTCAACGACCAGACAACCGAGGGACAAGCTCGCAGCGCAAGACGCCCCATAGGTCCCATGCAAGAGATCTATCATTGCCACCTAAGATGAAATAAGAAGGTAGTGGACCAATACGCACTTAGCGTGGACGTCTACCAGCATAGAACGTATATAGCTTGAATCCCCAAGAGGGAATGGCTGCAATATCCGTGGCGATTTTCAAATGCAGGCGTTGATACCCTTCTACTCCTTCATTAGGTTGTCATTGATCACTTCGAGGTCTCACCACTACAACTGACTCTTAACGTTATATGATAGTTGTTGCATGTATATCGCGTGCGGTGAGAACGGGCTAGTCCAGTTGACTGTGTTAGAGCTTGCATGCTCCTATTCTTGAAGAAGAACAAGGACAAAGCTTTTTTTACCTCTCAAAATGATCTACGATCGAGGGAGGCATATTTGGTTACCCAAGAATGTCGGGCCTATGAAACCAAATTTTTCTTTTTCATATGATGGCGTCTACCAATTTAAGGAACCAAGTAGGTCTTCCCCTCTTTTACTTAGCAAATTTTTTTTTTCTTCAGTCTTTGCTTCTAACGAGCTTTCCTGTCTCTTCTGTCTCTTGCAGGAAACAAGACGACCAGGTTGTCGACGCTAACTGATTTCAATCGAATAATAGCATTCGGTAATCTGCCCGAGCAGAGTCGCGACATGAGACTGCTCTTGACTACCACCAACCTGAGGAAATACAGTTTCTTCAATTCGGAAGTGTCTTTAGAACCCTTGGTTCGTAAGTGTCCGCAAACTTTAAAAGTTTTTCTTTTGCATGCAGTGACCTTTTTCACTAATCACATTTTCATGCAGCGACCATGCTACCTAGAGTCCTAAGACCGTCAAGGGCCAGTGGGTTTGTTTTTTTCCCGGGTCACCCCTACTGAGCTAGCCAAGGCGATCCCTAGCGACACCCCCATTGGAGGAGTGTAGGCGGGAGCGGGAACACCTACAGAACCTAGGGGAACTTTCGGCCCGTTGCTGCTCGCCTTAAGCAGAAAACCATGGGCCAAAAATCAAGAGAGAAAACAGCTGAAGGCTAAGGAATCAGAATTCGAGCTAGTGGGCATAGGGGTGCAGCCCGGGAGGTCGTAGCCTTACTAGGCCTTTCACTCAGAGCGATCCCAAAGCACGTACCTGGCGTTACATAGTCCCACACATTAGTGTAGGGATAGGGGAGGCCGCGACCCGGAAAGAGAGTGGGCAAAGACGTCTGGCGAGGTGCCAGCTCCTTTAGGGCTGGCATACCTGTATTGGACTCCATGGATAACTTCCAGAACACTTGCAGCCGATGGTGTATACGCTGTTGGTGCCAACTTACTAAGGCTTTTGAAGAGTTTGTGGCCTCCTGACCTGCAACTTGATTACTTCAGCACTCCAGCTGCAAACCAGGTAAGGCAACTCATCCTCGTCGAGATTTTCCAATATTGTTGGTTTTCATATCCTTTATGTTTTTGAAAGAAATGGAGTTTAACTTTTGTTTCCTTTCTCATGCGGTCTCTGCTCGCCCTGCACTTAGGCCAACAAAATACTGACCTAGACTTTGGCTGGGGCTCCACGAGCTGAGGGAAGAAAATGCAAAATTGAAGCAGGACCTAGGTGCCGTGGATGTAGAACAAAGGCATTCACCTCAGGCGAACTAGTACCTGTTAGAGAGGAACTCTACGCTTCCCACAATAGAGTTCCAGAAGCCAATTCGAGAAGAGAGGAGAAGAGATCAATGAGCTCCAAAGGACAATGGCCCGACTCACCAAGAGTTGGCGAGAAAGGTAAGACTACAAGCGAACTTCGAAAGGCCATGAAGGTAGAGAAAGAAAGAGCTCGATTGTGGGAAAACACTGAAAGCAGAAGAGAGCACTGGAGGCAGACCTTGAATTATCCCAAGGGAAGTTGTTTCATTAACTGATCAATGAAACGACAAAGCCTGGAAATTGAGAGAGGTCGCTGACTAGCAATTCAGGCAATCTATAGCCTGCGCCAAGGAACCCGAGGATGGACCTTTCCAACTTCCCGTCGATATCAGAACATCCTTACTTTCATGGCGGAAGTTGATGATGACATCGAGGAAAAGGAGGGACAAAAGCCTCTCCAGGTGGATCAGCAAGAGGAATATGTCCAGAGGACCTAACAGCTGACCAGGTGGTCGGTGACCAACCGGGGATACCGAGGTGCACCCTCAGGGTCTAGAGGTGGACACCAGTGATCGCTTCTTCCTTCCTGCTTCTCCAACCTTGATTTTAACTTTATTTTTGTACTTCTTCATTTTCTTGTACTTTATTACTAAACATGAATAAAAGAAATACTTTCTAGCCATTTGTGATAGCACTTATAATTTTACGTACTCCACAATCTTACATATGCAAACAAAAAGCTTGTAAAAACATTGTGACGAACAAGATCATGCAAGATAAATTGCTAAGAACGATCTAGAAAGCTTGTAAAACATGCGACAGCAAGATCATATAGGATAAATTTTTCCAAGAGTGATCTTATTTACAAAGTTTACAAGGAAATCAAAAATTAAGAGCGAGTTTAGAATTACTAGTAATAGGGGCGAGATGCTCATCATTCCAAGCTCACAGTACTTGGAATTGTTAAATCTTTTCAGGCTAACGTCATTGGTCATATCACCTTGAGATACGTATGAGCCTTCCAATCTGGCACATAATACCCCCGTGCTTTTTCCTTTGTACCAAGAATGACTTCTTTTAGAACTAGGTCGCTAACCTAAAAGTCTCTTTCTCTTACCTTAGAGTCGAATAACTTTTTTGCACGCTTGGTAGGATGATTCCTTAACCAAGCCTTGCCACGATGTTCTTCAACTAAGTCTAGACTTGCACACAGATTGCTTATTGTCTATTTCATTGAATTAGGTCTCTCCGATGAACCAGTCCCTATTTCCACTAGGATCATAGCTTTGCAGCCTAGGCTAAAGAATGTCGTTTCTGAAGTAGAGGTTCTCAAAGTTTTCTTATATGCCCATAGAACTTCTGGGAGGTTGTCGACCCAACTACGCTTGGTAGTGCAAAGCTTAGCCTTTAGAGTGTGCTTAATGGTTTTGTTACAGCTTCAACCTGACCATTGGCTTGTGGTCTTGTGACTGAGGCGAACTTTTTATATCCCCAACTCATCACAAAACTGCTTGAATTCCTCGTTGTCAACTGCTTCCCTTATCAGAGATGAGGGTATGAGCAATTCTGTATGACACCTATATTTTTGAAGATGGGTAATGATCACGATCAATGGTTCAGCCTCGAGCCATTTGGTGAATATCCACTGTGACCATAATATACTTGACCCTCCATTTCCAGCTGGCATGGGTCCAATGAGATCAATTCCTTACATGGAATGGCCAAGTTGGTCGTGGTTGAGCTTGTGTGGAAAGACTCGTGGTATGTTCGTGAACCACTGACACTTCCACACTTTTTTAACAAATTGAAAGTGTCTTCCTAAAGTAGGGCTAGTAGTCCCCTTGGCAGACAATTTTATTGGCGAGGATCGCGTTGCAGTGTGATTACCGCAGATCCCTTCATGTATCTCCCTCATGACATTGTCTGATTCCTCATCGGTTACACATTGAGGAGAAGGGCGCTAAACCCTCGCCTGTACAACTGATCTCCTATGGTGGGTAATGAGCACTCTGGTTCGCAGGATTTTTGCCCAGTCTTGTCATTGGGCTAGGTCTTTCTCGGAGATACTGAATATTGGAGTCATCCAAGAAATTGACTCTACTGTAGCCACGACCTTTTTAGGCTAGCTAATACTAGGAATTTCATGTATCGAACAGGAATACTTTTCAGTGCATCTGAATCTAGCGACAAGGCTATTCTTGCAAGGCATTTGTGACATAATTACTGTCACTAAGAATCTGTCCGATCGTGAAGTGCTTGAAAGACTTGAGTGCGGCCTTAGCTTTCTTCAGATAACTGATCATGTTTTCTTCCTTGACTTGATATTCTCCAAGATCTGATTGACAACCAGCTGGAAGTCACTGTGACACTGATCGCGCTTGACCCCATCTCTTTTGCCAATCGCAGACAAGCGAGCAACGCTTCGTACTCGGCCTCATTGTTCAATCTTGGAACCCAAATTGAAGAATTCCTGGATGCAGTCCCTTCGGGACTGAGGAGGACAAGGCTTGCCTTGGCTCTTTTCCTGTTTGAGGAACCATCGACACTAGAGGCTCCAGGTCGATAAGTTTAAACAGTTTCCTGGATGACTTCGCTAGCTTGTTGCTCAAATTCCTGATTCAATTGGTGCAGAACTCCGAAATGAAATCAGCACAACCTACCCTTCAATGGTTGCTTTTGGTCTATAATGCAGATCGAACTGACTTAGTTCCATTGCCCATTTGAGTAACTTACCTGAAGCCTCCGGCTTCTGAAGGACTTGCCTGAGTGGATAGTTTGGTCAAGACTGTGAGTGTGTGGCATGGAAGTAGGTCGCAACTTTTTTGAAGGCGATCAACAGGCATAAACTATTGCTTCTCTTTCTAGATACTGTATTTCGGTGTCCAATAGTCGCTTGCTTCGTATATACTGGCCATTGACTCTGCTTTCCTCATGAATGAGAGCTGCACTGACTGCATGCTGAGAGACAGACATGTACAGGGATAGAATTTCCTCGGGGAGGCTTGGACAGGAGGGGTGGCTTTCCAATGTGCTCTTTTATACTCTGAAAAGCCTGCTCGATCGTGGTCATTCGAATTTCTTGTTGGCCCTGAGTACATTAAAAATGGCAAGCCAGCTCTGCTACTCTTGATATGAAGCGATTGAGAGCCGCTATTTGCCTATTGAGACTCTAAACCTGTTTTTGGTTGGTCAGGCTTTTCATATCAAGGAGAGTTGGATCTTCTCGCGGTACGAGGTATGCTCTTCGTCCAACTCGTACATCAAAATCTGATATATCTCGAGTAGTGTCCATAAAACTCAGTAGCTCGTACCCGGAGGTGACATCAACAATGTTGTCATTCTTGGCAGAGGGAAGCTTTCCTTCAGATAGGTTTTGTTGAAGTCGGTGAAGTCAACACAGTTTGCCACTTGCCGTTAGACTTTTTTACCAAGACCGGATTTGCAACCCAGCTTGGTTAAAGGGGTTTGCAACCCAGCTTGGGTAAAGTGCCTCTCGAATGGACCCATTCAAAAGGGGTTTATCTACCTCGATTTTCAAGGCAGCATACGTTCAGGGTCCATTGTTCTTCTCTTCTAGCAAACCGGCTTGACCGCACTATCAATATTCAGCGCGTGGCATATGACATTTGGATTGATCCCGATCATGTCAGCATGAGTCCATGCGAACACATCGACATTTTCTCTGAGAAAACTTGTCAGGCTTTTGACGAGCTGAGAGTTGAGATTACTCCCGATTCTCAACACTCGGGTTCATAATTTATTTTTAATATCATATTAACAAGAGAAAAAAAAATCTAAAATACTATATAGGTATTACTATACATTAATGTTTTTATGACTAGTAAAATTTCTTATTTATCTATCTTGACAAATTGAAAATTATTTTATTTAATACTTGTGTGGCATGTATTGATACCATAATTTCAATTTGATGGCACCAACTTATCCATGATCTTGACAGATGCCATGGAATTTGGCACCTGGTACCTCTATCATAATGGGTTTAACGGTGCCAAACCACTTATTCACTTTCAACCTTAGCAGACCTTGATTTAAACCAGTCACGATCAGATTCCCCCAAAAATCCACCAACATGTGCCTCTGGAAGCCTCCATGCGTCCCGCCAGGCACGAATTTTTGTTCTCTTTCTTTCCTTTCTTATTCATCATCAGTATTCGTCCACTTAATTCTTAAGCATATAATATTCCAAGTAATTGTATTAATTGACAAGATATTGGTGGGTTCTGTTAATCTTCAGTGTGTGAAAATGAGATCCTATTTAACTATGCTTCATTATCTAGTTTGCGTCAGCGTCAACAATTTCACAATTTTTTATTTCTTTCTACGACGAATACCTTGGTTAAATATTTATGTTTACAACGTGTTTTGCTTAGTTACAATTCTCTGTTTCTATTCATCTTCCTACCTTTGAACATTTTGATTATCAAAGTGATTGTCTGAGAGCCTTAAAGAAAACGAATGGCCAACAGTCAGGTTTCAGCTTTAACAGGATGTGACCAGGACAACCATGACAAAGAAAATGACTTGAAGGCTTTCGACAATACAAAAGCTGGTGTGAAAGGTCTTGTTGATACTGGAATACAAACAATTCCCAAGTTCTTTGTTGCACCAGCTGAAGAGACTTGCAGTAAAATATGGGATTTCTCCCAACCCCACCTGAGCGTTCCAGTGATAGATCTCAAAGAAACGGATACGGATCCTGCTCGACGTAAACAAGTTGTTGAAGCGATTGGACTTGCATCCAACACATGGGGATTTTTCCAGGTTGTGAACCATGAGATTCCGCAATCTACTATATATGATGTTATTCAAAGCATACAGAGATTTCATGAGCAACCAAACCATGTAAAAGAAAAATTCTACTCCCGCGAAAAGACGAAGAAGGTCAGATTCATTAGTAACTTTGATCTATACAAGGCCAGATTTGCTAATTGGAGGGACACCTTGTTTTGTCACATGGCTCCGAATCCTCCACCTCCTGAAGAGTATCCAGAAGCCTGCAGGTAAACATTTCCTATATGAAACTTGTAATGGATAATGACAGAATGTTCAAAGTTTTATCTATGTTCATTTTTTTTCCAGGGAGATGCTAATGAAGTTCTCGGAGTCTGTCAAGAAACTAGGAGAAAATTTTTTTGAGTTATTATCTGAGGCACTTGGCCTCAACTCTAATCGCCTGACAGAGATGGGGTGTGCTGATGGACATGTGTTCTTCTGTCACTACTATCCAGGTTGTCCGGAGCCTGACCGAACTCTTGGACATACCAAACATTGTGATCCCGATTTTCTCACTATCCTACTTCAAGATCAAATTGGTGGTCTACAAGTTCTTCATGATGAAACTCAGTGGATTGATATCCCACCAGTGGAAGGAGCTCTAGTGGTCAATATCGGGGAACTCTTACAGGTTTGTACAAGTATACAGAAAGTCCATTGATTATGTTACACGTATTTTGCCTTAGAAATTGGTTCAAAAAGGGTGGCCTCCACCAGGGGAAGTATTTATGGTTCTGATTATTGTGTTATTTTGCAGCTAATCAGTAATGACAAATTCAAGGCTGCAGAGCATAGAGTGCTGGCTAATTGTAGCACCAGTCCAAGAATATCAGTGGCATGCTTCTTCACAACGCATTTTGACCCTTCTAAAACTCTTTTTGGACCTATAAAAGAGTTGTCAGAGGATAGTCTACCTTTGTACAGGGAAACCTCTGTAATGGACTATATTGACTCTTTCAATACAGTAGGACTTGGTGGTGTCTCATCACTTGCTCGTTTAAGATTATAAATATGGAAGTATAAGAAACATATGTATTAAATGAAACAACTTGAGCTCGCAAAGTTCACTCGTATCGGGGAATCTCAAAATCTCATATTCAAGTTCAGTCAATGGAGAGGGTGGTTGCTGTTGGATTTCAAGGTGGTTAAACTTAGCTTTGCTAATGTCGAGAGTGTTTATGGATTAAATGTAGCTAATTGGCAAAGCTAATATGATGTGAAGCAAATAAATTGAAGCTGAAAATTGTGATGCTTTCATTCAACCACAGCAAGCTATTTATAGTACATGTTTAAGATAACAGATTAGCCTAAGCTTGATGCAAAGATCAAGGGTTGTTTTAGCTAAAAATTCATAAACAAATTATAGCTAAAATGAAGCAAAATCATACCAACAGGTTGATAACTAAGTCTGCATATCTTGAAGTTGCAATCTGCAATTATTCCAGCTAAAAAAACTGATTCCAACTTGGTCCTTTGGCACCTGGTATATACCAATACTTCAACACTCCTCCTTGGAATCTAGGTGACAAACATCTATCTTCTTCTTAAGTTCTTCAAATCTTTCCATAGGCAACGGCTTAGTAAAGATGTCTGAAAGCTCTTCTTAACACTTCATTTGATTGTTGAACTTCTCTAATAAAGTGAAACTTAATTTTGATGTATTTTCTTCGACCATGGAACGCTGGATTTCTTGAAATAGAGACTTTTGAGATGTTGTCCACCATGATCTTAGTTACTTCTATTTGCTTCTTGCCCAGGTCATTTAAAAGTTTCCTTAACTAGATAGCCTGGTTTACTGTAGATGTTGCAGCTACGTACTCTGCTTCTGCTGTAGATTGGGTTGTGGTTTCTTGTTTCTTAAAACTCCATGTGAAACTTCCAGATACTAGTGAGAATATGTACCCTGAAGTGCTTCTAGACTCATCAATATTGCCTCCCTAATCACTATCAGAATAGCCTAGCAGCTCCAGTTTCTTTTTTGTAGACTTTGAGTACCTGACACCAAGGGAAACAGTCCCTTTGATATATCTCAACATCTTTTAGCTCTTACTTGGGGAGTGCATGAACCTGGAAAGAACACTCGCAACGTATAAAATATAGGGCTGCAGTTGAGCCGAGCCGAGCCAAGCCGAGTATTGGATGGCTCGAGCTCGGCTCGATTTAGGAAATGAAGGGGTCAAGCTCGGGCTTGAGCTCAACGAGCTGGGGCCACTGGAGCTCAGGCTCCAGCTCTGACCTTACAAATCACTCGAGCTCGAGTCGAGCCCAGGCTCGAAACAGGAACTTGAGCTTGCAGACAATTCGTGCAAGCCCAATCAGCTCAACAGTGAGCTCGACTACTCTAGTGCCCAGAAACCAACTATTATGCTTACCTTACTGCCTGTATTATGTCAATAATTGATACACTGATTTTGTTAAAAATTGATACATTCATATTATTATATACCATATGCAGGAAGGATTTAATGTAGTCAAATATATGCAAGTAATTCATTGCAGTTCTTGCAAATCTAACAAGATGATTTAGCCTCTATGAGCAGTAGCCTAATGTCACGCACTTAACTTCTTTGCTAAGTTCGTGCGGCCCTTAATCGTCGAAAATGAGTAAGCAGCCTAACGCTCACAACAACTCCCAGGCTAAGTATGTAACGAGAGAGAAGTATAGAAATATAAACTCTGTTATTATTGAATTCAGTTATGAATTACATGAGGGTTGGCTATTTATAGGCTCAAGCTCCTCAAATGAATATGACTAAGCTACATAAGAAACCCTAGGTGCCGAGCACTGTGTAGCCTTGGAAACGAAGCTCGTGGGTGGCGCCATTTGTGCGACCTGGAAACGAAGGTGCTTAGTCACCGAACCTAGCTGCTGAGTCGTTAACTTAGCCATAAAGTTAACTTAGCTCTTAAGTCTGCTTCCCCTTAAGTATACTTAATCAGTAAGCAACGTGAACGTGCAACATGCTTGAGTCGGCAAGCAGGCTGGTTGTGACATTCTCCCGCACCTAATGTTGCGACGCCCTCGTCGCACAATCCTTATAGCACAGGATTGAGTCTTGAAATTGCCACAATGAGTCTTCGGTTTCCCAACTGGCCTCAATATCAGGAAGTCCCTTCCATTTGATGAAGTACTCCCGGTAATTTGGCACTCCTCATCGACGAATGACTCTATCGGCAAGTATTTCTTCAACTTTCTTATCAAAGGATGTTACCACGGCTGTTGGTGCTTGTTTAGAAACTCCTCGGGATGGCTCTTCTGGGTCTTCATGGAATGGCTTCAACAAGCTTACATGGAAGATCGGGTGTATCTTTAGCTTCGGAGGAAGTTGAAGTCGATATAAAACTTTGCCGATGCGTTGTATCACTTGAAAGGGCCTTTCATATTTGGTCACGAGGCCTTTGTGCACCTTCCTTAATGTCTTGAACTGCTGGGGCAGTAGCTTGACAAGAACAAGATCACCTTCTTGGAACTCTATGTGCCTTCTTTTCTTGTCGGCCCACTTTTTCATTCTCTTCGCTGCCTTATGTAAGGCTGCACGAGCAAGTTCAGTTTGTTCGTCCCATGACTTGGCTAACCTGAAGGCTGCAGGGCTCTTCCCATCATAGCGTGTGGCTAGGGAAAGAGGTGTGTTCGGTTGTTGTCCCATGATGATCTTGAAAAGACTTTTGTTGGTTGCTTCGCTCCGTTGCAAGTTAAATGAGAATTGGGCTGTGTCAAGGAGTTTTGCCAATCCCGTTGGCTAGCGCTCACATAGTGCCGCAAATAGAGCTCTAATAGTGCATTGACGCGCTCGGTTTGACCATCAGTTTGGGGATGAAAGCTAGTCGAGAAGTTTAGGTTTGATCTTAGCATCTTGAATAACTTTGTCCAAAATCTCCCGGTGAACCGAGGATCTCGATCACTGACTATGCTTGTCGGGATGTCCCATAACTTGATGATGTTGCGAAAGAAAAGCTTGGCTGTCTCTTCCGCTGTGCAATCGGTGGATATGGGGATGAAGGTGGCATACTTGCTAAACCTGTCTACAATGACTATGATGCTTCCGGACCCCTCGGACTTTGGCAAACATGTGATGAAGTCCATTAAGATACTCTCCCATGGTCTCTCGAGCACGGGTAATGGTTGTAGTAAGCCTGCCGGTTGCTATTGCACTACCTTGTCTTGCTGGCAAACAAGGCACGTACGCACATACCCCTCAATGCTATCTTGCATCCCAGGCCAATAGTAGGCAGAATTTAAGAGAGCAAGAGTGCGTCTCATACCTGGATGGCCTGCCCACAAGGAGTCGTGACACTCCTTGATCAATTCTTTCCTCAGATTGTCCCATCTCGGGATGTAGAGGAGGTTGCCTTTGGTGTAGAGTAAGCTGTTAGTTAGCCAAAACCTCCGGGTTTTCCCTTCTTCTACCAAGGCAATGATGTTTCGAGCCAATGACTCATTCTGGAGTCTCTACTTGATTCGGTCAGCCAATGCGCTTGTGACTTGACTAATGCTTGCCAACTCGGCCTTGTGGCTCAATGCATCTACCACCACATTGGTCTTGCCCGGCTTGTACTCCAAGACATAATCAAACTCGGCAAGAAAGTCCTGCCATCGTGCCTGTTTCGGACTTAACTTCTTCTGGGTCTGAAAGTAGCTCATTGTGATGTTGTCTGTCAAAGTAACAAACTTAGACCCAAGCAAGTAGTGTCGCCATACTCTAAGGCAATGGATGATGGCTGTCATCTCCTTTTCTTGCACAGTATAACGCCGCTCGGTCTCATTGAGCTTTCGACTCTCATAAGCAATTGGATGCCCATTCTGCATGAGTACACCCCAGATGGCAAAGTCGGATGCGTCAGTGTGCACTTCATATGGCTGAGTATGGTCTGGCAAGGCAAGCACAGGTTCCTTGCTGATTGCAGCTTTTAACTCTTCAAAGGCGGCTTGACACTCATTAGACCAGTCCCACGGCTTGCTCTTCTTGAGTAAGTCTGTCAACGAGGTTGCCTTTGCTGAGTAGCCTTTGATAAACCGGCAGTAGTAGTTTAGTAATCCAAGGAAAAATCGTAACTTCGGCACTTTGGTGGGTGTTTCCCACTCTTGAATGGCCTACACTTTGTCATCCTCCATCATAAGTTGCCCATCCTTGATCTTGTGACCCAAGAACATTACCTCCGGCTTGGCGAAAGAGCATTTATCTTTCTTGATATACAGCTTGTTGTCCCACAAGAGTTGGAACACTTCCCTGAGGTGCTGCATGTGCTCCTCCCAAGTTTTGCTATACACCACTATGTCATCTAGATAGACGACCACGAACCGGTAGAGGTACGGATGGAATATCTTATTCATCAAAGTGCAAAAAATGGCTGGTGCATTTGTTAAACCAAATGGCATAACCAAAAATTCATAAGACCCATACCTTGTAACATAGGTGGTCTTTGGCTCGTCGCCTTCGGCTATGCGCACTTGATAGTAACCTGACCGCAGATCCAATTTGGTGAAGTAGCGGGCATGTCCCAACTGATCGAAAAGATTGGCAATCAAAGGAATAGGATAACTATTTTTAACAGATACCTTGTTTAGTGCTCGGTAGTCGATACACATGTGTAAGGAACCATCCTTCTTCCTTTGAAACAAAACTGGTGCGCCATACGGAGCTTTGGAGGGCTTGATGAACCCTGCATCTAGTAGTTCCCGCAACTGCCTCCTTAGTTCCGCAAGCTCGGGTGGTGCCATACGGTAAGGACCCTTGGCAGGTGGCTTGGCGCCTGGTTCCAGCTCAATCTGATGGTCTATCTCCCTTCTAGGTGGTAGTTCCTTTGGCAGCTTGTTTGGTGAGACATCAACAAACTCCTCGAGTACTTGTGCTACCTCCCGGGGCACTGCCTCTGGCGGGATTGGCTCCTCGTCGTCATATTGCTTAAGGATGGCCAAGTAGCTTTCCTCTTTCTTCTTGATGCCTTTCTTGAACTGCATAGCCGAGAGTGTTGCTGTCTCCGGCTTGGTAGAGCGGCTAGTGGGTAGCACATAAGCTTGTTCCCTGTCCATGATACACATGGTGTTGGTGGACGGCAAGGGAAATGCCTTGACTTGTTCTATGAACTCTAAGCCAAGGACAACTTGGTAGTCATCCATCGGTGCAACTGAGAAATCCAAGTTGCCGGACCAAGTTCCCATCGTGGTTCTGACCTGTTGAGCCACTCCATGTATTGGTTGCGCCACTGAGTTGACTGCCTTGATGGTGCCTCCACCTCCTGAAGCCTTGATACTTAGCCGACGTGCTTCACTTACTGAGATAAAGTTATGCGAAGCTCCCGTATCTACCATGGCTTTGGTGGCCTTCCCATTGATGGCCATATCAACATAGAGCAACCCTTTGGTTTGGGTTTTTGGTGCGGACTGAATCCCATTGAGTAGTTGCATCGATCCCATATGTGCCCCATCACTACTGCTTTCGGTTGGCTTGCCCTCCTGATGCTTGGCTATGAGGGAAGTAAGAGCTTTCTTCTCCGGACAGTCTTTCACCCAATGAGGCCCATTGCAAATAAAGCAATTGTTGCGGGGTTTGTTGGTGTTCTTGTCCTAACGTTTGCCCTTGTCTTTACCTTTGGGTGAGGAGTAGTCTTGGCGGGTGTCTCGGTTGCTTTCTTTAGATTGCCCCCTGTCTCCCGCACCTTTAACAAAGCTGCCCTTCTTATCTTTGGATTTGCCGGTGTATTCTTTTTGGGTGTTGTAATCAATCAAACTTTCAGCAACTATTATGGCCGTGGCAAGATCTTGCACTTCCCGACGCCTTAGCTCTGTTTTCATCCATGATTGCAACCCATCCATGAAATTGAAGAGCGAGTCCTTGTCGGACATCTCCGGGATCTCCAGTATCAAGTCGGTGAAGTCCTTGATATAATCACGGATCGTCCCTATTTGCTTGATCCTTCGCAAGCGAGCTCTTACCTCATCCTCGGCATTCTCCGGGTAAAACTGCCGTTTAAGCTCTCTTTTAAAATCATCAAAAGTAGAGATAGTGTAAATACCTTTTCCAATGTCTCCTTCTCGTCTCCTCCACCACAACCTTGCGGTGTCTGTGAGATAGAGGACTGCAGTTTCAATCCTCGAGCTTTCTTCTGTGACGCCTATGGCCCCGAAGTACTTGTCTAGTCCCCACAGGAAGTTGTCAACCTCTTGCACCTTGCGTGAGCCACCAAAACTTCTAGGCCTTGGGACGTCAATCCTTTGGCTTTCAATGACATTGCTACCGGTCCTTGCAACCATGGCACGTTTGCATCGCGCTAAATCAGCTTGCACCTCGTTTACACGAACCAGTGTGCTGTTGATTTCGGTTTGAAACACATGACGGGTTTTGTCAAGCTCCCCTACGAACTCCTCACGGATTCTCCCCATTTCAGTCCTGAGTGACTCTTCCATTTGAAGCAACATGGCTTTCACGACAGTGTGGGTTTCGGTAACCTCCAACTCTAGATCATCCACTCGATGATGTAGATCTTCCGACTGCGTGCTCACCCTTTCTTCTACACGAGATAGGCGTGAGTCAAAACTGGAAAGAAAATCTTTGGACTTATCTCTCTGCCTTGAGGGGTTGGGGTTGGGGTCGACTTTCTCCGGACGACCACGTTCTTGGGAAGTCTCCATCTCCGCCGTCTTGGTTCCCTTTGAAGCGACAGTATCTTTTGCCATTGAATGAAAACCGAGGTTATGCTAACCGAGGCTCTGATACCACTTGTCACGCACTTAACTTCTTTGCTAAGTTCGTGCGGCCTTAACTCGTCGAAAATGAGTTAAGCAGCCTAACGCTCACACAAACTCACAGGCTAAAAGTATATAAACGAGAGAGAAGTATAGAGAAAATATAAACTCTGTATTGATGGAATTCAAGTTATGAACTTTACATGGTGAAGTTGCCTATTTATAGGCTCAAGCTCCTCAAAGTAAATGTATGACTAATCTATGTGCTTCAGCATTAAGAAACCCTAGGTGGCAAGCATTGGTGCAGCCTTGGAAATGAAGCTCGTGGGTGGCGCGTATTTGTGCAGCCCTGGAAACGAAGCTCGTGGGTGGTGCGCATTTGTGCAACCTTGGAAACGAAGGTGCTTAGTCGCCGAACCTAGTTGCTGAGTCGTTAACTTAGCTATTAAGTTAACTTAACTCTTAAGTCTGCTTCACCCTGAAGTATACTTAATCAGTAAGCAACGTGAACGTGCAGCATGCTTGAGTCGGCAAGCAGGCTGGTCGTGACACTACGCTGCTGCAAATTATGAAGCGAAAGCCTTATCCAAAACAGCAGAGCAGAAGAGACCCATCTTCCACCCTGGAAATGGAAGTTGGGGTAAGCCGGCCAAAATGTCACGCCATCATCGTTTAGCGAGTAAAAAAGAAAGAAAAAAGATGTTTATTGTCGTTATTTAAAAGTAAAAGCTTCCTACTGTACCATCAAAATATAAGCTTTACCTGGTAATTGTACTACTACAAGGTGAATTTATTGCGAAATTGATTCTACAGCCATTGTACATCTAGCGGAAAATCCTATAGAATATTCGTCAACAACAATATGCTCTGTCCATAACTCCATACCCTGCTTTAATTTACTGCACTTTCCACAGCAAACAAACTCTCTTGCAACTAAACACCAAAACCCAGTTCATCAAACTTAAATTTCTCTAAATTTGAATAAAAAAACTTCCTTCTTTTCACCACCCAGTTCTAGTGTTCTTTTTCAGTAGTTTGATTGGTACTAAAGAGAAGGTTTTATTCAAGTTTCTTCATTATAATTCATTGACTAAAATTAGTTTATTAATATTTGCACCTGGGTCGGGTTAAATTCGGGTAAGCCCAAATGGGGTTAGGCTTTTCTATTATAAGTATTTTGTAATAATGAGTAGCCTAATGTGAGATAGAGAGTTAGAGTGAGTTATCATTGTAATCGCGTAAAGTTTTGATACTTAATAAGAAGTCTTTGTTTGAATGCTGGATGTAGTTACTTAATCGGGACGAACTAGGGTAAATCGTGTGTTTTGTCTTTTACATTATACTTTACTTGTGACATGTTTGGTTTTCAGTTTCAACAATTTAGTGGTAACTCACTTATGTTTCTCTTGCAATTGGTGCTCATATTCACAAAGTTTTGGAGGTCATTGCATTTCAAAAATTGCAGATTAAAAATTCTGGGATTAAGACCATGCAGCCAAAATTTTAGCTTGAAAATCTTAGAAATTGTTTAAGAGAATTAAGCACAAATTGTGTTTCCAATTGGGTGGCTCTAAATGTCACCAAAGGAGTCGAACTATAAGTTTCAAAACGTGATGAATGTGTTAGGAAATCGCGCAACAAAAAACATATATTCGAAATTAATAATATAGAAATAAAATCACAGCACATAAAGAGACACGATATTTATGTGGTTCGACATACATTGCCTACATCCACGGATGAGAGAATTCCACTATAGTTTTACGAACATGATATGCAAGAATACACTTTCTAACCCATCATAGTTTCTAAGAGACTCTACCATGTCGTTTAAAAACCCTTCCATCAAATGTCTTGTGTTTATAACCTTGAATTGGTTCTTACCCCCATATTTATATGTAGTATATGAGAGATTTTATTTCTAATGGAATTCATATTTCAATTCCTAATAAGACTCTCATAATTCTATTCCTATTCCTATTCACAATTGTATTCTTTATTAAATAGTTTTTCCTAAAGATATATAATTTGACACAGGAACGAATAGAAAAATGAAACACAATATCCCAAAAGAATGTGGAGACAAAGTCAACATAATCTTGCAGCTCTATTCTATTTAAGCCTCCATTTCTACATCCAACTTCTATCAATAAACTCCGTGCGTTGTATCCTTGATACTTTTATCTGCAGAACCTGATGGAGTAAAGAGAAGCAATACTGCAACAATAGTGAGTATGAACAACCTTATATTCAACTAAAAAAGAACTCGAAATTAACATGGATAATGATGTAGTCTAAACAATTTGTAATTAATAAACTTTTCAAGATGTAAATATAATTACCATTCCAGGACAAACAATTGTAAAAAAATAGCACAGCTGACTTACAGGAAATTAAAGTGGAGCACACCTAATTTTCTTCTCCTTCGCATCTTCTGTTCAGCATTCTCATTTGCCTTCATCAATAGGACTAGTAATTTCAGCAATGCCATTTTATAGATCAAAAGACTATTAGCTTGTTATCTACTTCACATCTAATTTCACAACCCAAAATAACCGACAAATAAATTTTAACAGAGTGATTTTATTATTATTATTATTATTATTATTATTAGTGATTCTTTTATAAAAAGCAAAACACTCAGTAACTCCAATAGAACCACATTATCTAAAGCGCGTGAAAAATATATTAGCTCACCATGTACGTCAATTACTTCACAACCCAAAAATAACATACGAATTACTTGTCCAGAGAGAGTGGAAGAAAATCAATGGCTTGAAGATGATAACTAGACATGTAGACACAACCGGCTATCCTCCTTGCTCTGAAAAGAAAGAGAATGTTGAAAACATGCTGGAAATTATACTTTAAATTCTTACGCTTTTAAATTAAGACAAAGCTACAGATATATTCTATAAAAGATGGATGACTCACCTTATAGAGAGCAGCACTAGCTTTAACTCTCTAATGTCTTCTTCTTGGATGATTTATGTTCACTCTTCTCATGTTTCTAAACCTTACTCTTTCAACCATCATTACAAACCATAGCAGTTTTCCTATTGCGAATATAACATAAAAATTAGGGGTGAGCGGTTCCAGGTACTTTCCAAAATTGCTAGCTAGGAACGGGAATCGGAACCGACCAGTTCCTAGAACTGGAACCTAAAATGCAGGTTCCGTTCTGGTCCCCCGTACATAGGAGAATTAAATTACCCCTAATATTTTAAAAATGACAAATATACCCTAAAAAAATTACAAGTACAGCCTTGGTAGTTCACAAAATTCACACATACACCTTGCAGTTTGCTTAAAAAAATCACGTCTTCTACAACTACTGTTCCCAATCTGAAAATTATAAATAATATTCATCATTTCAAATAACATAAGTTACATAATAACAAAATAGTGAAATGCAATCATTAAAACATCATGTCTCATGCTCCAAATTTGCTGTGGATATTCCCTCGTCAAGTCCAGTCATTTCTACAAAATAAATACAAGAAAGTTAATTAGTAGCTTAAAAAGAAAAATCATTGAATAAAATTATTTACCAATCGGATGTTCGACTGGACGGTGATGGAAGGTCGACGACATGAGCTGAGAACAAATCGTATACTGGACAGTGGGTGGAGACATGAGTTTGACTCTTTTTTTTTTTTTTTTTTTTCCCTTTTTTTCCCCAATTTGCAATGCAATTCCTTATATGTCAAATAATATTTGATGTAAAAATTACAAAACACACCCCATTGAGCCGACTCTGGTTCTGGTTCTACTCGTTACCCATGCTCATCCCTACAATATATCCCAAAGACAAGCCTATTACCAATCCACATTTGTAACCCATCAAAGCAATTTCCAACTGAACCAACTCGAAGCATTGGAGAATTTTCATTCTTGGGTTGTAATCTGTTCGTATATAATTATTTTCCCCCAAATGTTTATGGATAAAATTTGTGAGCGGCGCAATGAAAATAACCCCATTACTACCATGGCCTCACCAAATTAAAGTAATTGAATGGATTTTACTTTGACTAAAGAAAATTAACTATTCTAATGCCAAAAAAACAGGACAGGGAGATGAATTGTAAAATAAAACAGAGGACCAGAATTGCAAACTGAATCAAAAATCAATTATGGAAGTGAGCTTAAACTTGAAATTCAAAAAAAAAAAAAAAAAAAACATGAAGGACCAATTCTAAAGTATAAAGTTCAAAAATTTCATGAACAGATACCCAGAAAAGGATATAGAATCCAAAACCAGTTCTGCAAGTGGGTTTACCCTTCGTTGGAGAAAGGCGGTGGAATTCTCCTGCGAAAACATGAATAATAATGAGAATGGTTAAAAACAATGCAAGAAGAAGATTAAAAACTCAAACATGAAAGAGCAGTACATGAACTTACTAATTTCTTCTTCTCGGAGGCCTTTTTTCAACTCTCCCCATGTTTCTCAGACTTACTCTTTCAATCTTCCTTATGAACCATTGCGGTTTTCTTGTTGTGAATGCAATATATCCAATGGATAAGCCCAACACAAATCCACATTCATAACCCATCAAGGCAATTTTCCAATCAAACCAGCTCGACTCATCATCTTCTTCATGGTAGATTAATGGTACTGGAGATGGTGGCTCATCATGAATACACTTCCTTGACAATGGGGATCCACACAACCCAAAGTTTCCAATATAAGAGTCATTTTGAAATGTATCAAATTGATTTCCTTGAGGTATGGATCCGACAAGTTGGTTGTATGAAAGGTTCAACACGGAAAGAAATGTTAGACTTGTGAGCTGATTAGGAATCTTTCCAACAAAGTTGTTGAAGGGGAAGTCTAATGATTCAAGTTGAGTCAAATTTTCCAATAATGGTGGAATATGACCTGTAAGATTATTATGAGAAAAGTTGAGGGCTTAGAGGTAATTAAGCTTTCTAATAACTTTTGGAATTTGTCCTTCAAATTGGTTGTTTGACAAATCCATCATTGTGAAAATGTTTAGAATTCTGTCCATTTCTCTATCAACACCTTTTATTGTTAAAACAATTGAAAAATATGAATAATAACTCTGATTGGCTATTGACACAGTAAATTGATCTTTTTTCAGATATGCCAATTCACCTTCAAAATTTTCCCCACCCATCATATTAAATTTCTCAAAAAATCTTGGTGGCAAAGTACCTGTGAACTGATTGTGAGAGATATCAATTATTCGTAGCTTACGAAATGATAATCTTGCCTTTGATTTTTCAATGGAACCATGAAATCTGTTAGATCTCAATATTAGAATTTGTAGATCTGGAAGCTTTGCTAACCAATGAGGAAAAGTATCATTTATCATGTTGTTCCCAACATTGAGAACTTCCAAATCACCACAGTTAACCAATGTAGGTGGTAATGATCCCTCTAAATTATTGTCGTTAAGGTTGATTTATTGAATGGAGCTATATGCAGATATTGAGGGGATGTTACCATGGAAATTGTTCATTTTAAGGTTCAAGAGTGAAAGCCAGGGAGCGTTTCCTAGACACTGAGGAATTGTTCCACTCAAGCTATTGTTAGATAGGTCAAGAACATGAATATCGCTCAAGTTGCAAATTGACGAAGGGATCTCTCCCGTCAACATGTTGTGGGAAAGTAATAAGGTGTCCATCAATGGTGCATCTAAAATCACAAGTGGGCCTTGGAGCAAGTTGGATTGAAGGTCAAGAACCACATTTGAAGTTTTTCCAATAGGGGAGAAACTCGTAAGAAAATTGTGAGAGAGATTCAAATATAACAAATTGTGAAACAATTCAAATTGCCATTGAGTAATTTTACCATGAATTCTATTGTTTGAAAGGTCTAAGAAAAACAAGATGTTTGAGGTTCTTAAGAAAATAGGGAATTCATTTATGTGGCAAGAAGAGCAACTGAAGCTTTGAAGGTTGGGCGACGTAAAGGTTTCACTTTTCTGATTAACAAATGATAGTAAGGTGTTGTGAGAAAGGTCAATGGCAACGAGATTTTTGAGCTTAGACAACTTGTCTGCATTCACATTGTCACTCAAGTTGTTGGATGAAAGGTAGAGGGATGTAAGGTTTAAGAGTTCAAACATGGAATTTGGAATTGAACCTCGAATCTCGTTATTCATCAAAGAAACATATTTCACTGAACCAGGCGGGTGGAACTCCTCAATTGGACCTGTGAGTTTGTTATTGCTAAGGTCTAATGTCTCTAAAGATGGCATAGTAAACAACCAAGATGGTACTCTTCCGGCAAGAAAATTATCAGACATCTTGAGAGAAATTAGATTTGAAAGACCACTTACTTGAAATGGAATATGACCTTGAACTTGATTTTCGGAAAAGTCTAAAACAGAAAGCTGTGAGAGGTTGAATGTTGAAGACAGCAACTGACCACTGAAATTGTTCAATGAAAGATCTAGATCAGTTAATTTGCTGAGATTGCCAAAAACATCTGGGAACTTTCCTTCAAGATTGTTCCCACTGAGATTTAAACTTTTAAGCTGACTAAGTTTAGATAATGACGTTGCAACTTCGCCTGTAAAGTTATTGCCTGACAAATCCAAAGAAGTTATTTTCGTGCAGTTCCAAAATGATGTTGGAATCAGCCCTTTGAATTTGTTGAAAGAAAGATCCATCATATCCAAGTACCAAGAGAAACTTGAGAGATCCAAAACCTTCAAGTATTTAAGGTTGCCGATTGTGTTAGATAACTTTCCTGAGAAATTTGTCTCAAAGAGATCCAAGAATCTCAGTGAAGAGCTCCAATTATACTTTGGTAAAGTACCTGTGAGAAATTCATTTCCGGTTAAACTCAACTTTTTGAGGAATGGAAGGCAAAAGATGTCTTCTGGGAAGTTGCCTTGCAGGTCTGTATGTAAGACATTTTATCTGTAATCTAAACAGAAATACAAAGAATAAAATATTCTTAAACTATAAACCAGGAATCAAGAATTACCTCCAGCCATTGAAACAAACTCACGAGCAGTATTTTGGATCTTCTAAGCTCTCAAGACACTCTATTGATAGTGTATTTTTCTGTATATTCGTGTTCTTGAGCTTAGGGACCAAAATAATATATTCATAACCAAGCTTCCATCAAGCTTTAATGGCATGCTTAATGGCTGCCATAAATCCCAAACGTTTGAAAACTGAACAACTAATGTGGACCATCAAGGTTTAAAACTAATGAAAATCAAAAGGTTATTTACGTTACTCATGTAACATAATGAAACGTAAGTTTTACACTGTATTGCTGATAACAAGAGATATTAGAGTTGAAGACAGGTTCACCAAGGAGCCAGGAGCAACTGAAGACATATCCACATCACCAAGATGAAGATGTCTTAGTTTTGTTAGATTCTGCAATTGCTTATTGAAAACATGTCGGCTGAGTTCTGGTAATCCAAGTTCAAAGTTACCAGAAAGATCAATTGAAACAAGTTTTGCTAGGTGATAGATTTCAGTAGGTATTAGGCCATAGAAACTGGAGAAAGAAAGGTTAAGATGTGTTAGTTTCATGAACTGACCAAACTTGGATGAGATAGTGGATCCTCAGAAATCATTACAAGCTAGTTAAGCTTCTGGAGACGGTGAAGAAGGAAGAGACTATTGTTTGTTCAAATGAGTGATATTTTGCTTGAAGCATTATTTTGGATTAAACTAGAGCTGAGTTCTGGCGGCAAAAGTAAACTGCTGAAGTTTAAAACTGGTTTGGAGCAGTTCACATAGCTGACCTGGAGGCATGCTGAAGTGATGTATTTTGGTGAATTCAGCATGTATTCAGGTTGCCAACTAGTCTTGTTCATTGATGATCATTCAAGAATGACTTGGGTGTACTTCCTAAAGCAAAAGGGAGAAGTGGCTGCTGTGTTTAAAAGGTTCAACTGTGTTTAAAAGGTTCAAAGCTGAAGTTGAAAACCAAGCTGGAGTTAAGATGAAGGCTGTGAGAAGTGACAATGGAGGTGAATACACCTCAAATGAGTTTGAATCAACTTGCAAGGAGGCTGGAATATGGCATCAGTTTAGTTGTCCCTACACTCCTCAACAAAATGGAGTGAGTGAGAGAAAGAATAGGACAGTAATGGAGATGTCTAGGTGTTTGCTGACTGAAAAGGAGTTGCCAAAGGAATTGTGGGCTGAATCAGTCAATACAAGTGTGTATTTGCTAAANATAATTGTTTCAAAACCCAGAAATGATAGAAATCCAATTTCCTAATGATTTATATCATTTATTTTCGTTAGAAAACAACTAAAAGGCAAACTTTGATTTTTAAAAAAAATTTCAAACGGCCATGAACAGAGAGCTTCAAAAAAAAAAAAAACTTTTGCAAAACATCAAGGCAGAGGTATTATATGGCTCTGATACCAACTGTAAGACATTTTATCCGTAATCTAAACAGAAATACAAAGAATAAAATATTCTTAAACTACAAACCAGGAATCAAGAATTACCTCCGGCCATTGAAACAAACTCACGAGCAGTATTTTGGATCTTCTAAGCTCTCAAGACAATCTATTGATGGTGTATTTTTCTGTATATTCGTGTTCTTGAGCTTAGGGACCAAAATAATATATTCATAACCAAGCTTCCATCAAGCTTTAATGGCATGCTTAATGGCTGCCATAAATCCCAAACGTTTGAAAACTGAACAACTAATGTGGACCATCAAGGTTTAAAACTAATGAAAATCAAAAGGTTATTTACGTTACTCATGTAACATAATGAAACGTAAGTTTTACACTGTATTGCTGATAACAAGAGATATTAGAGTTGAAGACAGGTTCACCAAGGAGCCAGGAGCAACTGAAGACATATCCACATCACCAAGATGAAGATGTCTTAGTTTTGTTAGATTCTGCAATTGCTTATTGAAAACATGTCGACTGTGTTCTGGTAATCCAAGATCAAAGTTACCAGAAAGATCAATTGAAACAAGTTTTGCTAGGTGATAGATTTCAGTAGGTATTAGGCCATAGAAACTGGAGAAAGAAAGGTTAAGATGTGTTAGTTTCATGAACTGACCAAACTTGGATGAGATAGTGGATCCTCAGAAATCATTACAAGCTAGTTAAGCTTCTGGAGACGGTGAAGAAGGAAGAGACTATTGTTTGTTCAAATGAGTGATATTTTGCTTGAAGCATTATTTTGGATTAAACTAGAGCTGAGTTCTGGCGGCAAAAGTAAACTGCTGAAGTTTAAAACTGGTTTGGAGCAGTTCACATAGCTGACCTGGAGGCATGCTGAAGTGATGTATTTTGGTGAATTCAGCATGTATTCAGGTTGCCAACTAGTCTTGTTCATTGATGATCATTCAAGAATGACTTGGGTGTACTTCCTAAAGCAAAAGGGAGAAGTGGCTGCTGTGTTTAAAAGGTTCAACTGTGTTTAAAAGGTTCAAAGCTGAAGTTGAAAACCAAGCTGGAGTTAAGATGAAGGCTGTGAGAAGTGACAATGGAGGTGAATACACCTCAAATGAGTTTGAATCAACTTGCAAGGAGGCTGGAATATGGCATCAGTTTAGTTGTCCCTACACTCCTCAACAAAATGGAGTGAGTGAGAGAAAGAATAGGACAGTAATGGAGATGTCCAGGTGTTTGCTGACTGAAAAGGAGTTGCCAAAGGAATTGTGGGCTGAATCAGTCAATACAAGTGTGTATTTGCTAAATAGGCTTCCAACCAAAGCTTTAAAGGATCAAACTCCATTTGAAGCATGGTATGGAGATAAGCCTCAAGTGGATCATCTAAGAGTATTTGGGAGTATATGCTATGTACTCATACCAGCCATCAAAAGGTCAAAACTGGATGACAAAGCAAGGGCTGGAATTCTGGTAGGTTACAGCCTCCAATCCAAGGCTTATAGAATCTTCATTCCAGAGTCAAGAAAGGTTGTTGTTTCAAGAGATGTAAAGGTTGATGAGAGGTCAGTGTGGAATTGGGAAGAGAAGAAAATTCAGCTAGATTCAAAGCCACAACAAAGAAAACAAACTGTTGAACAAACTGATGGGGCAGATTCTGAAACAGAAGAAGAAATTTCAGTTAGGGGAACCAGAACTCTTGCTGAGATTTATGGCAGATGCAATGTTGCATTGCTTGAACCAACATCTTACCATGAGGCAACTAAGTCTAAGGAGTGGAGACTTGCTATGCAGGAGCAGTTGTCCATGATAGAAAAGAATGGAACATGGGAGCTTGTGGAAAGGCCTACCAGGAGGAAAGTGATCCAAGTAAAGTGGATCTTCAAGAAAAAACTGAATCCTGATGGTTCAGTTTTGAAGCACAAAGCCAGGTTAGTTGTGAAAGGGTTTGCACAACAACATGGTGTGGATTTCCAAGATACTTTTGCCCCGGTTGCAAGACATGATGCAATCAAGTTAGTTCTAGCCTTGGCAGCCCAATTCAAGTGGAAAGTGTATTAAATGGATGTTAAGTCAGCTTTCTTGAATGGTTGGTTGGATGAAGAGATCTTTGTTGAACAACCTGATGGATATTAGTCAAGGGGAAGGAAGACCAGGTGTACTTACTGAGAAAGGCCTTGTATGGCCTGAAACAAGCTCCAAGAGCTTGGTACAGCAGAATCAATTACTATCTAATCAGTCTTGGTTATGCAAGAAGCCCCAATGAGCATACTTTATATGTAAAAAGGGCCAATGAAGATGTAATAATGGTTTCTCTGTATGTGGATGATTTGTTGGTAACTGGAAACAATGGAATTCAAGTTGAAGAGTTCAAGAAAGCAATGCACAAAGAGTTTAAGATGACTGATTTGGGAGTAATGACTTACTTCCTTGGAATGGAAATCCATCAATCACAAGATGACATTTTCATTTGTCAAAGGAGATATGCAAATGAGATGCTCAAGAAATTTGGAATGGATGAATGCAAGTCAGTTGCCACACCTTTGGTGCAAAATCAAAGGCTATGCAAAGATGATGGAGCAGCCCCAGTAGATGAGACAGATTATAGGAGAATGATTGGGAGTTTATTGTACTTGACAGCAACAAGGCCTGAGCTGATGTTTTCCATTAGTCTCCTATCAAGATTCATGAGCAAACCAAGTGAGGAGCATCTTAAAGCAGCCAAGAGGGTGCTGAGATTCATTAGAGGAACTGTAGATCATGGAATCTGGTTTAGGAAATCTGAAAATTTCAGACTGATAGGCTATATAGACAGTGATTGTGGAGGTTCCTGTGATGATATGCAAAGCACATCAGGGTATGTTTTCCTTCTGAATTATGGTGCATTTTGTTGGTCTTCCAAGAAGCAAGAAGTAGTGGCACAATCCACTGCAGAGGCTGAATACATATCAGCTGCAGCTGTAGTAAATCAAGCTATTTGGTTGAGAAATCTGCTGGCTGATATGGAGGTAAAACAGAGTGAGCCAACTGAAATTTTCTGTGATAACCAATCAGCTGTTGCAATGGCTAAGAATCCAGTCATGCATGGTCGAACTAAGCACATAAAAATCAAGTTTCATGCAGTGAGGGAGGCTGAGCAATCCGGTGAAATTAGATTGACACACTGCAGGGGGGAAATGCAATTGGCTGACATACTTACTAAGTCCCTAAGTAGGTCCAAGTTTGAAGACATGAAGCTCAAACTTGGTGTCTCAAGCAAAAATATCAAGGAGGAGTGTTCAAATGAGTGATATTTTGCTTGAAGCATTATTTTGGATTAAACTGGAGCTGAGTTCTGGCGGCAAAAGTAAAATGCTGAAGTTTAAAACTAGTCTGGAGCAGTTCACATAGCTGACCTGGGGGCATGCTGAAGTGATGTATTTTGGTGAATTCAGCATGTATTCAGGTTGCCAACTTTGTAGCTAATTAATGTGATGTAATCAGAGTTGCTAAAGATGAGTGGTTTGGATGTCATTTTGGACTAAAATATGTTTTATGGTTAGGTGCAATAGTGTCTGTCATGTATATATGTCTGCTGTAATTTTCAGATTAATGCAATGCAATATTTCAGCTCTTTTCCTTTCTTGCTTTTCACCCTTTTCTCTCCCGTAAGACCACATTCATGCTCATAAAACCAACACTGTTGTCATAGACAGTGCCATGGATCCAACTAGAAGAAAGATCAAGGCCAATCACTTGACCTGTGAAGCTATCACAGGTGACTCCATCCCATGAGCAGCAATCAATACTCTCTTTCCAGGACTCTGTCTTAGGATAAGAATATTCTTCACAATCATCATAAGAACTATTATAAATTGCCAAGGTATTCTTAAACTGGAGTAAGGCAAGACTTTGTTCAAGGGAGCAAAGTTTTGCAGAAGGAGAAGAAGAATTAGTAGGCAAAGAGAAAATAACTCGAAAGTTCAAGTACATGAAGAGGAGGCAGGGGAGTAGATTGTGCCATGATAAACTCCACATGTTTTTCACTGGAAATAAAAGAAAACAGAAACTGCTTAAAATTGTGTTGAGAGATGAGAAGTGAAGATGAAATGTCTATGTATTATATAGATAAATAAAAAGAGAAGGAAAGTCGATTTACAGCTCAGAATTCATTTAATGTGGGAATGGAGGAAAGTCTTGGTCATTCACTGAGGTCTACTCTACCAAGTCTTGGTCATCCAATAGTATTGAGAAACTAACATGATGGGAAGTCATGGAACATGCTTCATCATAATGTGAACCCACCAAGAAAACGTTCTGGTAATTTTTCAAAATGTGAATCTCAAGGATGACATTTGATGATTACAAATTTTAAATTATTGGAGACCTTTGACATTATGTGAATCACGTTTCGCAATGTTATATGTGAAAGCAGAGTGGTATGATAAAGTGGATGTTACGGGCTACGGCCCCTGCATTGCAAGAAAACAGTGCAGTCTGTCACAAGAGAAGGGCATTCTGCTTTGATTTGCTTTGCAAGATGGGGATTCTATCATAACAGATCTCTAAATTAATAGAGATTGAGCTAGTTCCCAAGCATGTAAGGTATACACTAATTTTTAATATGTCTAAAACCTGTTAGAAAATAGAAACATGACCACTGCCAGAAACACAAATTGATTTTTCATGAAGTATTTAAAACATAAAGTCTGTAGGTTGGACACTGGATATGGCAACTGAATACTGAAATTAATGAACGTTAAGTATTAGATCAATTAATTCATTGAGGTTACCAAAACCATCTAAAAACTTCCCTGGAAACTATTTCCTTCAAGAAATAAATTATTGAGGAATACCATTCCCCCCTTTTATAAGGATTGGGAATCCCTTGGAATAGGAGGAATCCCATTCCTTAATCAAATCACCCCAACCATACAAGGGAATGGAATTCCCACATTTTTATAATTTCGTTTCACGATATATTTTGTAAGAGTGGCCTTAAACTAATGAAAAAGATGACCCATTTTTTATAATTTGGTTTCACAACATATTTTCGTCAATGTTAAATTCTAAAAATGAACAAACACTGTATGAATCCATTGAAGTATTGAACTTCAATATATAATATATAACTGGTACCGTCGTGAAGCATCTTGGACTGGCCATACAAATGTGCAGCCACAAAATTCTAAATATTCAAACGCATGAATTGGGTTTCCAATTGGGTGGCTTTAAATGTTAGTAGTTTAACTTTCAAAACATGACGAATGTGTTAAGAGATCGTGTAACGGAAAACATATTAATAACATAGGAATATGATCACACCTCATAAAGAGACGATATTTTCGTGGCTAGAGTCAATCGACAATTATGGTTTACATATGTTGAGAATGATAGCTTGTTCTTTAGGTCTTGTAGTGTGGAATTGGCTACAAGACTTCTCCAATAATTTAATTATAAGTCTTGGTCTACTAACTAGAAACAAAAATTTCTACGCTAATTTCCAGTCTCACTTTTTGACTTGATTTGTATGCACCGATTGTTTTATATAGAAAAATAATCTTGGAGAGCTTAAAAGCACTTTCTTTGCTGTAATTTTCTTCTTTTGATTGTAAGGCCAATATTGAGATAATCTAATTTGAATAGTACAAGTTGCACGCCGAAGCAAAAGTGGAAATGATCGCAGATGTTGTGAAAGAGAATATAGATGGTTAAGATGATATATGTATGGTTAATGTTATTGCTTGAAATTCAATACAAATTTCTGATCTCATAGATCTTTTTTGTATTTCCCCTGTTTTTATCTATTTTCTGAGGTAAAGGTTACATTCCTATGACTGCAAATTGTTTATGAACTTAAATAAAGATGAGTGCTACTGCCCCTGCATTGCCAAAAACTGGGCATTCTACCACAAAAAAATGTGATGACAGCTGGTCCTACAAAAGATCAATTTTGTTCACTGTAATTTGTTGATTCATATATAATCATACGTCAATTAATAATTATGTGAATTGCTAAGGATCCTTTGATGAACTTGAAGCAGATTAGTATGCTTTAGTCATGCCATTTTCATGAGAGCAGAATTTTCTTTATGATGAATGAAGAAAATGGAGGCATCCGTAGACTTCTTATAGATTGGAAATGTCATTTTCCAAGTGGTGCCAAAGCAACTAAAATATAGAATCCTATTATTTACTGGATTTAATTGAGGCTGATGAAGATATCTTATGCAGAAATTAATGAAGTTAATCCACCCCTTTTTCTGCATTTAATCTCAGAAACAGATATGATAATGAATAGAATAGGAATGACAGTAACTATTATGATAAAACTAAACTTGAATTTTTCGAAAACCTCTTGTAAATGTTACGTTTTTTTTTTTTTTTTTTTTTTAAATGAAGCTTCTTAGTAGACTTCATTGAGTCAAAAGGAATGAAAAGTGGGGTTCTCCTGTCTCACAAAGTCTGCGAAGACTTGAATCCGTGACTAATGCGCGTCAAAAAGTAAATGTTTTTTCTCAGTCTCATATTTCTTCATGATTAATTAATCAGCTTTGGTCTTTGCTATACATGTTTCTAGGAAATATCATTCAGGACTCAGAACAATTCTATACCAACCGACCAAGGCCTTCTTTCTATTTTCCAATAACCAGAAAAAAGAAAAAGAAAAAAAGTTCTGTCACTTTTCAGAATCATATATATTGGGAATTCAATTATTTTGGAAGAAGATAAACTGAAGAAACTAAAGCATGGCTTAAGCAAAGTAGTACGTTGATATTCCTTGTGGAGACTATTAATGGCAACTGGCTAACAATTTTTTACTGATTCCAGAGTTTCTCAACTTAAATATTTTTTCTCTTCTCAGTAATGACAGAAATAAAGTTAATGTATCTAAAGAGATTTGAGTGCTTGACTAATTCCCATCTAACTGGATTGCGACACAAAAAAAAATTATGTGACAAAGCAACCTACATAAATATTGATTTTCCCATATTTAATTCACTGGAAGATTAGTATGCAGGACATAACTTATATTGCTCGGAGAGATTCTAAATCCTACCTAGCCTTGATTTGAATAAGATAAGGGACATGGAAATTGATTTAGGATTGTGATATATGCTACGATGATAAGATTTATGGATATCATTCACCACTTCTTATGCTTCAGAATGGAATTGCGTTCAGTTATAGATTGCTTTCTGTCACATTCAATGAGTCATCTTTCTTTGATTCCAAGAAATATCAGTGAGAATTTTCTATGCTCCCATGGCAGCCAACCAAGGCTGTCTGATATCAAGGTCCACATTGCATAAATCTCAGAAACGGATATGATAATTAACAAAATAAAAATGGCAGCAACTATTATGATAAGACTAAACTTGAATTTTTCAAAAACCTCTCGTAAATGCTACGTTTCTTTTTCTTTTTTTTAATGAAGTTTCTTAGTAAACTTCATTGAGTCAAAAGGAACAAAAAGTGGGATTCTCCTGTCTCACAAAGTGGCCTCGGAGACTTGAATCCGTGACTAATGTGCGTCAAAAAGTAAATGCTTTTTCTTAGTCTCATACTACTACATGATTAATTGATTAGTCTTGGTCTTCACATATAGGATTCTAGGAAATATAATTCAAAACTCAGAACAATCTTGTACCAACCGACCAAGGCGTTGTTTCTATTTTCCAATAGCCAAAAAACAAAAGAAAAAGAAAAAAGTTAATGTCTATGTTTAATGAAATAATGAAAATTAATTTTACTTTATAAAAGAATTCTTCGGAAAAAGTGAGGACTACTCCAAGTCTTGGTCATCCAATAGAAAGGATTATTATATCAATTCTTGGTAGTGAAGTGAGGCCTAACATTTTATGAAGTTTTCAGAATCACATATTGGGAATTCATGCCAGGAATTTCGCTGTTGGAAACGTCTAAATTTATCAAATACTATGCAGTTTCTTACGAAAATTGGGTGTATAGTTATTTTTGAAGAAGAGAAACTAAGAAACAGAGTATGGCTTGGGTTACATTGATAGTCCAAGGCATATCACTTACAGGCTTACAACGGGCTGTTATACGAAATATCATTTTAATGTTAGGTTACCGGGTACCCTCAAGCATGGCCCGAATATTCAGGTCGGATTGGGAAAAGGCAAACCCGATTTGGGTACCTGGTTTTGAACACCCATGCAGGACATAGCTCCTGCAATCGCTAACTTTTAATTTTCCATATATTATAGAAATTCTAACTATCAAAATGTTAAAAATCCTATATTCCAAGTTCTTGTCTAAACGTACTATTGTTATTTCTCTCCAGCTAAGGTACTTAAAATCCAACAAAAAAAACAGATGTTTATCAATGACCATCTGAACCAGATAATCTTGCTATATTAACATATGTTTGCTCAAAATCAATTTCTTGGTTGTAATCTCTACTATATAATTTGAACTTGGAGGCACCTACGCTTTATGCATTCCACTTTCCCAAGGTTGATGTTTGTGATTGATGAGATAATAATAGCTCCATATTGTCAGTTGTACACTTGCCTTTCAGGACTTCGTTCTGATATCATGCCACTGATTCTTGATTATTAATATGAAGTTTGGAATTAGTATCTGATGCGACCCACCTTGACCCTCCCTATCCCATCGGTGGCATGTGAAAATCTGAAAACCCGTATTCTGAATGCATTTTTCATTAAAAAAAAAATTCTCTTGGTGTCATCTTGAAAAACATACACACATACGTTTTGTAAAATCCGAAAACAAATGGTATTAGACCCTCATATCATTTTCAATCAAGCGTGAGACAAGCATATGAAATGAAAATATAATTTTGCAACGAAAACAAAACGTGACATCTTTACACAGATGATGAGTCGATGATGTTCGGCCCAACCTCAAGAGGAATCACTCCTTGACACATCTTCCTGTGAACCCGGGGGAAAAACAATCTAAAAAGGGGTGAAATTGAAAATTTCCAAACATGATTCAAAACTGACAGTTTAAACCAGATTAAAAACTACTCCAACATCACATCACAATACACATGCCCGACACCACCCATGAGCAATCACCACTTTTATGTTATACTATGTTTACAATTTTAAGGACAAATTCCCAAATATCACATCAACTCCAATATATATAAATAAATATATAAGAAATAAAACCATTAGTCCCAAGAATGTCATGCAATCATAAACATGAGAAATAATTCCATTACCTCATTTTTCTTTTGGTGGGCTGGACATGCATTTGAAACATACAAAGCAAATGTACGAGAATTAACACAAATGTTTCTCCACGGATTGCCCTTAAAATAAAATAAATTTGGACATTTCATGCTCCCTATGAAATGCTCCTCAATACCCAATGCAATTCCCACCCAAGTTGCCTTAATTTCCAGCATTTTTAAACACAAACCCACCAGTTCCCCAAGGGTATTCCAATCCCAGTGCATGCAAGTGCAGTATCCAACCAAAACAATGGAATTACAAACACAATTCAATCATAATCTAACATGTTGTCCAGCCAATTGCATGTAATTATAATCCCCAGCAAACATTACGAATAAGATTCAACTCAAGCATTCTCTAATATCTAGTCCAGCCAATTGCATGCATATATGAACTCGAGCAACATCACAATATTATCAATCCAACACTACCCCTGACCAATCATTTCATCTAATTTGATCAATATCCAACGTATGAAGTGTTTTCCTACAATAACATGTTAGAAAAATAACAAAGGTGAAGATGTGCTTGAATCAAATAACCCAAAGAAATTTATAATAAAAATTCGCGAAGTCAATGTCCAACAAATTAAGCAAATAAAACAACATTGACACTTACTATCATTTTAAAACAAACTCCATTCACTCCCTAAATAACCAATCCACTTCCAAATTCAACCGGCGGTCCGGCAACCAAACTTTGAGAACCAAAACACACCAATGCACATATATATAACTAAGTGAAGAAAAAATGAATTAAATAATCTATGTGATAATTCTTCTCTAAATGAACATACCCATGCAACCATTTTAACAAGCCAACATTCTATCATTTTCCCTTTTACTAAAACAAAAGAAAAATGCACTTTATGAATTCTTCCCCATCACTTTCCCAGGGCCAAGCCCAAACTCCTCTCTACAAGTCATATACGCCTCAAATTAACCGATTGTCATCAACCTTTACTATCATGAGAGCTATATAGTTACAATTTACATGACATGCAGCATAAAAACTCACTTCCTTTGAACCAGATCTAATGCAATTTCACACAAAAAAATGGCTCAACCGACACATGCAAAGACAAAGTTTTAGCAAGCTTCATACTCAATCAAATTCCAGCAAACTGTTTTCAACCAACACCTTGTCATGCATTCAGCCGAAGAAACGTAGCAACATAAACCAACAAACTTTCATTTTTACAAGAAGATTTCAGTAGCCAACACAACCAACACATCTTAACACACCCAGCCGAAAGCAACATAGAATCAATATCTCATAAACATCATGCTTAGTAAAGATTTTTGCAAGAACACATGAACGGTAGTAAAAAACATTGACATGCAAAGGCATAATTTAGGTTTTTAAGGAAAATAGTTTAGATCCGTTCACTGTTCAGCTTAGCCAAAATTCAAATTGGCATGATCTCTCTCTATTACTCTTGATCGCCATTTTTACTACACCTTCATTTTCCTTCTTCACTTCATCTCGGTCAGCTCTGCTTCTCTTCTCTCCATTTTCTTTTCTTTTGTCTCTTCATCTTCATTTGGCGAACAGTCCCCTTTTTTTTATAAACCAGTTTTTCTGAAATTGAAAACATGCCCCTGAAATATTATTATTCTCACAATAACCCCGCCACATCATCTTTCCCTTACAAAAACCTCCAGAGTTTACCCCCTTGTTACGTGCATACCCAGCAGCTTCCATTTCTTTCAATTTCACTCCCAATAAAACTTTTAAAAACAAACAGAAATCCCCTTCCATAAATCACAAAGAATATGTAATATATATTAGGATTAAAAACGGGTTTTACAATATCTTTTAGAGAAGAGATTTGTTGATCATAATTAAACCCTTAGTTAATTCTCTTTAATAATTTTACAAACCCTTTTCATACATATAGTCCTCTTTCCAAGGCCTAGAATGGGTGATATAGCAACAACGATGAGATAACAGAAACGGTGCAGGTCACGATTTGTTAACAGTGATGATAACTTTTTTTATGGTTAGTTGACTCTGTTAGTTGACGTTGCAGTCACCGTTAGTTAACGGTAGCTGATACTACTATTGTTATCGGTAGTTGATAGTGATTATACTGTTATTTAATGGTGACTATCACTGTAACGTTAGTTTTTTATTACTTAAACGTTCGTAAACTAACAGAAACCGTGGCCGAAAAAGAAAATGTGTCCTATTTTCTTTCTAATCCCTATTTATTATTCAATTAATAAATTGCTCTACAACAAATTCTTTTTCTACCAAATGAAATTATAAAACATCATCTCCATCTTCATACAAGCAATCATTCAATTCAGAGAACTCGAATCACTTGAGTCTTCAATAAGTTGTTTTGCTTGAACAAGAGTCTCTCTAAATCTCTCTACATTAATCTTCAAATTTTGTTCATCAATATACACAGCCCTGGCAACTTGGTAGCCCTTGGCAAATATAGATTTAGGATTAGTAACAGCTTCATGATCTTTCCCATAAGTCTGAAAAAGAGTGCTTTCTTCTGGTTCAATCTTGTATTCCAAGTATTTCACACCCATTTCTCTTGCTGGTTCACCGAAGTAGTTAGTTGAAGCCTAGTCCAGCCCCAGTGGCACCACATGCACGACGACCGCGCCTGCCGGCAAAAACACCTCATTTGTCATGCCAGCACCATGAGCTCCCACCAGGACACTACATGAGTTTAATAGCTCTGAAAACTTGTTCAAATTTGACATCTTGTTAGGCCTTGTCACCACAACTTCTGTTGTATTTGTTAACCCACCAGGCTTTATAATCAGTGATGACAAACTTTAGGTTGGATCGAAAATGGTACGTAGTGATGAACAAAGGGATGATAAGTTCATCCATTTCATGAAACAAGTTTCCTGTATAGCCTCCAGAGGAGAAAACTAAAACTGCGACATTGCGATTAAAATCACAAGAACACTCAGCCGAAAAGAAACTTCTGACAAGAACTTTAGTAAAAATTTTAGTCAGATTAAATGACTCTAAAATCAGCCATTAGTTAATGAACAAAAATCTCAACAATGAAAATGAATGAAATACTTACAGTTCTCAAATGGGGTCACATTTGAAGAGAAAATTGTTGCATAAAGCCAAGCAAGAAGAAGAAGAAAAGCCATTGAAGAGCTTGCACAAAGCACAAGCCTATTTTGCTCCTTACCTATTATTGATTAATGTAAAACTAATCCAAATTAATCAACTTTGGTAGCCTTTACTAACCAAGATTAAATTGATTAGCTCTTGTTTGTGTTGAACATTCTGTCAATTATTCTTTTAATTTATTCAAGATTTTGACATGGACATCCCAGCTGTATTGGCGAAGTCAATTTCTGGTGAGTTTTCATGAGAAATTATTTATATGAATTATTTATTTCTCTTTGGTTGTTGGGATTTGATTCTTAATTTGGTTGTTGAATGATCTAATGGTGAAATGAGAAAAAACTGATTTGGCGGATTTGGTCCAAGGATTAGCAATTTATCCTAATGGTGCTATGGAATTGTTCGTTCTATGGAAACTCTTTAGAAAAGGTTATTGCAGAAACCTTTTGAACAGAGGATGGATCGATACAATGGAAATTGACGTACAGGAAGCGGAACCCGAATATGCCAGACGCAGTTAAACAAACGCTTTGTGTATTGAATCGAAAGGTCGACACATTTACTTGCATGATTACTTCCTCATTGCAAGAGAGCTACAATGTTCAACCTGTACAGATACGGGAGTTTCTTGTAGGAGAACCATGGTACTGAATTATGTTAAATAGTGAGGTAAAAATAGGTTCTTACGCACTAGCAAAAATTCAAAGGAAAGAAGAGGATGATTGGACCAGTTTGTACATTACAAAATTGCTACTGGTGAAATCCAAACTGGAGGAGCTTGTTAAAGCAAATGCTACTGTCCATATCCATAATGGGATAGTGGTAGTGATGCCAGGCAGGTATTCAACGATCTAGGATACTATTTTCCAACATAACTAGGCCCAGTTAAGAACGCTACTAGAAGGGTTTGACTTAGCCCATCTACCAAAACAGGCCTTAATGGAAGGACTTATTGATCTTCTAAGGGTGGTATTAGCTCACGACCAGGAAGCCCAATAAGAAGATGACACTCTGAAGGATTTTATTGATCTGATTGAAGTGGATAACTTCAAAGGTTGATATGAATCTAAGAGGATAGAGATTTGGACAACCAGAAATGTCCAACACGTACTACGATGACGTGTACCAAACAGCGGAAGATAATACGTGGACATTCAGGATTTTGCCAATAGAGTTGAATGATCCAAATTAAAAGAAGACATTGGATGTTGTCTTTTATAATAATTATATTTTGTCTTGTTGTATTTTGTCTTTTGTAATCTTGTTGTTTTGTCCTTTTGTGATAATTGTGTTATGTCTTTTGTAATAATTAAAGTTGTAATTATTTGTCTTTGTATGACATGTGGGAGACATGTGGATCCCAATGTCATTATCTTATCTTATCTTATCTTATTTTGTCTTTTTCCACGGATTCAAATTCATTTGAAATCTGAACTTCTCTATTTAAGGAGAAGCTTATGTACATTTTGAGCAGAGAAAAATTAATAATATTTTCAGTTTGTGAAAAATTCATTCTCTCAATCTCTTGCTTTACTTTTGAATTGCAAACTCGAAGCAAAGAAAAAATGTTTATTCAAGAAGATTGATATCTAGGTATGAATTAATCTTTAAAACTAAATCTATGTGTTTTTCTCTCTAATTAATTAACTAGGTTGTTTAGTTATTAATTGTAATAATATTTGTTAGATTGGGTATAACAAATATTATGTGGGTATAAATGGTATCAGAGCCTTGACAGACGGGGGGTATCTGGGCCCAATACCTGTTAACCTGTTGAACGTTCTGTAACATGAATAATGATTCAATTGATGAAGTCTGTATGAATAAGACTTGAATAAGACTTGTTTTCATTTCCATCATGGACTCGAGGGAAAACCGGAGATCGGTTTGTTAAATACTGTCATAGATAAGTTAGAGCTTTTGACCTAGAAGCTTGATAACTTAGAGAGGAGAGTGAATTATATGTTGTATCGTATATTTGCTATGAATGAAGAATTAACCCAGATCAGAAATCAGATTGAAAAGGTTAATTCTGCACTTCAAAATGTCAAAAAATTGGAACGCATCCTAACTATTTTACTAAGCTAGTAAAATAGGAGATGTCCGTGGTTCTAAAGTGACATCGAGCAGGTATGGCCTATTGAAGGATATACAGAACAAGAGGTTAAACGAGTTGTGTTAGACCTCTATAATTGCAACCCAGATATTCGAGAAGAGTATCTAACTTGGCTAGGCGTAAAGCGACTTTTGGATGTTATCCAAAAGGTTTTTAGTCAAGGGTGCACAAAGATTTTGTGCTTTATTTGCCAGATCTCAACCATTGAAGTTGTCAAGTTGGAACTTCGAAATAAGTGGTTGAAAAAAGCTGAGGCGGTAATTTCTTATTGGTATGGCGAGTCCTAGCCAGATCTAGATCCTGAACCATATAAAGAATCAGACTTTGCAACGGAGCTGAGACCTAATTCAGATTGACCATGGGTGGTCAAGACACTCTGGATCAGTTTGCGGCGAGTCTGCAAAAAAAATATCCTAGATTGCCTCCAGGGTATGCATAGTTCTTGGCCAAGGAAACCCAAGGTGATTGGGAAAAGGTGGAAAAACTCTTTATGAAAGGTGTAAAGGAAGAAGATTTTGTTTCTAAAGTGGATGGTAAATGGAAGGTTGATTTTCCAGAAATTTCTACCTCGGATGCTGAAAGAATCAGCAGGTATTATGAGAAAGAAATGAAGAAACAAAGGAAAGGAGACGGAACTGGAGGTTTACAAATTACTTCAGGTCCTAAAAAGGCGGAGCTCGATGAGCTAATCTCGAGACTTAGGGAATTTGAGTTTAAAGACGACCCGCTTGAAGGAATTCGAAACCCTTTAAATTCTTTCGAAGGATTTCTTAAGGAAATCTCCAAACCCGAATATAAACCTACTTATCCCATAAGGATAAGGTCAGAGTTTGTACCTAGGGGAATACTTAGAATGGTGGAGATACCGTCCAGTGGAAGTTACCTAAATATCGATTGTGTCACAAATGTGGCAGATGCAATCGAAGCCTGGGAAACTGTTAATTGGGTTCATGTGCAAAATAAGAATTTTGGACTCAATGATACTTACAGATTTCTAAGATCTACACTGCAAGGAGCTTCTAGAGAAGTTTAGAAGTTGGTACGGGTCTGTTAGATACTATAAGGGACTTGAAGAATGCAGAGGCTATTTTTGCACTCTTCAAGGATATGCTCTGTAGAGAATTTAATAGAATAACTATTACCAGTAGGAATCTCGCAGAGCTTGTTGCCTTAGAAGCTTTGACAAAGCTTAGGCTTTGTGACATGTGTCTATTTGAAAATTTCGTCTGTGAATATAGATGATATTTTTATCAGTTGCCTGGTGGCACACAGGAAGTCATGAAGAATACTTTCTTTGCTAAGCTTCCCCAAGGATGGGATAAGGCAGCAAACGAGGTGTTTAAACTTCTACTTGAAAGCTAAATAAAGAGGCCAAAAGGCTTAAGTTCAACGAAATCTTGTTGTCAAAACTTTGATGGAGTGCTAGGACAATATGGCTGTGAGTCGAGGAATTTGACTAAACATCAAGGTTGGAAAAACCATATGAAACGAAAATGATCATTCAGTAAAAGGAGCTTTAGGTCGCAACGTTTTTGTAATATGGTAAAAAGATATGTTACTAATAAACGGAATCTTTCGAATCATGGAAGGTTTATTAGGCGAATAGGGAAAGGTAGACTTAATGCTAAGGAATGTGGAGCATGTAAGTTTTGTGCTACCTGCCCATCTGGCAAAAACGCAAAAGATTGTAATTGTTGCTGGATTTGTGGTGACAAAAATCATTTTGCGGACAAATGCCCTCATAAAGGTAAGAAGAAGGCAGTGGTAAGATTTTTGGAAATCAACGCTGAAAGTCAAACTTCTGAATTTGAGCCAGTTTGGGGATACAAAATTGATTCAAATGATGTGGTCTATAAATTAATTTCAGATTACTCTGAAGATTTAGATTCTTCAAAGGATGACTCAAAAGATATGACTTTTGAGGAACATCTTCAAATCTTCAACGCATATGTATATTCATGCAAAAGACTAGTAGTCTTAATGAATATCCTAGGAATAGAAAAATTGGTGATGAGGATGATCTTATCCCAATTAGAAATGAAGATGAAAACTGTAACTCGGTAATTAGTTCATCATCTTGTTAGTAAACGGTCCCGTATACGCAATGGAAACAAAAATTATAATATAACAGGATCGTTTACATGAGCCAAGATCAAGGGTATGATTTTACAATTTATATGAAATAAAATCTGCAGAAATATTCAACATGAGTTAAGAGAAACAAACGCACGTTTGGAGGCTCCACCATGATTGTCTTTGAACGTTTTGCTACCGATCCAAGTATAGGATCAAACCCACGTAGTCCACATGAAGACAATCTCAAAAGAACCAAAGAGGGATTTGCTAGATCCTCTTTGGCTTCAAGATTCAGAAGAAAAGAAATCAATTGAAATTGATTTAGGCTGGCCAAAAGTTACTGCCGTGGGAGTGTCAATATATGGGGGCTGTGTGTGTGTTTTTTTTTTTTAAAAGAAAAAATCTCACTTATTAAATTAACACACTTTTCTTTTTATAGTAAAAACAATTTGCCTAATCCCATACGGAATAGGCTTGGGCTTCAACCCAAACGGCTCATGTTGCCAAACACTCCCAATTTGATTTATTTTAATTTCCATCATTATCTCAATTAAAATCAATTAATATATATANATTCAACACAACACTCAAACAAAGGTCAACCAAACAATATTACCAAGAGACCAACTCAAATAAGAGCAAAAGAAGAAACAATAACTACGTACCTCAAGTGGGGCGTTACAAATATGTTTGTGTCATTTGCTCCAGTACATAAGTTGTTTGTTTGTTCTTGTGAAGAAGTTTGGTTGTTGCTCTCGTGAAGACCTTTTGGTTTGTTTGTTGGTCTCTCCTTGAGGTACTAATGATTTTGTTCTAAGCAATAGTTCTCTTTGATTCTCTAGTGATATTTGTTCTAGGATAGATGTTGGTTCTTACTTTGAAGTATTTTTTATCATGATCAACTGATCTGCAATCAATTCCAGCTAAGCTAAATGTATCACAAGCTGTTGTAGTATTTTTGTTATCAATCTGTCACACTGAAGAATTACAAGAAGAGTGTCTATCATAAGAAGAATGTCAAAGCTTCCCAAGGTTCCCAGTTTGATTTGAGGGAAGATATTAGTATCAGAAATTGGAAGAGTTTTCCTAGCTGTGTTTGAGAGAAGATGTTAAGAACCTTACTCAGTTTAGTTTGAAGGAAGATATTAGTTAAGAAGTTGAGAATCTATTAAGTTGTTGTTAAGCTATTAAGTTTGTTAAAAGTAGTTGTTAATTGTCCTAATTAGGTTGTTAAGAAGTTGTTACTGCCGGTAAATGTTGTTATCTTTCAGCTGTTTACTGAGCTTACTGTGCTTATAAAAGCTACATTGTAAACTGTATTCTTTAAGAGAAATATATACAAAATACAAGTATATTTAGTTTACTCTTCTCCCTTTTCTTTTATCATCTTCTTCTTTTTTTTTTTTCTTTGTTTTTGCTCTAAACCTAACAAACACACACACACACACACACACACACACACACACACACAAAGACACGGATGAAGCTACTTTTACTTTTCTTTCTCAAATATTTAGAAATGAAATTTTGTAGATGGGATCTTGGGGCCATAGATCAATTGTCTAACTGCATGAGATTACCCTTTAGGGCTCTTTTGATGGTATCTATTGTTACGAAAACTTGCAACAATCGGAGATACCTAATTGACCTTAGTGGGATTAGGTAGGATGTGTGTGTGGTTACGAATAATTAGCTTGGAATAGGTTAGTAAAAAGATGGTAAAAGAATAGAGACGATCTTTAAAGTGGTTCAGCAAGTTAGAATCAAGCCTATGTCCCCTCTTATGTTATTGATTTGTATTTGCTTTTACACATAAAGTGATTACAGGGAAAAACACGTAAAAGCGAGGTTGAACTCCCTCTAAGTGGGTTTCCTATTCTCGGGTGAATAATCAATCTCCCAAAACGGATGCTATTTCTCCTTTTATACACCATCTAATAGTGGTTAGGAGTGGTTGTTACGAGGTGGATTACATGCATAATCTCCCGTAATCTAGATCTGAGTCAGGCCCACCCATGCTTAAATCTGAATGCCTATGCTTAAGACTGATAATCTTGTTGGTGAAGTCATCTGTTATGGGAGCAACACGTAGGACGAGTTAACCGTTAGATCCTGACATGATGTAAAGGATAGGTGGCATGAATCTGATCATTGAAAAGACTGCACAACAATATCACAAACGAAATCAGTTGCAAGGTGTTAAAAGAGCATTGGCTATAACCCTATAAAATCCCTACACAAAATGGTAGATCATATGATAAAGATACATAATGTGTACTAAAACGGAGAAAAAATGATCATTTTAATGTATTAAAAAATGAGTGCTTTTTTATTTAAAAAAAAAAACAAATGCATCAAAATAATTAAAATTTGGCTATTTGTAGTCTTAACATATACTATTAGGATATACGTTAAAACAACTCTAATTTATTTAATTCAATATTGAATTATACTAGCTAATATTTATATATTAATACAGTGGGGAAGTTTGTGAGAAGCATTTCTAGTGTAAGCAAAGAAGGTTTTGTTCAGGAAAGTTGCCCAAGGCTGAAGAGTACTTGAAAAATGGGAAAATTTGTTCAGGTGTAGAATTAGCGCTAGTACATATTTTCTTTCTGCTAGGTCAGAATATAAGGACACGCTGCAACTTATTGAAGACAACCCACTCATAATATCATCCTCTGCAACAATTCTTCGCCTTTGGGTTGACTTGGGAAGCGCAAAGGTAGTTTATATTATTGAATGTTTTTGACATGACCAAGAATAATGCTACTTATTCAGAAAGATATTTTTGCGCTTAATTAAATTAATACTACACATATATAGCACTATTCTTTGACTAGAAACACCTGAAAATTTGTGTTCAAATGAGTGATATTTTGCTTGAAGCATTATTTTGGATTAAACTGGAGATGAGTTCTAGTGGCAAAAGTAAACTACTGAAGTTTAAAAACTAGTCTGGAGCAGTTCACATAGCTGACCTGGAGGCATGCTGAAGTGATGTAGTTTGGTGAATTCAGCTTGTATTTAGGATGTCTCTTTGTATCTTAATTAATGTGATGTAATCAGAGTTGCTAAGGATGAGTGGTTTGGATGTCATTTTGGACTAAAATATGTTTTATGGTTAGGTGCAATAGTGTCTGTCATGTATATATGTCTGCTATAATTTTCAGATTAATGTAATGCAACATATCAGCTTTTTCTCTTATTTGTTTATCACCCTTTTCTCTCCCGCAAGACCACTTTCATGGTCATATAACCAACAATTTGTAGGTGCGGACATCCTAAAACTTTTATTTTGCAAACATTAGTTAACCGATGATAGTAAACAATATACAACAAATTTTTTGTATAGTTTTTAATGCAAAAAATTATATTTAAGATTTTTTTATTTAATGTTAACCAACGATAATAATTTGTTTACTATCACCAATTAACCATTGAAAAAGATTTGAGTGTATATATATATTTCTACTGGATGAGAAACAAGATGGTAAAGATGGATCATACATATATTACTATTAACCTGGCAAAACGGGCAGGTGGTCGGGTACGAGTCAGGTCTAAACGGGTACGGGCCCAAAATATTGGACCTGCACCCTACCCTATGTGGGTATAGGTGGACTCGCGGGTACCCATACTATTCATTTCAGTTTTCAATTCTTGCAATTACACCCCTATAAAATCTACTATTTTAATATTTTACACTCATTGTCAATTCTTTCACTCAATCTCGTTCTTAGTTGAAAACTTGAGGTGGGTAAGAACTAGGCCCAACCGGTCCCGGGTCTGGGCCCAATTTGGCTGGGACCGGTCCTAGGCCCATGAAATTTTTCAATGTCAAGACTAGTCCCTAGGACCGGTCATGGTCCCATAGAGTTGGTCCTATGGGCCTAGAAAAATTCAATATGCCCCCTAATTTTATATATTTGGGGCTAAATGAAAATTATGTAAGGGAGTTTATGTAATTTTTTAGGGGTGATTTATAAATTTTTTAATTAATTAGGACATACATAGAAATCATAGTTTTTAATTTAAAGAGATCATTTAAATTCTCACCAAGCAATGTGAAAATTTAATTTGAATTTAAACAATTAAATAAATATAAATGGATGATTAATCGGTTATAAATTAAATTTATATGGACTATGGTTTTAATTTAAAGAGATAATTTAATTTTAACATAAATATAATGTTCACACTTCACAATTTGCAAATTTAATTTAAATTTAAACAAACAAAAAAATAAACAATTAAATAAATTTATTTTTATTAATTATTGATTCACATCTGCAAAATGTACATCGTCCAGATCTGTGTTTCTAAAGAGGTCGAGTAGTTTAGGATCTTTAGAGTGGTATTATAGTCTTATGTTTGCATGAGTCCAATCTTGTAGACATGTTATGACTTCAACCATCTCATTGGTTAAAGAGCATCTTCTTCCTTCAATAATGTGGCCACTAATTGAGCATGTTGACTCAGACACTGATGCGTGATTTCATAAACATGCAATATGTAGTAAGTATACTAGTCGCATAAGTAATAAAGTGATGAGTGAGTATCGTTCCCACGAGGATTGGTTGCTAAGCACTAAGTTTTCTACTGTTTTCAAGTTAGAGCAATTGAGCTATTTGGATTAATGGGAGAAAATTAAACTTAAAAGTAAAACAGAATTTCTAAATATTCAAAACTAAATTATGAAAGCAAGATTAAAAACAAGGTAATATCAGTTTAAAACAACAGGTAGGGTTTTGATTTCATTCAGACTCTATGGATTAATCCTGCAGATTATGCTATTTCCATATTCACATGCATTGATTGTAAATCGAATTCTCTAAATTGTAAACATACCTTCTCAAGCTATGTTTTCCTACTCTTCCCTATTAGACTTCCACACCCAACAAATTGAAGATTAATAGTTCTAAGCTCATTAAGCACCTAGAATCCTAGATTGATTTCATTGATTCTTAAATCTATCTCTAGCATTTAATACTGCAATGGTGATTACCCAAGAAGCCTAACATGAATTATTTCTCAATCTGATCATGTTCATCACATAAAAACAATAAATCCAGAATAACCCCACAATCATTGCAATAACATATGAAAATAATAAAAATCAATTGCTTAATCCATGAGAATCCAAACTACATCAAAACCCTAACCCAAAATGGGTTAGTTCACAGCTAAATTAACAACACAAACAAAAGAAATGAAAAACCCAATGTTCAACATAATGAAAATAAGAGAAATGACAAGAGATCTCCCCAAATGATGAATCCACTGGTTTTAATCTCGAATCTTCACCCTTTTTAATCAAAGTTCGCCCAAAATGAACCTAAGAAAAAGAAAATAGCTGCCCTTTAGTAAAAACGAACAACCTCTCCAAAAATGACTAAGTTTCTCTTTTATACCTAGCCCAAAAACCTAGGAAAATGCATAAAACATGAAACTTTGCGTTTTGGAATTCGCAAACTTTGCCACGGCGAAGAAGGATTCTCACCGCGGCGACTGTAACGCCCCACTTGAGGTATGTAGCTAATTTATGTTGCATTGCTTGAATCTTTATTGTTTTGCTCTTAACTGAGTTGGTATATTGTTCATATTGTTTGGTTGGTCCTTGGTTGAATGGATATTGTAAGTCGGTTGAGTGATTGCCCGGAAATTTGTAAAGACTTAGCGAATTTCTGTTTTCAGACTTTGCCGGGGTGAAGAAGAAACTTCGCCGCGGTGATGAAGCCTTGCAACCTGCGGTGTGGTTTTTGGAATTTTTTGCCTGGGCAAAGAAAGATTCTTCGCCGTGGTGAAGGGCATAACAAAAGGTTTATTAAGTTTCTAGATAATTCTTCCTTTGGAGCACAATGACCATTCTACCCCTAATTAGCAGGAAAAGTGGGGAGTGAAATGCAAGGAAATTGCATGAAGAATAGTTTAAATGGGAGTGCATTTGCAAAGTATTCAAAGGGAAAAAGTGGAATTCCTAAGGAAGAGTAAGGGTAAAATGGGAATGAATGAATATATTTTGAGCTAAAAAGGGTTGAAGCTTAGTAAACCCTTTAGTCATTCTTCTTCCACTGCCATTCTCTCTCACCATTTCCTCTCAATTCTTCCTTCAATCTTTCAAGGATTTTTTAGAGTTTTTAGTTGGATCTTGGTAGAGAATTAATCTAAGGCATCACAAGGTAAGGATTCTTACTTTAGATGAGAGTTTTATTATGTTTTGGTTAAAGTCTTATGTTGTAGTTGTTATTTAAAGTTGTAGAGAGAAATCAAGCTACCAAAGGAAATGAGAAGTATTAGAGAAGCTATTTCCTCACAAGGTAAGTAAATCCCAATCCAAGTTGAGATTTGAGAAATCCATTGTGTAGAGATTTATTTATGCATGATATATGTGATGTAAGTGAAAACTTGGGTTGAGATAAGTAATTATTTTGTGGTTGTTAAATACACTTCACTTGAGAAGTGTGATGTGTGATGAGAATGTACATGATGAAATTGGAGGAGATTGAGGAATATTTTTACAAGTGTTATTCCTTGGCAGGATTTATAGCTATGTGAGGGAGTATTCTCCCATTTGGGATGGTTAGAGAAAGGAGTAGAGCTATTGTTATAGTAAAGTCTTTATATGCACTTAAGTTGTTTGATGAAATGCCTAAGAGAGGTTTGAGTATGAGTAGCAAGCCTAAATTCTTGCAATATTGCATGTTGGCATCTCATAAGTGCATTAGCGAAAATGAACCATCCATATGCATTAATTGTGCATTGAGGAATGACTCAAGAAAGAGTAGAAAACTTTGTGAATGAACTACTCAAAGAGTAGAGAGAATGAGAAGTGCTAGTGCTAGAGGAGAGTGAATGAGAAGAGCACTAAAAACCGGTAGGTGCTTTGTGATTTCCACCCGATAGGTATGAGAAACGGGTTGATGTTTTGTGATCTCCACCCGATAGGTATGAGAACGGGTTGGTGCTTTGTGATCTCCATCCGATAAGTATGAGAACGGGTTGGTGCTTTGTGATCTCCACCCGAAAGTTGTGAAAAGCGGGTTGGTGTTTTGTGATCTCCACCCGAAAGTCACGAAGTCACGAAGAGTGGGATGGTGTTGTGTGAACTCCACCCAGCCGTGCCTCTGGTAAGATGAGGCCGTGACATACAGTAGCAGTTAAGTAAAGAGAGTTGTGTGAAAGATGAGTACTGTAAGGAAAGAATTAGAGAGAGAGTTACGGGGACAGTCGGGTAGAGGATTTACTTACTGAGCATTATTTCGTGCTCACCCCGTTGTTTTTCTTTGTGGTTGCAGGATCAGGAAGCGAAGAGTGATAGCTACACTGTCCACTGCTTTAAAACCATTTTGTAAATGATACTCTGTTTTGTATAAATAATGTTTATATGTGATAAAAGAAAATTTTGGGCCCATTTATTTTTGCTAATATAAATATATTCTATTTGATATATTTCTTTAGTATAAAGCAGTCATTACATTTTTGGTATCAGAGCCAAGATTTTGGGATTTGACAATGTACTATTCTCATCGCCACGACGTCTGATAACCGACTGTGTGAGTTAATTCTTTCCTTACTATAAGTGTTTCGTGAATTGATAAAATGTTGTTTTGTAGACGAGGCGTAGTACCCGAAAGCGTGGTAAAGGTGTGATGAATGAGGGAGAATCTTCTAACCTACCAGAAGCTACGCCCCCTTCCTTGGATGAAGCTAGAGTTCGGGGGATTATACAACAAGTTATGGCTGAAACCCAAGGGAGAGTTGTAACCCCCGTGCAGGTACCACCAGCTACGAATGTAGGAAGAGAACAACCGGTACCTCCCCTAGTGTAGAACAGGGTTGAACCGATTTATGGTCTTCCCAGTCAACATCAACCCTCAAAGTTTAAGGGTACTACGGATCCAGTAATAGCAGAAGAGTAGTTTAGATCTGTAGAGCGAACAACATGTTTATTCCCCATGACGGACCGGGAGAAGATCTGATATGCAAGTTTCTTATTTCAGGGTGATGCCCGAATTTGGTGGGAATTAATGGAAGAAACTCATGATGTGGCAACGATGACTTGGGAAGAGTTCAGGCAAGAGTTTGAGGCCGAGTATAGAATAGAAGACTGAGTACATGAGAAGGTCCAAGAATTTATTAGCTTGCAACAGGGATCTAGTACCGTGAAGGAGTACTCAGTGAAATTTAATTCCCTTGCAAGGTTTGCACCCAGAATAGTTAGTACTCCGGCATTAAGAAGAGATAAGTTTGTACATGGGTTGAAGCCAGAGATAGCTCGGGATATAATGACGAGTTCTGATCCCCCTCGAACTTATAGTGAGGCCTTGAGGCAAGCACTGAGGGCGGAAATCTTTGAAAACAAAATTCCCTTAGTAGGTTCTTCGACAGGAGGAACAAGTGAGCCACCCACCGCCCCACAGAAAGAGAAGTTTGAGGGTGTGAAAGGTAAAGATATGAAGAATCAGAAGAAGAAATTTCTCAAATCTCAACTTGGATTGGGATTTACTTACCTTGTGAGGAAATAGCTTCTCTAATACTTCTCCTTTCCTTTGGTAGCTTGATTTCTCTCTACAACTTTAAATAACAACCACAACATAAGACTTTAACCAAAACATAATAAAACTCTTATCTCAAGCAAGAATCCTCACCTTGTGATGCCTTAGATTATTTCTCTACCAAGATCCAACTAAAAACTCTCAAAAATCCTTGAAAGATTGAAGGAAGAATTGAGAGGAAATGGTGAGAGAGAATGGCGATGGAAGAAGAATGACTGAAGGGTTTACTAAGCTTCAACCCTTTTTAGCTCAAAATATATTCATTCATTCCCATTTAACCCTTACTCTTTCTTAGGAATTCCACTTTTGCCCTTTGAATACTTTGCAAATGCACCCTCATTTAAACTATTCTTCATGCAATTTCCTTGCATTTCACTCCCCATTTTTCTTGCTAATTAGGGGTAGAATAGTCATTGTGCTCCAAAGGAAGAATTCTCTAGAAACTTAATAAACCTTTTGTTATGCCCTTCGCCGTGGCGAAAAATTCCAGAACCTACACCGTAGGTTGCAAGGCTTCGTCGCCGCAGCGAAGCTTCTTCTTCGCCCCGGTGAAGTCTGAAAAATAGAAATTCGCCAAGTCTTTACAAATTTCAGGGCAATCACTCAACCAACTCACAATATCCATTCAACCAAGGACCAACCAAACAATATGAACAATATACCAAACTCAGTTAAGAGCAAAACAATAAAGATTCAAGCAATGCAACGTAAATTAGCTACATACCTCAAGTGGGGCGTTACAATTCTCCCCCCTTAAAAGAATTTCGTCCCTGAAATTCACATAAACAACTCCGGGTAACGATTCTGCATATCTTGCTCTACCTCCCATGTGGCCTCTTCGACCTTGTGATTTCTCCAAAGGACCTTCACTAACGGAATACTCTTATTCCGGAGCTCTATAATTTGTCGGTCTAAAATCTGAACTAGACGTTCCTTGTACACAAGGTTCTTTGCTAACTCAACAACCTCTACACTCAGGAAATGGGAGGGGTACTTACATACTTCCGCAGCATCGAGATATGGAAAACATCATGCACCTTGTCCATACTAGGTGGTAGTGCCAATCTATAGGCTACTTTTTCCACTCGCTGTAAAATCTCAAATGGCCTTATGTATCTCGGTGCTAACTTCCCTTTATTCCCGAAGCGCATCACTCGCTTGTAGGGGGAAACTTTCAGAAACACTTTATCACCCACTTGGAACTCAATTTCTTTCCTCTTCAAATCGGCATAACTTTTCTGTCGATCTTGGGCTTGCTTCATTCTGTTTCTGATTAGCTTGACATCCTCTATCATTTTCTGAGTCACCTCTGGTCCAATAGCTGTATTCAACTCATCCTTTTTGTCGATCTCATCCCAATGTAGTGGAGACCTACATCGTCTACCATACAAAGCCTCGTAAGGCGCCATTTTAATTGTAGACTGATAACTATTGTTGTAGGCAAACTCCACTAAGGGTAATATCTTATGCCAGGATACTTTATAATCCATACAGCAAGCTCTCAACATATCTTCAAGCACCTGGTTCGTTCTCTCTGTTTGGCCAACTGTCTGAGGATGATAGGCAGTATTGAATGCCAAACGGGTACCCAAATTCCTCTGTAAACTCATCCAGAAAGTTGAAACAAACCTGGAATCTCTATCTGACACTATTGTCTTGGGCACACCATGCAATCTGACTATCTCCTTAATATAAATCTGAGCCAACTAATCTGTAGTAGTGCTCTCCTTTATTGGAAGGAAATGGGCTGACTTGGTTAACCTGTCCACAATCACAATCACCCATATAGCATTATACCCTTTCTGTACTCTGGGCAAACTTGTAATAAAATCCATTGAAATGCTTTCCCATTTCCACTCGGGAATACTCAGTGGTTGAAGCAACCCTGACGGCCGTTGGTGTTCTGTTTTCACCTGCTGACAAACCAGACATTTAGCTATAAATTCTACAATATCTCTCTTCATACCTGGCCACCAATAGCCTTTCTTTACATCTTGATACATTTTGGTTGCTCTAGGATAGGCAGTGTATGGTGTGTCATGAGCCTCTGTCAGTAGTCTCTTCCGTAACTATCATTCTGAGGAATACACAACCGATTCCTAAAATAGAGGACACCATCTATTACTTGAAACTCTGTTGTCTTGCCCTCATGCATTTGCTGAACCATTTTCTGACACTACTCATTAGCCACTTGCTTATCTCTGACTTCCTCCAGCAGAGTAGACTGAACCTCTAACCTGGCAATCCTTCCTGGAATCACTTCTATCTGTTCTTTACATAATTCTTCTATCAACTCTTTCTACTTAGTAAGCCGAGACAGATAAGCCTTTCTGCTCAAGGCATCGGCTACTACATTGGCCTTCCCTGGTTGATACTTGATCTCACATTCATAGTCCTTAACCAGCTCTAACCACCTTCTCTGTCTCATGTTCAACTCCTTCTGAGTGAAGAAATACTTTAAACTCTTATGATCGGTGTAGATACTACTTTTAGCACCATAAAGGTAATGCCTCCAAATCTTTAATGCGAAGACCACGGCAGCCAACTTTAGATCATGCGTAGGTTATCTCGTCTCATACTCTTTTAATTGCCGAGAGGCATATGCTATCACCCTACCCAACTGCATTAACACAGCGCCAAGTCCTTGCAAAGAGGCATCTATATAAATATCATAATCTACACCCTCCTAAGGTAATACTAACACGGGAGCTGTTGTTAATCTCTTCTTTAACTCCTGAAAACTCTTCTCACATGCTTCTGACCATACAAAAGGAGTTCTTTGTTTAGTAAGAGCTGTCAACGGTTTAGCCAACTGGGCGAACCCTTCCACGAATCGCTTGTAGTAACCTGCTAAGCCTAAAAAAATGTAATAGCCACTTTCTACTCAAATACTCATAATGAAATACATATAAAATAATATAAAGAAATTGGGCCCAAAATTTTCTTTTTATTAAATATATATATATATTTATATATATTCTTTACAACATATACATTTTTACACAAAATTATAATGTGTACAAAAGTCATCAAAAACATAATAGATAGTGTAACCGCTTCTCCTCGAGCGCCGACATCCATCCGCCCGTGTCCTCACCTAGATCCTGCAAAACATAGGAAAACAACGGGGTGAGCACTAAAATAATGCTCAGTAAGTAAATCCTCTACTCATCTATCCCCGTAACTCTCTCTGTGTAATTCTTTCCTTACAACTTCTCATTCAATTTCTCTTTGGTACTTCTCTCTCTCTTTCTCTTGGAACTCTTTTATGTTAACTTTCTTTAATAAGTCACGGCCCCATCTTACCGGGGGCACGACCAGGACTCGCTCCCACTTTATGTGACCTCTACTCATTCTAGCTGATCGGACTCGGTTATGCATGGATTCGGAACCCTTGGCCACGTGAGTGTATAATCTCTCTCTCGGGTACTCGGGTATAGCCCTCATCCACATGCACTCTCACGGGCTACACCACTTCTCTATCTCATACTCATGCCGCTCTCTCAATGCGGCGTACATGCGGGAATACTCTACCCATTACTCACGGGTTCCCCATCGCACAACCTACTCTATTCTCTTNAAATGCAAAACCCAACAACTTAACTAATTAAACAATTCTAAAACAAATGCTAGGGTGTTGAATTCACCTAAATACGCTAACCCAAATCATAGAATCTATTACCCAAGTTCTAATTCCTTGATTGAAAATCGAATTCCCTAAGTTGTAAAACATACATTCTCATGCTACATTTCCCTACTTATCCCTATTAAGCTTCCGCACCCAACAAAATGAAGATTAATAGTTCAAAGGATTTTAAGCTTTGTGGAATTCTATCTAGATTTCATAGATCGCTAAACCTATCTCTAGCGTTTGCTAATCTATGGTATTTATCCCAAGAGGCACAATCACAAATCACTTCTCAGTCTCATTGTGAACAACACACATTTGAATGGTGATCAAGCATCCAAAAGACATTAAGCAAAGAGATAAACACTCAATCATGAAATTAAAACTCAAAGTAATTCAATCCATATAAATTTGAATCATTGTATCAAGATTACATCAAACCCTAGCTAAACAACTCAGTTCATACTCAAAAACGAAATAAAACAACAAAAACAAACTGAATCAAGATTCATCATTGAAAAGCAAGCAAAAGATGGAGAAATCTTCTCTAATTTGAAGCCCAAATCTTCAATAATCTTCTCCTTCCATGAGCTGCCTCCCAAATCACGAACCAAGCCCCTTTTCTCTTCCTTTTCGCTCTAATTTATACCTCTCTCACTTAAGGACGAAGCCCTAGTAAGCCAAAACGCGTCGTTTTATTTTTACATCTGATGCAGGTTTCGCCGCGGCGAAGACTTCCAGGCCCCATTTGAGCATGATAGAGTTCGAATCTGGAACAGTGTTAAACATATAAATTGTAGGCCTTTCAATTATCTTTCTGGTCGTTCAAGAATCAGGACAATAAGAGGTCTACAACTCAAGTTATGGCAGAAATACTTAAGCACGTCCAAAGACGTTTTTCTTCAGTTCCCAGCGTACTTTTCACGACTTCAAGCTAAGTTTTCACCTTTGTCCAGTCAGAATTAGGAAAAACCCAAAACATGAACGTTGTAGCTCTTCTTCTTAGCTTTCCACAGCTTCTAAATTCAGGTCATTATGAGTTTTCAAGCTCAAGTTACATAATTTACGCTCAAAACTGTCATTTATGCTAAAAATCATTGTTTAGGCCTACAAAGACAAATTAATAGAATTAGGTAGCAATTATGACCCAAATTGAATGAAAAGTATCCTAAATCCTATCAAAATTCAATGCAAAATCATAGTGTAAAATATGCTTATCACTCGCACTTAGAAAATTTTGTATACAGCTTCTTTTCTCTCAGCCGTTGCAACACTATTCTCAAGTGCTCCTCATGCTCTTCTCTTGACTTAGAATAATTAAGATATCATCAATAAAAACCAATATAAACCGATCCAAATAATCATGGAACACCCGATTCATCAAGTCCATAAAAACTGCTGGGGCATTAGTCAAACCAAACGACATGACTACAAATTCATAATGCCTATACCTTGTACGAAAGGCAGTCTTAGCCACATCTTGCTTAGCCACTCTTACCTGATGGTACCCTGACCTTAAATCAATTTTAGAAAACACTGCGGCTCCTTTTAACTGATCAAACAAATCATCAATGCGAGGTAATGGGTACTTATTCTTCACCGTCACTTTATTCAACTCTCTATAATCGATACACATCCGTAGTGACCCATCTTTCTTCTTCACAAACAAAATTGGAGCTCCCCAGGGAGAATGACTTGGTCGGATAAAGCCTTTATCCAAAAGCTCTTGGAGTTGCTTCTTTAATTCCTGAAGCTCTGCTGGGGCCATTCGATAAGGGGCTTTGGATATTGGTACTGTTCTTGGTGCTAGTTCGATACTAAATTCAACCTCCCTTTCTGGGAGCAAACCCGGTAATTCTTCCGAAAACACATCTCAAAACTCTCGAACTACTGGCACCCTTTGAATCTCTGGCTGGGGAACATCACCACTCTACACTACATGGGCAATATATCCCGAACACCCCTTTCTCAACATCTTTCTAGCCTTCATACTACTAATCAACGTGCTCAACTGATGGCCCTCTCCAAAATTAGATAGAACAGAAGAGAGTCGAAGAATAAGCGACTTCGGACGGAAGGGTTTCCTCTTTGCCCTAAGTGTGGGAGGAACTACTCAGGAGTGTGTATGAGAGACCAGAGGGTATGTTATAGATGCCGACAGCCGGGGCGCTTGATGAGAGATTGTAAAGCTCCTCTTCCACCACCCGCACAGAGTTTTGGAGGTGCTACAAATGCCAGAGTGTTTACAGTGGCACAGGGTGAAGTAGAGGCTAATCCATCAGCCGTTACTGGTCAGTTATTATTTCATTCTGTTCCTTTGTATGCTTTAATTGATTCAGGAGCCACTCATTCTTTTATATTGTATGGAATGATTGAGAGGTTAGGTTTGAAACCTACGAGAGTGATCCATTGTGTAGAGATTTATTTATGCATGATATATGTGGTGTTAGTGAGAACTTGGGTTGCGATAAGTAGTTATTTTGTGGTTGTTAAATACACTTCACTTGAGAAGTGTGATGTGTGATGAGAATGTAGTTTATGATCAAATTGGAGGAGATTGAGGGAGCTTTTTAGAAGTGTTATTCCCTGGCAGGATTTATAGCTATGTGAGGGAGTATTCTCCCATTTGGGATGGTTAGAGAAAGGAATAGAGCTATTGTTATAGTAAAGTCTTTATATGCACTTGAGTTGTTTGATGAAATGTCCTAAGAGAGGTTTGAGTATGAGTAGCAAGCCTAAATTCTTGCAATATTGCATGTTGGCATCTCATAAGTGCATTAGGGAAATGAACCATCCATATGCATTAATTGTGCATTGAGGAATGACTCAAGAAAGAGTAAAAACTTTGTGAATGAACTACTCAAAAAGTAGAGAGAATGAGAAGTGCTAGTGCTAGAGGAGAGTGAGAGAAGAGCACGTAGGTGCTTTGTGTTTCCACCCATAGGTATGAGAAACAGGTTGACACTTTGTGATCTCCACCGATAGGTATCAAACGGGTTGGTGCTTTGTGATCTCCATCCGATAAGTATGAGAATAGGTTAATGCTTTGTGATCTCCCCCAAAAGTGTGAAAAGCGGGTTGGTGTTTGGTGATCTTCTCCACCCGAAAGTCACGAAGTCACAAAGAGTGGGATGGTGCTGTGTGAACTCCATCCAACCGTGCCTCCAGTAAGATGAGGCCGTGACATACAACAGCAGTTAAGTAAAGAGAGTTGTGTGAAAGATGAGTACTGTAAGGAAAGAATTAGAGAGAGAGTTACGGGGACAGTCGAGTAGAGGATTTACTTACTGAGCATTATTTTGTGCTCACCCCGTTGTTTTTCTTTGTGGTTGCAGGATCTAGGTGAGAACGCGTTTGGATGGGCATCAGGAAGCAAAGAGTGATAGCTACACTGTCCACTGTTTTAACACCATTTTGTAAATGATACTCTGTTTTGTATAAATAATGTTATATGTGATAAAAGAAAATTTTGGGCCCATTTATTTTTGCTAATATAAATATATTCTACTTGATAGATTTCTATAGTATAAAGCAGTCACTATAGCGGCAAAGTGAAATAAAACTGTCGTGCGCAACTCTCTTCGCCGCTGCGAACCTTCATGTGGAATTCTAAATTTATAGAATTTCCCTCCGCTTGCTTCTTTGCTTGAATCTTCAATCTTTGATGCTTTCCTCATGGAAACAAGCTTCATAGTGCTACACTCTGCTTCAGAACTTTCCCAACTTCTGAGATTCGCTCACTTCTGAGTCTAAAAACTCAAATTCGCTCATTATTTGCATAAAATGTCCATTTTAGCCTGAAACACAAAATATAAAGAATTAAGTGGCAATTCAGGTCAAAATGAACTAAGAAGTATCTCAAATCCGACTAAAAAGTCTAATAAAAACAGTATAATCCACGGATTATCAAATACCCCCAAACTAAAGACATGCTCGTCCCCAAGCATAAGGTATAAAACACAACGAAAGAAAAACAACAAACAACCAAAAACACAACACAACAAAACTGAAAAATGAACAAACACAAATTAGACTCAAACTCAACATACAAATTGCCTAGAAATTAAACAAGTCTCAAAGGTTGTTGAAAAATTATTATCAGAAAATGTTCAACACTCCAAGAAGTTATAAGCTACATCGAATGTCTTCCTCAATCGGTCCATCGAGTAGGTGATCCCCACTTCAATCTACATTCCAACTTCCCAGATTATTTTATGCAGAAATGAAAAGTTTATCAAATGGTGGTAGACTCCATAAGCCTAAATATCGAATACTCTCCACTAATGTAGACTAGACATTGCTAAGAATCAACAGGTCTTTACAAGCTTGTAACATTAGGCTTGGGTAGTGGTTCCAAGAAAAAGGATAGGATAAACAAAGTAAGAGAACTCGGTTTTCCTCATGCAAACACTACAAGTCACATCAATCTCCACTTCTTCTCAACCACCAATCAAAGTGTCAACCATTTTACAACCCTCAAACTTAATACTTCTTATTTTTGATTTTGAATTGAACCAAGAAGAATTTTATTTTTTATTTTTTTTGAAAATAATAAAAATCATTCGAATTGAGGTTAACTACCTCTCTTATTCTTATCGCCCTTCTCACAACCCTCAAACTGTTCTTTTAGTGATTCGCATAACTCTTCACTTTCTTTGTGTTTGCATTAGGCTCAAAATTCTCCTAAGGGTACAATAAAGTGTTTATGGTATTTGGATGGGACAATTTTAGGTTTGCAAAGAAAATAAAGCAATGATAATCTCACAAGGCTCAAATGGTGACTAGAGACAAATTCATTCATGGGTCGGCTGGAAAGGCTCAAATGTTCCGAAAAATGCCTAAATCATTTCCTCAACAATTGTTATGCCGAAGAGTTCGCCCTCAAGCAATTCTCTACTAGGTTATAGAATCCACCAACATTATCAAACTTTACCTAACCACATAAAATGAATCTAAGCATGCCGAAATAAATGAAAATGGTGGTTGAACCACTCAACAAACCTCAATCAAAATTCAGTCAATAAACATAAACTTGAAGCAATGCTTAAAATTTTTCAACAATAAAATCCCAACATTCCTAGTCTCATCATAGACTTATGCAATTCATCAATGGCAACCACAACAAAAACACAATTGTAACTGAAACAAAAATATTTTTTTTTCAAATTTCTCCTACCCCCAAACTAAAGATAACATTGTCCCCAATGTCACATTATGCACAAATTAGGAATAGAAAACAAAATAGAAAAAAGTGTGCGAGATAGTTCCCTGATTAATCCGTGAAGTTCAAGTTCCGCTCAACAGTGTGCACATCCGGTCCTCAGCTTTTTCATCACCCAAATTCTGTAAAAACAATTGAAAACTGTGGTGTCCACTATGTTAGAAAAATCCACTGACTAATATGAAAGTATTACAACCCTAATCTCGTCTTTACATCAACTAGAAATTAAAACAAGAATGAAACAACTAATACAACTAACACAATCCCAAACAAAAATATCAACTGAGTTCAATGTTCAATTTAAAAGAAAAACAGAAACAAATAAAACAAATAAAAATAACGAAAACTTAAACAGGTGCTCATTCTTCGGCCTCCTCCTCTTCCTTAGCGTCATCCTCTTCTGAATCGGAGCCTAACCATTCATCTGAATCCCAGCCTTCACACTGGTTTTCTGAAGTATCAATCCTAAGCTTGTTGCAGTAGCTCAGGTGCAGCTCGTGTGTCTTCCTGGTCTGCTCTGCTAGCCACCCGTGACGTCACTCCATCCGTTTCATCTTACCCATCATCTTTTGCATCATTTCTCTCATTGGGATTGTTGAACTGGATGCGGTGGCAGCTACTGTTGTTCTCCTTCTCTTAGTGCCTGATCTGGGCCTTTCTTCTGGTTGAGGCTCAAGATGTTTGTGGAAGTAGGCTGTGTCGAGGACTGGGGTAGCATGGAACAGTGGCTCATCATCCTGTACCTCGATTCCTGCTTGAGTATACAACTTTGTAATGAGATGTGGGAACGGAAAACTGCCTCACCCTGGTTTGGCTGCAAGTTGGATACTCGTTAGGATGATGTTCCCCACGTCCATTCTCTTTCCTGTGGCAATAGAATACAACAAAAGTGCCTTCTCATACATCACTGTACTGTAGTGTGTCTCCGGCATCATCCTAGCACAAATAAAATACTGCCACAACCGAGCCACTGGTGTTAAACTAGTCCCCTTAATGGTTTTCTTGCCCTTCTTTGAAATATCCAAAGAGGCATCTGGTTTCGCTATGGTCCTAAGAATCACCTCATCCCTTTTCTATGTCTTCCTAAACTCCTCATATTCATCACGGTCAATCTGAGGTAAGCCATAGAAATCATTGATGACCTTTGCCGTAAATACCACATCAGTACCCCTCGCAACAACAACCCCCTTATAACATTAAGGGAGGTTGGCATAAAACTCTCTCACTAGTGGTTCCACATCCGCATGTGCGGGCTCACTCATAAAGTCCTCCCAACTTCTCCCTTGACTCCACTCATCAGCCTGGTTTGCAATCAGTCCATGCTCAGGGATAAATCCCTTGTCTTTCCTTTTGGCTGCTGCCTCATAGTTTTTCCGAGCGTTTTCACTTACAAACTGGTTGTCTACTTTCTTTCCTTTTTTCTTGCCCTTGGATGGTACCTTGACTTTGAGTGGCATTTTCTCCAAAACTACACTTCAACTCAACAATGCAACTCAAAAATTCAAACCTAAGTGTCCTACAATAACCAATTCAATCCTGCAAAAATTGACAACACTTCCAAAAATTTTCACCTCAACCCCAAACTATGATTTTTCCAAATTCAACCAAACACTCCAAAATTTAAAACCCACACTCCTCAATATCACACAATGCACAATCAACCCTTCCTCAAACAAAATCAACACTCATAAGCACAAAAATTCCACAACTTAACCAACAATCAAAATTTTTAGATCTACAAATCAAAACTCAAAATTGTGCGATGAAAAGCTTAGGGAACTTGAAATCTTACCAACACTAAAGAGTATTCACCACCAATTGAGCCAAAATCAGCCTAGATTGCAAAACCCCAAATTCCTTGAACTAAAAAATTTCATGAATTTTTCACAAAGATTGTTGTTGAAATGAGTTGTTTTGTTGATTATGAGGGTTAAGGAGTGAGAAATTTGGTTGGGAAATCACTGGGAAGGCTCTGGATTGAAGTTGGAAATTTTTTCTCTCAAATGGGTTTGAAAAGTTGCGTGAAAAATGAAGCATCGCGGTGCATATATATAAAAAGCAGGTTTCACCGTGGCGAAGAACAAGCTTCGCCATGGCGAAGTTCTTCATCACAAACCCTAATTCAACCCAGGTTTCACCGCGATGAAGACAAATTCTTTGCCGCGGCAAAAAATTACCGAGATGACAGCACGGCGGCGAAGAACAATCTTCATCGCAGCAAAGTTCCCTTAGTCAATCTCGCCCACATTTCTCTCGCTGCGGCGAAAAATTATCGAGAGAATGGCACCGCGGCGAAGAACAATTTTCGCCATGGTGAGGTCTGGAACCTTTCACTTTCTAAGACATTCAAAAATTGCTTCACCATGGTGAAGAAAAAGCTTCGCCGCGGTGAAAACTAGAACATTTTGTTTTCCACTTTGATTTGCAATTTCACCTGAAACACACCAAGTAAACTTCATAAACAAAATCAAACAATAACTAAACAACTACAAAACAATCACAAAGATAAATAAATGGAAACACTTGGGGTGCCTCCCAAGGAGCGCTTGTTTATAGTCGAAAGCTCAACTCTCTTAATTCTTCAAGTCGGAATGTCAAGCCGGATTGGGATGGACTTGCAACTCATCACCCCATCAATGTATGGCTTCAATCTCTGTCCATTGACTGTAAAAGTACCCCTTTCTTCATGTGAAACTTCCACCGCTCCACATGAGTGAATTCTTGTAACTATGAATGGTTCGGACCATCTAGACTTAAGTTTTCCAAGGAAGAGCCTAAGTCTAGAATTGAACAACAACACTTTCTAACCCACTTCAAAGTTCTTCTTCCTGATATGCTTGTCATGCCACCTTTTTGTCTTCTCTTTGTAAATTCAAGCATTCTCATATGCTTTGAGACGAAAGTCATCGAGTTCATTCAAAGTCAGCATCCTTTCTTCCCCAACAGCTCTTAAGTCCATGTTTAGCTGCTTGACTATGCCTTATTCTCGAGTTCTACCGGTAAGTGACATGCTTTCCCATAGACCATCGTAAATGGAGATATACCAATTGGAGTCTTAAATGCAGTTCAGTAGGCCCATAATGCATCATCCAATTTCCGTGACCAATCCTTCCTAAATGCATTAACTGTCTTTTCTAAAATTCCCTTAAGTTCTCTATTAGACAGTTCCACTTGCCCGCTCGTCTGTGGATGGTAAGGTGTTGCAACTCTATGCTTCACTCCATACTTTCCCAAAAGTGCATCCAATTGCCTATTGCAAAAATGAGATCCTCCATCACTAATGATTGCCCGTGGTACCCCAAACCTTGAGAAAATGTTCTTTCTTACAAAATTAACCACTACCCTAGCATCATTAGATGGCAATGCAGTCGCTTCCACCCACTTCGATACGTAGTCCACCGCCACCAAAATATATGTGTTCCCAAAAGAATTTGGGAAGGGACCCATGAAGTCAATCCCCCATACATCAAACAACTCTACCACAAGGATGTTGTTCAACGACATCTCATCCTTTTTTGAAATATTATCCCTCTGTTGACATTGGTCGCACTCTTGAGCCATTCGGAAAGAATCTTTAAAAAGGGTTGGCCAATAAAACCCAGATTGAAGAACCTTGGCTGTTGTCTAAGCTCATCCAAAATGGCCACCCACTTCCCTCTCGTGACAATGCCGTAGAATGCTTTCCATTTCCTTCTCCGGGACACATCTATGTATCATTTGATCAGCACAGTGTTTGTACAAAAATGGCTCTTCCCAAAAGTAATACTTCAAATCTTAGAAGAATTTCCTCTTTTGCTGGAAGGTCATTCCAATTGGGAGCACCCTTGATGACAAATAATTCACAAAATCTGCATAGCATGGTGCTTCATCCACTCTCATCAATTTCTCATCTAGAAATGTTTCTCTAATTGGAATTTCCTCTTCATTTCCCTGGGTTGGTCTCTCAATCCTTGACAAGTGATTTGCCGCCATATTTTCTGACCCCTTTTTATCTCGAATTTCCAACTCAAACTTTTGAAGCAATAGGATCCATCTTATCAGCCGAGGTTTCGCTTCTTGCTTTGCCAATAAGTGCTTGAGTGCCGAATCATCCATATAGGCAATCACCTTTGCACCTAACAAATATGAATGAAATTTGTCAAAAACAAAAACCACAGCTAACAATTATTTTTTAGTGGTGGTGTAATTCAATTGTGCATTAGTGAGTGTTTTGCTAGCATATTGAATTACATGCAACACTTTGTTTTTCCTATGTCCTAACACTACTCCTAGAACAAAATCACTAGCATCACACATTAATTCAAATGGTAGTCCCCAATCGGGAACTGCAATAATAGGTGCAGATACTAATAATTTTTTTAGAGTTAGAAAGGCATGCATGCATTTATCATTAAAATCAAAAGCAAGATCTTTAATCAACAAATTGCAAAAGGGTTTAGAAATCTTAGAAAAGTCCCTGATGAATCGTCTGTAAAACCCCGCATGCCCCAAGAAACTTTGAATTGCTTTAACATTTGATGGTGGTGGTAGCTTCTCAATCACTTCTGTCTTTTCTTGATCTACTTCTATTCCATCTTTTGAAATTCTATGACCAAGCACTATTCCCTCCTGGACCATGAAGTGGCACTTCTCCCAATTGAGCACCAAGTTTGTCTCCTTACATCTCTGCAAAACAAGAGAAAGATTAGCTAAGTAATTATCAAACGATGAACCAAAAACTGAGAAGTCATCCATAAAGACTTCTATAAACCGTTCCACCATATCTCCAAAGATCGACATCATGCATCTCTGAAATGTGGGTGGTGCATTGCATAACCCAAAAGGCATCCTTTGGTAAGCAAATATGCCATATGGACAAGTGAAGGTCATCTTCTCTTGGTCCTCAGGAGCGATGGCAATCTGATTGTACCCTGAATACCTATCCAGGAAACAGTAACAGGCATGCCCTGCCAACCTCTCCAACATCTGATCAATGAAAGGAAGTGGAAAATGATCCTTCCTTGTCGCCTCATTCAATTTTTGGTAATCAATGCACACTCTCTAGCCCGTGACCGTCCTAGTTGGTATCAATTCATTACTCTCATTTTTATCACCGTGATACCTCCCTTCTTCAGAACCACTTGTACCGGGCTAACCCATGGACTATCGGAAATAGGATAAATTATTCTCGCATCTAGGAGTTTCACCACCTCTTTCTCACTACTTCCTTCATCGAAGGATTCAATCTTCGCTGTGGTTGCACCCTAGGCTTGATATCATCCTCCATGAGTATCTTATGCATGCAGAATAATGGTGAGATGCCTCTAATATCCGAAATAGTCCATCCAATTGCTAGTCTGTGTTCCCTTAACACCCTAATCAATCGCTCTTCTTCCAATTTGCTCAAATTTGAACTAATAATTACTGGGAAGGTCTCTGATTCCCCAAGATACACATATTTGAGGTGGGAAGGTAAAGGTTTCAACTCAAGTTTTAGAGGTTCTTCATTTTTTTCCTTTTCCTTCTCTTTTTCAAAATCAAATTCCTTAAATTCTCGATCTTGGCTCTCATCAATCGATTGAAGTGCTTCCAACAATCTAGCACATTCATTACTCGCCGACTCATCTACCTCTACTATTTTTGATTTGGCAATACAAGCTTCTAGAGGCAATTGTGGGGTGTTCTCTTCAATAGATTCTGCTACTAGTTTATCCACCACATCAACACTAAAACATGAATCTGATTCGGATGGAAACTTCATAGCCTCAAAGACATTGAAAGTTACTGTTTTATCTTGAACTCTCAATAGTAACTTCCCTTCTTGCACATCTATAAGTGCTCTTCCCGTGGCTAAAAATGGTCGGCCCAAAATAAGAGGAATTTCCTTATCCTCTTCCATGTCCAAAACAACAAAATCTACCGAAAAGATTATCTTATCTACTTTCACAAACACATCTTCCACTATCCCCCTCAGATGTTTTATGGACCTATTTGCAAGTTGTAATGACATGGTCGTTGGCTTCACTTCACCAATTCCCAATCTCCTGAAAACAGAAAAGGGCATTAAATTAATAATAGCACCTAAATCACATAAAACACGATCAAAAGTAATGTCTCCTATAATGTAAGGAATAGTAAAACTCCCTGGATCTTTGAGCTTCGGGGGTAACTTCTTCTGGAGAATGGCATTGCACTCTTCTGTGAGTATCACTGTTTCCTCATCCTCTAACTTCCTTTTGGTTGATAAAATTTCCTTAAGAAATTTCACGTAGCTCAACATCTGTTGCAATGCATCTGCAAAAGGAATGTTAATATGCAATTTTCTAAATATTTCAATGAATTTGGAAAACTGCTTATCCTGATTACTTCTGGTTCAACTGTAGCTTCTCTTTCTGTTCTTTCTTTGTTTAGTCTTCGAGTGGTTCTTTCAATCTCAGAATTAACCGGAACCATTGGCTGATGTCTTGCTCTTCACATAAACTACACAGAAAAATAGCAAGAGTGAAATCACACCAAACAAAGAAGAAAAATTACGAAAATTAAACAAATAACAATTAAGTAAAAAAATAACACTCCAATCTAGCTAACACGAGAAAATTTTAATGTTAACACAAAACTCAGTCCTCGACAACGGTGCCAAAAACTTGATGCGTGATTTCATAAACATGCAATATGTAGCAAGTATACTAGTCGCATAAGTAATAAAGTGTTGAGTGAGTATTGTTCCCACGAGGATTGGTTGCTAAGCACTAAATTTTCTACTGTTTTCAAGTTGGAGCAATCGAGCCGTTTGGATTAATGGGAGAAAATTAAACTTGAAACTAAAACAGAATTTCTAAATATTCAAAACTAAATTATGAAAGCAAGATTAAAAACAAGGTAATATCAGTTTAAAACAACGGGTAGGGTTTTGATTTCATTCAGACTCTGTGGATTAATTCTGTGGATTATGCTATTGTTACACTACAACATGCATGGATTGTAAACCGAATTCCCTAAGTTGTAAAACATACCTTCTCAGGCTATGTTTTCCTACTCTTCCCTATTAGACTTCCGCACCCAACAAATTGAAGATTAATAGTTCTAAGCTCATTAAGCACCTAGAATCCTAGATTGATTTCATTGATTCTTAAATCTATCTCTAGCATTTAATACTACAATGGTGATTACCCAAGAAGCCTAACATGAATTATTTCTCAATCTCATCATGTTCATCACATAAAAACAATAAATTCAGAATAACCCCACAATCATTGCAATAACATATGAAAATAATAAAAATCAATTGCTTAATCCATGAGAATCCGAACTACATCAAAATCCTAACCCAAAATGGGTTAGTTCATAGCTAAATCAACAACGCAAACAAAAGAAACGAAAAACCCAATGTTCAACATAATGAAAATAAGAGAAAGGACAAGAGATCTCCCCAAATGATGAAACCGCTGGTTTTAATCTCAAATCTTCACCCTTTTTAATCAAAGTTCACCCAAAATCAACCTAAGAAAATGAAAATAGTTGCCCTCTACTAAAAACGAACGACCTCTCAAAAAATGACTAAGTTTCTCTTTTATACCTAGCCTAAAAACCTAGGAAAATACATAAAAAATGAAACTGTGCGTTTTGGAATTCGCAGACTTCGCCGCGGCAAAGAAAGATTCTCGTCGTGGCGATGAAGTGAAATAGAACTCTCGTGTGCAACTCTCTTCGCCGCGGCGAACCTTCATATGGAATTCTGAATTTACAGAATTGCCCTCCGCTTGCTTCTTTGCTTGAATCTTTGATCTTCGACGCTCTCCTCATGGAAACAAGCTTCATAGTGCTCCACTCTGCTTTAGAACTTTCCCAACTTCTGAGATCCACTCACTTTTGAGTCCAAAAACTCCAATTCGCTCATTATTTGCATAAAATGTCCATTTTAGCTTGAAACACAAAATATAAAAGAATTAAGTGGCAATTCAGGTCAAAATGAACTAAGAAGTATATGAAATCCGACTAAAAAGTCTAATAAAAACAATATAATCCACGAATTATCAAACACAATTGTGGAAACTGGCACAGATAAAATGTCACATGCTATTTTGGCTACAATGGGGAATCAACTTGCATTTTGGTTCCACCATTGAAGCAAATCCATCTCGCGTTTCTCCCTCTTGGTCATGTAGGACATGTCCATTTGCAGATATCAGTGCAATTCGTTTGATCCATGTCTGTACGCACTGAAGCTGCTACTTCCACCACCACCGCTATAAAGTTCCATGTATGTTTACATGCTCGATCCCTGTTGACAAATGTCTTCATCAACTCCTTGCTGGTCCTAGTCGTCTCTGCTAGTCATTCCACTGTACTCATTTTCATATAAAGAAAAAAAGCTTTCCAATTTTCTGTTAAAATCTAGCAAATAAGAACTATAGTCATGTCCTAAATGCTCGCCTATCTCATTAACCATACAATTAATTACGTTTAATTTAAATATAGGATCTACAGTAAGACCTAATCCATATAAGAATGGAATTTCTAACCAATATTTCCAGTAGTTTGCTTCCATTTGTGAAACTATTTCCATTAAGTCTTCATTATAACTATGTTTAACAAAAGTTTTAGAAATTTGAAGTAAAATATCTAACCCTAAATTAGTAGTAGAATAATAAATACCACTTAGGGGATGTTTGGATCATATAATGTTTTATTATAGGGGAATATTATATTAGCAAAAAAAAAAATTCATCTTGAAGATTATTGGGAATGTTTAGAAATGTGTTTGGTTTGATCGAATAAATTGATGAATAATATATTTGGTTGGGAGGATAAATGGGTGGGTATGTTATATAGATTACTAAATTGGCCTCTTTTTTAAATATTAATATAATAGTAATTTTTATTATTATTTTTTAATCATTTCTTTTAACCCCCTACATTCGAAATTTTGCTAAAACAGCCCAACCATATAAAACTTTAATTTGTAGCAAAATCACCCCCACCTACCCCAAGCCATTGCTGACAACTGATAATCCGTGGATTATACAGTTTTCATTTGACCTTTTAGTCAGATTTCAGGTACTTTCTAGTGCATTTTGACCTGCATTGTTGCTTAATTCTTGACATTTTGTGTTTCAGGTTAAAATGGATATTTTGAGCAAATAAGGACAAAATTGGAAGTTTTTGACTCAGAAGTTAGCGGATCTCAGAAGATAGGAGAGTTCCGAAGTAAGATAAAGCACGATGAGGCTTGTTCCAAAGAGAGAGCACCAAGAATCGAAGAATCAAGCGAAGAAGCGAGCAGAGTGGCAGTTGTGTAATTTCAAAACGTTTCAAGAAGCTTTGACACGGCGAAGTAGGCCAGGGACGAGCGTGTCTGCTTCACTCTTCGCCGCAGCGAAGAAATCTTCTTCGCCGCGGCAACGGTCATTATTTTCAGTTTTGTTAAATGTACAGTTTTACTTTGTGCGTGTTTTTGGCTGGGTAATTAGGGTGAGGTATAAAAGAAACACTTAGCATTTTGCCCAGGGGTCTTCGTCTTTTAGGTTAAGCAGCTTTTACATTTTCTTTGGATAATTTTTTGAGTGATTTTGATTGTAACAAGGGTGAAGATTCGATTCTAACTAAGGGATTCATCTTTTGGGGAGATTTCTTATCTTTTATCTCATTTTCATTATGTTGAGCTTGATTGATTTCGTTATTCATTTTTGTATTGTTGATTTAGCTATGAACTAACCCATTTTGGGTTAGGGTTTTGATGGTAGTTCGGATTTTTAATGGGTTAAGGGTTTGATTGTATTATATTCATATGAGTATGATCTAGTTGTGTGTTTACTCTGAGTTTTAATGCTTTGTGTGATGAACATGATGAGATTGAGAAATGAATCATGTTAGGCTTCTTGGGTAGTCACCATTATAGTATTGGATGCTAGAGATAGATTCATGAATTAATGAAATCATTGTAGGATTTTTTTGCTTAATGAGTTTGGAATTGTTAACCTTCAAATTTTTGGGTGCGGAAGGTTAATAAGGATGAATAGGAAAACATAGCCCGAGAGGGTATGTTTAACACCGTAGTGGGTTCGATTTACAACTATTGTGTATGAATGTGAACGTAGTGTAATTTTTAGGTTTAACCCATAAAATCCAAATAAAGTCAAAACCCTACCCGTTTTGCTTGAATTGATTATCCGTATTTTCATTTTTGCATTCTTAGTTAAATTTTAGTTTAAAAGTTGTTGTTAAGTTTAATTAGAATTAGCTCCCATCAATCCAAAGTTTTCGGTTGCTCCAACTTGAAAACGGTAAAAAACTTAGTGCTTAGCTAACAATCCTCGTGGGAACGATACTCTACTCATCATTTTATTACTTGTGCGATTAGTATGCTTGCTATATTTGCATGTTGTAGGAAATACGCATCAAGTTTTTGGCGCCGTTGCCGGGGATTTGTTTTAAGTTAACATTGAGTCAGTCTATAGTTAGCTAGATTGGAGTTTTTAATTTTTTTTTTTTTTATGTTGTTTCATTTGGTTTGTGATCTCATGTTCTTTTAATTCTGTCTTTGTAGTTTATTCGAAGAACGAGACGTCAATCAATGGTTTCTGTTGATCTTGAGATTGAGAGAACTGTTCGACGACGTAACAGAGAGAGAAGAGAAAGAAAGGGTTTAGTTGTTAAAGCAGAAGACTTAGTTACTGAAATGGCTGAACAAGAAAACAGGACACTGAGGGAATTTTTAGTTCCCACAGTGAATGGAAGTGGGTCAAGTATTATAGACCTACTGTGCAAGCAAACAACTTCGAGATCAAGCCGGCTATCATCCAAATGATCCAACAGTCGGTTAGATTCAACGGTGATTTGAAGGAAGATCCGAATCAGCACATTGCAAATTTCCTGAAAATTTGTGACACCTTCAAGTCGAAGGGAGTGTCGGATGATGCTATTAGGCTGCGATTATTCCCATTCTCATTGGGAGATAAAGCCAAGGGGTGGTTAATGGCATTACCACCGGGAACTATAACAACATGGAATGATCTAGCACAGAAATTCTTGACCAAGTTCTTTCCTCCAACTAAATCAGCGAAATTGAGAAATGATATCACATCATTTCTACAAGATGATGCCAAGTCATTGTACGAGGCTTGGGAGAGATACAAGGAGTTGATGAGGAAATGTCCACACAATGGGTTGACAGTTCGGCTTCAGGTCCAAACTTTTTACGATGGATTGATGGGTAATGTGCAGACCATGGTGGATGCCACGTCAGGAGGGGCCTTGCAGAATAAGACACCAGAGGAGGCGTATGAGTTGCTTAAGGTTTTGGCAAGCAACCACTATCAAAGACCAAATGAGAGAGCCACAACAAGGAAATCTTCGGGTCTTCATGAAGTAGATGCCTTCACAGCCATCTCAGCCCAACTCACTGCACTTCAAAAATAGTTGGGAACTATTCAAGTAAACTCTATACAAGCACCTCAATTAACTTGTGATTTTTGCGCAGGGAACCATGTGAGCAGCGAGTGTCAAGTTGGGAACACCTTTGCTTTGTCATCTTCATCAACGGAGCAAGTGAATTACTTGGCAGGAAATCAGAGACAACCAAACAACCCGTACTCCAACACATACAACTCGGGGTGGAGAAATCATCCAAATCTGGCTTGGGGAAATCAGAACCAGCAAAATAACCAATGGAACCAGAGGCCAGTTCAAAATAACCAACCAGGGGTGACAAATCAACCGGGAGATCAAAGGGTGACAAAGTTGGAGGATATGTTTGGTAAATTTATGCAGGAGACTACGGGATTCATGAAAGAGACGAAGACGAATTTTAGAAATCAAAGGGCGTCCATTCGAAATCTTGAAGTACAGATGGGCCAATTGGCCGAAAAGCTTAATGAGAGACCACAAGGTTCCTTACCAAGCAATACAGTAACCAACCCACGCGAGCAAGCGAATGCCATAATGTTGAGAAGTGGGACAGTTTTGGAAGAGGTAGAGCAAGCTACAAAGGAGGTTGAGCAAACCGGAAATGAAGCTTTTGATGAGGAAGTTGATGAAGAGATAGTTGCTGAAGAGAACCCAAGTGGTTTAGAAGAAGAGAAAAAGAAAAAGGAGGAAAGGCAAAAGAAGAAGGAGAAATTGCCATTCCCCGAGATACCACCAGAGTTGGCACATCACACCCCACCTATGCTTTTTCCTCAAAGATTGAAGAAAAAGAATCAGGATAAGCAATTTTCAAAGTTTATTGAAATTTTTAAAAAATTGCATATTAACATTCCTTTTGCAGATGCATTGCAGCTGATGCCGAGCTATGCGAAGTTCCTAAAGGAAATCTTGTCCAACAAAAGGAAGTTAGACGATGAGGAAACGGTGATGCTCACGGAGGAGTGTAGTGCCATCCTCTAGAAGAAGCTACCTCCAAAGCTCAAAGATCCAGGGAGTTTTACTATTCCCTGTATTATAGGAGATATTACATTTGATCGTGTTTTGTGTAATCTAGGAGCTAGCATTAAATTTAATGCCTTTTTCTGTTTTCAGGAGATTGGGCATTGGTGAAGTGAAGCCAACGACCATGTTGTTGCAATTAGCGGATACGTCAATAAAACACCCAAGGGGGATAGTAGAGGATGTGTTGGTAAAGGTGGGAAAGATAATTTTTCCAGTAGATTTTGTGGTGTTGGACATGGAAGAGGATAAGGAAATTCCTCTGATTTTGGGCTGACCATTCTTAGCCACGGGGAGAGCACTTATTGATGTACAAGAAGGAAAGTTATTGTTAAGGGTTCAAGATGAAACAGTAACTTCCAATGTTTTTGAGGCGATGAAGTTTCCGGCTGAAATGGATTCATATTTTAGTGTCGATGTGGTGGACAAATTGGTGGAGGAATCTATGGAAGAAAGCACCCCACAATTACCTCTAGAAGCTTGTATATCCAAATCAAAAACAGTAGAGGTAGAAGAGTCGGCGAGTAATGACTGTGCTAGGATGTTAGAACCACTTCAACCGATTGATGAGAGTCAAGATATTGAATTTGAGGAGTTTAATTTTGATAAGGAGAAGGAAAAGGAAAAAAATGAAGAACCTCCAAAGGTTGAATTGAAACCTTTACCTTCTCACCTCAAACATGTTTATCTTGGAGACTCAAAAACCTTCCCAGTGATCATTAGTTTAGATTTGAGTACATTAGAGGAAGAGCGGTTGATTAGGGTATTGAGGGAACATAGACTAGCAATTGGATGGACAATCTCGGACATTAGAGGTATTTCGCCATCATTTTGCATGCATAAGATACTCATGGAGGATGATTTTAAGCCTAGGGTGCAACCACAATGGAGACTGAATCCTTCGATGAAAGAAGTGGTTAGGAAAGAGGTGGTAAAACTTTTAGATGCGGGGATTATTTATCCCATTTTCGATAGCCCATGGGTGAGCCCAGTACAAGTGGTTTCGAAGAAGGGAGGTATCACGGTGGTAAGGAATGAGAGTAAAGAGTTGATACCAACGAGGACGGGACAGGCTGGAGAGTAAGCATTGATTATCGTAAATTGAATGAGGCGACAAGGAAGGATCATTTTCCATTACCGTTCATTGATCAAATGTTGGAGAGGTTGGCAGGACATGCCTATTATTGTTTCTTGGATGGGTATTCAGGATATAACCAAATTGCCATCGCTCTGGAGGATCAAGAGAAAACGACCTTCACTTGCCCCTACGGCACCTTTGCGTACCGTAGGATGCCTTTTGGGTTATGCAATGCCCTAGCAACATTTCAAAGATGCATGATGTCAATCTTTGGAGACATGGTGGAACGGTTTATAGAAGTCTTCATGGATGACTTCTCAGTTTTTGGTTCATCATTTGATAGCTGTCTAACTAATCTTTCTTCTGTTTTGCAGTGATGTAAGGAGACAAACTTGGTGCTGAATTGGGAGAAATGTCACTTCATGGTCCAAGAGGGGATAGTGCTCGGGCATAGGATCTCCAAGGAAATCTCCATGACTTCTATTACTTTTCTTCTCCCACATTCTCAACTAATTATGGGTGGAATGACCATTTTGCCCTTAAGCAGTTTTCTAGAATTTTCTAAAAACTTCCAGCAAATTCTTTGCCCCGGCAAAATTTTTCTTCACCTCGTGAGACATTTCAGACATCATTGCCATAGTGAACTTCTTTCCTGCTGCGGCGAAGTCTGTATTTCTAAAAGCACGATTTGGGCAGTGGTACAATGCTGCGGCGGCAAAACTCCTTTGCCGCGGCAAAGTCTACAATTCTAATTTTTCATCTTTCACCTGGCAACAGTAAACAAGGCACATTAAAACATAAATAACGTACTCCATATTGGTGTTACAACATCCATGTAGAAGAGCCCCACAACAGGGCCAATAAAAGCTGTGAGAAATATTGGTCACGCGGAAGACCCGACTCGCGTATTAAAAATTGGCAACAGTTTGGTAAAGAAATGCTGACAGTCTAGTAGGTTTCTAAAGAAAAATCTCGATGTATTCACATGGGTACACGTTGATATGGTTGGGATCAACCCTGAGAAAATGTCCATAGATTGAACATCACCCTAGCACTCGACTAATCAAACAAAAAAAGAAGATCTATGGATGTAGGCGCTCTAAACGCTTAAGGATGATTGACAAACTCTGGTCATCAACTTCATCAAAAGGTAAAATCCCGAAACTGGCTCACCAACCTAGTCTTGGTGAAAAGTCGAATGGCAAGTGGCAAACTTGCGTGAACTTCACAAACTATAGCAAAGCTATCCCAAGACAGCTTTCTGCTACCCAGATCGACTAATTAGTAGATGCGATAGAAGGAATGCACAACTCAGCTTCATGGATGCATATTCGGATAAACCAAATCCTGATGTATCAGCTCGATGAAGAACAAACCTCATTTATTACTGACCAGGGTACTTACCATTACAAGGTTATGTTGTTTGGCTTGAACAATACTGGGGTACCTACCGCGTTTGGTGAACAAGATGTTCACTGAGCAATCGGTGAAACAATGGGGGTACATATCGACAACATGCTCATAAAATCAAAGGTGTGCCAAAAGCCATATTGAGCACTTGGGAAATGTTCGACATCTTCAGAAAATACAGAATGAACTTATCCTCTGAAGTGCATTTTTCGAGTAAGCTGCAAAGTTTCTAGGTTCCTAGTAAATCAACAGGGTGTCGAAGCCAACCTAGAAAAAGATTCAACTCTCTTGGACATGAAAAGCCTGACTAGCATATGGCAGATTTAGAGTTTGACAGGGCGTGTGGCCTGCACTTAATAGATTTGTCTTTCAAGCGACGGACAGGTGACTACCATTCTTCAAAACTCTAAAGGGAATAAGGGTTTCAAATGGATGAGGAGGTGCGAGAAAGCATTCAAGAATTGAGAAGCATTTGGGGTAGCCTCCTTTGCTATCAAAGCTCATCCAGGGCGAGCCTTTGCTTTTGTACTTTGGTTGTCTAAGTTCGTGATCACAGCGACTTTGGTACTTGAAGAAGCGAGAGTGCAATGGTCTATGTACTACGTGAGCAAGGTTGCTCGAGCTGAAACAAGGTACCCTGAGATGGAAATGCTTGCCTACGCACTATCATTGCTGCTCGGAAGCTGCGACCTTATTTTCAAGTGCACTCTCCATTCATGTCGGACTAACTTTCCATAAAGGAAGATTATGTAATGCTTGAGGCATCGGCATTTGATAATCCATGGATTATACATTTTTCATTAGACTTTTTATCTGAGTTTCAGGTACTTTGGTGCATTTTGACCTGAATTGTTGCTTAATTCTTTACATTTCCTGTTTCAGGTTAGAATGGACATTTTTGAGCAAATGAGGACAAAATTGGTTATTTGTGACTCAAAGTTAGCGGATCCAGAAGTAAAGTGAGTTTTGAAGTAGGATAAGCCCGATGAGGCTTTTCAAAGGAGAGCACTAAGAATCGAAGAATCAAGCAAAGATGCAGCAGAGTGGCAGTTCTGTAATTTCAGAACTTTTCAAGAAGCTTCGCTGCGGCGACAGTCGTAATTTCTAGCTTTGTAAAATGCACAGTTTTACTTTGTGCGGTTTTTCTGAGAAATTTGGGCGAGGTATAAAAGAAACACTTAACCTTTTTGCCCAGGGTCTCCAGGAAGTAGGGTTAGCAACTTTTGCATGTTTTTGGATTAAGCTTGGAGAGATTTAGCAATTAGAAGGGTGAAGATGGGATTTTGAACCAAGGGATTCATCATTTGGGGAGATTTCTTGTCCTCTCTCTTACTTTTCATTATGTTGAACTTGACTATTATCGTTTTTCATGGTAGTGTTAATTGGGCTATGAACTAACCCATTTTGGGTTAGGGTTTTGATTGTAATTTCGGATTTTCTAATAGGTTAAGTTATTGATCATGTTATGTTCATAGACTATGCTTTGATTGTGTGTTTGCTCTGAGTTTAAATGTTTTATGTGATGAACATGATGATTGAGAAATGATTCATGTTAGGCCTCTTGGGTAATCATCATTATGTATTGGATGCTAGAGATAGATTCAACAATTAATGAAATCATTGTAGGATTCTTATGCTTAATGAGTTTGGAATTGTTAACTTTCAAATTGTTGGGTGCAGAAGTTAAAAAGGAAGAATAGGAAAACATTGCCTGAGAAGGTATGTTTAACACTTGTGGTTCGGTTTACAACCATGCATATGAATGTGATGTAGTGTAATTTTTAGGTTTAACTCATAAATCTGAATGAAGTTAAACCCTACCCGTTTTACTTGAATTGATTACTATCCTTGTTTTCATCTTGCATTCATAGTTAACTTTAGTTTAAAATTTATTGTTCAGTTTATAGAAATAGCTCCTATCAATCCAAGATTTCGGTTGCTCCACTTGAAACGGTAAATACTAGTGCTTAGCTACCAATCCTCGTGGGAACGATACTCACTCATCATTATATACTTCTCGTTAGTATACTTGCTACATATTGCATGTTGTGGAAAACGCATCAAGTTTTTGGCACCGTTGCCAGGGATTTGTTTTAAGTTAACATTGAGTCTGTCTATAGTAGCTAGATTGGAGTTTTTTATTTTTTTTTTTAATTTTCAGTTGGTTTGTGATCTCACTTTCCTTCAATCTGTTTTTTGCAGTTTATGCGAAGAACGAGATGTCAACCAGTGGTTCCTGTTGATCTTGAGATTGAAAGAACCATTAGACGTAGGGGTGGAAAAAAAAAATCTGAAAACCGAACCGGACCGGAAACCGGACCGAAACCGGACCGAAAATTCGGTTTTTTTCTGGATTTCGGTTCGGTTTCGGTTCGGTATTTAAAAAAACCGGATATTCGTTTCGGTTTTCGGTTTTTTTAAAAAGAAAACCGGTTACCCGAAACCGGTTTTATAAACCGAAATGTTTAAAATTATTGCATTTTTTTTTTTACATTTTTATTTTGCATTTGCATTTGGCATTTGCAATTCCAAACCCTAAAACGCTTTTACTGTTTTACACTTTCAGTCTCTCAGACTCTCACACTCACAGTCTCAACTCTCACAGTCTCACGTCATCTCACTCAGTCAGTCAGTCTCACTGTCTCAGACTCAGACACTCACTTCAGACTTCACTACCTTCACGGCTTCACCTTCAGTCTTCATCAGTCTTCACTACTCAGTCAGTCAGTCTACTCCATTCTCCATTCTCCATCTCGGCAGACGGCAGCTCCACTGCTCCAGTACGAGTCGTCGAGTCTACTCCAATCTTCACTCTCCACTCTCCTCACTCGGCAGACGGCAGCTCCACTGCTCCAGTACGAGTCTACTCCATCTCTCCACTCTCCACTCGGCAGACGGCAGCTCTACTCTCCAGCTCGGCAGACGGCGCTCTACTCTCCAGCTCGGCAGACGCAGCTCCACTGCTCCAGTACGGTAGTACTCAGATCTCAACGCACTCGCGCCGGCGCCGGTACTACAGTCACCTCAGACCCCAGTACCGTTAGTCTCTCTCTCACACTCTCAGAGTCTCTGTCTCAGTTGTCAGTTCTCACGCCAGTCACGTGGTCACGCGGTCACGCCGGAGTCTCTCACTCTCAGTTCTCTAGATCTGTCGCTAGTCGCGGCACATTCTTCTTCCTTCACCAAGTCTCCACGTCATCGTCTGTCTCCGTGGGTGAGCAATTCTTCTTTGGCTTTTTTTTTTTGTATTTGTTGGTGAGTCGGTGACCATTGACGGGATGAGGCAGGCTGATAATTATTTTTTTTAAAAGAAAAAAACTCAATTTTAGGCTTATCTCAAATAGTATTAAGGGAAATTCCAAGAAACAAAGATTAAAGAAGGTTTTCAAGAGAGTTATATCAATTTATCGTGGCAATAAATCGGTGTAAGGGTTAAAGAAATGGATTCAGAGAGAAACAATGAGAGTGTGAGCGGGAGTACCACTACTGTGATGTAAACATGAGCTTGAACAATGAAGGTGGTGTGATTGTGATGATGGATGACGAATTTTCAATGAAGAGTCAGATCTTCAGTGGGCACAAGGGAAAGCCGGTGGATTGATATGGGAGGCTGGGAGCTATCCTTTTGTGTCTACTGTCTATATGATTGTTGGAATGATAATGTATATACTTTGACAGTAATATGAAAAATTGAAAATCCCATTCATCTGTTTCCAGATTCTATTTTTATGCTTTAGAGGTATTATTTATATATTTGAGAAGTGCTTATTTTTGGATAAGTTTAGTAGCTTTTGATGAGTTCTAAAGTTAAAGTGCTTCTTTGGGCTCCAGTATGCCAGTATGGACTTTTGATGTGTTTTTTTTAATATTACTCAGTAATCAAAATAATTATATTTAGAAGACGTAACATATTACTTAGGATGGCAATGCTTGTATCAGGGACGGCTCTGGTGCCAAAACTTCTTTAATTTCTGGTCTTTTGTGTAATAAAGAATAGAGGCCTTTTGGGTGTTTGATTGTTTGTGGTTGCTGCCTAAGTATTGATTATTTATGTGTTATTTTTTTTGTGAATTCTAGTTCTCAAATATAACGGTGCAATCCTATTGAAGGACTGAAAGAGTCATACGAGAAGTTGTCCTCCCCTGGGTAATTTAATTACTTCTTTTTTAGTATAATTGTATTTTATTTTGTCATTATTTTTTATTGATTTTGTGTATAATTAATCGTTTCAGGAATTCAAGTGCGAAAGTCCCAAGTACTGCTGATTTAAATGGTTAGTGAGCTTTATTACATTGGTATTTTTGTGTACATGTTAAATGTTAGTTATTTCCAATCCAATTCCAATGTCAATTTTCGGTTATATCCCTTTGATTGTTACAAGATTTCGCTTCTTAAATTAATATAAGTGCATGGTGCCTTAGACTATTGGGCATTGACTAACCACAAATAGTTAATGCATCTTCCTTTTTTATGCCTTGTAAGATATCTTCGACTAGTGAGAACAACACACCCACTTTTGACACTTCACATCACACTGAAGCACCTACACCAAGACCACCCATCCCTTTAGTCCCAAACGTGCGAAATCGACTATTAGTAGGAAGAAACATCTGAAATGTGGGATCACTTCAACAAAATAGTGTGGAATAAGGATGATTTGACGGCAACATGTAACTATTGTGGGAATGTTCTTGCTTGCCCAAGTAAAAGTGTACAAGTTGTCTACGTAACCACTTAAGTATGTGTAAAGTATCCTTTGAATGTGGTGGATAGGAGACAGAAGACGTTATTCTTTCAGCAAGCATCACGTTGCCTCTCAAGTGAGGTTGCCACCTCTACACAATCTGCATTGTTGTCATGGAAATCTGATCAGATTTTATTAGACAACGTGCCCAAATGATCATTTCGATGAGCTACCGTTTAATTTTGTGGAGCGTGAGGGGTTTCGCCGTGTGATGACTGCGGCACAACCTAGTTTCAAATGCCCTCCCGTGACTGTGGCTACAGATTGTTTAAAGATTATATTGATGAGCGTGAAAAGCTAAAGAAGTTTTTTAGTAAGTTCAACACACAGTTTGTCTCACTACTGATACGTGGACAAGTTGTCAGAACCTCAACTATATGTGTCTTACGGCTACTTCTCGATGACGATTGGCAACTACACAAAGGATTTTGAACTTTTGTCCTATAGTAGTCATAAAGGTTTAATCATTGGGAAGGCAGTGGAGAGATGCTTGCTTGATTGGGGTATTTTCTAAAGTATTAACAGTAACGTTGACAATGCAAGTTCTAATGATGTGGGTATAAGCTATCAGGACTCGGTTATCAAGTTGGCAGGGAAATTCTTGGGTGGTCAATTTCTTCACATGAGATTGTTGTGCACACATACTAAGTTTGATTGTAAAGAGGGGTTAAAAGATATGATGACTCCATATTTAGAATTCGTGCTGCAGTGAGATTGTGAGGTCTCTCCAGCAGGTTAATGAGATTTATGGAGTGTGTGGAAAGAAAAAATTGAAAGTAAGAGTCATTTGGTGCTTGATGTAGAAACAAGGTGGAACTCTACTTATTTGATGTTGGATACTGCAGTTAAATTCCAGAAAGCATTTGAATTAATGGAAATAGAAGATAGTAAGTACAAAGATGAGCTTTCTAGTGGGGACAGGTCAAAGGGTTTGCCTACTCCAGTGATTGGAATATGCTCAGTACTTGTTACCGTTTCTGAAAATTTTCTATGATGCTACCATACGTGTGTCGGGCTCTTTTATGTAACTGGTAATCAGTACATGCGACAGATATATTGCATTGGATGAAGATTACAGAATGGTCTTATGTCATGATCTTGCTTAAGTTCTATGGCGATAAGGATGAAGGGAAAATGTGACAAATATTGGTCGAATGTTGATAATTCAACATAATGTTATTCATTGCAGTTGTTTTAGACCCTAGGGACAAGTTGATATGTTAATTGGTGATTGGTGAGTCCTATGATGCTTTAACTGCTGATAATTTGAAGAAAAGTGATGGACCTTTGTTGTCTTTATTTAACCATTATAATTTGTGTAAGGTGGCTGGGGCTCCTACTACGCAATCAAGTCAGCAATCTTCAGGTGCAAGTGCACTTGATAATCGTGATGGTAATATTGATCCTGAAGATTACATGAGGTTAAGTTTAAAAGGAGAAAGATGGAAAACCAAGCTAATCAGCCTAAATCAGAGTTGGATATATTTAGGTGATGACGTTGAAGATACACTGACAAGACATTTGATCTCTTGAAATGGTGGAAGATGAATTCAACAAAATATCCTATTATCTCTTCGATGGCACGAGATGTTTTGGCTATTCCCGTTTACATGTTGCATCTGAGTCGGCTTTTAGTACGGGGGTCGTGTATTGGATCCATTTCGTAGCTCTCTTACTACGAAAATGGTGGAAGCTCTTCTCTCACCAAGATTGGATTCGGACTACGCGTGCACCATTAGCCATTGAGGACACCTTGGATGAGTTACGAAAATTGAGTCGGGTAAAATTTTTGCTTTACTTTCAATTAATTAATTATGTATGTGTTGGATTTGTTAATTATACTTTCAATTATTTAATTATGTGTTTATCCAACTTTTTGTAGAATTTCCATCTTCAAGAGTAGAAAGTACTCGTTCCTCAACTAATTGATTGAAGGGCAATCCAAATTTCCAATAACGAGGTATATACTATGATTTTATTTAGTTTTATTTGTTCTTTTATTTACTAATTTCTAGATTTGATTGGACAAACTTATAAAAGAAAGAAATTTAAAATGGAGCTATCTAACAAGTTGTGGACCTTTTTTGTTTTGACAGTTGACATTTGACAATGGTTGGAATGTGCTTGCAGTTGGACAGTTATTGCTTGCTTGGAGGCCTCTTTTAAAATCATTTTTGTGGATTTGTTATATTTAGATTTGTCTTTGTAACTTTCTTTGTATATCTTCTCATTTGCATTTCATTATTTGATTTGGAAATGTGCTTGTTAGTACTTAGGTTTGTTTTGTGGAATGTGTTTTATTATGTTTGTTTGTGGAAATGTTTTTGCTAGTTTTAATTTTATTTGTTTGTTTTTTGGAAATGTGTTTGCTAGTTTTAATCATGTTTTGATTTGGATTTTGTTGAAATATGTTTCTTATTTTATTCATTTCATGTGTTTGATTTGTAATTTTAGGATGTGGAAATGTGTTTATTTGTTTGATTTTGTGGAAACTAAGTTGGCAACAGAGACTATTTTTTTGTTTGTAGTTTTTGTATATTTTAGTTTGTAATTGAGTTGTGGTCATATCTTTGTTTTTGTAATCTTTGATTTGTAATTTAAAATTTTATATTTTGATTTTGATGTACTCAAATTATATGAATTCAAATTCAATTACAATAAATAATGTTATAATGTAATTGAATTTACAGTAAATATAGTTTATACTTAAGTGTTAAAAAAAAATAGAAACCTGGAAAAAAGTGCAAAGTGAGTAGTGTGTGAAATGGCCGAACCCAATTAATTTTATTAACCGGTTTAAAAAACCGGTTACCCGGTTAACCGAACCGATTTTTCGGTTCGGTTTATAACCGTTTATAACCGAAACCGGACCGGTTTCGGTTTAGTTTTTTGTAAACCGAAAACCGTTCGGTTCAAGAATCCGGTTAACCGGTTCGGTTAACCGGATTTTTCCACCCCTAATTAGACGACGTAACAGAGAAGGAAGAGAAAGAGAGGATTTAGTTGTAAAAGCAGAAGAAATAGTTGTTGAAATGGCTGAACAGAAAACAGGACACTGAGGGAATTTTCAGTTCCCACAGTGAATGGTGTGGGTCGGATTCTATACCTCGTTGCAAGCAAACAACTTCGAGATCAAGCTGGCAATCATCCAAATGATCCAACAGTCGGTTAGATTTAATGGTGATTTGAAGGAAGATCCGAATCAGCACATTGCAAATTTCTTAGAAATTTGTGAACCTTCAAGTCGAACGGAGTGTCGGATGACACTATTAGGCTGCGTTATTCCCATTCTCATTGGGAGATAAAGCCAAGGGGTGGTTAATGGCATTACCACCAGGAACTATCACAACTTGGAATGATCTAGCACAGAAATTCTTACCAAGTTCTTTCCTCAGCTAAATCAGCAAAATTGAGAATATATCACATCATTTCTACAAGATGATTCGAGTCATTGTATGAGGCTTGGGAAGATATAAGGATTAATGAGGAAATGTACACCATGGGTTGCCAATTTGGCTTCAGTCCAAACTTTCTACAATGGATTGATGGGTAATGTGCAGACCATGGTGGATAAGCTTCAGAAGGGCTTTGTAGAATAAGACACCAGAAGAGGCCTATGAGTTGCTTGAGGTTTGGTAAACACAACTATCAAAGCCCAAATAGAGAGCACAACAGGAAATCTTCGGGCTTCATAATTGATGCCTTCAACCCATCTCAGCCCACTCACTGCACTTCAAAATATTTGAGAACTATGCAGGTAAACTCTATTCAAGCACCTCAACTAATATGTGAGTTTGTGTAGGAAACCATGTGAGTAGCTTTTGATAATTTTTCAAAAATAACATGATATCAACCAAATACATGTTATTGTTCATACAATAAACTATAAAAATTTGATACTTGAGGCTCTGATACCACTATTAGTGAATGACCTAGTTACGCAGTGGAAAACAAAAAACATAAACTACATGGATTGTTCCTTAGAACCAAGATCCGGGTACAAAAATCACTGTTTACACAAAATAATCAAATCTACAAAAAAATCAGTTCAAGGTTTAAGAAACATACGCACGTTTGGAGGCTCCTCCAAATTTGTCAATGAACGTTTTTGCTACCGACCCAAGTGTAGGACCGAACCCACGTAGTCCACACGAAGACAATCACAAAAAACTAAGGAGGGATTTGCTAGATCCTCCTTAGCCTTAAGAACAAAGAAGAAAATCAAAGAAAACTTTGATTCTTTGCAAAAGCAAAACTGGCGTGAGAGTGAGAGTGAGCGTGTTTTGGGGCTGTGTATTCTCCTTTTCAATGAAAGAATGAATGAATGAAAAGTCTCTCTCATTTTCCAACTAAAACCTTTTCTTTTATAGTCAAATTTCAATTGCCCTATTCCCATAGGGAATAGGCTTGGGCTCCAACCCAAACACCTCATGCTACCAAACACTCCCAATTAGATATTTATTTTATTTCATCATTATCTTTAATTAAAATCAATTAATATATATTAACATTTAACAATAATGATAATTTATTTAAATATATGCTAACACATATTTAAATGTAATTTCACTTATTTAGTTTTTCTAACAAATTAAATAAAAGGCTACGACCTCAGCAAATTTAATTGCACTGTGAAATTACCAAAATACCATTTCGCCCAAAAAGACCAAAACACCATTCTTTCTTCCTAAGTCTTAAATTATCTTCTATGTGTGTGACCCATAGGCTCCTCATCATACCAGTAGTGTATAGTATCGTGATTAACACCAATTAATCGTCTCACTAATATACACCAAGATTGACCCCTAGCAAGGCATCATGGCCACCCGATAGATTCGGATTCAGTAAAGTAACTGCCTATCAATGATGTGGTTACCGTACAATTTGATCATTTCATCATACGTTATCTCGACTAGAAGAAGGCATAGAAATAGTGTCAACCTTCGGTTACTCTCGATATTATGTATTCAGTTTTTGGACCAACGACCTGTATTATAAACTGGATAGAGCAACAACTCAATCCCACTGTGGCCACAGTTTTAGTGTCATTGCCATCTACTGAATTGCGCCGTGAGATAACTTCTCCTGTACCCGGGAGTGATGAATCCTTTGTCAATCCACCATAGTCTTGATACACTTCTTGATACAGCCAATCACCACCGTATTGAGAGCTCTGAATAGAACTGCGTTAGGCTAGTGTCAAACTACACCAATCGGTGCACAAGGTGCTCTGGTGATATGTTGCACCAGGCTGTCACCAAACAACCTTGACAAGTGAGATCAGTCACTGTCTTTCGACAAGGTCGTTCAACATTATGATAGTCTTACCATATTATATGTGCCCTTACTTCAGAATAATACTGGGGCTAAGGACGTTTCTAGAATGGCCACCATATGTGCTCATAGGGTTCTCACTATCAAGATTGAAAAACTTGATACCCTCGTCATGGTTCTACCATTGTAAGGACATATATCAATACATATTACAATAATAATGATTTACGCGATATAGAATAAAATGCCTTTTATTGATTAATGAACATTATTACAAAGAGTCAATTCTACAATAATTGATTAGCTTTAGGGCATCTACCCTAACACAAGTGGTATTCACAAAAAGCACTAAATTAGCTACACCTATCTCTTTTTTCTAGCTACCAAAATTTGGAGCACAATTCTCTAAAATTAACTTCAAACCTGGCCAGGAAATTCACACTTCAAAATTCTGTTCCAACTCTTTTATAACTGCTTTAAACTTCTACCAAATCATCTCATGCTAAACACTACTTCTCGTGGTGGAATTCTAACCAACACTCAACATCAATTCCATCAACAATTCTCAACATTCAAGCACATAAATACATATAAATATTTCTCTGCACAATTCTTGCTTAATCATGACTAGGGTTGGATTTACTTACTTTGAACTTGAGTAGTTCCACACTAGAACCTCTCCCTTTGGTAGACTTCCTCTTCCTCTAAAACCCTAAGCATATAAACTATAAGAATTCAACACTTTTAAAAAAAAAAAAAATTAATCTTACATCTTGGTGCAAGAATCTTACCTTTGGATGCTTAGGATTAAAAATCTACCAAAATCCAACCAAAATCCTATAAATTTCCTTGGAAATTTGGTGAAGAAAATTGAGAAAATTGAGAGAATTGGGGATAAAGGTGGCGTGTGAGGGAGTAGAGAATGGTAGGGTTTCAATTCTTGAACCCTTAATATCACATAATATTACTTATACTTTCCCATTTTGCCCTTATGCTTTCTATGAATTTCTATCTTTGCCCTTTAGTCAATTACAATAATACCCTCATCTCCATGAACTTCTATTACTTTTCATTCTCCACATTCTCAACTAATTATGGGTGGAATGACCATTTTGCCCTTAAGCAAGTTTTCTAGAATTTTCTAAAAACTTCCAGCAAATTCTTTGCCCCGGCAAAAATTTTTCTTCACCTCGGTGAGACATTTCAGAGCATGCATTGCCATAGTGAACTTCTTTCCTTGCTGCGGCGAAGTCTGTAATTCTAAAAGCACGATTTGGGCAGTGTGTACAATGCTGCGGCGGCAAAACTCCTTTGCCGCGGCAAAGTCTACAATTCTAATTTTTCAATCTTTCACCTTGCAACAAGTAAAACCAAGGGCATTAAAACATAAATAACGTACCTCAATATGGGTGTTACAACATCCATGTAGAAGAGCCCACAACAGGGCCAATAAAAGAGCTGTGAGAAATATTGGTCAGCGAGGAAGACCCGACTCGCGTATTAAAAATTGGCAACAGTTTGAGTAAAGAAATGGCTGACAGTCTAGTAAGGTTTCTAAAGAAAAATCTCGATGTATTCACATGGGTACACGTTGATATGGTTGGGATCAACCCTGAGAAAATGTGCCATAGATTGAACATCAACCTAGCAACTCGACTAATCAAACAAAAAAGAAGATCTATGGATGTAGGCGCTCTAAAGCGCTTAAGGATGAAGTTGACAAACTCTTGGTCATCAACTTCATCAGAAAGGTAAAATACCGAAACTGGCTCACCAACCTAGTCTTGGTGAAAAGTCGAATGGCAAGTGGCAAACTTGCGTGAACTTCACAAACTTAAGCAAAGCTTATCCCAAAGACAGCTTTCTGCTACTCCAGATCGACTAATTAGTAGATGCGATAGAAGGGAATGCACAACTCAGCTTCATGGATGCATATTCGGGATAAAACCAAATCCTGATGTATCAGCTCGATGAAGAACAAACCTCATTTATTACTGACCAGGGTACTTACCATTACAAGGTTATGTTGTTTGGCTTGAACAATACTGGGGTAACCTACCAGCGTTTGGTGAACAAGATGTTCACTGAGCAAATCGGTGAAACAATGGGGGTACATATCGACAACATGCTCATAAAATCAAAGGTTGCCAAAAGCCATATTGAGCACTTGGGGGAAATGTTCGACATCTTCAGAAAATACAGAATGAGACTTAATCCTCTGAAGTGCATTTTTCGAGTAAGCTCGAAAAAGTTTCTAGGCTTCCTAGTAAATCAACAGGGTGTCGAAGCCAACCTAGAAAAAGATTCAAGCTCTCTTGGACATGAAAAGCCTGACTAGCATATGGCAGATTTAGAGTTTGACAGGGCGTGTGGCCTGCACTTAATAGATTTGTCTTTCAAGCGACGGACAGGTGACTACCATTCTTCAAAACTCTAAAGGGAAATAAGGGTTTCAAATGGATAGAGGAGTGCGAGAAAGCATTCCAAGAATTGAAGAAGCATTTGGGGTAGCCTCCTTTGCTATCAAAGCTCATCCAGGGCGAGCCTTTGCTTTTGTACTTATTGGTGTCTAAGTTCGTGATCAACGCGACTTTGGTACTTGAAGAAGCGAGAGTGCAATGGTCTATGTACTACGTGAGCAAGGTTGCTCGATGCTGAAACAAGGTACCCTGAGATGGAAATGCTTGCCTACGCACTAGTCATTGCTGCTCGGAAGCTGCGACCTTATTTTCAAGTGCACTCCATTCATGTGCGGACTAACTTTCCATTAAGGAAGATTATGTAGATGCTTGAGGCATCGAGCAGGTTGATAATCCATGGATTATACAGTTTTCATTAGACTTTTTATTCGGATTTCAGGTACTTTCTGGTGCATTTTGACCTGAATTGTTGCTTAATTCTTTACATTTCCTGTTTCAGGTTAGAATGGACATTTTTGAGCAAATGAGGACAAAATTGGTTATTTGTGACTCAGAAGTTAGCGGATCTCAGAAGTTAAGTGAGTTTTGAAGTAGGATAAAGCACGATGAGGCTTGTTCCAAAGGGAGAGCACTAAGAATCGAAGAATCAAGCAAAGATGCAAGCAGAGTGGCAGTTCTGTAATTTCAGAACTTTTCAAGAAGCTTCGCTGCGGCGACAGTCGTAATTTCTAGCTTTGTAAAATGCACAGTTTTACTTTGTGCGGTTTTTCTGAGAAATTTGGGGCGAGGTATAAAAGAAACACTTAACCTTTTTGCCCAGGGTCGTCCAGGAAGTAGGGTTAGCAACTTTTGCATTGTTTTTGGATTAAGCTTGGAGAGATTTAGCAATTAGAAGGGTGAAGATTGGATTTTGAACCAAGGGATTCATCATTTGGGGAGATTTCTTGTCCTCTCTCTTACTTTTCATTATGTTGAACTTGACTATTATCGTTTTTCTTATTTGTAGTGTTAATTGGGCTATGAACTAACCCATTTTGGGTTAGGGTTTTGATTGTAATTCGGATTTTCTAATAGGTTAAGTTATTGATCATGTTATGTTCATATGACTATGCTTTGATTGTGTGTTTGCTCTGAGTTTTAAATGTTTTATGTGATGAACATGATGAGATTGAGAAATGATTCATGTTAGGCCTCTTGGGTAATCATCATTATAGTATTGGATGCTAGAGATAGATTCAACAATTAATGAAATCATTGTAGGATTCTTATGCTTAATGAGTTTGGAATTGTTAACTTTCAAATTGTTGGGTGCAGAAGGTTAAAAAGGAAGAATAGGAAAACATTGCCTGAGAAGGTATGTTTAACACTTTAGTGAGTTCGGTTTACAACCAATGCATATGAATGTGAATGTAGTGTAATTTTTAGGTTTAACTCATAAAATCTGAATGAAGTTAAAACCCTACCCGTTTTACTTGAATTGATTACTATCCTTGTTTTTCATCTTGCATTCATAGTTAACTTTAGTTTAAAATTTATTGTTCAGTTTAATTAGAAATAGCTCCTATCAATCCAAAGATTTCGGTTGCTCCAACTTGAAAACGGTAGAATACTTAGTGCTTAGCTAACAATCCTCGTGGGAACGATACTCACTCATCATTATATTACTTTGTGTCGATAGTATCTTGCTACATATTCATGTTGTAGGAAAACGCATCAAGTTTTTGGCACCGTTGCCAGGGATTTGTTTTAAGTTAACATTGAGTCTGTCTATAGTTAGCTAGATTGGAGTTTTTATTTTTTTGTTTTTAATTTTCAGTTGGTTTGTGATCTCACTTTCCTTCAATTCTGTTTTTGCAGTTTATGCGAAGAACGATGTAACCAGTGGTTCCTGTTGATCTTGAGATTGAAAGAACCATTAGACGTAGGGGTGGAAAAAAAATCTGAAAACCGAACCGGACCGAGAAACCGGACCGAAACCGGACCGAAAATTCGGTTTTTTCTGGATTTCGGTTGGTTTCGGTTCGGATATTTAAAAAAACCGGATATTCGGTTCGGTTTCGGTTTTTTTAAAAAAGAAACCGTTTACCCGAAACCGGTTTATAAACCGAAATGTTTAAAAATTATTGCATTTTTATTTTTACATTTTTATTTTGCATTTGCATTTGGCATTTGCAATTCCAAACCCTAACACCTTTTACTGTTTCCACTTTCAGTCTCTCAGACTCTCACACTCACATCTCAACTCTCACAGTCTCACGATCTCACTCAGTCAGTCAGTCCTCACTGTCTCAGACTCAGACACTCACTTCAGACTTCACTACCTTCACGGCTTCACCTTCAGTCTTCATCAGTCTTCACTACTCTTCAGTCAGTCTACTCCAGTCTCCATTCTCCATCTCGGCAGACGGCAGCTCCACTGCTCCAGTACGAGTCGTCGAGTCTACTCCAATCTTCACTCTCCACTCTCCAGCTCGGCAGACGGCAGCTCCACTGCTCCAGTACGAGTCTACTCCATCTCCACTCCCAGCTCGGCAGACGGCAGCTCTACTCTCCACGCTCGCAGACGGCAGCTCTACCTCCAGCTCGCAACGCAGCTCCACTGCTCCAGTACGTATACTCAGATCTCAGACGCACTCGCGCCGGCGCCGGTACTCAGACAGTCACCTCAGACCCCAGTAACCGTTAGTCTCTCTCTCACACTCTCAGAGTCTCTGTCTCAGTTGTCAGTTCTCACGCCGGAGTCACGTGGTCACGCGGTCACCCGGAGTCTCTCACTCTCATTTCTCAGATCTGTCGCTTTCGCGGCACCATTTTCTTCCTTCACCAAGTCTCCACGTCATCGTCTGTCTCCGTGGGGTGAGCAATTCTTCTTTGGCTTTTTTTTTTGTATTTGTTGGTGAGTCGGTGACCATTGACGGGATGAGGCAGGCTGATAATTTATTTTTTTTAAAGAAAAACTCAATTTTAAGGCTTATCTCAAAATATTATTAAAGGAAATTCCAAAACAAAGATTAAAGAAGGTTTTCAAGAGTTATATCAATTTATCGTGGCAATAAATCGTGTAAGGGGTTAAAGAAATGGATTCAGAGAGAAACAATGAGAGTGTGAGCGGGAGTACCACTACGTGAGTAGTAACATGAGCTTGAACAATGAAGGTGGTGTGATTGTTGATGATGATGACGAATTTTCATGAAGATTCAGAATCTTCAGTGGGCACAAGGGAAGCCGGTGAGGATTGTGATGGGAGGCGGGAGCTATCCTTTTGTGTCTACTGTCTATATGAGTGTTGGATGATAATGTATATACTTTGACAGTATATGAAAAATTGAAATCCCATTCATCTGTTTCCAATTCTATTTTTTATGCATTTAGAGGTTTATATTTATATATTGAGAAGTGCTTATTGTTGATAAGTTTAGTAGCTTTTGATGAGTTCTAAAGTTAAAGTGCTTCTTTGGGCTCCAGTATGCCAGTATGGTAGCTTTTGATGTGTTTTTTTTTAATATTACTCAGTAATCAAAATAATTATGATTTAGAAACAGTAACAATATACTTAGGATGCAATGCTTGTACAGACGGCTCTGGTGCCAAAACTTCTTTATTTTCTGGTCTTTTGTGTAATAAATAAGAGGCCTTTTGGGTTGTTGATTGTTTGTGGTTGCTGCCTAAGTATTGATTATTTATGTGTTTATTTTTTGTGAATTCTAGTTCTCAAAATGAAACGGTGCAATCCTATTGAAGGACTGAAAAGTCATACGAGAAGTTGTCCTCCCCTGGGTAATTTAATTACTTCTTTTTTAGTATAATTGTATTATTTTGTTCATTATTTTTATTGATTTTTGTGTATAATTAATCGTTTCAGGAATTCAGTGCGGAAGTCCCAAGTACTGCTTTTTAAATAAGGTTAGTGAGCTTTATTACATTGGTAATTTTGTGTACATGTTGAAATGTTAGTTATTTCCAATTCCAATTCCATGTCAATTTTCGGTTATATCCCTTTGATGTTACAAGATTTCGCTTCTTAAATTAATATAAGTGCATGGTGCCTTAGACTATTGGGCATTGACTAACCACAATATTTAATGCATCTTCCTTTTTTATGCCATTGTAGATATCTTCGACTATTGAGAACAACACACCCACTTTTGACACTTCACATCACACTGAGCACCTACACACAGACCACCCATCCCTTTAGGTCCCAAACGTGCGAAATCGACTATTATTAGGAAGTACATCTGAAATGTGGATCACTTCACAAAAATGAGTGAGAATAAGGATGATTTGACGGCAACATGTAACTATTGTGGAATGTTCTTGCTTGCCCAAGTAAGTGGTACAAGTTGTCTACGTACCCACTTAAGTAGGTGTAAAAAGTATCCTTTGAATGTGGTGGATAGGAGACAGAAGACGTTATTCTTTCACAAGCATCACGTGCCTCTCAAGTGAGGTTGCCACCTCTACACAATCGCATTGTTGTCATGGAAATCTGATCAAGATTTTATTAGACAAACTATTGCCCAAATGATCATTATCGATGAGCACCGTTTAATTTTGTGGAGCGTGAGGGGTTTCGCCGTGTGATACTGCGGCACAACCTAGGTTTCAAATGCCCTCCCGTAGACTGTGGCTACAGATGTTTTAAAGATTTATATTGATGAGCGTGAAAAGCTAAGAAGTTTTTAGTAAGTTCAATCACACAGTTTGTCTCACTACTGATACGTGGACAAGTTGTCAGAACCTCAACTTATGTGTCTTACGGCTCACTTCATCGATGACGATGGCAACTACACAAAAGATTTTGAACTTTTGTCCTATAAGTAGTCATAAGGTTTAATCATTGGGAAGGCAGTGGAGAGATGCTTGCTTGATTGGGTATTTCTAAAGTATTACAGTAACGTTGACAATGCAAGTTCTAATGTGTGGGATAAGCTATCTTAGGACTCGTTATCAGTTGGCAGGAAATGTCTTGGGTGGTCAATTTCTTCACATAGATGTTGTGCACACATACTAAGTTTGATTGTAAAGGGGTTAAAAGATATGGATGACTCCATATTTAGAATTCGTGCTGCAGTGAGATATGTGAGGTCTTCTCCAGCAAGGTTAATGAGATTTATGGAGTGTGTGGAGAAAGAAAAATTGAAAGTAAGAGTCATTTGGTGCTTGATGTAGAAACAGGTGGAACTCTACTTATTTGATGTTGGATACTGCAGTTAAATTCCAGAAAGCATTTGAATTAATGGAAATAGAAGAAGTAAGTACAAAGATAGCTTTCTAGTGGGGACAGGTCAAAGGGTTTGCCTACGTCCAGTGATTGGGAATATGCTCAGTACTTTTTACCGTTTCTGAAAATTTTCTATGATGCTACCATACGTGTGTCTGGCTCTTTTTATGTAACTGGTAATCAGTACATGCGACAGATATATTGCATTGGGATGAAGATTACAGAATGGTCTTATGTCATGATCTTAGCTTAAGTTCTATGGCGATAAGAATGAAGGGAAAATTTGACAAATATTGGTCGAATGTTGATAATATCAACATAATTTTATTCATTGCAGTTGTTTTAGACCCTAGGACAAGTTAGAATATGTTAATTGGGTGATTGTGAGTCCTATGATGCTTTAACTGCTGATAATTTGAAAAAAAAAGTGATGGAAACTTTGTTGTTTTATTTAACCATTATAATTTGTGTAAGGTGGCTGGGGCTCCTACTACGCAATCAAGTCAGCAATCTTCAGGTGCAAGTGCACTTGATAATCGTGATGGTAATATTGATCCTGAAGATTACATGAGGGTTAGTTTAAAAGGAGAAAGATTGAAAACCAGCTAATCAGCCTAAATCGAGTTGGATAAGTATTTAGGTGATGACGTTGAAGATGACACTGACAAGACATTTGATCTCTTGAAATGGTGGAAGATATTCAACAAAATATCCAGTTATCTCTTCGATGGCACGAATGTATTGGCTATTCCCGTTTCAACTTTTGCATCTGAGTCGCTTTTAGTACGGGGGGTCGTGTATTATCCATTTCGTAGCTCTCTTACTACAAAATGGTGGAAGCTCTTCTCTGCACACAAGATTGATTCGACTACGCGTGCACCATTAGCCATTGAGGACACCTTGGTGAGTTGACGAAAATTGAGTCGGGTAAATTTTTTGCTTTACTTTCAATTAATTAATTATGTATGTGTTGGATTTGTTATTTATACTTTCAATTATTTAATTATGTTGTTATCCAACTTTTTGTAGAATTTCCATCTTTCAGAGTAGAAAGTACTCGTTCTCAACTAATTGATTGAAGGGCAATCCAATTTCCAAACGAGGTATATACTATGATTTTATTTAGTTTTATTGTTTTTGTTCTTTATTTACTATTTCTAGATTGATTGGACAAACTTATAAAAGAAGAAATTTAAAATGGAACTATCTAACAAGTTGTGGAACTTTTTTGTTTTGACAGTTGACATTTGACAATGGATTGGAATGGCTTGCAGTTGGACATTTATTGCTTGCTTGGAGGCCTCTTAAAAATCATTTTTGTGGATTTGTTATATTTAGTTTTGTCTTTGTGAACTTTCTTTGTATATCTTCTCAATTGCATTTCATTTTGATTTGGAAATGTGCTTGTTTACTTAGTTTTGTTTTGTGGAATGTGTTTTATTTTTTTGTTTTGTGGAAATGTGTTTGTCTAGTTTTATTTTATTATGTTTGTTTTTTGAAATGTGTTTGCTAGTTTTAATCATGTGTTTGATTTGGATTTTGTTGAAATATGTTTCTTATTTTATTCATTTCATGTGTTTGATTTGTAATTTTAGGATGTGGAAATGTGTTTATTATGTTTGATTTTGTGGAAACTAAGTTGGCACAGAGGACTATTTTTTTGTTTGATAGTTGTATATTTTTTAGTTTGTAATTGATTTGTGCATATCTTTGTTTTTTGTAATCTTTGATTTGTAATTTAAAATTATTAATATTTGATTTTGATGTACATTCAAATTAATGAATTCAAATTCAATTACAATAAATATAAGTTTTAATGTAATTGAATTTACAGTAAATATAAGTTTATAACTTTAAGTGTTAAAAAAAAATAGAAACCTGGAAAAAAAGTGCAAAGTGGAGTGAGTGTGTAAATGGGCCGAACCCAATTAATTTTATTAACCGGTTTAAAAACCGGTTAACCGTTAACCGAACCGAATTTTCGGTTCGGTTTATAACCGGTTAATAACCGAAACCGGACCGGTTTCGGTTTAGTTATTTTGTAAACCGAAAACCGGTTCGTTCAAGATCCGTAACCGGTTCGGTAACCGATTTTTCCACCCCTAATTAGACACGAACAGAGAGAGAGAGAAGAGAGGATTTAGTTGTAAAACAGAAGATATATTGTTGAAATGGCTGAACCAGAAAACAGGACACTGAGGGAATTTTCAGTTCCCACATGAATGGTATGTGGTGTCGATTATTACTAACCTACGGTGCAACAAACAACTTCGAGATCAGCTGGCAATCACCAAATGATCCAACAGTCGGTTAGATTTAATGTGATTTGAAGGAGATCCGAATCAGCACATTGCAAATTTCTTAGAAATTTGTGAAACCTTCAAGTCGAACGGAGTGTCGGATGACACTATTAGGCGGCGGTTATTCCCATTCTCATTGGGAGATAAAGCCAAGGGGTGGTTAATGCATTACCACCGGAACTATCACCTTGGAATGATCTAGCACAGAAATTCCTTACCAAGTCTTTTCCTCAGCTAAATCGCAAAATTGAGAAATGATCACATCATTTCTACAAGATGATTTCGAGTCATTGTATGAGGCTTGGGAGAGATATAAGGAGTTATGAGGAAATGTTCACACCATGGGTTGCCAATTTGGCTTCAAGTCCAAAATTTCTACAATGGATTGATGGGTAATGTGCAAACCATGGTGGATACAGCTTCAGAAGGGGCTTTGTAGAATAAGACACCAAAAGGCCTATGAGTTGCTTGAGGTTTTGGTAAACAACAACATCAAGACCAAATGAAGAGCAACAACAAGGAAATCTTCGGGCTTCATGAAATTGATGCCTTCACGCCATCTCACGCCAACTCCTGCACTTCAAAAATAGTTGAGAACTATGCAGGTAAACTCTTTCAAGCACCTCAACTAATATGTGATTTTTGTGTGGAAACCATGTAGTAGCGAGTGTCAAGTTGAACACATTTGCTTCGTCATCTTCATCAACGGAGCAGTGAATTACTTGGCAGGAAATCAAGACAACCAAACAACCCATACTCCAACACTACAACCCAGGGTGGAGAAATCGTCCAAATCTGGCTTGGGGAAATCAGAACCAGCTAAAGAACCAATGGACAGAGGATAGTTCCATAACCAACCAGGGTGACTATCAACCGGGAGATCAAAGAGTGGCAAAGTTGGAAGATAGGTTTGGGAAATTTATGCAAGAGACCACGGATTCATGAATGAGACGAGGATGAATTTTAGAAATTAAAGGGCGTCCATTCGGAATCTTGAGGTAGATGGACCAATTGGCCGGAAGCTTAATGAAGACCGCATGGTTCCTTACCAAGCAATAAGTAACTAACCCATGTGAGCAAGCAAATGCCATAAGTTGAAAGTGGGACAGTTTTGGAGAGGTAGAGCAGCTACCAAGGAGTTGAGTAAACCGAAAGGAACTTCTGATGAGGAAGTTGATGAAGAGATAGTTGCTAAGAGAAACCAAGTGGTTTGGAGGAAGAGAAAAAGAAAAAGGTGAAAGGCAAAAGAAGAGGAGAAATTGCCATTTCCCGAGATACTACCAGAGTTGGCACATCACACACCCCACCCGTGCCTTTTCCTCAGAGATTGAAAAAGAATCAGGATAAGCAATTTTCAAAGTTTATTGAAATTTTAAAAAATTGCATATTAACATTCCTTTTGCAGATGCATTGTAGCAGATGCCGAGTTATGCGAAGTTCCTGAAGGAATCTTATCGAACAAAAGGAAGTTACGATGAGGAAACAGTGATGCTCACGGAGGAGTGTAGTGCCATCCTCCGAAGAAGCTACATCCAAAGCTCAAAGATCCAGGGATTTTTTACTATTCCTTGTATTATAGAGATATTACATTTGATCGTGTTTTGTGTGATCTAGGAGCTAGCATTAATTTGATGCCCTTTTCTGTCAGAGATTGGGCATTGGTGAAGTGAAGCCAACACCATGTCGTTGCAACTAGTGGATAGGTCAATAAACCACCCGAGGGGGATAGTAGAGGACGGTTGTTGAAGGTGGGAAAAATAATTTTTCCAGCAGATTTTGTGTATTGACATGGAAGAGGATAAGGAAATTCCTCTGATTTGGGCCGACCTCTTGGCCACGGGGAGAGCACTAATTGATGTACAGGAAGGAAAGTTACTGTTGAGGTTCAGATGAAACAGTAACTTTCAATGTTTTTGTGGCAATGAAGTTTCCGACTGAACAGATTCATGTTTTAGTGTCGATGTGGTGGACAAATTGGTTGAGGAATCTATGGAAGAAAACCCCACAATTACCTCTAGAGCTTGTATAGCCAAATGAAAAATAGTAGAGGTAGAAGAGTCGGCGAGTATAGATTGTGCTAGGATGTTAGAAGCACTTCAACCAATTGATGAGGTCAAGATATAGAATTTGAGGAGTTTGATTTTGATAAAGAGAAGGAGAAGAAAAAAATGAGACCTCCAAAGCTTGAATTGAACCTTTACCTTCCCACCTCAAATATGTTTACCTTGGAGACTCAGAAACCTTCTCGGTGATCATTAGTTCAGTTTGAGTAAATTGGAGGAAGAGCGGTTGATTAGGGTGTTGAGGGAACATAGATTAGCACTGGATGGACATTTCGGACATTAGAGGATCTCGCCATCATTTTGAATGCATAAGATACTCATGGAGGTGATTTAAAGCCTAGGGTGCAACCACAATGAGATTGAATCCTTCGATGAAGGAAGTGGTTTAGAAAGGAGGTGTGGAAACTCTTAGATCGGGGATTATTTATCCTATTTTCGATAGCCCATGGGTGAGCCCGTACAAGTGGTTCCGAAGAAGGGAGGTATCACGGTGGTAAGGAATGAAGTAACGAGTTGATACCACGAGCACGGTGACGAGCTGGAGAGTATGCATTGATTACCGTAAATTGAATGAGGCGACAAGGAAGGATCATTTTCCATTACCTTTCATTGATCAAATGTTGGAGAGGTTGGCAAGACATGCCTATTATTGTTTCTTGGATGGGTATTCAGGATATAACCAGATTGCCATAGCTCCTGAGGATCAAGAGAAAACAACCTTCACTTGTCCCTACGGCACCTTTGCTTACCGAAGGATGCCTTTTGGGTTGTGTAATGCACCAGCAACATTTCAAAAATGCATGATGTCAATCTTTGAAGACATGGTGGAACGGTTTATAGAAGTCTTCATGGATGACTTCTCAGTTTTTGGTTCATAATTTGATAGCTGTCTAACTAATCTTTCTTCTGTTTTGCAGCGATGTAAGGAGACAAACTTGGTGCTGAATTGGGAGAAATGTCACTTCATGGTCCAAGAGGGGATAGTGCTCGGGCATAGGATCTCCAAGGACGGGATAGAAGTTGATCAAGCAAAGATGGAAGTGATTGAGAAGCTGCCACCACCATCAAATGTCAAGGCAGTCCGAATTTTCTTGGGGCATGCGGGGTTTTACAGACGCTTCATCAAGGATTTTTCTAAGATTTCTAAACCCTTTGCAATTTGTTAAATAAAGATGTTGTTTTTCACTTTAATGATGATTGCATGCATGCCTTTCTAACTCTGAAAAAATTATTAGTATTTGCACCTATTATTGCAGTTCCTGATTGGGGACTACCTTTCGAATTGATGTGTGATGCTAGTGATTTTGCTTTAGGGTTAGTTTTAGGACAAAGGAAAAGCAAAGTGTTGCATGTAATTCAGTATGCTAGCAAAACACTCGTTGATGCATAATTGAATTACACCACCACTAAAAAAGAAATGTTGGCTATAGTTTTTGCTTTTGACAAGTTCCATTCTTATTTGTTAGGTGCAAAGGTGATCGTCTACACGGACCATTCAGCACTCAGGCACCTATTGGCAAAGCAAGAAACAAAACCTTGACTGATAAGATGGATTTTACTACTTCAGGAGTTTGAGTTAGAAATTCGAGACAAGAAGGGGTTGGAAAATGTGGTGGATGATCATTTGTCAAGAATTGAGAGACCAATCAAGGGAAATGAGGAGGAAATGCCAATTAGAGAAACATTTCCGGATGAGAAGTTGATGAGAGTGGAAGAAGCACCATGGTATGCGGATTTTGCAAACTATTTGTCATCAAGAGTGCTCCCAAGTGGTATGACGTACCAACAAAAGAGAAAATTTTTCTCAGATTTGAAGTACTACTTTTGGGAAGAACCATTTCTATACAGACACTGTACAGATCAAATGATACGGAGATGTGTCCCGGAGGAGGAGATAAAAAGCATTCTAAGGCATTGTCACGAGAAGGAAGTAGGTGGCCATTTTGGAGGAGCTAGGACAGCCGCCAAGGTTTTACAATCGGGTTTTTATTGGCCAACCCTCTTTAAGGATTCCTTCCGGATGATTCAAGAGTGTGACCAATGTCAATGGATGGATAATATTTCAAAAAGAGATGAGATGCCTTTGAACAACATCTTGGTGGTTGAGCTTTTTGATGTGTGGGGGATTGATCTCATGGGTCCTTTCCCAAGTTCTTTTGGAAACACATTTATCTTAGTAGCGGTGGATTACGTGTCAAAGTGGGTTGAGGCAGTTGCATTGCCGACTAATGATGCTAGGGTAGTGATTAAGTTTGTAAGAAAGAATATTTTCTCAAGGTTTGGGGTACCACAGGCAATCATTAGTGATGGAGGATCTCATTTTTGCAATAGGCAAATGGATGCGCTGTTGAGTAAATATGGAGTGACACATAGAGTTGCAACACCATACCATCCACAAACGAGCGGAACAAGTTACGGTTTCCCACATCTCATCACAGCCTTATGCCTTAGAGCTGGAGTCAAGGTTCAGGGTGACGAGCACCGTATTCATGCTGCCCCAGTTCTATATTCAGAGTATTATAGGAAGCACCTTGACCGTCTGGAAGCTGCGCAACCAAGAGCAGGGGCAAAAAGGCAGCGAACAGGCCCTGCCACATCCTCTAGCTCCACAGGTACACAGAAAGAGATGATGCAGCAAATGATGAGTTTAATGAAATATATGAAAAAACGTCAGGATTGGTTGGTGGAGCAGACTCAGATGATGGATGAGATGCAGAGGAATAGCTTTAAGGAGCTCAACGTTGACACTTCAGCATACCAATGGGCCAACTGGAACTTAGATGAGTGGATGGACTCCAAGGAAGAAGAGGAAGAAAAAGAATAAGCCGGAACACCTGTTTTTGTTTATCTTTATGTTTTTTTTTTTTTTTTTTGTTTTTTTTGATTTTGTTGTTCATCCTAAACATTAAACTCAGTTTTATTTTTGTTTTGGATTTTGTTTAGTTGTTTAGTTGTAGTTGTTGAAAGGACGAGATTAGGGTGTAATATTTTCAAGTTAGTTGTGAATTTGTGCTAACATGAGTGACACCACAGTTTCAATTGTTTTCACAGATTATGGGTGATGAAAAGTTCGAGACCGGGTGTTCATTGTGGAGCGACACTTCATGGATTAACCAGGGAGCATTCTTGTACCTTTGTTGTTTTTATTTTTCTCTATTCTTGATTTATGCATAATGGAACATTGGGGACAATGTCATGTTTAGCTTGGGGGTAGGAAATAGAATTAAAACCTTGTTTAAGGGTATATTGGCTGGAAACCAGTGCCCGCCTTAAAAACTGCCTAGCAGTACTTGGCAACCTCTGGTATAACAACGCCACGTACACCTTAAACTGAAAAAAAAATTAGTTATTTTTCTTTAGTTGTTTGTTTTTGCCGATGATGAATTGTACAAATCAATGATGAGAATTGGGTGGTTGAAATCTTATTGTTGAGAAATGTTAATCATTGCTTTAAGTTTTTGTGTATTGACTGGATTTTTATTGAGGTTTGTTGAGTGGTTCAGCCACAATGTTCATTTATTTTGGCATGCTTAGATTCATTTTATGTGGTTAGGTGAAGTCTTGATAATGTTGTTAGACTCTAAAACCTAGTAGAGAAGTGCTTGAGGCGAAATTCTAGGATTAGACATGGTTGAGGAGATGATTTAGGCATTCTTGTTGGAACGTTTGAGCCTTTCTAGCCGACCCAGGAATGAAATTGTCCCTAGTCACCCGTTTGAGCCATATGAATCAGTATTGCTTAATTTTTCTTGGCAAACCGAAAATTGTCCAATCCTGTTACTCTAAACACTTTGTCGTACCCTTGAAGAATTCAACCTTAGTGCAAACACAAAGAATGGAAAAAGAGTTGTACGAATAAGCCAAAAGAATGGTTTAGGTGTTGGGAGAAGGGCAGAAAATTTTTTTATAAAAGAGGTAGTTCACCTCAATTCAATTGATCATGTATGTTTAAAAAAAAAAAAAAAAAAAAAAAATTTAATAAATTCGTTTGCCGGGTTTAAGGGTATATCGGCTGGAAACCAGTAACCACCTTAAAAACTGCCTAGCAGTACTTGGCGATCTCAGGTTTAACAACACCACGTACACCTTAAACTTGCACATTTGTGGTATCAAAAATAAGAAGGATACAAGTTTGAAGGTGGTAAATAAGTGAACGCGTTGATTGTTGGTTGAAAAGAAGTGGAGTTCGATTTGACTTGAGTGTTTGCATGAGGAAAACTGAGTTCTCTTACTTTGTTTTTCCTATCCTTTTCTTGGAACCCACTACCCGAGCCTAACGCTACAACCTTTTAAAGACCTTTTGATTCTCATCTTTGTTTAGTCCTCATTAGTGGAGAGTAGTTCGATATTTAGGCTTATGAAGTCTACCACCATTAGATAAACTTTACATTTTTGCATTAAATAATCCGGGAAGTTGGGATGTGGATTGAAGTGGGGATCACCTACTTGGTGGACCGATTGAGGAAGACAGTCGATAATGCTTATAACTTCTTGGAGTGTTGAACATTTCCTTATAATAATTTTTCAACAACTTTTGAGACTTGTGCAATTTCTAGGCAATTTGTTTGTTGAATTTGAGTCTTGTTGGTTTTGTTCATTTTCCAGTTTTGTTGTGTGTGTTTTTGTTTTTTGTTTGTTGTCTGTGTTTTTGTTTCCGTTGGTTTTGTACCGTATGCTCGGGGACGAGCATATCTTTAGTTTGGGGGTATTTGATAATCCGTGGATTATACAGTTTTCATTAGACTTTTTATTCGGATTTCAGGTACTTTCTGGTGCATTTTTACCTGAATTGTTGCTTAATTCTTTACATTCGTGTTTCGGGTTAGAATTGACATTTTTGAGCAAATGAGGACAAAATTGGTTATTTGTGACTCAGAAGTTAGCGGATCTCAGAAGTTAAGTGAGTTCTGAAGCAGGATAAAGCACGATGAGGCTTGTTCCAAAGGGAGAGCATCGAGAATCGAAGAATCAAGCGAAGATGCAAGCAAAGTGGCAGTTCTGTAATTTCAAAACTTTTCAAGAAGCTTCGCCACGGCGAAGACTTGTCCTTCGCCGTGGCGAAGCACGCCAGACAAGAACAAGTCTACTTCTTTCTTCGCCACGGTGAGATTTCTTCTTCGCTGCGGTGACAGTCGTAATTTCCAGTTTTGTAAAACGCACAAGTTTACTTTGTGCGGGTTTTTCTGAGAAATTTGGGGCGAGGTATAAAAGAAACACTTAACCTTTTTGCCCAGGGTCATCCAGGAAGTAGGGTTAGCAACTTTTGCATTGTTTTTGGATTAAGCTTGGAGAGATTTAGCAATTAGAAAGGTGAAGATTGGATTTTGAACCAAGGGATTCATCATTTTGGGAGATTTCTTGTCCTCTCTCTTACTTTTCATTATGTTGAACTTGACTATTATCGTTTTTCTTATTTGTAGTGTTAGTTTAGCTATGAACTAACCCATTTTGGGTTAGGGTTTTGATTGTAATTCGGATTTTCTAATGGGTTAAGTTATTGATCATGTTATGTTCATATGACTATGCTTTGATTGTGTGTTTGCTTTGAGTTTTAAATGTTTTATGTGATGAACATGATGAGATTGAGAAATGATTCATGTTAGGCTTCTTGGGTAATCACCATTATAGTATTAGATGCTAGAGATATATTCAACAATTAATGAAATCATTGTAGGATTCTTATGCTTAATGAGTTTGGAATTGTTAACTTTCAAATTATTGGGTGCGGAAGGTTAAAAAGGAAGAATAGGAAAACATAGCCTGAAAAGGTATGTTTAACACCTTACTGAGTTCGGTTTACAACCAATGCATATGAATGTGAATGTAGTGTAATTTTTAGGTTTAACTCATAAAATCTGAATGAAGTTAAAACCCTACCCGTTTTACTTGAATTGATTACTATCCGTGTTTTTCATCTTGCATTCATGGTTAACTTTAGTTTAAAATTTATTGTTCAGTTTAATTAGAAATAGCTCCCATCAATCCAAAGATTTCGGTTCCTCCAACTTGAAAACGGTAGAATACTTAGTGATTAGCTAACAATCCTCGTGGGAACGATACTCACTCATCATTATATTACTTGTGCGATTAGTATATTTGCTACATATTGCATGTTGTAGGAAACACGCATCACAGGTTGATCTAGTGGACGATGGAAATGAGTTAGCATGATATCAAGTACATCCCAAGATCAGCGATAAAAGGTTAGGCTTTGGCAAACTTCATTTCAAAATTTTCCTATCAGCCCAAGGGAGAAATAAGCCCGCTAGGGGCAAACACCTTGGAGGTAAGTGAACAGTAGAAACCAAAGCTTGATGATTAATGGTAGTGGACTCTATATGTAGACGGGTCTTCAAATAAGAAGGGAGTAGGAGCTAGGCTCTTGCTCGAAAGTCCCGAAGGGAACCCGATCAGAGCTGCAGTTAGATTCGGGTTTGTTACCTCTAACAACGAGGCAACGTACGAAGCAATGCTCACGGGGATCTGCCTCCACAAGGAAATGGTGACAGAGTCCATCAAGATCTACAGTGACTCTCAGCTCGTAGTCTATTAGATTTCTGGGAATATCAAGCAAAGGAGGACAGAATGACATCCTATCTTTGGCAAGTGAAATCCAAGCTTGAGCAGTTCAAATCCTTCTCTATTCTTCAAATCCCAAGGGAGAAGAATTCAGTGGCTGACGCTATAGCTCACCTAGCTTCTGTAATGAGCCAAGAGAAGACTGATTCAATACTTGTTAAATTCCTCCAAAGTCTAAGCATCCTCGCTTCACAAGAGCTAGTCTTAGTAACAAGGCAGAGATACAACTACATGGACGTAATAATTGCCTACCTAAAAGATAGAATAATGCCTAAAGGAAGAAATGAAGCTTGAAAACTCTGAGCAAAATTAACTTGATACACGCTTATCAATGACAAACTGTACAAGCATGGGTACAATTCACTGCTTCTGTGGTGTGTTGACCATAAAGACACAAACTATGTTCTGAGAGAGATCCACAAAGGCATCTGTGGAACCATGTAAGGGGTTGGTCTCTAGCATACAAGGTGCTTCGTCAGGGCTACCACTAGCCAACAGTTTTTGACGAGGCAGTAGACTATGTGCTCAGATGTGCCAAATGCCAGAGATTTGTAAATGTTCAATGAGCTCCACCTTAAGAGTTAACCACCTTGCCAAGTCATTGGCCATCTATAATTTGGGGGATTGATTTGATCGACCCTTTCCCTTAAGGAAAAATAGGTGTTGAGTTTGCAGTGGCGGCAGTAGATTACTTCACTAAGTAGGCAAAAGTCGAGCCTTTAGATACCATCACGTCGAACAAACTGAAAGATTTCGTCTGTAAAAACATCATTTTTAGATTCAGAATCTCCACACAATAATAACCGACAATGGAAAATAGTTCGATAGAGAGAACTTCAAATCTTTCTACGAATGGCTTGGTATTAAGAAAAGCTTTGTCGCTGTTTATCAGCCTCAAGCTAGTAGTCAAGTAGAAGCTGTGAAAAAAGTGATCAAACACACCATTAAGAAGAAGCTCGATGCTCTGAAGGGAAGATGGGCTGAGGAATTGCCTGAGGCCTTATGGTCTTATAGAATGATAGCCAGAGAAACCCCGTTCTCTATATCATATAGGTGTGAAGCAATGGCCCCAGTTGAACTGGGGATTAGTTCGTTCCGGAGGGAAGCCTTCAACGAAGAAATAAACAAAGATCTTCCCCGCCTAAGGCTAGACTTAATTGAAGAACATCAAGCCAAATCTTAGCTAAGGCTTGCTTCATACTAGAAGCGAGCCAGACGATACTTCAACTCCAAAGTCAAGAACATGGACTTTGAAGTGGGCAACCTAGTCCTTAGAAAGGTCATCCAAGGTGCACAAAACCTGAATCTGGGGGCATTTAGGCCCAAATGGGAAAGTCCATTCAGTTTCTTAAAAAGTTCGCACCAAGAACTTTCCACTTGGAACCCCTTAATGGCGAAGCCATACTGTGAGCATGGAATGTCGAGCATCTATGAAGGCATTATCAATGAGCAGCTTGGGTTCCAATCATGTTTTGTTTTCTCTCTTATAATTACTATAAGGTCGTTTATGGCTAAAGTATATTATCAATAAAAAAAGGTATTATTCATGAACTTTACTTTGTTTGTCATTCTTTGTTTATTATTATCTTGTTCATCGTTTATTATCTTTGGTTTAAAAAATCACGACCTTCGCGATCACACCCAAAAACTCAGAGTCAAGAGTTTGGAAAAAGGCAACTTAGCTCGGTAAGCCATGCGAAAGTCCAACTCACTAAGGGCGAAACTCCTCGGATCGACAAAGTTACACTTGGAAAATTCAAGTAAAATACATCGAAGGAAAATCGATCATAAGTCAGCGGCTAAAACTCAAGACGAAGAACTAGTCCAAACTCAGAGTTGTCGCACAAGATTTTCTTATATGCATTTGAAAAGTTCTTCAAAAAGAAAGCTATGTGTAACTTGGAGCAAATTTGAAATGTTCATAAGAAGTCTGATTAAGACGATCAAAGCGACTCTATAGAAATTAAAAATTGCTCGACAGATATATGCAAAAAATGTCCTTCATTAATTGTAAGTAGTTGGAAGAGTGGGGGCATCGTTGCCAATCTAGGCAAAGGGACTGTCGACGGCAGGAGTCTTTATAGCCTCTTCATGGTTAGGAGTCAAGATGTATTTCAGAGCCTTGACCGGAGGAAGGTCGGCAATAATAGGCGGGACTGTAGCCAAGGGAGCCGGATCCTCAACCTCCTGCTTAACTCCTGCATCCTCCTTTCCCTCATCGCCCTCCTCCTCGCCCTTACTATCGGGCTTGGAGTCATTCGAGTAAACATAAGCCATACCTTGAGCCTTGGTTCTCATCTAGTCGACCTCCTTCTGATAAGCCTGAGGAAGAAAGGAAAAGTCGGTTGAGGGATGAGCTTCCCACAAGTTCTGCACAAGGAAGACCAATGTCTCCCAAGCTTGGTTTGTGATGGCCTTGTTCAGCTCCCCGACTTCAAGCCTAAGTTGCTCAGTTTCAACCTCGGTCTTTTGTCGACCTTTTGGCTCTCGGGCAAGATTAAGTGAGACCTATTTAAACTTTGCCTCCCAATCTGAGGCAGTTTTTTTAGCCGAGGTGAGCTCGGATTTAGCTTACTGTTGGCACCTCGCAGTTGTACTAAACTCTTCTCAATCTCGATTGCTTTGGCTTTGGCCTTTGACCGAGCGGCCTCAATTGCTGAAAGTTTTTCAAGGAATTCCCTTTCCTTGGCCCCGAAGGCCACCATTTCCTTTTTAAGCTGCTCAAGCTTGGCCTATATGGAGTCCTTCTCTCTCTCTGTCACCTTGGCCCTAGCCAAGGCATCCTCCTTGAGCATCTCTGCTTCCTGCCACCCTTGGTGAGTGCCAATCAATGTTGGGTAACACTCATCATAGAAAAGCCTACTCGCCACACATGCCTAAAAGAAAAATGAAAGTCAGCGAGGAATAAAGAAAAACGTATATAAAAAAAGGAGAGGGGGTCGAACTACTAATACCTTTGTCACGTAGTTGGATACCCAAGCTAATAGCTGTAGAGTAGACGAATCCCTAATCCCCACATAGGTCCGCGGTGTGACAGCGTCCCTAACCACCGAGGCCCCGATGCTGATGTGTTTAGGGAGCTAGTCGATTATCACATCGAGCGTAGCTCAAGTTGCCTCATCCGTCATTATGCCTCCTTGCTGAGGCAAACTTTATTTACTTCCCATGGGAATAATAGCTACGCCTATGGGAATGGACTTCTTCTTGGTCAAGTTCTTGGTCCCAGATTTCTTTGGGCCACTAGCTTTCCTTGCGACCTCCTTGCTCGAGCCACTTTGTTGCTCAACAACCTTCTGTTTTCCAAAGCCCCTCTAAGGCTTGGTCGACTTCTTCTTGCTAGAGCCTTCATGCCACTCCGACATCTTTTTCTTGCTCGAGTTGTCATGCTGCTCAAGCACCTTCTGTTTCCCTGAGCCTCTAGGTGGCTTGGATGTTTTCTTTGCCAGCCCTTTCTGGGGCTTAGGGGCATATTTCCCTCCGACTGCCTTGGAGGTAGTCGTAAGCTTCTTGGCACTTGGGCCTTCCCCAAATTAGCCACTGCTTCACTTAAAGGCTGGATATGAGGCACCCTGTGTGACCATTCCAACAGCATTGGTAGGCTGCTTCTTCACCGGAGCGATCGACAGCTTCTTGGCAGCCCCGAAAGCCATCGCTTTCTTCTTCAAGCCCTTTAGTTTCTTGGGCCCACATTTCTGTGAAAGGAGAAGCAAACAATTAGCGACCTACACACAAAAAAAAAGCACGTGAGCAAGTAAACACTTTTACCTTTTTCAAGGATGGTGTTGAAATTGGCGATGTCCGCTGAAAAGCCATGTGCCCTCAACCGAGGAAGCGAGATAATTCATTGACATTGCGCTTCTTTTCGGAGAGATTGCTGAAGCGTTGAAGCCTTTGTAAGCTCTCCACGGGGATAAAATTCTGCTTGACGTTTACTGCAAACAAAGAAATTCAATCAGCTTAACCGTCGAGCTTGAAAACACTTTTTTCACACACTAGAGGTCAAACTCTATAGCTTTCAAAGAAAAAATGATGGTCTCTCTGGCCTCATGAAAGAAAAACTGAGAGTCCTAATGTAGGACCTTCTTTGGAACGTCGACTAGACTATTAAAATGTACCTTCCTCGCCTTGGAGAGGTAGTACGTCCGGTCTTGACCTTTTTTGAATCTATACAAATGAAAGAGCTCCTCAACAGATGGCATGCCCAGCTCAGCTATCTGGTATGCTATGTACAAACCTACAATTATAATGTACAAATTTGTCAATAGCTAGAGAGGGGCGATGTTGAACCGTCTCAAAATGCTATCGATGAAATGGTGGGTGGGGATATACATCGCGCACCTCAAAAGGGACTCAAAAACTGCCACGCAGCCTGTGGGGGGATTCTTTCGGGAGAAGCCTCCTAGAACCCTTAAGTTAAGTTGAGGCGTATAAGTCTCATTTATGTGCCTCAGATCCTCAACCTCAATCGAGGATTGTGGTTCCTTGCGCGACCTATGAGCTGGAGACTTCTTTGGCTGAGCGACCTCCGTAGAGGCATTGTTAGAAGAGCCTATTGCATTGGGGTTCGAACTTTATACAACGATATCCTCGGAAGCCTTAGGGAGTATGCCACCAAGGACTACCGAGCCCATCAAGAAGTCGAACATGCGATCAATTATGTGGCTACTTAATAAAGACATGACGATAGCTTGCCTCTAGGTACCTGAAACAAAAGCGAACATGTGTTAGAGCTCAAAAAACTCGACGACTAATCCACACTTTGCTTTTAGTTCAGGCACCTAAGATAGCTCGCGTTGGACAACAGATATACGCGACAAACCAGGATTCCGACGGTCGCCTCCATAAACTCTCCTTAAACCCAGGACCGCCGGAGACACACTTAAAAACCCTAAAAAGCTTAATGTGGCCACGACAATGGCCACCTCAACCACAAAAAGTTGTAAAAATAAGTAAATAAGGGAAAAGAAATCATACCGAACTGAAAGATGAGATGAACTTGCAGCAAAAGCACCATGAAGATGAAGGGGCAGTGATGGAATAAGCAAAAATGCTTGGGAACTTTTGCAAAATGTGAAGGCCTTCTGACAAATTCGCCCACTTTTATAGTGGCTTGCATGGGAGACGAAAGGGTGGAGTTAGATCGTAGCCGTCGATCTACAGTGAATCCCGACCCTCAATTCGTCGAACAATCTCTGCCCTTGGACGTGGCTGTTAGAGTAGATGCCCTAGAGCCAATCAATTATTGTAGAATTGACTCTTTGTAATAATGCTCATTAATCAATAAAAGGCATTTTATTCTATATCGCGTAAATCATTATTATTGCAATATGTATTGATATATGTCCTTAGAATGGTAGAGCCNGAGAATGATAGAGTTTTCAAGAATGAACTCAAAATATCTCATTTATTACTTCTACTTTCCCATTTTGCCCTTACACTTTCTATGAAATTCCATATATGTCCCTTAGTCAATTACAATAACGCCCTCATTTTTATTAACTTCTCCATGAAATTCTATCTCTTTTCACTCCCCCCTTTTTCAACTAATTATGAGTGAAAAGACCATTTTACCCCTAATGAAATTTTAAGGCAGTTTCTTCACACTTGTTCAAGATACCTTTAACAAAATTCAACTAAAGGTATTAGGGAATACGTAAAGCTACGTACCGTGATGTGGGCGTTACAATTCTCCCCCCTTACAAGAATTTGGTCCTCGAAATTCAAAGGAACAACTTAGGGTGGCGGTTCCGCATATCTTGCTCTACCTCCCATGTTGCTTCTTCTGCCTTATGATTCTTTCATAGGACTTTTACTAGTGGAATACTTTTGTTTCGGAGCTCTTTGATCTTTCTGTTTAAGATCCGTACTTATTGCTCCTCATAAACGAGATTCTCTTCTAAGTCCACTTCTTCTACTTTTAGTATATGGGAGGGATCACTGACATACCTTTGAAGCATTGATACATGGGAACTATTTTGCACTCTATCCATATTTGGTGGTAGGGCCAATTTGTAAGCTACCTTTTCCACTCGTTGTATCACTTCAAAGGGCCAATGTATCTAGGTGCTAGTTTTTCTTTATCACCAAACCGCATTACCCGCTTGTAGGTGGAAATCTTAATAAACACTTTATCACCCACTTCAAATTCTACATCCTTTTTCTTTAAATCCGCATAGCTCTTTTGTCTGTCTTGAGCTTGCTTCATTCTATGCTTGATCAGCTGGACATCTTCTATCATTTTCTAAGTCAGCTCTAGCCCAAGAGCTGTCTATAACTCATCTTTCTCTCCTATCTCGTCCCAATGTAATGGAGATCTACACCGTCTGCCATACAAGACTTCATAAGGAGCCATCTTAATTGTAGACTAATAACTGTTATTATAGACAAACTCCACTAAAGGTAACTCTCATTCCAAGAAGTCATTCTATAATTTATACAACATGCTCTAAACATATCCTCAGTTTGGCCATCTTTCTGAGGATGATATGCTGTACTAAAGGCCAAATTGGTACCCAAGTTTCTCTGTAAACCAGTCCAGAAAGCAGACACAAATCTAAAATCTCTATCTGACACTATTGTCTTGGGCACACCATGGAGTCTAACTATCTCCCTGACATAAATCTAACCCAGCTGCTCTGAGGTAGTCCTTTACTGGAAGAAAATAGGCTAACTTCATTAATCTGTCTACTATCACCCATATTGCATTATACCCCTTCTAAGCTCTTGGAAGGCCTGTAATAAAATCCATTGATATACTTTCCCATTTTCATTTAGGAATGCTGAGTGGTTGAAGCAAACCTGATGGTCTTTGGTGTTTGGCTTTCACCTGTTGACAAACCAAGCACTTAGCCACATAATCTCCAATATCTTTCTTCATACCTGGCCACCAATAACTTTTCTTTAAATCTTGATACATCTTGGTTCCCCTAGGATGAGCAGTGTATGGTGTTTCATGAGCCTCCGCAAAAATCTTCTTCTTCAACTCAACATCTTGGGGAATACATATACGATTCCGGAAACGGAGGACACCATATAACAAGTGAAATTCTGATATCTTGCCCTCAAGCACTTGCTAACTTATTTTCTGACACCACTCATCAACAACTTGTTTTTCTTTAATCTTTTCCAGCAAAGTAGGCTGAATTTCTAACCTGGCAAGCCTTCCCGGTATCACCTATATCTGTTCCTTTACCAGCTCTAACCATCTCTTTTGCCTCATATTCAGCTCCCTTTGGGTGGAGAAGTACTTCAAGCTCCTATGATCCGCATAAATGTTGCTCTTTGCTCTATACAAATAATGCCTCCATATTTTTAGTGCAAAAACTACAGCAGTCAACTCTAGACCATGCGTAGGGTATCTCGTCTCATACTCTTTCAACTACCGAGAAGCATAAGCTATTACCCTACCCAACTGCATTAATACTACACCAAGTCCCTAAAATGAGGATAGGAGTTGTGGTCAATCCTCTCTTTAATCTTTAAAACTGTCTTCATAAGCATCTAACCATATGAAAGGAGTCCTCTGTTTGGTAAGAGCTATAAGCGGCTTAGCTAACTGAGCAAACCCTGCTACAAACCGTCTAGAGTAGCCTACTAGCCCTAAGATGTCTTTGGCTTTTGCCATTCTAGAATTGCTCTCACCTTACTCAGATCCATTCAGATACCTTCCTTTGAAACAGTATGGCCCAGGAAGATAACTTGATCCAGCCAAAACTCACACTTGGAAAATTTGGCAAACAGCTTCTTATCTCTCAATCACTGTAGCACAAATCTTAGGTGTTCTTCATGCTCCTCTTTTGTCTTAGAGTACACTAGGATGCCATCAATAAACAACACTATAAATCGATCAAGACAATCCTAGAACACTCTGTTCATTAAGTCCATAAAGACTGCTGGGGCATTGGTTAACCCAAAAGGCATCACCACAAACTCATAATGACCATCTCTAGTCCGAAAAGTAGTCTTGGCAATATCTTGCTTTGCAACTCTTACTTGGTGATAACCCAACCTCAAATCAATCTGCGAAAACACGGCTGCTTCTTTCAACTGATCAAACAATTCATCTATGTGAAGTAAGGGGTACTTGTTCTTCACTGTCACTTTATTCAACTCTTTGTCACCGATACACATTCGTAAGGATCCATCTTTCTTCTTTACAAATAAAATTGGAGCACCCCAAGGAGAATGGCTAGGGCGAATAAAACCCTTGTTGAAGAGTTCCTGTAGTTGCTTTTTCAATTCCTGAAGCTCAGTTGGGGCTATCCGGTAAGGAGCTTTAGAAATTGGTGCTATCCCTGGTGCCAGTTCAATGCTGAATTCTACTTCTCTTTCCAAAGGTAAACCCGACAAAACTTCCAGAAATACATCTAAAAACCCCCGGACAACTGGCACAATCTAAATCTCTGGTTGTAAGACATCACTATTGTGCACTACATGAGTAATATACCTCGAGCACCCTTTTCTTAGCATCTTTCTGGCCCTTACACTGCTAAACAACATACTAAGTTAGTGGCCCTCACTGAAATTAAACTTATCACCATCATCAAGATTAAATCTTTCTTTCTTAGTCCAACAATCAATATCTACTCCAAATCTCCCCAAGAAATCCATGCCCAAAATAACATCAAAATCGGGCATATCAAACACTATCAAATCCACTGGCAACTCCCTTCCATGGATCACCACGGACTCCCCTAAAAGCATCTCCTAAGTTACCACACTAACACCATCTAGTAACTCTTTCTTAATGGAACAGTTCTCAGCCTTTTATTCTGCCAATCCACATGTTCTTCCTAGGTTGAAATCCTTTTTTATTTCTCACCTCTCTATTATTAGGGCATCAGCTTTAACAGTGCTGTCGTACGCTCCACGGACCTAAACCACTTTTCTACCACTATAGGGTCTGTCGTACCCTTGAATGCTAACGGTTGATGTAGACTAGGCAACCTATATATCAACTCAATATGATTCTGCACTATCGGGTGTATCGGCCTCTCTCTCTCCTCTCTAGGGGTCGGTACAGTAACTGGGGTCTTAACTCTCTCCAATATCGAGCATCCCTGAGTCTTTACCAAGACTTACTATCTAATTACGGATCATCGCTTTATCGAGGACAGGGAAAGTAAATTTTGATAGGTTTGAAGGTTCACCCGTACTCATTGCCTTCTTACTGCCTGCTCTAGTTCTACGTCTCATCTACATAACACAAACACTTTTAGTCAACGCAATGAACTCATCTACTACAAGTAAGGAAAGAAATAACTTATAGCGGTCAGCTATGGAACATCAATGCGGCGGGAGAGGCATACTGTCGAATCCCAAAATCTTTGCTCTGATACCAAAAATGTAGTAACTCTCTCTCTAGCTAGTATACTCGTAAAATAAATAGTAAAACTCACTAAATATATATATATTACGAAAATATACATGTAGATGAGTATAAAATAATAGGCCCAATTTTTCTTATATACACAAAACTATACATAGTGTAAATAAATTTCTCAAGAAGCTCGATAGTGTTGCCCGACCCTTCCGCATCTTGACATTCCAAGTGACTGCATCTCATGTACTACCTGCAAAAACATTCAAAACAACGGGGTGAGCACTAATTGCTCAGTAAGTAAACCCGCTATGCTACCCTTCTATCTCCGTTGCTCATATTCTGAATTCTTTCCTTACATCACACTTCTCTCTTCTTCTCTATTCTTTTCTATTCTTTCTCTCTGTTCTTTCTCTATTATTTTTCTGTTCTATCTCTCTGTTCTTTCTCTATTCTTTTTCTGTTCTTTCTCTTTGTTCTTTCTCTATTCTTGTTTCTCACTTACTAACATGTAAGCACAATTGGAGAAACTAATTCTGAATAATATGAATGCCATGATGCATGTGCATAAATGCATAAAGAATACAATTTCTTTTCTGTTTTCTATTTCTCTTCTTTCTTTCTATTCCGTTCTTTCTTTCTATGTTCTATTCTTTCTTTCTTTCTTTCTTTCTATTCTGTTCTTTCTTTCTGTGTTTTATTCTTTCTTTCTATTCTTTCTTTCTTTCTATTTCGATCGGACTCGGTTGAGGCATGGATTCGGAACCCTGGCCATGTGAGTGGGTACAATCCTCACCTACATGCACTTCTATCAGACTGTACAACTCTTCTTTCTGATTCTGAGGCTGCTCACTAAAGGCGGCGTGCATGTAGGTAAATTTTGTTGGTACATTTCTCATCCACATACATTTCTAACAAACTGTACACTTACTTCTTTCTTATTCTGAGGCTGCTCACTGAAGGCGGCGTGTATGTGGGACTATTCTTCTCTGTCACTCACGGGTTTCCCATCGCAACAACCTTCTCTTCTCTTATCTTTTTACAATTAATTATTTTCTTTCTTTTTCTTTATTCTTTACTATTCTCATCCATGTGTATGTGCATGGAACTATGCTCATTTTTTGCTATTCTTTCTAAATGCAAATGTGAGAATGTGAGAATGCATTATGGCATATAAAAATATCATTAGAGAACTAGTATATTCTACCAACAACATTCCCATCCTTGAAATCAATCATAGATTATTTGACTAAAAATATTCTGAGGTAGTCATCCTACACAGGTCATATCCAAGAAGTCATATCTCGAGTTATACACATTGGATGGCTACGATCTTGGTCTCGTTTTAAAGCTTAGAGATAGGGCTACAACCTTTATGTTTAGGTCTCGACCCAATTCAATCGGTTAGATGCCCAACAATCACTCAGAAGGTCATGGCTGTGATAGGGCAACCATGGTAACATGTTTTCTCTTAGGATTTTCATCAAAGAAATTGCATGCATACTCAAACTCTATTTGGCTACACTTCTACTTCTTTCTCAAGCCACCAATATTTGGAGCAAAACTCCATTAAATCAACACTAAACCTGGCTAGGAAACTACACTCCATAAAGTCTACTCAAACTCTTTCCAAATTCAACCAAACTTCCATCAATCACCATATAGGCAAAGTCTACATTATCATGGCTGAATTTAAATTATCATCAAGTATCAATCTCATCAAAACTTCTCAAAAACATAAGCACATACATACATGTACAAATCTCTACAAACTTACTCAAATCAAACTTAGGGTTGGATTTACTTACCTTGATCTTGGGTAGTTCCACACTAGAAACTCTCTCTTTGGGTAGTTACTTACTTTAAAAATTAATCTCACATCATATTGCAAGAACTCTTACCTTTGATGCTTAGGATTGAATATCTACCAAAAATCCAACCAAAAAATCCTCTAAATTGCCTTGGAAATTTGATGAAGAAAATGAGAGAATTTGGAGATGAAAGTGGCCTGTGAGGGAGTAGAGAATGATAGAGTTTTCAAGAATGAACTCAAAATATCTCATTTATTACTTCTACTTTCCCATTTTGCCCTTGCACTTTCTATGAAATTTCATCTATGTCCTTTAGTCAATTACAATAATGCCCTCATTTTTATTAACTTCTCCATGAAATTCTATCTCTTTTCACTCCCCACTTTTTCAACTAATTATGAGTGTAACGACCACTTTACGCCTAATGAAATTTTAAGGCATTTCTTCACACTTGTTCAAGATACCTTTAACAAAATTCAACTAAGGGTATTAGGGAATACGTAAAGCTACGTACCGCGATGTGGGCTTTACAAGGTGACTATAAGAAGTGTGTCACTAAGACATTAGCATGGATAAACAGTTAGTGAACTATTTATCGAAAATGACTAATTACGATGAATCACATGGATGTGGTCAATGATGCATCATAGGATCGTGCTTGTGTACCACTGATCCTTAGACCTGAGACATCACGGTTGAATTCAACATAAGGTGCATATGGTTCACATGGTGTATAAGCACAAGACTAGTCATGTCTTGTGTAATAAGCCAGTTTGGTCATATGTTATTCATGTGCGAGGACAAATGATGGTCAAGATGGGATTTGTTAACTCAAAATAGTCCAATCTCGAGTTCCCAAACGAATGTCAATAAACATTGGAAAAGGGAAATCTCTGGCCGGAGTATGATGAATGTCAGATGAAAAGTAGTTTCATGTTGACGAGTGCCATTGTATCGATTGACAATTCGATTAAAGATTAAGTTAAGGGTTTTGACATACCATGAACCATTCTTAATTGGGATTAGATGACAGAGGGATTTTACTACACGATACATACGATCAGAAAATGTTCATTAGAGTTTACACTTCATTGTGGTTTATGGGTTATGGAACATTGCTAGACGTCTACCATAATCAGTAGGAGTTTTGATTATAAAGAGTTATAACGAAACATATATTGGGCCCATGGCTAGATCACAGTGAACCAAAATGGTCACACATAAAACCAACTCAAGGAGAGAGAGTAATACATATCATTAATCAGATTAATGATGTTCAGACGTAAACAGTTGCATTCGGATTAACGTATTGATGAGAAATGATTATCCATGGATAGCTAGCACTAACCAAGGGTAATAAGGATTTATTAAATATTATTATTGAATCGGATTCAATAATGGGGACAAAAGTGCATTAGTTTTATTCTGAAGAGTTAGAATATTTAATGGGATTAAAATTTGGGCTAATTATGAATTAACCTACAACCAAGGACTTGACATAAATGCTCTTTTCCAAGATTAATTTAAAATTGTTTGAGGACTTCCCAAGCCAATTTAAAATTACACTTTGTGCCCATGGTATATAAACCAAGTGTTATACCATTTTCAAAATATTGAATCAATTGAAAAAAAATCACTCTCTCACTCTCTCGGCTCTCTCTTCCTTGATTTGTGTGGATTACATTTTGAGGTTCTTCAAGTTCACTTGAAGAATGAAGATTCCAAGAAAGAAGATTCAAGTGTTGAATAGCAAAGGAGTAGGTAATATTCCATCCTTACCTTGAAATGTTTTGGGCTTATGTGTTATGTTTCTGTTCTACCTTGCATCCATCGTCTTGTTCATCCATTTTACACCATTTCCATGTCCAAAATGCATGAATCCCAACAGACGCTATGGCTTGGGCCAAGCTTGCAGAGAAGGAGAAAGAAGCCAGGTTTGTTGAGCTCAAACAGCTCAGGAGGGAAGTCGTGACCTTTTAGGTCAAGGAAAGGGAATTCCTTGACAAGCTCAAAGCGAGCGAGGCTGCTCAGGCCAAGGCAGAGGCTAAGGCATATATTGGTCATAGAGACTTTGGCACAGTAGTGGGGTGCCAACAACAAACTGAACTCTGAGCTATCCTCGGCTTTGAAAGTTGTCGCGAGCTGGGAGGCCAAATCCAAATCATCTTCGCTCAACCTTGGCTGGGAGGTGGAAGGTCACCAAGAGGCCGAAGCTGAGGCTAGGCAACTTAGACTTCGGGTTGATGAACTGAACAAGGCCATTACTACTTGAGCTTGGGAAACATCCGTCTTCCTTGTCCGGAAATTGGGAAGCCCATCCTTCAATCGACTTCTCTTTCCTTCCCCGAGCTTATCAGAAAGAAGTTGAAAGGATAAGGGTCGAAGCCTGGGGGGAGACCTATGTTTACTCAAACGAGTCCGAGGAAGAAAGCGAGGGCGAGGGCGAGGGTGAGGACCAAGGAGAGGCTGAAGGAGGCGAGAAGGAGGTCGAAGACCAAGGAGAGGCTGAAGGAGGCGAGAAGGAGGTCGAGCCCTAGCTCCAAGTCGAGGATCCAACTACCCTGAACACGATGCCACCAGTTGAGGTTCCTAATCTTGGAGTGGAAGTCACCACTCCTCCTGTTAACAAGCCATCCCTTCCTCAGGGTATCGACCTTCTTGGCTAGGTTGAGGATGAAGCTCCAACTCCTCCATCAGCATGAAGAATTCCTTTTTTTTTTTTTTTTTTTTTAAATAATTGCCAATTTGTAATCGAGCTTCAATTGATGAAAGAAAATTTTTCATCATTTCTTTTTCGAGCAATGGCTGTTATATTTCTGCGAAGTCATTTAATTCGTCCTAGTCGAACTTTGGGATCCGAATTTGCTCCAAGTTGTGCATAGCTCACTTCTTTATGAGCTTTTCAGATTTTTACGAGAAAATCTTTATGTGACGTTTAGCATCGATTTTGGATTTGTCATCCTTTTCAGGCTTTTGTTGCTAGCTTAAGGCCGATTTTCCCTGACTTGCTTTTTCTTGGATTTTTCCAAGTTTAAGCTCGTCAATTTGGGATTTTTAATCCCGATTTTTGCAAGGAAATCTAATGCGACGATAAACTTCGATCCTAGACTTATTGTCCCTTTCTAGTTCTTTGGTTGCTAGCTTAGGGTCGATTTCCTTCGATGTGTTTTTTCCTTGAAATTAATTTCAAATTTACCTTCGTCGAATTGGGGATGTTTCACCCTCAATGAGTTGGATTTTGGCGTGGCTTGTTCGAGATAAGCTGTCTTTCCTGGACTCTTGACTCTGAGTTTTTTGAATATCATCGCTTAGGTTACGATTTAGTAAAACGCTAATGATTTTAGGATGTTCACAATGAATCGAAGAAAATAATGATTAGTACCTCGTTTATGAATCAAGTGTTTTGGCCGTGAATGGCCCTATAGTGAATACTGAACATAGGAACGAGTGAAACTTGAGCTGCTTATTGGTAATACCTTCACAAGTGCTCGACGTTCCATGCTTGCATTATTGCTTCGCCCTTGAGGTGTTCCAGGTAAAAGGACCCTGGTGCGAGCGTTTCATATATCCTGAAGGGACCCTCCCATTTGGTCCTAAGTGCCCATAAGTTTGGGTTTTGATTTCCTTGGACAACCTTTCTGAGGACCAGATCGCCCACTTCAAAGTCTCTATCTTTGACCTTAGTATTGAAGTATCGCTTGGCTCGCTGTTCATATAAGGTGAGCCTTAGCTAAGATTTAGTCCGTTCTTCTTCGATCAAGTTTAGCTTTAGGCGGAGAAGGTCTTCATTTGCTTCTTTGTCAAAGACTTCTCTTCGGAACGAGCTGATTCCTACTTCACTAAGATCATCACCTCACATCCATAAGATAAAGAAAATGGGGTTTCGCCCATTGAGCTTCTGGCGGTCATCTTGTAGGACCATAAAGCCTTTGGTAGCTCGTCAACCCAATTCTCTTTAAGGTCATCGAGCTTTTTCTTTATGGTGTGCTTGATTACTTTGTTCACATCATTTACTTTTCCATTGGCTTGAGGCCAATAGACGGTAGCAAAACTCTTTTTGATGCCGAGCTGCTCGTAGAAGGTCCTGAAATCTTTGTTGTCAAACTGCTTCCTATTGTAGGTTATTATTGTGTGGGGAATCCCAAACCAAAAAATTATGTTCTTATAAACAAAACCCTTCAGCCTGCTCGACGTTATTGTTTCCAGTGGTTCGGCTTTCGCCCACTTGGTGAAATAATCCACGGCAACTACCGTGAATTTAACGCCCCTTTTTCCCTGAGGCAATGGGCATATAAGGTTGATGCCCCAAATCGCGAACGGCCACAGGCTTGTCAGAGTGGTCAATTCTTGTGGTGGAGCTCGCAGAATATCTACAAATCTCTGGCATATGTCACATCTGCAGACATAGTCTGCTGCATCATCATAAACTGTTGGCTAGTAGTATCCCTGGCGGAGCACTTTGTAAGCTAGAGATCTACCCCCTACATGGTTTTTGCAAATTCCCTCGTGTATTTCTCTTAGAACATAATTTGCATCCTCGTGGTCAATACATCGCAACAATGGTACATTGAATCCACGCTTGTATAGTCTATCATTGATGAGTGTGTAATGAGCTGCCTGAGCGCGGAGTGCTTCAAGTAGGCATTGATTGCATTCATCCAACTGTACCTTTGACTTGTGATCAACACTGGGCCTTGTAGAGTGGGGATGCTTGGTTTCGGGAGGAATATAATGTTAGTGTATGCCCTAAAAACCATTCATATTGTCGGTTTTAGAGCATTTTGTCTTGTATCAATATATCATAAATAATGAAAGAAAGAGTTCTTCAATTCATATATACAAATTGCTTTCTTTATTCAGTCATGCATTTAAAATAAAGTATGTATATGAATTATCCAGATGATTCATTTAATCGATAAATGAATTTATCAAAAGGTTCCCTACATAAGCAATATAATTTGGGCAACTATATTGCATGGTAGGCATACTGGATGCTTCTGAAAGATATCATGAGTTGATATAAGTACGAATGACGATGATAGTCATGTCACTGGGGCGTTAGTATGGATTAGCAGTTGGTGAACTGTTTTTCAAATGTGACCGAATAACGACAAATCACTTGGAAAAGCATGTAGTCAATGATTTATTGTTTTGTTATATCAGTGCACGATGTAGTCCTTAGACTTGAGACATTGTGGTTGTAATACCCAAGATGTCAAAGGTATGTTCCTAACTCAAAATAGTCCTTTAAATATTAATTTTATGTTAAAAAGCATAAAATCTAACTAAGGGCAAAATAGTCGATTCATTTCGAATGGTATGAATCAATTATCCATAGAAAGGCATTAGGGGCAAAATGGTCATTTTTCCTATGGATAAGCATTAAAAAAGTCAAGGATGAGTAGGCTTAATTGCATTTAATGGTATTAATTAAGTAATAATTATGTCTAGTGTGAAATAACCAAAATGCCCTTATATGAAGAATTAAGGACTTATGAGTTATACAATTAAAATAATTGGGCCAATAGTATAATTTTGGAAAATAAATGAAATATTTTCCTATAAATGAGATGAAATTCGTTCAAGCCAAGGGAGAGAGCATTTCTTCAACATTTCTTCCATTTTCTCCCAAATCTTCCATAAAACAAGCTTTCTTTCTCTAAGTTTTAAAGGAGTTTGGCATAATTTTTCAAGGAGAACAAGATAGGAGCCTTGGATCTTCAAGTTGAAGGGTTTAAGGTAAGGATTAAAAACTTTAGTTTTGATGTGATTTGAAGATTTGAGGTAGATGTTGAGGTATAATGTTATATATGTAGGATTAAGGTGTAAAAGAAGTCAAAGGCAAAGGATTTGTTGGAGGAAGTCTTTAAAAAGGTAAGGAAGAACCTCCCATGACTTTAGGGTTTATGCTAGGGTTTGTAGATTTTTATGAAACCTTAAATTAAAGCTTTAAGGCATAGAATTAGTTAATGGCAAGTGTAGTTGAACTCATTTATTCTACTTATTGCCTTGAATTCATTATACATGAATTTATTGCTATTTATGTTTTATGAGTTGTTATGTTTGATTGAAGAAAATGAAGTGTGGATGTTGATTGTGGCAAAACTTGTAGTATTGGAGGCCACATGGTGTTGAATGGTTGCTATTAGAAGTGTAAGGTGTTGTTTGCATTAGCTTACAATGTTATAACAATAATGGATTATCATGGGAATGAGATTTTACACTTCCTTTAAGATGTTAAAGACTATTAAGGGGAGGTTTATTTGATCCATAAGTTGACCTATTGGTTAATTGTCAACAGGAATTGATGTGGCATAGTTAATATGAAAAATTCGGATTTGGTAAGCTTAAGGGTTATGCTAAACATGTTCAATATTTAGACCATAACTTGAGTTATAAAAATCAAATGAGATGATTCTTGAAGCACTAGAAGGTTAAGACATAGCCCTATAACTTTTATGTTTATACAAAGAGCCAATTCGTTTGGGAAATGGATAGAAAATGGCCTGAAGTATAAACTTCTAGTTATTAAAGTTTAAGATTTAACATGATCAATTCTTATGATTATGAATTGATTATTAACGTATTATTGTAATTATGCCATGTACTAATGTTTAACCATTAGTTAGATGATCTTTGAAAGATATACATGGTCATGATGTCAATGCATGATTAATGTTATGAAATGGCATGAAGATGCAATGTAATACATGTTTTAAGATGATGTATGTGAGCAAGAGGTAATGTAAATAGATTGATAATCCATAGATGAATTAAAAGTATTAAGCTCACCAAAATATGTATTTACATGCCATAAGATGTTAGAGAGGCATATAGACATGATAGAGATGCCTATAGACATGATGGGAAACGCGTAAGCATATCCTCGTATACCGGTTGAGGAAAGATGAATATATGATTTAGATGTTAAATAACGCGTAAGCACGTCTCCCGATGATATGAGCTCTAGATGAATTTGAGGCTAGATGATGTGAACTGCTTAAGATGCTAAGAAAAGTCCGATCGGCTACACGTTAAATGCTTCATATGCATTTAGTTGCACTACATGAGTTATGATGTTATTTACATCATGAGATGATTTATACTCATGTTAGATGATATTTAGATGTTATATCATGACATGTAATGTGTGTGTACTATTTTTACATACTTATTTGTATGTGTATGCATTGATGTTTATATGGCCATGGGATAAAATGATGAAAGACATATGAAATAGAAAGGAAAAAAAAGGGGGAAGTATCCCTAGATATAAAAGATAAGTGATGTATTAAAAATATGTTTAAATAAAGGTCAAATAACACATTTAGAATGAAATGGATCATTCCTTACTGAGCGATTAACACTCACCCTTTCATTGTTGATTGCTTTGCAGGTAGACCAGAAGCCAAGGATGCTAGAGACAACGGGGCTACATGTGAGGGGAGATTATTTATTGTCATCTTGATGTAAATAATGTAAATGATAAATGTTTTTGAAACACCTTTTGGAAGCTTCCACCCTATAAACATGTTTCGATTGTGTATTTTCCAGATAAATTCTTAAAGTTTTTGAAATTTTAAGTTTGGATCCTGCATGAAATTTTATATGCATGTTTTGGATATTATTATTATCCTTACATAGGTTTTTTTTCTAAATACAACTCGTTCTTCAGACATGTATCCCCGGGATTCTCATTGAGGGATATTCAGGGGATACCTGACTGAAGGGGGGTTTTACAATGGTCGGATCCGATACGGATGCATATGGTTCATACGGTGTATAAGTATGAGACTAGTCATGTTTCGTATGATAAAGCCTATTTGGTCATGCGTTGTTCATATGCGGAAACAAACGATGGTCAAGAAGGGATCCATTGACTCAAAAATATAGGATCAGGAGTACCGCTGACTCTATCTGGATTCGAGTTCTTGGACGAACGTCGATAAATGTCAAAAATCAGAATCTTTGGCCAAAGTCTATTATGAGTCATATGAAAGCAAGTTCGTGATAACAAGTTCTGGACATATTGATCGAAGATTCGGTAGAAGATCGAGTTTAGGATTTTGATGTTCCATGAATCCATACTCGATCAGGATATATCAATGGAGGGACTTTACCTGCATGGTACATATGATCTGAAAAAGGGTTTGATGAAGTATTTCTTTATCGTGGTTTAGGGACTATGGCACATTGCTAGATGTTTACCATAGTCATTGGGCCTCCAGACAGGTTTCTAGATTCATCCAGAACCGACTCACGGCTAATCCACGGTGGACCTACATGGTCACACCAATAGCCTTGAGAAGTTAGAGAAGGATAAGAGAGAGAAATGATTATCCGAAGAGGGCTAGCACCTTCCGAGGGTAATGACAGGATTTCTATGTTAATAGTTACACAGAAAAATATTTGTGACATTTTAAGGGTTAAAATGGTCAAGCAATAATTAATTGTATTTAATTATTATATCTCAAAGCGTTAAGATAAATGAGATTAACTAAAATAACCTTTTAATAGTTAAAGGGCAAAAGGGTAAACTTATGGGTTGTTAATGTAAACTAGTTTAGCTTACATGGGCCCTTGAATAATATTGATTATTCAAAGGGCAAATTAATAAATGCTTAGGCTCCTTTTAGAATAAGATTTTATTGGGGCATGCAAGTGAAAAACAACTAATTACAAAATGGCCCATGTATATATAAATGCAAATGGTTGCATTTTAGGTTTGGCCACTCTCTCATTCTCTCAAGGTGGTGTTAAAGTGTAGAGGATTCATCCTTTTGAATCTTGGCTTCATCAAACCTAAGCACTAGGAGAAGGTATAATGTTTTTATGCTTTATTTGCAATTTTTGAATCCTATTAATCCATATCTTTACATGCATGTCTTCTTTACATGCTTCCAATCAACATTTTCCTCCAACTCTTCATGGTTCTTTCACATGGTATCAGAGCTTAAAAGCTCATTGCATGTTGGTTTTGAGCAAAGGTCATGTTATTCCATGTGTTCACATGTTCATCATACACGGTTGAGTTTGAATGTTAGTGCTTTGGTTCAAAAAATGAGTTTTCCATCCAAACTCTTTACATGCATGTCTCGGCCACACCTAGATCAAAGGTAAATGTTTGTTTTTCATGTCATTCTCATGTGTTTTGAGAGTAATGTTGATAATAAGCATGCCTTTGTATTGAATAAGTTGTTAGTTGGAATAAGCATGTTTGATATATGTATATGATTTGGCCATCTCCTTACTTTGTGAAAATGTGTTTTTCATCTTGCTCTAATATGATTAGATGTGTTAAAACGTGATATAATGTATGCATGGAGGATGGTTACTGCATGAGATGTATTGACAACTACATGCATGTGTTTGTTATGGCTTTTTTCTTTGTCATGGTCGGCCATGACTATTTTTGCCATACAATTTGTCATCTCATTCATGCTTTGATGAATAATGTTTTGGGAAATGTTGCATGATGATTTATTTAAAGAAATAATCATGCATGTTCATTTTCATGACTTTGAATAAATTGTTTATGCTCTGACATGCTAAAAGTGTTATCCTTTAATTTGATTAAAGTGTATTTTGTATGAAGAGTATGCAAATGTTGTAAGTGTTTATTGGTGGAAAATAATGTTGGCATGAAGTTATGGATTATTAATTCATGTGATGAATTATGATATTATGTATACATGATGATGGTAATTTTAATTTATGATATTTAATTTGATTAAATTATCATTTATTGCATCATTGCATGACATAAATAATTATATTTTTTAAATGTAATAATTTGTTTTTGAATAATTTCAAAAAAAAAAAATGATGATGCAAGATGATATGATTGTCTTTGAGAAGATAAATGTGTCATAAAATTATTACTTTATTTAAAGTAACTTGTGCCATAGAATGATTACTCTTGAAGTAATAAAACCCATTTATCTATGCCATGCATAACTTTTTTTAAAAGTGTTGAAATGATGTTAATAATTAAATAACAAAATCATTATTATATCTTTGAGTGGAATATGAGAAAAGTGTTTGTGTAATGATTCCCTTGAAATGTGTAATTGTTGCATGCCCCAAAGTTATGATAAAGTTACCACATGTGTGTATATATATATATATATATATATATATATATGTATGTATGTATATTTTAAATTTTTTATATTCATGCCTTTAAATAATTGTTTATTATATTTGGTATGAATGTTTAATATTTATTTATGTGATGGATGAATATTAGATTAGAGGGTTGATCATGGGTGCCATTTAGTTTTCAAAATATTCAAAAGTGTTTGTAATATTCTTTTATTAAATGGCTTGTAATAATTAAATTTTATTTATTTATTTTAATCAGGCCTGCGTGCCTAAGATCCAATTTGTAATTGAATCGGCTGGACGGGAACCTGAAGAGCATCCGAATGACGATCTGATCGAAGATATAGGATTAGGGTAAATAGTTTACCTTTAGGATGTATTTTCGAAAAGCCCCATGGTCAACCCATTGTGGGATAACTAAATTCTTTAATATAAATTTTAATATCCGAAGATTTCTATTATGTGAGGGATATGATCTTTATATCATAAAATTAAGTTGATCTTGTTCTTGGATAGATATTTTCACCTTGACCAAGATTTCTATTATGTGAGGACATGATGAAAATGCCATCCTAAGAAAGCACAATGGTTCGGATTTAACTAACCTAGGGCACTAAGAATTCTATTATGTGAGGTATCCGAAGCTAGGACAAGGAATATGAATCAAATCTTATGTAGTGATATAAAAGGAAAATAGTTTCCTATTTATTAGACTTAATTAACCAAGAATTCTATTATGTGAGGTACGTTAATTGAATTTAATAAGAAATTGATTCCCCACTAAGAAATTTAATCCAACAAAAATTTTCGGATCCTATCTAAGGGAGTGTAGGACTCGAATAAAATAGTGGGAGCTAATTTGATTATGCAATAAAAGGTTTAAATGGATTACAAGACACTAATAAAATTATTTTTCTTTGCAGTTTCATCTTTGTGATATATAATCAAAAAATGGCCAACAATGTTCTCTTAAAGATATTGGATAATAACATGTTAACAGAACCCAACCTTAAGGATTGGCTAAGAAATATCAGAATCGTTCTAGATTTTGAAAGGATTGCTTATGTCTTGGAAGCACCTCTTCCACTTGATATTGGACCCGATGCTCCACAAGCTGAGCTTGATGCTTTTGAAAAATGGAGAGAGGATAGTAGGAGGGCTAAAAATTACATGCTAGCCTCCATGAATAGAGAACTTCAAACTAAGCATGAAGAGGTTTCAAATGCTTATGATATCCTCATAGCTCTACAAGAGTTGTATAGAAAAAATCCAAGAGTGGTTGAGTATGAATTGTGTGCATCCCTCTTTAGCATGAAGTTGAGGGAAGGGGTACCTAAAGATGATCATACTCTTAAAATGATCAATGGATTAGATAGAATGGATGGATATGGGGTGGTCATGCCAGACCGCCTCAAAGTGAATTTGATTCTACAATCCCTTCCTTCAAGTTATAAACCGTTTATAACTAACTGCAATCTCAATAGGATTGAGCGAAACCTCTCTAAATTACCAAATGAGCTTCAAGAATTTCACAGGCAGAATGTGAAAGGGAAAGGACATGAGGATGTCTTTGTCGCCTCCACCAGCAGGGCCAATAAAAGGCCCAAAAAGCAACAAAAGAAAGGTCCAAAAGTTAGACTCAAGAATAAAAGCTTCAAGAAGCCAGCGGCGAACTGTGGAGAAGATGGACACTGGAAGAGAAACTGTCCTTAACACCTGAACAGTCTGAGGAAAGGTAAAGGAAAAGCAGGTACGAACCAATGTCTTATGATTGAATATGAATTAAGTGTTAATTCAGATAGTCATTCCTATCTTGGAGAGTATAAGTGAAAAGCAGGTACGAACCAATGTCTTATGATTGAATATGAATTAAGTGTTAATTCAGATAGTCATTCCTGGATATTAGCTTCAGCAGAAACATCTCATGTTTGTATGTCTTTGCAGGTACTTAAGAATAGTTTTGAGGTGACAAAGGGCGAGATCATTTTGAGGATGGCAAATGGGGCACAAGTTGCAGCCGAGGCCATAGGGACTTGCCCAATAAGACTACCTTCAGTGCATGTTTTGAATTTATTTAAAGTATTGTACTTTGAAAAAAGCTACTAGAAACATCATTTCTATTTCTGTTTTGTGTAAAGCAGGTTACCATGTACTGTTTAATGGAAATGAATGTTCAATACATTTTGGAAATGTTTTAGTTAGTAGAGCTGTGAATACAAATGGTTTGTATGTCTTACAACTAAATGACTATGCTTCAATCAATACCATTTCCAATAAAAGAACTCGATCTGAATCAAATCCTAAAATTCTATAGCATCATAGATTGGGTCATATAGGAGAGAAAAGATTAGTATAGCTTGGAGAAAGTGGGATCATAAACTCATTGGGTTCTAAACCCTATCCAACCTGTGAATCGTGTCTCCGAGGAAAGATGACCAAGTCTTCCTTTAAGAATAAAGGAGAGCGAGCTAAAGAACTATTAAGACTCATACATACAGATGTGTGTGGACCATTCAGTACTTTAGCTAAGGGAGGATTTAAATACTTCATTACCTTTACAAATGATATGTCACGATATGGGTATTTGTATTTAATGAAATACAAATCTGAATCCTTAGAAAAATTTAGAGAATTCAAGAATGAAGTAGAAAATCAAACTGGAAAGAGTATTAAAATACTACGATTAGATCGTGTGGGTGAATACTTGAGTACAGAGTTTCAGGAGTTCTTAAAAGAAAATGGGATCATCTCACAATTGACTTGTAACGCCTACATGGAGGCACGTAATTTAATTTATGTTCTTATAGCCTTAGTTGATTTTTGCTAAAGTTATTTTGAGAAAATGTGAAGAAAATGCCTTAAACTTGCATTAAAGGTAAAATGGTCTTTTCACTCAAAATTAGTTGAAAAAGTGGGGAGTGAAAAGAGAGAGAATTTCATGTGGAATGCAATAAAAATGAGGGCATTATGGTAATTGACTAAGGGACATAGATGAAATTTTAAAGAAAGTGCAAGGGCAAAATGGGAAACTAATATATATATTTTTATTTTATGTCAAATTGAAGAGTGAAACCCTAGCCACTCTCACCCATTTGCATGCCACTTTCACCTCCATATTCTCTCAAATTCTTCAATTCTTCTTCAAAGGAAATTCATAGAGTTTGGGTATTTTTGGGTGGATTTTCAATCCCAAACATCTTTAGGTAAGATCCTTGCACTAAGAAGTGAGTTTTAATTTTTAAAGTGTTGAATTTTGATGATTTGTGTTGATAGGATTTAAGAGAAAGGGAGTTGGATCAAAGAAGGTTTTTAAAGTGTTGGATTGCTCTTATATAAGGTAAGTAAATCCCACCCAAGTTATGATTTGAGAAATCAAGTGTGTAGAGATTTTACATATATGTATATGCTTATGATTTTGTGAATTGTTGATGAAATTGATGAATTATTGATGAGTTTGATGATTATTGATGAATAGAATTTAGCCATGAGAAGTGGTTTTGGTTGTATGATGATTAATTGAAGTTTGGTGGAAGTTAGAAAGAGTTGAGTAGAATTTTTGGGAGTGCATTGTTTTGGACAGGTTTAGTAATTATTTAAGGGAGTTTTACTCCAAATATTGGTGGCTTGGGAAAGAGATAGAATTGTAATCAAATTAGAGTTTGATTATGCATGCAATATGTTTGATGAAATATCCAAGAGAACTGTATGCATGAGTTTTATTCATTTATGAATTGATATAAGTTTGTAGATGGTGGAGAATGACATGTTTGCATTTCACATTGCATAATTGCATTTAAACATGTGAATTTAGAAAGAATTATAAGCATGAAACCATCTACATGTGGTGTGCGGTCATAGGCAACCAAGATTGAAACCTAAAAACACATGTAGTAGTGTGAGTAAGGATCGTTCCCACAGAGAGTGTCTAGCCGAGATTTATGTTACGCGAACAAGGCTGGGGGGGTTTGAGTAAAACAGAAACAATTTCAGGAAAAACAATTAAAATTAAATTATCGAAATCAATCAAAATAACGAAACTCGGTCTAAGTCAACATCCACCATCGGAATCTTACAACTGATCATTGATGCAAATATAAATCAATTCATACCTTGAGTATTCACCGTTGGAACTATTTTCCTATTTCCCATTAGTTGTAATTAATTAGGAAACAAGCGATCTAATTAATCTTACTACTAAACAACCCTAGACAAGCGCTAAAGGTTTAATCTAGTGGCAGCCTTAAGGGCTAGAGAAATTGATGAAGCTGAACAACACAAACACAAGCGGTTGTATTTAATTTATTTGAATGTTCTTCTTAAGATTTAATGATTCCTGACGCAGCAAATTATTAAACCCTAATTACTTCACAAGTTAGAGGGATTAAACAATTATAGATTTGATATCAAACTTAGCAGTAGATTGTAACAAATAATACACTAGTAGGCCTCCTAGTAATTAAATGAAACAATCATGAAAATAGGCATAGAAGAAAATTCAATACTCAAAACATAAATTGAACATCAAAATAAAACAGATTAGATCTCACAGTTTATTAATTCCGAGGCCTCTGTTTCCTTCGACTAAGTTATAAAATTTTAGCCGCTCATGGCAATAATCAAAACTCCAAAAGAAAAAATTGCAGAAGAGAGGAAAGAGAGGCGTGTGTGTCCTCTCTCAATCTGATCTCTCTCCCTTAATAAAAATCCAATTCAAGTATTTGAATTCTACTGAATCTCCTCAAAATATTCTAATATCCTAAAATAACATTTATCCTAATCTGACTAATTGGAAATAAAATAAAGTCCTAATAAAATAGGAAAGTGGTGTTTCCAGCTGTAACTTACGTGCAACGGGTCTTCAAAACATCCAAAAATAAACTGCCTATTTGAATTGCATGATAAGGTGGAATGTTCCAGAACGTCAATAGTGCAGATGCATCAACTTCAAGCCCGATTACAACCTTGATGCAGTGAGTATCTCTCAAAAATCAAAACATGAAAGTTGTAGATATCTTTCTTAGTGTTCGACAACATTTTGAATCATCTCAATCGAAGCTCGGATGAGAGAGTTATACCCATATTACGAAGCAATGTCGAAACTGTCCGAAATCACCTAATTAGTTCCGTTTTGCATTTAACACCTCCATTTACATCCTAAATCAAAATAGAATAATAATGAGTACATTTTAGGCAACAAATAAGTATAAAAGACTAGACATTAAGGGGGGTAAATATGACATTTTGCATTCTCATCAACATGCATACATCTTCATAAGAGCATGAAAAAGCACTAAAATATGTTAAAGAGAAAATAGAAAGAAATGAGAATATTAAAGATATTCAAATCTGAAATTTTGGTTGAAGAAGTGTAAAAAGATAAAAAGAAGAGAAGGTTGTTGCGATGGGGAGCTCATGAGTGACATAGTCCCACATGCATGCTGCCTTTAGTGAGCGACCTCAGAATTCAGAAAGAAAAATTGTACAGTTCGTTAGAAGTGCATGTGGATGAGGACTATACCCAGAATTAGAGAATTCACTCACATGGCCAAGGCTCCAAATCCATGCCTCAACCGACTCCGATCGGCAAGAAAAGAAAGAATAGACAGAAAGAATAGAAAAGAAAGAATAGCAAGAAAGAAAAGGAAAGAATAAGTAAGAATTAGAAAGCTTGAGCAAACAAGAAAAGAAAAGAAGAGCTTGAGCAAGCAAGAAAAGAAAAAGAAAGAAAGAAAAGAAAAGAAACAGAATAAGAAATAAAAAAGAAGAGAGAAAATGCATTTCTTTGCAATAGTGCATGTGCATCTCATCCATGCATGTTACCATGATTTGCATCATGGTTAGTGAGAATAAGAAAGAAAGAAAGAACAGAGAAAATTAGAAAGAAAGGAAAGAACAGTGAGAACTAGAAACAGAGAAAGAAAAGAGAAAGAACAAAGAGAGAATGAAGAAGAGAAAGAATAGAGTAAGGAAAGAACCAAAGAGAAAGTCACGGGGATGGAAGAGTAGAGGATTTACTTACTGAGCATTTTGTGCTCACCCCGTTATTTTTCCATGTTTTGCAGGAAATAGGTGAGAAGTGGTTGGATGGACATTGAGAAGCGGAGAGAAATGGCACTATTGTCCACTGTTGTAAAAGTTTTTGTTTATGCTATTTTTGTATTATGTAAAGAATTATATGTTAAGTAAAGACAAATTTGGGCCCATCTACTTTTCATATAGTAAATATGTGTGTTTTCTTAATATATTTTTTAAAGGATACTAGTAGAAAAGAAGCTATTAAAGGACTCCTCCCAACATACCCCAGCTTAATAGAGTGCCTAAAAGGATAAATTGTATCCTATTGGATATGGTACGATCGATGGTAAGTTTCACAGACTTGCCAATGTCTCTGTGGGGGTATGCTCTCCAGACCACTGTACACATCCTTAATAGGGTCCCGTCTAAAACTGTCCAGAAAACACCGTATGAGATATGGTATGGAAAACGTCCAAGTCTGAATTATATGAAGATTTGGGACTGTCCAGCTTATGTTAAATTAGTTAAATCTAATAAGCTGGATGTTGAATCCGAGACTGGTCGGTTCATTGGATATCTAAAGATAGTTTAGGATATTACTTTTACTTCCCAAGTAATCAAAGAGTTTGGATCAGTAGAAATGCGCGCTTCCTCGAGAACGAGTTCTTGGAGAAAGGCGGTGTTGGAAGAAATATTGAACTCAAGGAAGAGTTTGAAGAGCCAAGAACCGAGATTGCTGAAGCTAGAAGTCCACTCAGCGAACCTCAGTATTAGATACTATGGTTCCAGTGCGAAAGTCTTCTAGAATATCAAAACCTCCAAAAAGATAGGGGTTGCTACATAAGCAAGATTTCGAATCTTACTTATTGGGAGTAGATGATGATGGTGATGATAAGCTATGAAGAAGCAATACTGGATAGAGATTCAGGAAAATGGCTGGAAGCGATGGATTTTGAGATAGAATCAATGCATGCCAATCAAGTATGGTCACTTGTAGATCCACCAGAGGGAATAGTTCCTATAAGTTGCAAATGGGTCTACAAGAGAAAAGTTGGCAAGGATGGGGAGGTAGAGACCTTCAAAGCTTGACTGGTGGTGAAAGGTTATACTCAGAAACAAGGATTGGATTATGAGGAAACCTTCTCGCCTGTAGCTATATTAAATCCATTCGTATAATGCTAGCCATTGTAGCATACCATGATTATGAAATTTGGCAGATAGATGTCAAAACAGCTTTCCTTAATAGGTTTATTGAGGAAAACATCTACATGGAACAACCAATAGGTTTTGTATCCTCTGCTGAAAAACATAAGGTATGCAAATTGCATCAATCCATTTATGGATTGAAGCAAGCTTCAAGAAGCTGGAACATTCGATTTGACGACATAATCAAATCATTTGGTTTCGTCAAGAATTCGAATGAGCCCTATGTATACAAATGGGTTAAAGATCATGCCATCACGTTTCTCATATTATATGTAGATGACATACTTTTGATGGGAAATGACATAGGCATGATTACAGACGTTAAAGTCTGGTTAACCAAAACCTTCTCGATGAAAGAGTTAGGAGAAGCGACTTATGTCCTTGGCATTCATGTCTATAGAGATAGAACAAAAAGGGTAATTGGATTATCCCATAAATTGTACATAGAGAAAATGCTGAAAAGATTTAGCATGGAGAACTCTAAGAGAGGTATCTTGCCCTTCACTCATGATCTTGATCTTTCCAAAGAGATGGGTCCAAAGACCGATGAAGAGCGATAGCGGATGTGTAATGTGCCTTATGCGTCTATCGTAGGCAGCTTAATGTACGCAATGATATGTACAAGACCTGATATAGCTTATGCTATCAGTATTATGAGCAGATATCAGTCATATCCAGGGGAGGAACATTGGTCGGTTGTAAAGTCGATTCTTAAGTACTTAAGAAGAACTAAGGATCCAGTTCTAAGTTATGGATGTTCAGAACTAAACATTCAAGATACTCAAATTCTGATTTCCAATCAGATATTGATGATAGAAAGTCTACGTCAGGGTACATTTTTATATGTAATGGAGGTGCTTTTAGTTGGAAAAGTTCCAAACAGACAACTATAGCAGACTCCATTACAAAAGCTGAATACATTGTTGCTTCAGAAGCAGCAAAAGAGGCTGTTTGGATGCAAAAGTTTGTAATTGAACCTGGTGTAGTTCCGAACATGGCTTATCCAATAAGCATGTTTTGTGACAATACTGGAGCTATTGCACAAGCAAAGGAACCAAGGGCACACCAAAAATCCAAACACATTCAGTGCAAGTATCACATTTTGAGAGAATTCATTGGAACTAGAGAGATTATAATTCTAAAGACACCTTCAGTAGAAAATGTAGCTGATCTACTAACTAAGGCGATGACACTGAAGTTATTGGACCATCATCTTGAGAAGATGGGTATGAGATACAACATCGAATGGCTTTAATACAAGTGGGAGTTTGTTAGTGTATGCCTTAGAAACCATTCGTGTTGTCGGTTTCAGAGCATTTTGGCTTGTATAAATATATCATAAATAATGGAAGAAAGAGTTCTTCAATTCATATATATAAATTGCTTCCTTTATTCAGTCATGCATTTAAAATAAAGTATGTATATGAATTGTCCAGATGATTCATTTAATTGGTAAATGAATTTATCAAAAGGTTCCCTATAGAAGCAATATAATTTGGGCAATTATATTGCATAGTAGACATACTGGATACTTCCGAAAGATATCATGAGTTGATATAAGCACGAATGACGATGATAGTCATATCACTGGGGCATTAGGATGGATTAGCGGTTGGTAAACTATTTTTCAAACATGACCAAATAACGATGAATCACTTGGAAAAGCATGTAGTCAATGATTTATTGTTTGGTTATATCAGTGCACGATGTAGTCCTTAGACCTGAGACATTGTGGTCGGATCCAATACAGATGTGTATGGTTCATATGATGCATAAGTATGAGACTAGTCATGTTTCGTATGATAAAGCCTATTTGGTCATGCATTGTTCATATGCGGAAATGAACGATGGTCAAGAAGGGATCCATTGACTCGGAAATATAGGATCAAGAGTACCGCTGACTCCATCCAGATTCGAGTTCCTGGACGAACGTCGATAAATGTTAGAAATCAAAATCTCTAGCCAAAGTCTATTATTAGTCATACGAAAGCAAGTTCGTGATGACTAGTTCCGGACATATTGATCGACGATTCGGTAGAATTCTCTCTCTCTCTCTCTCAATTTCTTCATTGTGCTTTAATCTTTCTTTCAAATGCCCCCAAGAACCTTCAAGAACCTTTATGATATTAGAGCCTATTGACAAGCGTCCATGGATAATCTGAATTCTGGATCCTTGAATTCTAGCTCAAAGATAGTTAACGAGCAAACTGATAATGCAAGTGCAATGAGTTCAATTGCTCATTCTTCTCTTCCAACTATGTCAGTCAAACTAAGTGAGAGAAACTACAACTATTGAAGATCTCAAGTTCTACCTGCATTGACTTCATATGAGCTTGATGGCTTCGTCACAGGTGTGAATGCTTGCCCTTCCATTTTTTTAAATGAACAAATGTTAGAATCTGAACGAATAATCAAGAAACCTACTCCTAAGTATTTTGAATGGAAAAAGACCGATCAATTTCTAGTGAGCTGGTTAATTTCATCTATTTCTGAACCTATGTTTAGGCATGTTCCAAATACACAAGCGCATATGAAATTAGGAACACTTTGGAGTTATATTTTCAGTACTTCTCAAAGCCTAGAACATTACATTTGCTAAACGTGTTGCAAAAAAATAAGAAAGATTCTATGAGTCAGTATTGATTTATTTTGAAACCCATGGCTTTCATGGGTTAAAACTAAAAATGTTTTAAAGCAAAGTAATCACCCTATTAAATTTTTTATTTACTCTTTTTTTTTTTTCTTTTACTTAATTCTTCATAGGTTGAATCATTTAAGTTATCGAGTTCATTCATTCATGAGATAAACATTGAAAAAAAAGAAGTCAATTGTTATTGGTAGAATGCTAGTTTCAGCAAAAGGAAATAGATAGCCAAGTATAATCAACTAATCAATTTTAGTTGTAAAAGTAAATTATCTTCAGGGGGAAAAAAAAAAAAAAAGGAAGATAGGATATAGAGGAAAAAAGTTGTTTGTGTGCATAATTGATGCAATACCAACAGAATATACAAGTATCTTTGATTCAAGTACAAGTATAGAGTATCAAAATTTCGTAATCTAATTGTAGAGGATGTTGAGAAGAGAGACTCTAGTTTTGATCAAACGCCTGCTTAAGGACTCGAGTCCATCTTCAAGATGTTGAATGTTTGACTCCATTTCTTTAAGCTGGTTCTGGACGTTTTTAGATTTGCTTCTCTTGTGACCGTTGAGGATAGATAATTTGGCATCCATCTCTTCAAACTCATTTGTGTTTATTTCCTCAGATGTGTTGGTTTTGGAGTGCTGGATTATTCGAAGAAAAGGAAAATTGAAGAGTAAAAAGCTACCCTGATTCATTAACCAACCAAATACATAATATAACATTTTATTAGCTTATTGTTATAACCACTACAACAGTAAGCTTTTTACATGATCAAAGGTAAACCAAACAATTTGAACAACCATAATACAATTAAGAGACATAAAGCCTCATATTCAGTTGGATTCACCTAAACATATCCTCACACAAAAGGTTAACAAGTTTCTCCTATGCTACTGCTCCTAGCACAGCACCATGCACAACACTTTATTTGCGGCAAAAACAATGTTCAAACTTCAATCTCTGCACAATGCACTTCCAGTAAAGCATCATAACTTAATTACTCCACCTTGATGCTTTTGCTGGAAACACCAAGTTTAGCCTTAAGTCTTCAAACTTGGCTTTGGACAAGGCTTTAGTCATAATGTTCGCAACTTGATCTTCTCCTCTGCAGTGCACTAAACTGACTTCACCACATTGTTTAGCTTCCGTCACTGCATGATACTTTATCTTAATGTGTTTAGTTCTGCCGTGGAGTACAGGGTTTTTGGCCATGGCTATAGCCAACTGATTATCACACAAAATTAGTGTTGGACTTCCCTGAACTTGTTGCAAATCATTCAAAATCTTTCTTAGCCATACAGCTTGGTTTACTGCTACTACTGCAGAGATGTATTATGCTTCAGCAATGGACTGAGTCACAATCTCCTACTTCCTTGATAACCAACACACTGCATCTTGGTTTATGTAAAAAACATAACCAGAGGTACTCTTCAAATCATCCAGTGAGCCACCCCAGTCACTGTCAGTATACCCCAGTAGCTTCAAGCTTTCTGACTTTTTAAACCAAATGCCTAACATGGTGCTTCCTCTCACACACCTAAAAACTCTCTTGGCTACTTTAAAATGCAGCTCACTTGGGTTACTCATGAATTTGGAAAGGTAGCTTGCAGTGAACATGAGGTCAGGCCTGGTGGCTGTGAGATACAGCAGACAACCTACCAGACTCCTGTATTTTCCCTCATCCACTCTCTCTGCACCATCTTGTTTACTCAGCTTCAGGTTGGGAACCAGTGGGGTATCTACTGGTTTATAGCTTTCCATCTGTAATGTCCACTTTGAGGTACATAGTTTAAATATGCTTATTGGCCCTTAATGTTGTTTGTTTGCCCTTAGTTAAGCTTGTATACTTTTAATATTGCTTGTTTGCCCTGAGTTTTAGTGAAGGATTGGCGAAGTTGGGAATTGCAGACTTTGCCGCGACGAAGAAGAAACCTTGCCGCGATGATGTATACTCTGGAATTTTTCTCCGAGGCGAAGAAAAAGCTTTGCCGGGGCAAAGAGCTGGCTAGAATTCTTGAGAAGTTTCTAGAGAATTTTTCCTTAAGGGCAAAGTGACCATTCTATCCCTAATTAGTAGTAAAAGTGGGGAGTGAAAAGTAAGAAAATTTCATGGAGAATACATTGGAGATGGGGGTGTATTTGTAATGAATTAAAGGGCAAAGATGGAATTTTTAAGAAAAGGCAAGGGCAAAATGGGAAAGAATGTGTATTTATATGACATGTTAAGGGTTGAATCACATAAACCCTCCCATTCTCTACACTCCACATGCCACTTCTACTCTCCAATTCTCTTATCTTTTCATCAAATTTCCAAGGAAGATTAGAGCGCTTTTGGTAGGATTTTGGTAGAGATTTGATCCTAAGCATCAAAAGGCAAGGATTCTTACTATAGATATGAGATTAACTTGTAAAAGTGTTGAATTCTTATAGAGTTTATGCTTGGGTTCAGAGGAAAGAACAAGTCTACCAAAGAAGAGAGATCTTAGTGGAATTATTCAAGCATAAGGTAAGTAAATCCAACCCTAACCCTTGTTTGAGCAATAAAAGTGTAGAGATTGTTTTTTTATGAATCTTATATGAACCTATGTGCTTGAAATTTGTGGATGGAATTGTTATTGAGTTTAATGATGATCCATGATCGATTTTCTAGCATGAGAAGGGGCGATGGTGCTGATAGAACGTGATAGAAGTTGGGGTTGAAATTAGAAAGAGTTTGAGGAGAATTTTCGAAGTATGTTTCCTGGCTAAGTTTAATCTCGTTATGGGGAGTTTTACTCCAAATATGGATGGTTTAAGAAAGAAGTAAAAATATACCAAAAATAGAGTTTGAGTATGCATGCATGCTGTTTGATGAAATGTCTAAGAGAAGTATATACATGAGTAGAGAAAAACTTATTTTTATGCTACATGGCATTTTTGCATTACATGTTTGCACTTAGAAAGAATTATAAGCATGAGCCATCCACATGCATATATTTGCATATGTTAAAGAACTTTAAGAATAAAGAGAAAGAAAGAAAAGCACTAAAGACTAAAAGAAAGAAAAGTGCTAAAAAGAAGAAAAGAACAGATTGTTGCGATGGGGAACCCATGAGTGACAAGAAGAAGAAGATTCCCACATACACGCCTCCTTAAGTGAGCAGCCTAAGAAGAAGAAGAATTTGTACGGCCCGCAAGAGTGTATGTGGATGAGGGTTGTACCAAGAAGAAATACCTATATGCACGCCACCTTAATTGAGTGGCCTAAGAAGAAAAGAATTTGTACAGTCCATAAGAGTGCATATAGATGAGGATTGTACTCACTCACACAGCCAGGGTTCCGAATCCATGCATTAACCGAGTCCGATCGGCAAAGAATAAGAAAGTATAAGAAAGAATGAGTAAGTAAGAAACAAAAGAATAGAAAGAAAGAAAGAAAGAAGCATAGAAACAGAGAAAGAAACAGAATAAGAAATAGAAAAGAAGAAAGAAAATGCATCTCTATGCATTTTCTGCATTTGCATCTCATCCATGCATGTTACCATGATTCCTATCATGGTTAGTAAGAGATAAGAAAGAAAGAAAGAAAGAACTGAGTGAGGTAGAAAGAAAGAACAAAGAAAGTTTGAATGAAAGAACAGTGAGAACTAGAAACAGTGAAAGAAAAGAGAAAGAACAGAGAGACAATGAAGAAGAAAAAGAATAAAGTAAGGAAAGAACAGAAGATTCAGTCACGGGGATAGAAGAGTTGAGGATATACTTATTGAGCAATTCTTGCTCACCCCGTTGTTTTTCCATCTGTTGCAGGAAATAGGTGAGAGGCGATAGCGTGGACGTCGAAAAGCGGAGGGAAATGACATTACTATACCCTGTATTAAAGTTATTATATATACTATTTTGTGTTTTGCAAAGAATTATATACTGAGTAAAGAAAAATTTTTGGGCCCATTACTTTTCATTTGATACTTATGTATGTTTATCATAATATATTTTTCAAGTATACTAGCTAAGAAAGAAGGTATTACACTTTTGGTATCAGAGCCAAGATTTTGGGATTTGACAGTGTGCCACTCTCGCCGCATTGACGTTCTGGAGCCGCATTGTAAGTTAATTCTTTCCTTACTTATTTGAGTTGATTCTAGTGTGGTTGTCTTGTAAATGAGATGTAGAACCCGAACGAGTAGTAGAAAGACAATAAGTGCGGGGGAACCTTCTAACCTGCTAGAACCTATTCCCTGTACCCTTGATAAGGCTAGAATTCATGGTATTATACAGAAAGTATTAGTAGAAAGTCAGGGGAGAGTTGTGCAAGAAAGTGTTGAAACCTCCGTTCGAGTACTGACTACCGGGGAAGAAAAAGAAAAGCCGATACCTCCAACAGTACCATATCGTATTGAGCATACATATGGGCTCCCAAGCCAATGTAAATCTTCAGAATTCAGAGGTACAACGAACCCTTTGGTGGCAGAAGAATGGTTTAGGTCCGTAGAGCGCATGACGGCATTGTTTTCTATGACAGATCGGGAGAAGATCTGGTATGCTAGTTTCTTATTTCAGGGTGAAGCCCGAATCTGGTGGGAGTTTATGGAAGATACCCATCATATAGCTGTGATGACTTGGGAAGAGTTCAGAAGATTGTTTGAGGCTGAATATAAAATAGTGGACCGGGTTCATGAGAAGATCCAAGAGTTTATCAATTTGAAGCAAGGGTCTAGTTTAGTAAAAGAGTATTTGGTGAAGTTTAATTCCCTTGCATGTTTTGCACCCGGAATAGTGAATACACCAGAGTTAAGGAAAGATAAGTTTGTTTATGGGCTGAAGCCAGAAATAGCCCGGGATGTAATGGCAGGTGCTGAGCCCCCTCGAACCTATAGTGAAGCTTTAGAGCGGGCTTTAAGAGCAGAGATATCTGTAAACAAGCTCACCCCAGTCGGTACATCAATAGTGGGACCAAGTGAATTATCTCCTGCACAGCAAAGAGAAAGAATTGATGTTGCAAGAAATAGAGAAGTGTGGAATAAGAAGAAATTTCAGCCCAAGAAGAATAGAAAAGACTGGCAAAGTAAACGGCCAAGAACTACTAAGTTTCCCCTATGTCTAAAGTGTGGGAGAACTCATCCAGGAGAGTGTTTGAGAGAGTTAGGCCAAAATGTTCGCTATAGATGCCGCCAGCCGGGGCACTTGATGAAAGATTGTAAAGCCCCTCTTCCACCCGCAGCACTAACTTCCAAAGGTACCAATGCCAAGGTGTTTACAGTGGCACAAGGTAAAGCAGAGGCCAGTCCATCAGCTGTTACTGGTCAGTTATTATTTCATGCAGTTCCTTTATATGCTTTGATTGATTTTGGAGCCACCCATTCTTTTATTACACATGGAATGATAGAGAGATTAGGCTTGAAACCTGTGGTAGTAGATTAGTCCCTTAAGATAGAGTTACTTGATGGGCTTAGTGTGGTGATCCATGAGATGCTTTCAGGAGAGTCCGTAGTGATCCATGGAAGGGAGTTAGTAATTGATTTGATAGTGGTTGACATGCCCGACTTTGATGTGTTTTTGGGCATGGATTTCCTAGGGAGGTATGGAGTAGAAACTGACTATCGGAAGAAGAAAGCAAGATTTAATCTTGATGACAGAGATAAGTTTAGTTTTGGAGAGGGCCATCAGTTGAGTATGTTGATCAGTAGTATAAAGGCTAGAAAGATGTTAAGAAAAGGGGTTCAAGGTACATTGCCCATGTGGTGCAAAGTAGTGACGTCCCACAACCAAAGATTCAAAATGTGCCAACAGTCCGGGAATTTTTAGATGTATTTCTAGAAGATTTACTAGGTTTACCTCTAGAAAGAGAAGTAGAGTTTAGTATTGAACTGGCACCAAGAACAGCACCGATTTCTAAAGACCCTTACCGAATGGCCCCAGCTGAGCTTCAGGAATTGAAGAAGCAACTCCAAAAACTCCTAGATAAGGGTTTTATCCGACCTAGTCATTCTCCCTGGGGAGCTCCAATTTTGTTTGTGAAGAAGAAAAATGGGTCCCTACGAATATTTATAGACTACAGAGAGTTGAATAAAGTGACAGTGAAGAATAAGTACCCGTTTCTTCGTATAGATGACTTATTTGATCAATTGAAAGGTGCAGCAGTGTTTTCAAAGATTTATTTGAGGTCGGGTTATCATCAGGTAAGTGATGCGTTGTAACTACAACATGCAAATATAGCAAGTATACTAGTCGTAAAAAGTAATAAAGTAATGAGTGAGTATCGTTCCCACGAGGATAGTGGTACTAATTACCGATTTTTCTAGTTTAAGTCCTAATTGAAGCAACAATAAATTGGATTTATGGAAGATTAACAAACTAAATACAAATGCAAAACCCAACAACTTAACTAATTAAACAATTCTAAAACAAATGCTAGGGTGTTGAATTCACCTAAATACGCTAACCCAAATCATAGAATCTATTACCCAAGTTCTAATTTCTTGATTGAAAATCGAATTCCCTAAGTTGTAAAACATACATTCTCATGCTACATTTCCCTACTTATCCCTATTAAGCTTCCGCACCCAACAAAATGAAGATTAATAGTTCAAAGGATTTTAAGCTTTGTGGAATTCTATCTAGATTTCATAGATCGCTAAACCTATCTCTAGCGTTTGCTAATCTATGGTATTTATCCCAAGAGGCACAATCACAAATCACTTCTCAGTCTCATTGTGAACAACACACATTTGAATGGTGATCAAGCATCCAAAAGACATTAAGCAAAGAGATAAACACTCAATCATGAAATTAAAACTCAAAGTAATTCAATCCATATAAATTTGAATCATTGTATCAAGATTACATCAAACCCTAGCTAAACAACTCAGTTCATACTCAAAAACGAAATAAAACAACAAAAACAAACTGAATCAAGATTCATCATTGAAAAGCAAGCAAAAGATGGAGAAATCTTCTCTAATTTGAAGCCCAAATCTTCAATAATCTTCTCCTTCCATGAGCTGCCTCCCAAATCACGAACCAAGCCCCTTTTCTCTTCCTTTTCGCTCTAATTTATACCTCTCTCACTTAAGGACGAAGCCCTAGCAAGCCAAAACGCGTCGTTTTATTTTTGCATCTGACGCAGGTTTCGCCGCGGCGAAGCTTTTTCCTCGCCGCGGCGAAGACTTACAGGCCCAATTTGAGCATGATATAGTTAGAATCTGGAAAAGTGTAAAACATATGAATTGTAGCCCTTTCAATTATCTTTCTGGTCGTTCAAGAATCAGCACAATCCGAGGTCTACAGATCAAGTTATGGCAGAAATACTGAAGCACGTCCAAAGACGTTTTTCTTCAGTTCCCAGCGTCCTTTTCACGACTTCAAGCCAAGTTTTCACCTTTGTCCAGTCAGAATTAGGAAAAACCCAAAACATGAACGTTGTAGCTCTTCTTCTTAGCTTTCCAAAGCTTCTAAATTCAGGTTATTCCGAGTTTTCAAGCTCAAGTTACACAATTTACGCTCAAAACTGTCATTTATGCTAAAAATCATCGTTTAGGCCTACAAAGACAAATTAATAGAATTAGGTAGCAATTATGGCCCAAATTGTATGAAAAGTATCCTAAATCCTATCAAAATTCAATGCAAAATCATAGTGTAAAATATGCTTATCAGTAGGAGTAGCAGAACAAGATATTGCTAAGACCGCTTTCCAAACAAGATATGGGCATTATGAATTTGTGGTGATGCCATTTGGGTAATACCCGCGAACTTAAGATTTGCTCGTCCTCGAGCAAAAAGGAATAAAAATCAAAACAAAAAGAAAGATAAATACCTAGAGTGAATCACAATCCAAGTCTCAAAAATTGTTGGTACATTATTACAAAAAAAATGCTCAACACTCCAAGAAGTCATAAATTAAACTGACTATCTTTCTCTATCGATCCCCTGAATAGGAAATCCCCACTTCAGTCCACCTTCCAACTTCTCAGATTATTTTATGCAGAAATGTAAAGTTTATCAAATGGTGGTAGACTCCATAAGCCTAAGTATAGAACTACTCTCCACGAATGTAGACTAGACATCGCTAAGAATCAAAAGGTCTTTGCAAGTTTGTAACGTTAGGCTGGGGTAGTGGGCTCCAAGGAAAGGGATAGGATAAACAAAGTAAGAGAACTCGGTTTTCCTCATGCAAAAACTAAGAGCTACATTAATCTCCACTTTCTTTCTCAACCACCAATCAACGTATCAACCATTTTACAACCCTCAAACTTGTGCATTTCTTATTTTTGATTTTGAATCGAACTAAATAATTTTTCTTCTTCTTCTTCTTTTTGAAATTAACAAATATTTACAACACCATTGAGGTCTCTTGCCCCTTCTTCGTGCCATTTTTGCAACCCCCAAACTTAAGATTTTGGTCCATCACTTATTCACACACCTCTCAAAGCTCTTTTGTGTCATACATTAGGTCCATAATTCTCCTAAAGGGTATGATAAAGTGTTTAGGGTATAGGGATTGGACAATTTTTTGTTTGCAAGGAAAATAAGGCAATGATAATCTCATAAAGCTCAAATGGATGACTAGGGAAAGATTCATTCATGGGTCGACTGGAAAGGCTCAAATGTTCCGAAAAATGCCTAAATCATTTCCTCAACAATGTCCAATCCTACAATTTCGCCTCAAGCACTTCTTAACTAGGTTCTAGAGTCCACCAACATTATCAAGACTTCACCTAACCACATAAAATGTTTCTAAGCAAGCCGAAAGAGCGAAAATGGTGGTTGAACCAGTCAACGAACCTCAAGCTAAATCAAGTCAACCAACCTAAACTTGAAGCAATGCTTAACATTTTCCAAAAATAATATCCCAACAATTCTAGTCTCATCATAGACTTATGCAATTCATCTAGGCAACAACAACACAACACACACAAAACAAACTAAACAAATAACAATCAAAGAACTTAAAACAAAAAGAAACACAATTTCAAGCTAAAACACACAAACAAACTAAACAATGAAATTTTTCCTACCCCCAAACTTAAAATGACATTGTCCTCAATGTCACACCATAAAGAACAAGGAATAGAGAAAAGAGAAGGGTTAAAAAATACTCCCCTAATTAATCCGCGAAGTGTTTCCTTTATGTCAATGCCCAACATCCATTCATTATCTTCATCGTCATAAGAATCTGTCAAAACAAGAAAACTCATGGTGCACCAATTTGTTAAAACACATTACAGATTAGTAAGGGAAATATCAAACCTCATCAAACTAAAATCAAAGTTCTAAAATTGAAAATAAACTTCAACAAAAACAAAATAAACTGAAAACACTTGGGTTGCCTCCCAAGAAGCGCTTTATTTAAAGTCGAAAGCTCGACTTTCCCATGGTCCTTCGTCAATCTAGATCCTTTTGGGGTGCTTCACTTCCCATTGCCACCTCTTGGTCTTTCCTTTGGAATTTCGGGCATTCTCGTAAGCATCTTTTTGGAACTTCAAATTCGTATATGCATACTTGAGATGAGATGGGGATTGGTTGAGTCCAATGTTTGGAGTCTCTTCTAACACCAATTTTGACTTGTGCGCATTTACACCAAATTCCTCAAATTGTTCCTTGTGAGGTGAGTTGCTTGGTTGAAATTCCCCTAAGTATCTTGCACACCCTTTTGCTTTGAGATTTTCCTCTTCATTAGTCTTGTCTTCATGTTCTTCCAACTTCTCTTCATTGTGAGGTTGCTCCAACACTATACCTCTCCTCAATGTTATGACATTTAATTGTTCTTTAGGATTTGTGACCATTGTGCTTGGCAAAGAACCTTGAGATCTCTCTGTCAATTGTTCAACCAATTGCCCTACTTGAACCTCCAAATTTTGAATGGACACTCCTTGATTTCTAAATTTTGAGCGTGTCTCATTCATAAAACTTGTGGTTTCTTGCATGAATTTCTCAAACATGTCCTCCAATTTCGACATTCTTTGCTCACATGGTTGATGATTCACCACTGGTTGATGGTTTGGCACTGTCCTTTGATTTGATTGACTTCTTTGATTGCTCCAGGACAAATTTAGGTGATTCCCCTAACCAAGATTGTAAGTGTTAGAGAAGGAGTCATTTTGTAGCCTTTGTGAACTAACCATGTAATTCACTTGCTCGGTTGTTGAGAAGACTAACTGGTTTCCATCTTGGCATTCCACACTCCCATGGTTTCCTGCACAAAATTCATAAGTTATAAAAGGTGAGTGAATAGAATTTACATTCATACCTCCCAATTGGCTTTGAAGTGATGCAATTTGTGTAGATAATGTGGCGAACACATCGACTTCATGTAGACCCATTTTTCTCTTCGGCATTGCTCTCTCATTAGGTCTTTGGTAGTTATTGTTGGCCATCACCTCAAGCAATTCATAAGCATATTCTAGGGTCTTGTTATTTAAGGCTCCACCTGATGCAACATCTAACATAGATTGAATAATTGGTAGAAACACATTGTAAAATGTTTGGACTTGTATCCAAAACGGTAGACCATGATGTGGACATTTCCTTAACAACTCTGTGTACCTCTCCCAAGCTTCATAAAGTGATTCATCATTGCCTTGCATGAAAAGAGAGAATGTCGTTTCTCATTTTTGCCATCTTCTCTGGTGGGAAGTATTTTGCAAGAAACGTTTGAGCTAATCCATCCCATATAGTGATTGTCCCAATTGGGTGTGACATGAGCCAACCTTTCGCTTTATCTCTCAATGAAAATGGGAACAATCTCAACCTAATTGCATCATCAGTCATTCCATTAACATTGAATGTGTCACATATCTCTAGAAAGCTAGCGATATGCAAAATTGGATCCTCATATGAATTTCCACCAAATTGGACTGACTGTTGGATAATCTGAATTATTGTCAGCTTAATCTCAAAGTTCACTGCAACAAGTGGCCTTGTAACACCATAATTGCATTCTTGCACCGTTGGTATGGCATAATCCCTCAACGTTCTATGTACTTCTACCATGATCTCCACATGCACTACAAGAAACAGTTAATTAAGCTTAACTACAAAATAAAAAAAAATAAAAAAACTAGAAAGAAAAGAACTCAAGCTTAAGACTATACAATATTTACGATTAACTACAAAAATGAAATAAAAGCTTCAATTTAGTACTACACTAGATACTATCAATATTAATAATCAACTATCCCCGACAACAGCGCCAAAAACTTGATGCCTTGTAACTACAACATGCATAAATATCAAGTGCACTAGTTGCACAAAGTAATAAAGTGATGAGTGAGTATCGTTCCCACGAGGATAGTGTTACTAAGTACCGAATTCTCTAGTTTAAGTCCTTATTGAAGAACAATAAATTGGATTGATGGAAAATTAACAAACTAAATACAAATTAAAAAAAAAAAAAATGAATGATAATGAAATTAAAGCAAAACCCAACAACTTAACTAATTAAACAATGCTAACAAATGCTAGGGTGTTGATTTCACCTAGATACACTAACCCAATTCATAGAATCTATTACCTAAGTTCTAATTCCTTGATTGACAATCAAATTCCCTAAGTTGTAAAACATACCTTCTCAGGCTACATTTCCCTACTTATCCCTATTAAGCTTCCGCACCCAACAAAATGAAGATTAATAGTTCAAAGTCTTTTAAGCTTTATGGAATTCTATCTAGATTTCATAGATCGCTAAACCTATCTGTAGCGTTTGCTTAATCTACGGTATTTATCCCAAGAGGCACAATCACAAATCACTTCTCAGTCTCATTGTGAACAACACACATTTTGAATGGTGATCAAGCATCCAAAAGTCATTAAGCAAAGAGATAGACACTCAATCATGAAATTAAAACTCAAAGTAAATCAATTCATATAAAATTGAATCATTGTATCAAGGTTACATCAAACCCTAGCTAAACAACTCAGGTCATACTCAAAAACGAAATAAAATAACAAAAACCAATTGAATCAAGATTCATCATTTAAAAATAAGCAAAAAATGGAGAAATCTTCTCTAATTTGAAGCCCAAATCTTCAATAATCTTCTCCTTCCATGAGCTGCCTACCAAATGACAAACCAAGCTCCTTTTCTCTTCCTTTTCGCTCTAATTTATACCTCTCTCACTTAAGGATGAAGCCCTAGCAAGCCAAAACACGTCGTTTTATTTTTACATCTGATGCAGGTTTCGCCGCGGCGAAGATTTTTCCTTGCCGCGGCGAGGACGTTCGGGCAAAACTTGAACATGATAGAGTCTGAATCTGGAAAAGTGTTAAACATATGAATTATATCCCCTTACATTATATTTCTGGTCGTTCAAGAATAACAACAATCCAAGGTCTATAGCTCAAGTTATGGAAAAAATACTGAAGAACATCCAAAGACATTTTTCTTCAGTTCCCAGCGTACTTTTCACGACTTCAAGCCAAGTTTTCACCCTTGTCTAGTCAGAATGAGGAAAAACCCTAAACCCAAAACATGAAAGTTGTAGCTCTTCTTCTTAGCTTTCCAAATCTTCTAAATTTAGGTCATTCCAAGTTTCCAAGCTCAAGTTACACAATTTATGCTCAAAACTGTCATTTATGCTCAAAATCATCGTTTAGGCCTGCAAAGACAAATTAATAGAATTAGGTAGCAATTATGGCCCAAATTGTATGAAAAGTATCCTAAATTCTATCAAAATTCAATGCAAAATCATAGTGTAAAATATGATTATCAGTTAACTAATGCCCCAACAGTTTTTATGGACTTAATGAACCGGGTGTTTCAAGATTGCCTTGATCAATTCATAGTGGTGTTTATTGATGACATCCTGGTTTATTCTAAGTCAAGAGAAGAGCATGACGAACACTTAAGATTTGTGCTGCAGCGATTAAGAGAAAAGAAGTTGTATGCAAAGTTTTCTAAGTGTGAGTTTTGGCTAGATCAGGTGATATTTCTAGCTCATATTGTCTGTAAAGAGGGTTTATCAGTAGATCCTAGTAAAGTGAAGGCAATCCTAGAATGGAAAAGGCTGAAGACAGTGAAATAAGTTAGGAGTTTCTTGGGACTGGCAGGCTACTATCGGCGGTTTGTAGCAAGGTTTGCCTAGTTGGCTAAGCCATTGACTGCTCTTACCAAACAGAGAACTCCTTTTATATGGTCAGATTCTTGTGAAGAGAGTTTTCAAGAGTTGAAGAAAAGATTACTGACTGCTCCCGTTTTGGTGTTACCATGAAGGGTATGGATTACGATATTTATACACATGCCTCACTGCAGGGACTTGGGGCTGTATTGATGCAGTTAGGTAGGGTAATAGCTTATGCTTCTCAACAATTAAAAGAGTACGAGACGAGATACCCTACACATGATTTAGAGTTGGAAGCTGTAGCCTTTACATTAAAGATTTAGAGGCATTACCTATATGGTGCCAAAAGTGATATCTACACCGACCATAAGAGTTTAAAGTATTTCTTTACTCAAAGGGAACTGAACATGAGACAGAGGAGATGGTTAGAGCTGGTTAAAGATTATGACTGTGAGACTAAGTATCAGCCAGGGAAAGCCAATGTGGTAGCCAATGCTTTGATTAGAAAAGCTTATTTGTCCCAACTCACAAAGCAGAAAGAGTTACTAGAAGAATTGTGCAAAGAGCAAATTAAGGTGATACTGGGAAGGATTGCTAGGTTAGAGGTTCAGTCTACTTTATTGGAAGAAATCAACGGTAAGCAAGTTGTTGATAAGTGGTGTTAGAAAACAAGGCAGCAAGCACTTGAGGGCAAGATGCCAGAATTCCTTTTGCTAGAGGGTGTCCTCAATTCTAGGAATCGTTTGTGCATTCCTCAAGATGTTGAGTTAAAGAAGAGAATTCTTACGGATGCTCATGACACACCATACACTACTCATCTAGGAACAACCAAGATGTATCAAGACTTAAAGAAAGGCTATTGGTGGCCAGGTATGAAGAAGGATATTGGAGATTTTGTAGCTAAGTGCCTAGTTTGTCAACAAGTGAAAGAAGAACACCAAAGACCGTCAAGATTGCTTCAGCCACTTAGCATTCCTGAATGGAAACAGGAGAGTATCTCAATGGATTTTATTACAAGTCTCCCAAGAGTACAGAAAGGGTATAATACCATATGGGTGATATTAGACAGGTTAACTAAATCAGCCCATTTTCTTCTAGTAAAGAAGAGCACTACTTCGGATCAATTGGCATAAATTTATATTAAAGAGATAGTGAGCTTGCGTGGAGTACCCAACACAATAGTATCAGATAGAGATTCCAGATTTGTCTCATCTTTCTAGACTAGTTTACAAAGAAACTTGGGTACCAAGTTGGCTTTTAGTACAACCTATCATCCTCAGACAGATGGCTAGACTGAGAGAACGAATCAAATACTTGAGGATATGTTGAGGGCTTGTTGTATGGATTATAGACTGTCCTGGCATGAGATGCTGCCCTTGGTGGAGTTTGCTTATAATAATAGCTATTAGTCTACAATTAAGATGGCTCCTTATGAGGCCTTGTATGGTAGACGATGTAGATCTCCACTGCATTAGGATGAGATAGGCGAGAAAGATGTTTTGAATACATCTCTTGGGCAGGAAATAACTCAGAAAATGATAAAAGATATCGAATTGATCAGAATAGAATGAAACAAGCCCAAGACAGGCAGAAAAGTTATGCAGACTTAAAGAGCAAAGATGTTGAGTTCGAAGTGGGTGATAAAGTGTTTCTAAGAGTTTCCCCCTATAAACAGGTGATGCGTTTTGGTGGCAAAGGAAAGTTAGCACCGAGATACATTGGTCCATTTGAAGTCTTACAACGAGTAGGAAAAGTAGCTTATAGGTTGGCACTACCACCCAATATGGACAGCGTGCATAATGTATTTCATGTCTCGATGTTTCAAAAGTATGTCAATGATCCCTCCCATATATTGAATGTAGAGGATGTAGATTTAGAAGAGAATCTTATGTATAAGAAGTGTCCAGTTTAGATATTGGACATAAAGTTGAAAGAGCTCTGAAACAAGAGTATCCCTTTAGTGAAAGTCCTGAGAAACCATAAAGCGAAGAAGCTACATGGGAGGTAGAGCAAGATATACAGAACTGTTACCTGGAGTTGTTCGTATGAATTTTGGGGATGAAATTCTTTCAAGGGGGGAGAATTGTAATGCCCACTTTGAGGTATGCAGTTTAAATATGCTTATTGGCCCTTAATGTTGTTTGTTTGCCCTTAGTTAAGCTTGTATGCTTTTAATAGTGCTTGCTTGCCCTGAGTTTTGGTGAAGGATTGGCGAAGTTGGGAATTGCAGACTTTGCCACAGCAAAGAAGAAACCTTGCTGCGGTGATGTATGCTTTGGAATTTTTCTCTGAGGCGAAGAAAAAGCTTTGCTGGGGCAAAGAGCTGGCTAGAATTCTTGAGAAGTTTCTAGAGAATTTTTCCTTAGTGGAAAAGTGACCATTCTACCCCTAATTAGTAGTAAAAGTGGGGAGTGAAAAGTAAGAAAATTTCATGGAGAATACATTCAAGATGGGAGTGTAATTGTAATGAATTAAAGGGCAAACATGGAATTTTTAAGAAAGTGCAAGGGCAAAATGGGAAAGAATGTGTATTTATATGAGATGTTAAGGGTTAAATCACAGAAACCCTCCCATTCTCTACACCCCACACGCCACTTCTACTCTCCAATTCTCTCATCTTTTCATCAAATTTCCAAGAAAGATTAAAGAGCTTTTGGTTGGATTTTGGTAGAGATTTGATCTTAAGCATCAAAAGGTAAGGATTCTTACCATAGATATGAGATTAATTTGTAAAAGTGTTGAATTCTTATAGAGTTTATGCTTAGGGTTTAGAGGAAAGAACAAGTCTACCAAAGAAGAGAGATCTTAGTGGAATTACTTAAGCATAAGGTAAGTAAATCCAACCCTAACCCTTGTTTGAGCAATAAAAGTGTGGAGATTGTTTTTTATGAATCTTATATGAACCTATATGCTTGAAATTTGTGGATGGAATTGTTATTGGGTTTGATGATGATCCATGATCGGTTTTCCACCATGAGAAGGGGTGATGGTGTTGATAGAACTTGGTAGAAGTTGGGGTTGAAATTAGAAAGAGTTTGCAGAGAATTTTTGAAGTATGTTTCCTGGCTAGGTTTAATCTTGTTATGGGGAGTTTTACTCCAAATATGGATGATTTAAGAAAGAAGTAGAAATATACCCAAAATAGAGTTTGAGTATGCATGCATGATGTTTGATGAAATGTCTAAGAGAAATATATGCATGAGTAGAGAAAAACTTATTTTTATGCTGCATGGCATTTTTGCATTACATGTTTGCACTTAGAAAGAATTATAAGCATGAGCTGCCATCCATATGCATATATTTGCATATGTTAAAGAACTTTAAGAATAAAGAGAAAGAAAGAAAAGCACTAAAGAATAAAAGAAAGAAATGTGCTAAAAAGAAGAAAAGAACAGGTTGTTGCGATGGGGAAACCATGAGTGACAAGAAGAAGAAGATTCCCACATACACGCCGCCTTAAGTGAGCAGCCTAAGAAGAAGAAGAATTTGTATAGCCTATAAGAGTGTATGTGGATGAGGGTTGTACCAAGAAGAATACCTACATGCACGCCACCTTATTTGAGTGGCCTAAGAAGAAAAGAATTTGTACAATCCATAAGAGTGCATGTAGATGAGGACTGTACTCACTCACACGGCCAGGGTTCCGAATCCATGTGTCAACCGAGTTCGATCGGCAAAGAATAAGAAAGAATAAGAAAGTATAAGAAAGAATGAGCAAGCAAGAAAGAAAAGCATAGAAAGAAAGAAAGAAGCATAGAAACAGAGAAAGAAATAGAATAAGAAATAGAAAAGAAGAAAGAAAATGCATCTCTATGCATTTTGTGCATTTGCATCTCATCCATGCATGTTGCCATGATTCCTATTATGGTTAGTAAGAGATAAGAAAGAAAGGAAGAAAGAAAGAAAGAACTTAAAGAAATAGAAAGAAAGAACAAAGAAAGTTAGAATGAAAGAATAGTGAGAACTAGAAATAATTAAAAAAAGAAAAAGAGAAAACAGAGAGAGCATGAAGAAGAAAAAGAATAAAGTAAGGAAAGAACACAAGATTAAGTCACGGGGATAGAAGAGTTGAAGATTTACTTACTGAGCAATTCATGCTCACCCCGTTGTTTTTCCATCTTTTACAGGAAATAGGTGAGAGTTGGTCGGATGGACGTTGAAAAGCGGAGGGAAATGGCATTACTGTCCCCTATATTAAAGTTATTATATATACTATTTTCTGTTTTGTAAAGAATTATATATTGAGTAAAGAAAAATTTTTGGGCCCATTACTTTTCATTTGATACTTATGTATGTTTGTCATAGTATATTTTTCAAGTATACTAGCTAAGAAAAAAGGTATTACACCATCCCAAAGTTCATTAGTATCTTAGTTACATACCTCTATTTGCAGGCAAAAATTCCATCTGGAGTCTGACTTATCTCCATGCCCAGAAAGTAGGTCATCAGGCCCAAGTCTGTCATTTCAAACTTAGTTTGCATGGCTATCTTGAACTGATTCAACTCTTCAGGATTACTTCCAGTAATCAGCAAATCATCAACATATAAAGAGACCACAGTCAATCCACTTTCAGTCTTCCTAATGTAAAGTGTGTGTTCATTTGGACTTCTAGTGTATCCTAGGTTGCATAAGTGGTCATTTATCCGGCTGTTCTCTAGGGGCCTATTTTAGGCCATATAAAGCCTTCCTCAGTAGGTACACTTTATCCTCTTTTCCTTTAACCTTATAGCCTTCTGATTGCTCCACATATATCTCCTTTGTAATCCAGCGATTCAAGAATGTTGATTTGACATCCAACTAGAAAATTTTCCAGTTAAATTGGGCTGCAAGTGCCAATAACAATCTGATGGTTTCATGCCTGGCTACAGGAGCAAAAGTATCAGAAAAATCAATCCCTTGCTGCTGTGCAAAACCTTTAACCACAGGTCTTGCTTTATGCTTATGGATTGATCCATCAGGATTAATTTTCAACTTGTAAATCCATTTCACTTGGATAACTTTCCTCTTTTCTGGTCTGTCAACTAATCTCCAAGTATTGTTCTTCTCAATCATGGTGAGCTCCTCCTTCATTGCAGCCTTCCAGACATCAGACTTTGCTGCTTCATTATAATTCCTGGATTCAACCATAGCCATATTACATCTTTCGTATACTTCAGCCAGGGATCTAGTCTCTCTCACTAAATGTTCTTCATCCTCATCAGAATCTGCCTGTCGGATCAGCTCTTCTCTTATCTCTTCTTGCCTTGGCTCAGCTTCCTCATCTATTCTCTTCTCTTCCTAATTCCAAACTACACTTTCATCTACCTTGACATCCCTTGTAATCACAATTTTCTTTGACTCAGGGATGTAAACTTTATAGCCTTTAGATTGGTTGCTGTAACCTATGAAAATTCTAACCTCAACCTTATCATCTAGCTTAGTTCTCTTGCTTGCTGGAACCATGACATAACATATGCTTCCAAATATTTTCAGACTTCCCACTGCTGGTTTAACTCCACTCTAAGCCTCAATTGGAGTTTGTTTCTTGACTTCTTTGGTTGGCAGTCTATTCAGGAGATAAACTCCTATATTAACAGCCTCAGCCTAAAACATCTTGGGAAGCTTCTTTTCTGCCATCTCCATGATGGTTATGTTTCTCCTCTCACTAACACCATTTTGTTGTGGGGTGTAAGGGGTAGTAAACTAGTGCTGAATTCCAGCTTCATGGCAGATTGAACAAAATTCACTTGATGTGTGTTTTTTCCCATTATCACTCCTTATGGCCTTGATCATTGTCTTGGTTTGGTTCTCCATCAGTAGCTTGAACTTTCTAAATACAACAGCTACCTTATTTTTCTGCTTCAAGAAATATACCCAAGCCATCCTAGAGTAATCATAAATAAAGAGTACAAAGTACCTACTTCCATTTAGTGATCAGTCTTCATAGGACCACACACATCTGTATGGATCAACTACAATTTGTCACTGGCTCTCCATGCCTGATCTGATTGAAAAGATGGTCTACTGAGTTTGCCAAGTTGGCAGGTTGTGCAAAGATTCGTTTTCTCTTCTATTTCAGGTAAGTCCAGCACCATATCTCTAGTCCTAGGTTCTTTGAGACCTACATAGTAGAAGTGGCCAAACCTTTTATGCCAAAGTTCAGACTCTTCTGACCTACTGGTCAGTGCAAAGTTTTTTGACTTTTTCCGCTCTACCAGGAAGCTTTTCCCCAACATTTTAACATTCATCAGTTCATTTCCCTCACTGTCTAATATAATTCATGATTGGTTTTGAAAGTGCAATGTATAATTCTTTTCCAACATTTGTCCTACACTTAATAGATTTTGTGTAATTTCTGGTACATATAAGACACTTGAGATAACTTTGGTACCTGATTGTGTTAGGACAACAACATCTCCAATTCCTTTGGCTTCCACATATTTTCCATTTCCAATCTTGACTTTGGAGCTATAGGTCGTGTCCAGCCTGAACAAATTTTGCAAGTTGGCTGCCATGTGTTGGTGCAACCACTGTCTATCAGCCATACATCACTGTTGGTCTGAGTTGTGTAGCATGAAGCTGCAAACAGTTGCACAGACTCACAGCCCTACTTTGATCATTTGCAGATTGAGCTTTCTATGATGATTGTGCAACTTTGTTCTTGCACACCTTCTCAATGTGCCCAAACTGTTTGTAGCCTCTACATTGGATCCCATGCCAAAACCAGCACCTGTTCTTTGAGTGACCCTACTTTTTGCAATGAGGGCATGGTGGAAAGCTCCTTGTTCCACTTGGTTTTCCCCACTGTCCACTGGTTTTCTCTTTTCCTTTCTTGTCTCCAGCATGTTAGAGTAGATTCCCTAGAGCCAATCAATTATTGTAGAATTGACTCTGTGTAATAATGTTCATTAATCAATAATAAAAGGCATTTTATTCTATATCGCGTAAATCATTATTATTGCAATATGTATTGATATATGTCCTTAGAATGGTAGAACCGTGACGAGGGTATCAAGTGTTTCAAATCTTGATAGTGAGAACCATATGAGCACATATGGTGGCCATTCTAGAAACGTCTGTAGCCCCAGTATTATTCTGAAGTAAGGGCATAGATAATACGGTAAGGCTATCATAGTGTTGAACGACCCTTTCGAAAGGCAGTGACTGATCTCACTTGTCAAGGTTGTTTGGTGACAACCTGGTGTAACGCATGGGTGCTTATTGTAGGCGGATATACCACAGTAAGTTTACTGGACTGACCCACCAGAGGATTCCATATGGATGGTAACCCCAATGTCTATGGAACAAATCCTCTAACGAATGGTGGTGCATGTGATCCTTAGACTTGAGATCTCCGGAGCGCCTTGTGCACCGATTGGTACAGTTTGACACTAGCCTAACGAAATTCTATTCAGAGCTGTCAATATGGTGGTGATTGGCTGCATCAAGGAGTGTATCAAGATTATGGTGGATTGACAAAGGATTCATCACTCCCGGGTACGAGAGAAGTTATCTCATGGCGCAATTCAGTATATGACAATGAATCCAAAACTGTGGCTACAGTGGGATTGAGTTGTTGCTCTATCCGGATTATAATACAGGTCATTGGTCCAGAAACTGAATATATAATATCGAGAGTAACCGAAGGTTGACACTATTTCTATGCCTTCGTCTCGTCGAGATAACGTATGATGAAAGGATCGAATTGTACGGTAACCATATCGTTGACAGGTAGCTACTTTGCTGAATCCGAATCTATCGGGTGGCCATGATGCCTTGCTAGGGGCCAATCTTGGTCTGTGTATTAGTGAGACGATTAATTGGTGTTAATCGCGATACTATACACTGCCGGTATGATGAGGAGCCTATGGGTCACACACATAGAAGATAATTTAAGAGCCAAGAAGAAAGAAGAGCGTTTTCGTCTTTTTGGGCGAAAGGGTATTTTGGTAATTTCACAGTGCAATTAAATTTGCTAAGGTTGTAGCCTTTATTTAATTTGTTAGAAAAATTAAATAAGTGAAATTACGTTTAAATGTGTGTTCGCACATATTTAATCAAATCATCATTATTGTTAAATGTTAATTAAATATTAATTTTTTTTTAATTGAGATAATGATGAAATAAATTAAAATATCTAATTGGGAGTGTTTGGTAACATGGGGTGTTTGGGTTGGAGCCCAAGCCCATTCCATGTGGGAAAATGGCAACTTAGTTTGCCTATAAAAGAGAATGTGTGTGTGAAATTAAAGAGGGATTTTTATTAGTTCATTTTTAATTAAAGAAGAAAACACACAGCAGCCTATACATACTCTCCCATGCCACTTTCACTGTTTGATTGAAAAATCAAATATTTCTTTTTCTTCTTGATTTCTTAAGGCCAAGGAGGATCTAGCAAATCCCTCCTTGGTTCTTGGTGATTGTCTTCGTGTGGACTTCTTGGTTCGATCCTACACTTGGATCAGTAGCAAACACATTCAGATTTAATATTTGGTGGAGCCTCCAACGTGGGTATGAATCTAAACCTTAGATTTATTTTTTCTGCAGATTCTTGATGTAATACATAAACTGTAAAATTTGTGCCTTGATTTTGGGCTTTAAGGAACGATCTATGGTTGTATAAATTTTTGTTTTCTGCTGCGTAAGTGGATCGTTTCCTAACACGGCATACCTTCTGTTATTCCCTAGCACATTCTTTCCTTTTAGAGCAGCCATCATAGCACCTTCATTAGTGTCCTCCTGCCTCATTAACCTTCTTTGTTCTTGAGCCTACAGTGCATGGACTAATTCAATGAGGCTAATTTGTGATAGATCCTTTGAATCTTCCAGGGAGGAAATCTTGGATTCAAACCTCTCGGGTAAGCTCACTAGTACCTTTTCAACAATCATCGTATCACTCATTTCTACTCCCAATAGCCTGATCTTATTAACCACAGTCATTAGATCCACATATTCTTTCACTTTCTCCACTTCCTGCATTCTCAACATTTGAAATTCTCTCCGCAAGTTCATCACTTGCATGTTCCTTGTTGTATCACTTCCCATGAACTCCTCTCTCAGTCTATCCCAAGATTCTTTTGCTATTTCACACGCCATTATCCTTGTAAACACAAGGTCTGTCACAGCCAAATGTATATGAGATAGGGCCCTTGGAGCCTTTGACATTTCTTCTTCATACAACCTCATCTGATTCAGAGTGGGGTTTGGACCAAGCTGTGGTGGTTGTTTCTCTTCCTCAACATACTGCCAGAGCCCCTGCCCTCTTAGATAGGCTTTCATTCTAACAGCCCAAATATAGTATTGGTCACCATTGAAAACTGGCGGTGAAAGGAAAGCAGACTAAGTTGCCATGGGTACAGATTATAGTTAGTGACAGAGTTGTTCTTTAAGGAGGCTGGAGTTTTGATAATGATTCAAGGTTAGTTTTTGAGTTTATATGGAGGTCTGGTAAGCTAGCTCTGATAGCATTTTGTTGGTTTTGGAGTGTCGGATTATTCAAAGAAAAGGAAAACTGAAGAGTTCAAAACTACCCTGATTCATTAACCAACCAAATACATAATATAACATTTTATCAGCTTACTATTACAACCACTACAGCAGTAAGCTTTGTACATGATCAAAGGTAAACCACACAATTTGAACAACCATAATACAATTAAGAGACATAAAGCCTCATATTCACCTGGATTCACCTAAACATATCCTAACACAAAAGGTTAACAAGTTTCTCCTAGGCTATTGCTCCTAGCACAGCACCATGCACAACACTTTATTTGTGGCAAAAACAATCTTCAAACTTCGGTCCCTGCACAATGCACTTCCAGCAAAACATCATAACTTGAGTCAGTATTGATCTATTTTGAAACCTATGGCTTTCATGGGTTAAAACTAAAAATGTTTTAAAGCAAAGTAATCACCCTATTAAATTTTTTATTTACTCTTTTTTTTTCTTTTACTTAATTCTTCATAGGTTGTATCATTTAAGTAATCGAGTTCATTCATTCATGAGATAAACATTGAAAAAAAAAAAGTCAACTGTTATTGGTAGAATGCTAGTTTCAACAAAAGGAAATAGATAGCCAAGTATAATCAACTAATCAATTTTACCTGCAAAAGTAAATTATCTTTGGGGGTGGTGGTTGGGAAAGGAAGATAGGATATAGGGGAAAAAAGTTGTTTGTGTGTATAATTGATGCAATATCAATAGAATATACAAGTATCTTTGATTGATGTACAAGTATAGAGTATCAAAATTTTGTAATCCAATTGTTGAGGATGTTGAGAAGAGAGACTCTAGTTTTGATCAAACGCCTACTCAAGGACTCGAGTCAATCTTCAAGAAGTTGAACGTTTGACTCTGTTTCTTTAAACTGGTTCTGGATGTTTTCAGATTTGCTTGTCTTGTGACCGTTGAGGATAGATAATTTAGCATCCATCTCTTCAAATTCATTTGTGTTTATTTCTTCAGATGCTACCTTTTTTGGGTGCATTAGCTTTGAAACTACTGACCAGCTGCTTAGCTTCCTTGGCCCTGAGATAAGGGACAGCAAAGATTCAATCACATTGAATGTGATTGCTTAAACCTCATTTAAAATGCTAGTTGTGGCCTTCGTCTCGTGTTCCTCGTTGATTGGGGAGGAGCTTTGGTTTTTTATGACTTGCAAATTCTTCAAAGCCTTCTGGATTGTCTTTTTCACTGCCTTCCTGGAGGTTAGGTATTCCTTAACCGCACTTGTAAGTTCAATATCATCGCCCTTCCTTCTGCGGAAAATTGATTGAAGTTCCTATATAGCCTCTTTGGTTTGTAACAAGGAATCCCTAGCAATGCCACAGATATCCAAGAGTCTTAGAGATCCATTCAACAACTCATCAACCAAATCCTTTTGCTGAACGTGGGACAGCTGTGGCAACTTATCGACACAATCATGCAAATCTTGAAGACCATTTATCTGATGGCTGATTGATGATGATGATGTAGAAGTAGATTGAGAAGCTCTTAATCTTCTCAAATGCTGATCAACTTCTGAAGTGAGAGGGTGTGGTCTAGAAGGGAAACTGTTAGAGCGAGTATGGTAAGAATGGGCCATTTTTATTTCCTTTGGAAATGAGAAGGCCTGGAAATCAATTGTTTGGTTCAAATTTCCTTTCCTTTTGTTGCCATATGCTCAATATATATTATTGTTGATCAAGCTGATATTATGCTCGAAACTACATATAGGATGTCAACTTTTGAAATCTGATGCTGCAAGGTTGGCGGCAAAGTTTAAATTTCTAATGTAGCTTTTTGGGTCTTCTGTAACTCTTTGGAGCTGAATCTCTTTAATCAATGTAATGTTAATTTTCCTTTCCTTCTGTTGCCATATGCTCAATATAAATTATGAGATAAGGGAGACAAGAGGAATCTCTTCTCTTATTTAATTAGGAATGTGATGTTGACTTGGATCTAAACATTATATCAGCTACATTTATGCAATGTCTCCCACTTGCTACCCAACTCTTTTTCTTTAGCTTCAAAATCATACTAGTATCTTCACGTTGCTAACAATTCATAATTTTTTTTCTTTCTGATTAAGAGGTTATGCATTACATTGACTTAGTCTCCTCTGCAGCAGTACATGGGATAGCAATCCAGATTGGCTTGCCTTCTTATATAAAACATGATAATTGTGTCCTCGTGCATACTTATTTACATTTATCGGTTCATGTAATCAGGAGACAAAGTCTGTAAAAATAACCAATTTGATACTAGAACTACTATAATTTCAACACACAAGGGCGGTTGACATAAGAATTGCAAATATTTAATCAAAAATTTGAGGTCCTATGCTGATTAATTGCTTTCCTTTATGTTAGAAATATTAGTTATTACATATTGCATAGTGTACTCTAACACCAGGACAGCCAGCTCATTTTTCATTGATTAAAACGTGTAAGAATTGAATCTACCATGCATGTGAATTTCATTAATTGATGGTTTTCAATATATTTGGAGACAACTGGAATGTAATAATTTCTTTCCAGCTAGTATACTCATAAAATAATCAATAAAATTCATTAAAAGATATATATGAAAATACACATATAAATGAATAATAAAGTATGGGCCCATATTTAATTTTTTCTTTATATACAAATATTTACAAAATATACTCAAAATAGCAACTTGACAGTGTAGCCCAACCCTTCCACTACGTGATGTTCCAAGCAACCGCAACTCACCTATTACTTGGAAAAACATTAAAAACAACGGAGTGAGCACTAATTGCTTAGTAAGTAAACCCACTATGCTACCCTTGTCTCTCCGTTGCTTAAGTTCTGAATTTTCTTTTCTTACATCACACTTCCCGATTATTCTCTATTCTTTCTCTGTTCTTCTCTCTGTTCTTTCTCTATTCTTTCTCATTCTTTCTCTGTTTTTCTCTCCATTTTCTAATTTTTCACTACTCATGATAATGAGCATGGTCTTATGTATATTCATGATGCAAATGCACAAATGCATAGATTATGCATTTTCTTTTCTATTTTTCTTATTCTTATTCTGTTTCTTTTTCTTTATTTCTTTATTTCTTTTCTTTTCTATTCTTTCTTTATTTTCTTGACGATCGGACTTGATTGAGGCATGGATTTGGAACCTTGGCCATGTGAGTGAATTCTCTAATTCTGGGTATAGTCCTATCCACACGCACTTCTAAAGGACTGTACAATTCTTTTTCTGAATTCTGAGGCCGTTCACTAAAGGCGGCGTGCATGTGGGGCTATGTCACTCACGGGCTCCCCATTGCAACAACCTTCTTTTCTTTTTATCTTTTTACACTTCTTTAAATAAAAATTCAGATTTGAATATCTTTAATATTCTCATTTCTTTCTATTTTCTTTTTAACATAATTTAGTGGTTTTTCATGCTCTTATGAATATGTATGCATGTAGATGGTTTCATGCTTATAATTCTTTCTAAATTCACAGGTTTAGATGTAATTATGCATTATGGAATACAAACATGTAATTCTCTACCATCTACAAACTCATCCCAAAGTAACAAATAATCATACTCATACATGCACTTCTCTTTGACATTTCATCAAACAATTCATGTGCACAAATCAACACTAATGTGGCTACACTTCTATCTCTCTTCTACGTGATGCGTGTTTCTTACAACATGCAAAAATAACAAGTGCACTAATCGCTCAAGTAATAAAATGATGAGTAGAGTATCGTTCCCACGAGGATTGTTAGCAAAGCACTGAGTTTCCTAATGTTATCCCGTTGAAACAATTGAATTCTTTGGATTGGTGGGAGCAAATTCTAATTAAAAACAACAATGAATTTTAATCTAAGAATTAAAACTTAATTACGAAAGCAATATTAAAACACGGATACTCAATTCAAGCAAAACGGGTAGGGTTTTGACTTCATTTGGATTTTTATGGGTTAAACCTAAAAATTACACTACATTCACATTCATGCGCAATGGTTGTAAATCGAACTCACTAATGTGTTAAACATACCCTCTCGGGCTATGTTTTCCTATTCATCCTTATTAACCTTCCGCACCCAACAATTTGAAGATTAATAATTCCAAACTCATTAAGCAAAAGAATCCTAATATGATTTCATTAATTCTTGAATCCATCTCTAGCATCCAATACTATAATGGTGATTACCCAAGAAGCCTAACATGATTCATTTCTCAATCTCATCAGGTTCATCACATACAGCATTAAAAATCAGAGTAACACACAACAAAGCATACTCATATGAAAATAACACAATCAAACACTTAACCCATTTAAAATCCAAACTACCATCAAAACCCTAACCCAAAAATAGATTAGTTCATAGCTAAATCAAAAATACAAAAACGAAACATAGCAATAATCAAGTTCAGCGTAATGAAACTGAGATAAAAGATAAGAAATCTCCCCAAAAGATGAATCCTCTAGTCAGAATCAAATCTTCTCCCTTTAACAAACCAAATCGCTCAAAGTTTTACTAAGAAAAATGCAAAAGTAGCTAACCCTAAAAAGATGAAGACCCCCGGGCAAAAGGTTAAGTTTTTCTTTTATACTTAGTCCAAATAACCCAGCCAAAACACGCACAAAACGAAACTGTGCGTTTAACAAAACTGAAACTAATGACTATCGCCGCGGCGAAGAAGAATCCTTCGCCGCGGCGAAGAGTGAAACAGACACGTTCGTCCCTGGCTTACTTCGCTGCGGTGAAGACAATTCCTTCGCCGGGGCGAAGCTTCTTGAAAAGTTCTGAAATTACAGAACTGCCACTTAGCTTGCTTCTTCGTTTAATTCTTCGATTCTCGGTGCTCTCCCTTGGGAACAAGCTTCATCGTGCTTTATCCTGCTCTGGAACTCTCCTATCTTCTGAGATCTGCTAATTTCTGAGTCAAAAATATCCAATTTTGTCCTTATTTTCTCAAAATGTCCATTTTAACCTGAAACACGAAAAGTAAAGAATTAAGCAACAATTCAGGTCAAAATGCACTAGAAAGTACCTGAAATCCGACAAAAAAGTCTAATGAAAACCGTATAATTCACGGATTATCACTACGCCACCAAAAGTTTTGAATAACATCCTCCATAATTAACGCCAAATCTGCCCAAAACACACACTCCAAAATTTCCACTTCAATTCTTCCAAATTTCATCCAAACATTCATCAAGTATCAAATATACCAACACAACTTCTCATGGATAAGTTCTAATCATCATTCAACACCAAATCCATCAACAATTCTACACACAACACATATATATGCATAAAGAAAATTCTCTACACAACATAACTTAAATCATACTTAGGGTACGATTTACTTACCTTTGATATGAGCAATCGAACCCTTTAAGAATCTTCTTTGATCAAACTCTCTTCCTCTTAAATCCCATGAGCACATACCATCAAAATTCAACACTTTAAAAATGAAAAATCACTTCTTAGTGCAAGGATCTTACCTAAAGTTGATTGGGATTGAAAATCCACTAAAAAATGCCCAAAATCTATGAATTTATTTGGAAAAAGAAGTGAAGAAATTGAGAGGATTTGGAGAAGGTGGCGTGAAAATGGGTTGAAGAGTGGCTGGGGTTTCACTCTTCAATCCTTGATATAACATAAAATTATTTATTAGTTTCCTATTTTGCCCTTGCACTTTCTTCAAAATTCCATCTATGTTCCTTAGTCAATTACCATAATGCCCTCATTTTTATTGCATTCTCCATGAAATTCTATCTCTTTTCACTCCCCACAATTTCAACTAATTTTGAGTGAAAAGTCCATTTTACCCTTAATGCAAGTTTAAGGCATTTTCTTCACAATTTCTCAAAATAACTTTAGCAAAAATCAACTAAAGGTATAAGAGCATAAATTAAATTACGTACCTCCATGTGGGCATTACATGGAATGTTGATAGCTCTAATATATACTTAAAATTGACATAAACTAATGATTGAGTCTCATTATTGATCTATTTCAAAACTAATGCTTTCACGGGGTAAATTTTGTGAAACATTTGAAGATTAGCTAAACTTATTCACCCAAGTTACCTTTTTTTTTTTTTTTTTTTTTTCCCGTCTATACTTCTGAAATAGAAGAAATATCCAAAGTTGCTTATTATAGAATGTTAGTTTCGTCTCCAAGCAACTAGAAAATCAAGTATAATCTACAAAACATTTTAGTAGTAAAAGTATATGCTCTCGAATAAGAGGGAAGATTGAGATATCAGAGAAAAAATTTATCTGATTGATTTAGTATCAATAGGAATATACAAGTGTATTTGATTGACGTACAAGTATAGAGTATCAAAATTTTGTAATTAATTATTTAGGATGTTGAGAAGAGAGACTCTTGTTTTGATTAGACACCTGCTCAAGGACTCAAGTCCATCTTCAAAATCTTGAATGCTTGACTCCAATTCCTTAAGCTGGTTTTGAATGTTATCGGATTTGCTTGTCTTGTGAGCGATGATGGTAGACAATTCAGCATCCAACTTTTCAAACTCATTAATGTCTGTTTCTTCACCTGCTACCTTTTTTGAGTGGATTAGCTTGGAAACTACTGAACAGCTGCTTAGCTTTGATGGAACCTTTGGCCCTGAGATAAGGGACAACAAGGATTTGATCACATTGAAAGTGACTGCTTCAACCTCTCTTAATATGCAAATTGTGGCGTTTGACTTATCTTTCTCACAGATTGGAGAGATTCTTTGGTTTTTCGTGGCTTTCAAATTCTTCAAGGCCTTTTGGATGGTCATTTTTACTACCTTCACGGAGGTCAAGTATTTCTTAACCTCGCTTGTAAGCTCAATAACATAACATCTTCTTGTGCGGAAAATTGATTGAAGGCCTTGTACAACTTCTTTGGTTTGTACCAAGGAATCCTTAGCAATGCCACAGATATCCAAGAGTCTAAGAGATCCATTCAACATCTCGTCTTGGGCTAAAGCTTGTTGAATCGAAGCTAACTGAAGCAACTTATCAACACAATCATGCAAATCTTGAAGGCCATTTATCCTATGGCTTATTGATGATGATGATGATGTAGAAGTAGCTTGAGAAGCCCTTAATCTGCTCAAATGCTAATCAACTTCTGAAGTAATTGGGTGTGGTCCGGAAGGAAAACTATTAGAGCGAGTATGGGTAGCTAGCACCGCTAAAGATGCATTGTTACAAAAAAAGGAATCAACATAAGAACTTCTGTCCATCATGAGCTGAAGATGTGGAAGTGACAATGGATTCACAAGTGAGGCTAGGAAGTACCTGGCCTTAAGAAAGGTGGCGAAAAAGGTAATGCAAAAGGCCTTGGCAGATTTGAAGGTCATGAAAAATAGAAATGCTTTCTCTAACAATGACAATGAGAGCATTCTAAAGAAGGTGGAAGCAATCACTCTCGATGTATTTGAATCTTTATTGTCTTTTATCTCTGGTCCAAAAGTAGATGGTCACTATTTTCCAAACTAATGCACCACAAAAGAGTGGCTTGTGTAGAGGAAGAAACACAAGCAAATGAATTTGCGAAGGTGGATGCTTCATTGTAGTTTCTCATTGGTGACAGGACATGCAAATCTGATAACATGAAGCAAGTTGCAGATTTGCATAACCGACTAAAGAATCTGGAGTTGTGCATTCAAGATTTTGAAGATGGACTTGAATGCTTGTATATGTTGGTTCAGAAGAAGATATGATCAGAGTAAAATATGAGAGTTTGCAATGGAAAGAGATGGCAAGAATTAAAAGTTTTTTTTCTCCCTGCATTTCATTCATTGAACAGAAATATATATCCAAGAACGATCCACTGGTTTTCCTACTACAATACGTTAAAATATTACATTTGAATTTCAATAGATACATATACCAAATCAAGTCTTAATCTCAACGAAACATGTCATATAAACTTAACTTGACTGGCCTAATATCTGCTGCAACAACTACTGCAGCCAAACAAAACAAAAACAGAAAGTTTGGCGCCAAAAAGCAACTTAACCGTCAGCCAGATTTTGTTCCATTTCCAGCAGGTTATCACCAACTTCATCACTCCTCCTTGATTATCTTGCTGGAAACACCAAGTCTAAGTCTCAAATTCTCAAACTTGGTTTTAGGTAGACCCTTGGTCATAATATCCGCAATTTTTTCTTCACCCCTACAGTGGACTAATTTCACTTTAGATTTACTCTCTGCTTCTCTCATAGCATGAAATTTGATTTTGATGTGTGTTGTTTTGCTGTATAAGATGGGATTCTTTGCCATTGCAACAGTCGACTGATTGTCACAAAATATCACAGTTGGTTCTTCTTGAGTTTGCCTCAAATCTTGCATATTCTTCCTCAGCCATATAGCCTGGTTTACTGCGGCAGCAGCAGAAATGTATTCTGCCTTTGCCGTGGACTGAGTAGTGGTGTCTTGCTTCTTGGAATGCTAGCATATGGCTCCTGAATTTAAGAAGAAAACATAACCCAATGTACTCCTTATATCATCAATGCATTCAGCCTAATCACTGTCTAAGTATCCAATAAGTTACAGGTTTTCAGTCTTCTTAAACCATATTCCAAGCTCAGCACTTCCCTTGACATACCTCAACACCCTCTTGGCTGCCTTGAGATGGATTTCACTCGGGTTGGTCATGAATCTAGAGAGAACATTGGTTGCAAACATAAACACTGGTTGCAAACATCAAGTCTGGTCTGGTGGCAGTTAAGTACAGTAGGCAACCAATCATACTTCTATACATTTTCTCATCAACTTTCTCAGCCCCATCATCCTTGCTCAGCTTCAAATTTACAACCAATAGAGTGTCCACTGGTTTGTCCTTGTCAAACTTATGCAGAATTTCATTGGCAAACCTCATTTGATTAACAAATATGCCATTGTGACTTTGGTGGATCTCCATTCCAAGAAAATAGGACATTTCCCCAAGGTTAGTCATCTCAAATTCATTGTGCATGGCCATTTTAAACTCCTCAAGTTGAGTTGAGCTGCTTCCTATGATGAGTAAGTCATCAACATACAATGACACCATAGTGAATTCACTTTCTAGCCTTCTCACATATAGTGTGTGTTCATCAGCACTCCTTGCATATCCGAAGCTGACCAAACACTCGTTAATTCTGCTGTACCACGCTCTAAGGGCCTGTTTCAGGCCATATAGTGCCTTTCTCAGTAAATAGACTTTATGCTCATGCCCTTCCATTTCATATCCCTCCGATTGCTCCACATAGATTTCCTCATTGAGTCAACCATTTAGAAAGCAAATTTGACATCTAATTGATAGATTCTCCACTCAAATTGGGCTGCCAAGGCAAGGAGAAGCCTAATTGTATCATGCCTAACCACGGGTGCAAATGTATCCAAGAAGTCTACTCCAAATTGTTGAGCAAATCCCTTGACAATCAATCTTGCTTTATGTTTGTACATTGATCCATTAGGCCTCAGCTTCTTTTTATAAATCCATTTTACTTGGATTACTCTTCTAGTTGATGGTCTGTCAACTAATTCCCATGTGCCATTCTTTTCAATCATTTTTATCTCTTCGTCCATTGCATTCCTCCAGACCTCTAACTTAGCAACCTCCTAGAAATTTGCAGGTTCAAGCAAGGCTGCATTGCATCTCTCATAAACCTCTACCAGAGACCTTGTACCCCTTACTGGAAAATCATCATTTAAATCTGCCTCTTTTGGATTATCAAATCTTCCTACTGTATTGTCTGTAATCTGCCCTCTTGAGTCTTCTTCAACCTTATTTTTCTTCCAATTCCAGAACCCTCTTTCATCTACCTTCACATCTCTAGTGATGTGAATTTTCTTGGTTGCTGGAACATAGACTATATAGGCCTTGGACTGCTCACTGTAACCTATAAAGATCCCTGTCATAGCCTTCTTATCCAGCTTGCTTCTTTTAACTGTTGGAACGAGTGCATAGCACACACTCTCAAAGATTTTCAGATTTCTAACCAAAGGCTTCACTCCATACCAAGCCTCATAGGGTGTTTGATTAATTAAGGCCTTAGTAGGGAGTCTATTAAGAAAATAGACCCTGTGTTTGCAGCTTCTACCCAAAAGGATTTGGGCAGCTTGTTCTTAGCAGGCATGCACCTGGCCATCTCCATGATAGTCTTATTCTTCCTCTCACTAACTCCATTTTGCTGTGGAGTATAGGGACTACTGAACTGGTGCACAATTCTAGCTTGCCTGCAGATTGTTTCAAACTCAGTGGAGGTATACTCACTCCCATTATCACTCTTGACAGTTTTGATGGTTAAACCAGTTTGGTTTTCAACCTGCAGTTTAAACCTTTCAAATACCACTGCAACTTCACTCTTTTGTTTCAAAAAATAAACCTAGCACATCCGGGAGTAGTCATCAATGAATAGGATAAAATATTTGCTTCCATTTAGTGATGGTGTTTGCATGGGTCCACACACATCCGTGTGGATAAGCTAGAGCTTCCCAGTAGCTCTCCAGGCTTTGTTTGCAGGGAATGGTAGTCTACTCATCTTGCCAACTGATAGGTAGCACATACAGTTTTGGTTTCTGCAATTTCAGGTAAGTTACACACCAATTCTTTAGTTTGAATTTCCCTAAGGCCATGATAATTGAAATGGCTTAATCTTTTGTGCCATAATTCTGACTCATCCACATCAACAACATAGGCTTTTCGTTCTAGTTTTTTTAGCCTAATAGGGAAGTTTTTTTCCATCATTCTAACCCTCATTAACTTATTGCCTTTTGGTGTGCTATCGCAGGTAACCAAGATTAAAACCTAAAAACACATGTCGTAGTGTGATAAGGATCGTTCCCACGGAGAGTGTCTACCCAAGATTTATGTTACGTGAACAAGGCTGGGGGGGTTTGAGTAAAATAGAAACAATTTCAGGAAAAACAATTCAAATTAAGTTATTGAAATCAATCAAAATAACGAAACTCGGTCTAAGTCAACATCCACCATCGGAATCTTACAACTGATCATTGATGCAAATATAAATCAATTCATACCTTGAGTATTCACCATTGGAACTATTTTCCTATTTCTCCTTAGTTGTAATTAATAAGGAAACAAGCGATCTAATTAATCTTACTACTAAACAACCCTAGACAAGTGCTAAAGGTTTAATCTAGTGGCAGCCTTAAGGGCTAGAGAAATCAATGAAGCTGAACAACACAAACACAAGCGATTGTATTTAATTTAGTTGAATGTTCTTCTTAAGATTTAATGATTCCTGACGCAGCAAATTATTAAACCTAATTACTTCACAAGTTAGAGGGATCAAACAATTACGGATTTGATATCAAACTTAGTAGTAGATTGTAACAAATAATACACTAGTAGGCCTTCTAGTAATTAAATGAAACAATCATGAAAATAGGCATAGAAGAACATTCAATACTCAAAACATAAATTGAACATCAAAATAAAACAGATTAGATCTCACAGTTTATTGATTCCGAGGCCTCCGTTTCCTTCGACCAAGTTATAAAAATTTTAGCCCCTCATGGCCATAATCAAAACTCCAAAAGAAAAAATTGCAGAAGAGAGGAAAGAGAGGCGTGTGTGTCCTCTCTCAATCTGATCTCTCTCCCTTAATAAAAATCCAATTCAAGTATTTGAATTCTACTAAACCTCCTCAAAATATTCTAATATCCTAAAATAACATTTATCCTAATCTGACTAATTGGAAATAAAATAAAGTCCTAATAAAGTAGGAAAGTGGTGTTTCTAGCTGTAACTTGCGTGCAACAGGTCTTCAAAACGTCCAATAATAAACTGCCTATTTGAATTGCATGATAAGGCGGAATGTTCCAGAACGTCAGCAGTGCAGGTGCATCAACTTCAAGCCCGATTACAACCTTAATGCAGTGAGTATCTCTCAAAACTCAAAACATGAAAGTTGTAGATCTCTTTCTTAGTGTTCCACAACATTTTGAATCATCTCAATTGAAGTCGGATGAGAGAGTTATACCAAGATTATGAAGCAATGTCGAAACTATCTGAAATCACCTAATTAGTTCCGTTTTGCATTTAGCGCCTCCATTTGCATCCTAGATCAAAATAGAATAATAATGAGTACATTTTAGGCAACAAATAAGTTTAAAAGACTAGACATTAAGGGGGGTAAATATGACATTTTGCATTCTCATCACCTTCACTGTCTAGGATTGTACAAAACTGATCCTGGAAGTGTAGGGCATAATTTCTTTCTAACATTTGTCCAACACAGAAAGTTATGGCTTATATTAGGCACATACAAAACATTAGGGATAAGTTTGATGCCTGAATTTGTTTACATAGTAATGTCTCATCTCCCTTTGACAACCACAAACTCCACATTTCCAACTTTAACTTTGGAATGGTATGACTTGTCCAAGTTGACAAAGTCCTCCAGGTTTGCTATCATATGATTAGTACAGCCACTATCTATAAACCAAGCATCATTGTGGGCTTGAATTACATAGCATGAAGCCACAAACAGTTGCTCAAAATCTGAGTTTGGCTGCTGGTCCTCAACAATTTGTGCTTGCTATGTTGACTGATTTAATTTGTTTTTGCACACCTTCTCAATGTGACCATATTGTTTGCATGCTCTACATTGGATGTTAGGTCTGAACTAGCACCTTTTTTCAGCATGCCCCTTCTTCTTGCAGTGGCACACGGTGGAAACTCTCTCATTCGACTTGGTTTGCACCACTGGTTGGCCATCTTCTCCTTTCCTTTCTTTTCTCCCGTAGGCCTCTTGCTTCCACCCTGACTTAGTTTGCCTTTGAATCCTACCACCATTGCACCATCACTTGAGTCCTCTTGCCTCAACAACCTCTTTTGCTCTTGAGCTTGCAAGGCATACACTAAATTGGTGAGAGTGATTTGTGATAAGTCCTTAGAATCCTCAAGTGAGGATATCTTGGATTCAAACCTTTTGGGTAGACTAACTAGGACTTTCTCCGCTATCCTTTTATCTGTCATCTCCTCTCCCATTAATTTGATTTTATTCACTACATTCATCAACCTATCCACATATTCCTTTACTGATTCTGACTCCTGCATTTTCAACATTTCAAACACCCTCCTTAAGTTCAGCACCTACATGTTTTTGGTTGTATCATTGCCACCAAACTCCCCCTTAGATTTATCCCATGCTTCCTTGGCTGTCTCATATGCCATGATCCTTGTAAACACTTGTTTAGTCACTGCTGCATGGATATGAGACAAGGCTCTAGGTGACTTGGTGGCTTCCTCATCATGCAACCTGATCTGATTCAGAGTGAGGTTTGGCCCTAATGCTGGTGGTTGTTTATCCTCTTTAACATATTGTCATAAACCTTGTCCCCTCAGGAATGTTTTCATTTTGACAGCCCATATGTGGTATTGATAACCATTGAAGGTTGGAGGAGTAAGAGTGGTTGTGTGTTGTGCCATTGAGTTAGGCTATGTGGAGCTTAATAGGTGGTTTCACTGTAATAGAGGTTGAGAAGGTGAGTGAGGAGAGATGAGTTTATCAGGCCCTTAAGATCAGTAGTGCTCTGATACCAATTGTTGGTTCAGATGAAGAGATGATCAGAGTGAAATGTGAGAGTTTGCAATGGAAAGAGACGGCAAGAATTGAAAGTTTTTTTCTCCCTGCATTTCATTCATTGAACATAAATATATATACAAGAAAGTTCCACTGTTTTACCTACTACAATACATTAAAATATTACATTTGAATTTCAACAAATACATATACCAAATCAAGTCTTAATCTCAACAAAACTTGTCATATAAACTTAACTTGACTGGCCTAATATCTGCTGCAACAACTACTGAAGCCTAACAAAACAAAAATAGAAAGTTTGGCACCAGAAAGCAACTTAAACCATTAGCCGGATTTTGTCCCACTTCCAGCAGGTTATCACCAACTTCATCAGTATAGACGTTTGATCAAAATTAGAGTCGCTCTTCTCAATACATTCTCAACCGCTAGCTAGCTAGCATACAAATTAAAAAAATCGTGTCATATACTTGTTATACTCTGTATATAAATGAAATAGACTTGAATTTCAACTCTAAGATTACAGTTTCATACTCTTTTGCCCAATTACTTTTATTTTTTCGTACACTTTTCCTCTCTGTCAGGAGCATTATTTTATAGATGGGATTTAACACTTCAATTCATATTTATTCATCATAATGAAATTAATAATCTGGCATATGCCAACTTTGAGAGTTATTCATTATGAAAACAACCAAAAAAGGGAAAAATAAATAACTACAAACAAACATAGAAAATGAGCTATTTCATTAACTAGCTAGAGAAGACAACCTTTCAGTGACAAATTTCTGGTTAACGGAGCTTTCAGCCACTTGGGAAATATATCCAATTCTGATAAGGCATTGATTCAAATGAAAGAAATTCAAATTGTATATTGAAATATATCCCATGCGTGCTTTAAGTTACAATGAAATATGCTGGCTGTCTTATTGATATGATTCTCATTTCCATACTTATATTCATCCTCTGCCATATAGGCTAATATGCAGAGACATGGCAATACCAAATATATATGGATCTTATTGTCTTAAAATTTTGATTTATCAAAGATGACCATTGATTAACATTTAGTTTTCGAAACATGTCCATGTTACACATTATCTGGAATTTTCTTAAGAATTGAAAATAGCCAGATTTTTGTCACTGTTAGTTTCTCAAACCTATAGAATGCCCGTGTCAATATATAAGGATAAGGATAAGATAGAGTCAAAAGCTTTGGTTATTTTACCAAACTAAAGTAAGTAATTCATATCAAAGTAAAGGAGTGGGCTTATTTATATACATTGGCAATTTCCATGAACCTTTTGAGTTATGATTGAATGAGGAGGTGAATGTGGACTCGTTCTTTACCTAATTAATTCGTAAAAAGTATCTAGCAGGCAAGCAGCTAGCTTAGATACGTGGTAGACCAATATTCATGATTCATCAAAGAAGGCAAACCAAATCCAAGTCCAAGTGCAAGGCACCAAAACCTAATTATCTAATTTCAGCATTCTTCTAAGATGAACACATGCAATGGATATTCTTCAAGGATATCCTTACTTTCATATATATATCTTTTCTACACAATTTTCTTCAAATTCATTTCAAAATAAATTAAGATTTCATGTAATAATTAATAGAGTATACGCATAACTAGCACCCCAACTACTACAAACTCTATATTACATAACAACATATATATATATATATATATATCTTTTCTACACAATTTTCTTCAAATTCATTTCAAAATAAATTAAGATTTCATGTAATAATTAATAGAGTATACGCATTACTAGCACCCCAACTACTACAAACTCTATATTACATAACAATTGTTTTACTTATAACAGAGATTATATTAATGAATAAAGAGCAACAAGTTAACCTTGACTCAGAGCTTATACATGTATGATATGATAAAAATAAATAAATAACACCTATGGATTACTCCAACTTTGTTTTTACCATATATTGGATAAAAACCAACGCATTTGAAAATGTGGTAAATTCTTGAAACTTGGGAAAGCATGTAATATTTTTTTATCTTGAAAGTGAAAAATACCCGATTCGTGAGAGGGATGTGGTTCATGAAATAGAAGATTTTCCCCCTGATCATAATCTTCCTCATAAACATGACCATTCTCATCCAAAAAGAAAATGCAATTCCCTTCCAGGTAGCTGAGATTTCTATCTAGAATGTATGACTTGTGTTGTGACACAAATAATATTTGATCATCCAAGCTATTTAACCTAGCTGTATTGATGGATGCGATAGTAGGATAACCAATCTTTGACACATAAAATCCACGAGTTGAGTCATACGTAAATAGACACGTAGTATCATAATGATCATAGTAGTCTATTTGAGTAGCTGTATGTTCAAGCATCTTTTGAACAAGTAAAATTTCACCTTTGGACTCCACCAAATATGACACGAACCATCCAGAAACCGATGTCAATCCTAATTCAAATTCAATTTCATTATATTGTTGGACATCAGGACAAGGGACTGATAATATTTTGAGAATAACATCCTCATCCCCTACCCTTAATGGATGTGTTTCAAGAAAAATGTAATTCTGTGTGGATCAAAGCATGCAATATTCCATTAGAATATAGGATGTCTCGTAAATAAGTATCATAATCCCAGATAGTCCAACTCTTGTCTTTTGGCTTGCAAATTGCCAACTTATCATATGGAAACATGATTCCTGCAACTATAACTTTTGTGTACTTTTGCCTTCTTCTTCCTTCTCTTCACCCAGAAATTCTAGTTCTTCCAGTTCTTCGTCTACTTTACTACGAACAAACCTTAAAGATAAAGTTGAGTCCTTGTATGAACTCTCATATATTCCTGAAGGAGATTCCACTCCCCTGGATAATCTTCTTATACCCTCTCATTACAAGAAACCTTCTCAACCTGTCACCACTAAACTGCGCACCTTGGTCAAACCCCCCAAATACCACACCAAAGAATATGTGTATAGCTCCCGTTTTGATCAACATGGTATTCCTACTGCCATGTCTGAACAATTTTTTCCTCTTCATTTTCCTCCTGAGTTGGTGATCCAATGGCAGCGCGAAGACTAAACCCATCTTCATTTTGGAGCTGTTCGTCTTGCCCTTACTTTCCATGGCAGAAAAGGTCTCCCTACTACTGCTCGCATTGCTCTGTTAGATACTCGTTTCCCTACATATATCAGGTCTTTTCACCTTGATAAACTTAAGCACCTCCAAACCCACATGTGTCACATTAACAAATACATTCCCACTCTCTTTGGCCTAGACATGAGCCAGATTCCCCACCATGGGACTCACTCCCGCATGACTACTGCCAAATCCTCTTACAAGCCGTCACTCGACATGCAGATGACGCTGGAGCCTCTTCTTCTCGGGCACGACCCAAAGTCAAAAACATTGTCCCTGTTCAACAATATACCCAAATCATTAATCACAATCCACCTCAGACACTTTATCCATTGGACTATGACCCTAATCTGGCAATCACCATTCCAGGAATTCAAACAGGTGATCCAAATCTCGACAAGGTTCTAAACAGCCAACATATGTCCAGTACCAAGCTACATAGGCCCAAGCCTCGGCCCAAGATTCCCAGGATCCATACTCTCCTGATCCAAACTGGTTGAAAACCCTTGGATATACTCATAATCCTATTGATTTAGAAGAAGACCCAGATCGCACAGAATCTTCCTCAGATGACGCCAGCTAGCTGACCTCAGCATTCACAGGATTCTCACACGTGGCATCACTGTAGTGTCGGCAAAATCTTAGCCTTACCTTTGTAATATTTATTTCCTTTGTAACGCATGTAATTACTGTTTTATCGGCCACATCTGTAACATCTACTGAAAACTGGTACAATGCATGCATGATAACAATAGAAAAGAGGGCCCAAAGTTTTCTTTTTTATTACAATTATGTGTCTTTTATACATAAAGAGTGTTGTTTACAAAATGTATTTTAAAAGACAAAACAGGGGAAACAGTGTAGTTATTTCTCTTCGCTTGCCGACGCCCCTCCGACTGCATCATCACCTAGATCCTGCATCCACAAAGGAAAATAACGGGGTGAGCACAAAATAATGCTCAGTAAGTAAAACCCTCTATCTGTCTGTCCCCGATATGTATTACTCTTAATTCTTCCTTTTACTGTTTCTGATTCTATCTTTGTTTCTACTAACACTCATGGCCCCTCTTACCGGAGGTACGGCCGGATGGCGTTCACACAGCACCATCTCATCTTATCATACTAGCGGGTGGAATCACACAGTACCAACCGTTCTTAGTGACTACCGAGTGGGGTCACAAAGCACCTACTCGGTTCTCCTAACTATCGGTGGAGATCACCTAGCACCTACCCGTTCTCATGACTCTTGGGGAATGATCACCAAGCGTTAACCCGTCTCTAGTCACTGTTGGGTGATGATCACAAAGCATCAACCCGCTTCTACTAAATGTTGGATGATGGTCACAAAGCATCAACCCGCTTACTAAAAACTAAGCCGGTAGTGGTCACAAAGCATCTACCCATTTCTACTACTCATCGGGTGACGATCACAAAGCATCGACCATCTCTAAGGGCTATTCGGGGTGATCACAAAGCATCAACCCGATTCCCAGACTATCAGGTGATGATCACAAAGCATAACCCATCTATTCACTTCTAATTCACTCATTCTAGCATTTTTCATAGCTCTCTACCCTTAGAGTAGTTGTACCCACCAAGCTCTCTACTTATAGGGTACTTGCATACACAATTCTTACACTTTCTTAGGTCACTTTCCCATTACAACTAGTGCCTATGGATGGTTCAACTTCACCATTGCACTTATGAGATGCCAACATGCAATGTTGCAAGAATTAAGGTTCACTACTCACACTCAAACCTCTATTAGGCATTTCATCAACACATGTGCACTATAAACTCTATCATAGCCATGATTCTAAAACTTTCCTAACATCCAAAATGGGAAAAACCCCTTCACAAAGCCAAAAATCTGTCAACAAAACACTTCCAAAAAGGGTTCCAAACACCCCTTCAATTCATTCAAACTTGACCAACCCAACAACCATTTCTCATATTTGCAAGGTGTAAACATTCACAAAGCATAGAAATCTCATTTAAGCCTTCACACATGGCATATTACATGCACATCACATACAACTCATTTCTATCAAAACCCAATCAGAGAATTTATAAATCTAACTTGGGTTGGGTTTACTTACCTTGTTATGGAAAGACTCACAATTCTTCTTTCACTAGTTTAGCTTGACTTTTTCCCTAATCTTAACCAAAAGAATGAAAACCCTCAAACTCAATATGGGTTAAAACTCCCAAACACTCAACTAAGTAGAAATCACCTTAGGAAGCCTAGGTGTTTTCTACTCCAAATCACTTCAAAAAAAACCTTGGAATTCCTTGATCAAAAGAGAAGAGAAGTTGAGAGGAGTAAAGATGGAGAGTTGCGTTTTTGGAGAAGAAGAATGAGGGTTTTCTGATTCTAATTCTTTTAATGAAATATATACACAATCATTCCCATTTTGCCCTTACTCTCTTTGAACTATCCATATCCTTTGATTCATTACAAACTCACCCCCATATCAACATATTCTCCATGAAAAATCCTTACAATTAACTCCCCACTTTTCCTGCTAATTAGGGTAGAATGGGTCAAATTGCCTGAGGGAAGAAAATATCTAAAACTTAACCAACATTTTAATCGGCCTGTCGCCGCGGCGAAGAAAGTCTGTCGCCGCGGCGAAACTGTCCAGAGAGTTTCCCCGTGGTTTCAACAATCTTCGCTGCGGCGAAGATTCTTCTTCGCCGGCGAAGCTTGGTACACTAAATTCTTCTTTTTCAACCGATTTCAGGGCAAACATTCAACACCACATTCAATCAACAATACTACCAAAAACAACTCAAATAAGGGCGAAGAAGGAACAGCAACTACGTACCTCAAGTGGGGCGTTACATCTTCCCCCCTTAAAAGAATTTCGTCCCCGAAATTCATGCAAATAACTCTGGGAAACGATTTCGCATGTCCCGTTTACTTCCCAAGTGGCTCCACTTTGTGATTTCTCCAAAGGATCTTACTAGCGGAACACTCTTGTTCCGAAGTTCTTTAACCTTCGATCTAAAATCTGAATGGACGTTCTTCATATACTAGTTCTCTGTTACTTCAACGTCCTCTACGCTCAGGAGTGGAGGGGATCACTTACATACTTCCGTAGCATCGAGCATGGAAGAACATGCACCCGTTCCATGCTAGTGGTGTAGGGCCAACTGTAAGCTACCTTTCCTACTCGTTGCAAGACCTCAAAAGGCTACATACCTCGGTGCTAATTTCCCTTGCTTCCGAAGCATTAGCTGTAGGGGGAAACTCAGAAAACTTTGTCGCCCATTGGAATTCCACCTCTTTCCTCTTCAAGTCGGCATAACTCTTTCTGCGATCTTGGTTGTTTCATTCTATTTCGGACTAACTTCACATTTCTACTAGTTTCTGGCATCTCTGGCCAAGAGCGGTACTCAACTCATCTCTTTCGCCTACTTATCAATGAAGCGGAGACCTACACCGTCTACCATACAAAGCCTCGTAAGGCGCCATTCTATTGTAGATTGATAACTGTTGTTGTAGGCAAATTCACTAATGGTAACATTTCATGCCAGGATACTCTATAATCCATGCAACAGGCCCTCAACATATCCTCGAGCACTGATTCGTTCTCTCGGTTTGGCCATCTGTCTGAGGATGATAGGCAGTACTGATGCTAAACGGGTACCCAAACTCCTTGTAAACTTGTCCAGAACGCTGAAACAAATCTAGAATCTCTATTTGTACTATAGTCTTGGGCACACCATGCAATCTGACTATCTCCTTGAGGTAAATTGAGCAACTGATCTGTAGTGGTACCCTCTTTACTGGAAGAAAATGGGTGACTTGGTTAACCTACCACAATCACCCATATAGCATTGTATCCTTTCTGCACTCTGGGGAGACGTGATAAAATCCATTGAAATGCTCTCCCATTTCCACTTGGAATACTCAATGGTTGAAGAAACCTGACGGCGTGAGTTCTGTTTCACCTGTTGGCAGGTTAGACATGCCACAAACTCTGCAATGTCTTTCTTCATACCTGACCACCAATAGCCTTCTTAATATCCTGATACATCTTGGTTCTGGATGAGCGGTGTACGGTGTGCATGAGCCTCCATAGAATTTTCTGCTCAACTCCTCATTTGGAGGTATGCACAACCGATTTCTGAAATAAGGACACCCTCTCGCACAAAGAACTCTGTTGTCTTGCCTCACGCACACTGGATACGTTTTCTGACACCACATCGGCCATTTGCTTTTCTATATTTCCTCTAGTAAAGAAGACTGTACCTCTAGGTTGGCAATTCTTCCCGGACCACTTCATCTCGCTCCTTAGACAATTCTTCTATAACTCTTCTGCCTGGTAAGCCGGAAAACATGGGCTTTTCTACTCAAAGCATCGGTACTACTTGGCTTTCCCCGGTTGATATTTGATTCTCACAATCATAATCCTTAACCAGTTCTAACCATTCCTTTGCCTCATTTCAACTCCTTTTGAGTGAAGAAGTACTTTAGACTCTTATGATCGGTGTAGTATCACTCTTCACACCATAAAGGTAAGCCCCAAATCTTTAAAGCAAAGACCCGGCTGCTAATTCTAAGTCATGTGTAGGTATCTGGTCTGTACTCTTTCAATTGACGAGAAGCATAAGCTATAACCACCTAACTGCCTACTTAACAAGCACCAAGTCCCTGCAAAAGAGGCATCTGGATAAAATGTCATAATTCTACACCCTCCTGCGAGTAACACCTAGAAACGGAGTGACAGTTCTTCGACCCGCGCACTTTCAAATGTCTTTGTAAAGCTTCATTCACACGCCTTTGAATCTGACTCCATGCTAGCCAACACAAGGAGCGTCTTCTTCTGTCTTGGTAAGAGCTGTCATGGGTTACGCCAAATGGTGCGGAACCCCTGCTGCACGCTGCTTCCCCGTCCCTATTCCCCTCCCACTCCCCTCCTTGTTTTCTCCTTCCGTTTCCTCCTTTTCCCTCCTCCTCCCCCTTCCTCCCCCTCTCCGTATTTCTCTTTTCTTTTCCTGTCTCCCCCCCTTCTGCTTTCTCTTTTCTTTTACTTCTTTTTTTTTCGCTTTAATTAATCGCTCGGTCATGTTGAACGCCCTAATGCCTAGGAAAGCCTCCGATTATCTTCATGTCTCTCGGATTATGCCCTTTCCTAGGTAGGCCTTTTCTGTCTATTACTGGATTCCTCACCGATTCTTACATGTCTATCTATTCTTTTGCATTCATAGGGCTGATCCCCATGAAGAGCAGCTGCTTCAGCCTAACAATCATCATCTTGGAAACCTTAAATTTAGCAACTTAACATACTTTCTTTCTTCGTAGCCAGAGTTCCGTGTGTCGTGCGCAAACCTAACTATCAAGTGTTTTCTCATTGCTCTTCTCTGTGACTATTGATAAATCAGATTGTGTCCGATGAACGGACGACACTGATTGATCACAATACTCATGGAAATACCGGTTCATCAATCCTAGTCCATAAGAAAACCTGCGTGGGTGGCAGTAGTCAAGCCCAAAGAGGAATCACTACAAATTCTAATGCCAATATTTGTACTTGGAAAAGGCAAGGTCTTAGCACACCATTCTTGCTCAACCACTCTTACCTTGATGATACAACGGACCTCAAAATAATCTTTGGATAACACTGCCGCTCCTTTGCAACTGATCAAAAAGGTCGTCTATTTCTGGTTTTGGGTAGCCGGGTACTTATTCTTCACTGTAACTTATTTAACTCCTCTATAATCAATACCCAAATCCTTAGTGATCAATCCTTCTTTGTCAAAACAGGATTGGGTGAGGTAGCTCCCAAGGGGACAATGGACTTGGTCGGATAAAGCCTTTATCTATAAAGATCTTGAGTGCCTTCTTTAATGCTTAGAGGCTCATGGGGGGCCTTCATCTCCTTTACGTTTTCCTTAACGTGGGCTTTAGATTAGTGCGCTTGCCCTATTATCATTTCATTGTGCCCCAGTGATAGTTTCGACTTACTCACCACCCCCATTATGTACCTTATTTCTATTGATTCTGGCAGTGGCAAACCGGTAACTCTTCCGGATACCATATCTACGAAGTCATGAAGTTATTTGCATCTGAATTTGTTGTAAACTGGTAGGACATCGACCACTCGGCACTAACCATCGGGCAAGATAAACCGAACACCCATTTCTCAACATCTGTCCTGGCCTGTTCTTAATTAAGAAGGCAGCAGGATCAACTGCATGGCCTTCTCCAAAACCAGAACTTATCTCCACAATCGAAGGTTAAACCTCGCTTCTTATGTCCGTACAGGCAGCTCTACCATTCAGTATCGCCCTAGGAGTCCATGCCCAGAATTACATACGCAAAGTCTTGTGGCATATCAAAAACACTATTAACGTCAAACAATTAACTGCTCTACCACTCTGTGCATCACTTAAGACTCTCTTATGAAGAATCTCTTGGATCACCCCACTAACCCCATGGGGGTTCTCTCTTACTGGGTGTGTCGTTTTAGCTCGGTGTGTTCAAATTCTTCCTTCTCTGATTTTTTTTTTTTTTTTTTTTTTCCAAGCAAGACCATAATGATATCAGTGCCGAAATTGAGGAGCACCTGAGTCAAGTAAAGCAATATTACACAGGACTCCCTTCTCCTGATAGGAAATATATCTAACTGGACCCACCGTCAAGGTATGATGGACTGGGCTCGCTTCCCCCTGTTTTGCCATAAGCTGACAATAACTTGCCATTCGCTTTTTTTTTTTTTCACGTACTCCTCGACACACACATGCTGGTGGTGGATAAGAGAATGCTTTACAAGCTTTGTTTTGAGCCACCCCCCCTAATTTGTGTGCCCGGTGCGTTCGGACATTTCACTATAACACCACTCTCTGATCCATCAGACCGTTCTCACGGGTGATCTCCACCATCCTTTTAGGCAGGAGGAAACCCTTCCGTCCGAGGTCGTTAATTCTTCCACTCTTCTATTATTCTTATACTGAAACTTATTTTTGTGATCTGCATTCAGTGTTTTTACCTCTTCCACTCCTCATCATGCTTTCTCTCTGAGGGGAGTGGCGGGTAGCTCCTTAGAGTCTTTGTCGCAGGATCCTAACGGGGAAGATTTTATTCTCAAAAAATCATCAACTCTTTTATACGCTCCCGACTCCATATTCAGTTTTCTCACTATAGATTTCAGGAGGGTGGGCTTGTCATAATATCTCGGGCTATCTCCAGCTTCAATCCATTGCACAAAACTTATCCTTATCAAGGGGCCGCGAGTACGTAATCTTCACGGTGAATTAAACCTGGCATTTATTTTAGAGTGTTGAATTTTCACCCTGATTTTCCTCGCTGTACTCTTTCATCTTGCCTTTTTATTGTATTTTTTTGTAGAGCTCGTCACCAGTGCATGTAACACTTAAAAATTCTGTGGACCTTCTCATGACAACTTGGTACATTTTGCGTTTGATACGCAGCCTCAAACCGTCGTACCAAAATCTCTACACATATTTCGTCATGTCATGAGTTTCTGCATAATTACACACAAATTCCGGGAATCACCCCAAAACAAGAAACTGGCCCGGATACCGATCTAGTCTCCCGGTTTCTGACAATGGGAAATAAATCCCGGGCAGTCTTGACTCTACGACACCAAAGCACCTCTTGCTATTACTGGATCTGTAGTGAGCTTAAAATATCTGGAGAGGGTTCGACTCTGATAGAAGACCGTAAATGGTTCAACATCTAATTGTGCCACTAGGGGCCTCGTGGGTAGGTACCGGTTGTCATTCTGGCGACATTTGTAAATGGCCTTGTCAGGTACTCCCTGAAAAACGTTTTTTTGTTGGGTTGTGATGCCCGGTACTGTACGGGGGGTACAAATACCATGTGTTTCTTGCCATAATTTGCTGTACAATTCCCGAATTCTAGTTCATCCAACGGGAGGGGCTTGACTCTGTGCGGTTAGAAGGGCTTCCTCGTATTTACCACACCACTTAACGCGATTTCGATAGATACGCCTCATATACAATACTAATTACACTAATGAACTCTACAAGAAAACAATTACTGTAAGGAAAGAAGTTTCTCACGCAAGTTTATGGGGTAGAGCCGTCAAGGGCATGAGAATAGTACACCTGTTCAATCCCCAAAATCTTTGCTCTGATACCAAAATGTAACCTTCTAAGCAAAACTCGGTAAAGGCAGAATGATAACCAATATAAAAGTGGGCACAAAAGTATTTCTTTTTTTATTACGCAATTCTACGGGGTACTTTATGTACATAAATGAGTGTTGGTTCAAAAGGCTATTGTTAAAACAAAGACAAAACAGGGGAAACAGTTGATTGAGCTATTTCTCTTCGCTTGCGACTGCCCTCGACTGAATATTCACGATGATCCTGATCCCAAATCACGGAAATAACGGGGGGTGAGCCACAAATATGGCTCAGTAAGTAGTGTAAAAACACCTTAGTCTGTCAGAATCCAGATGTATTACTTTAATGTTTTCCGATATTGTTTTAATTCTATCTGTGGAACTTCTACAAAATAGCAGGACCCATGTACCTGGAGGTACGGCCACTGGATGGCCAATCACACAGCACCATCTCATCTTAATGACTACCCGTCGGGGTGACACCTGTAATAACGTTCCCCCACTTTTTTCTTATCTCCTTCCTCACCACGCATCTTTTCTTTATCTGGAGTAAACCACACAGGTGTTTAGTGGGATACCGTGTGGGCCCACCGGTCCAAAGACATACCGGTCTTCTCCATAAATTCGAGGTGGAGTCACTAGCACTACACGTTTCGCATGACTCTTGTGGTAACGAGCCCAACGAGTTAACAAGGTCTCTAGTCACTGGAGGGTGAGAGCACAAAGCATGCAACCCGTCTCTCACCAACATCAATGTTGGATTTGATGGTCACAAAAGCATCAACCCAATTAGTCCCACAACCTTACAGGGTAGTGTCACAAAGCATCTACCCATTTCTACTACTCAACTCGTGGTGTACGATCATATTTTAACAGCATGACCCAGATCTCTAAGGGCTACTTCGTGGGGAGTGATCACAAAGCATCACCGGATTCCCATGACTTATCGGGTGTGATCACAAACGCCATGCAACCCTATCTATTCTACTCTTCTAATTCAGCACACATCCTATCTCTAGCATTTTTTTCATATGCTTCTTAGCCTCTTAGAGTGTTTTGTACACACAATGCTCTCTATCTTTATAGTGGTCTTGCGCTATCACTACTACTCTTTGATTACACATTTCGTGAGGTCACTTTACCATAGTTACAAATATGTGGTGACTTGGATGGTTCAACTTCCCCATTGCACCTTATGCAGATGGCTAACATGCAGTTGCATAGAATGAAGGTTCACTTCGTCACACTAAAACTCTATAGGAGTGCATCAAAACAACTCTGTGCACTATAAAAATCGACTATAAAGAGCCATGGATTCTAACAACTTTCTTTACACAATCCAAAAATGGGGAAAAACCCCTTCACCAATAGCCTCATATCACAGAAGACCATGTCAACAAACACTTTCAAAACAAGGGTTCCATAACACCCCTCAATTCATTCAAAAAAACTTACATTGCCAAACCAAAAATCATTCTATATTTGCAAGGTGTAAACATTCACAAAGCATAGAAATCTCTATTTAAGCCTTCACACATGGCATATTACATGCACATCACATACATACATCATTTCTATCAAAACCCTAATCAAGAGAATTTATAAATCTCAACTTGGGTTGGGGTTTACTTACCTTGTTATGGAAAGACTTCACAAATTCTTCCTTTCACTAGTTTAGCTTGACTTTTTCCTCTAATCTTAACCAAAAGAATGAAAACCCTCAAACTTCAATATGGGTTAAAACTCCCAAACCACTCAACTTAAGTAGAAATCCTTACCTTAGGAAGCCTTAGGTTGCTTTTCTACTCCAAATCACTTCAAAAACCCCTTGGAATTCCTTGATCAAAAGAGAAGAGAAGTTGAGAGGAGTAAAGATGGAGAGTTGCGTTTTTGGAGAAGAAGAATGAGGGGTTTTCTGATTCTAATTCCTTTTAATGAAATATATACACAATCATTCCCATTTTGCCCTTACTCTTCTTTGGAAACTCTATCCATATCCTTTGATTCATTACAAACTCACCCCCATATCAACATATTCTCCATGAAAAATCCTTACAATTAACTCCCCACTTTTCCTGCTAATTAGGGGTAGAATGGTCAAATTGCCCTGAGGGAAGAAAATATCTAAAACTTAACCAACATTTTAATCGGCCTGTCGCCGCGGCGAAGAAAGTTCTGTCGCCGCGGCGAAACTGTCCAGAGAGTTTCCCCGTGGTTTCAACACATCTTCGCTGCGGCGAAGATTCTTCTTCGCCCCGGCGAAGCTTGGTACACTAAAATTCTTCTATTTTCAACCGATTTCAGGGCAAACATTCAACACCACATTCAATCAGACAATACTACCAAAAACAACTCAAATAAGGGCGAAAGAAGGAACAGCAACTACGTACCTCAAGTGGGGCGTTACAACATCCTGGCCTTCCATGTGTTGCTTTAGATTTTGATGTACCTCATCCCAATGTAATATGTGTCGCTTGTATGGTTCTCCTCTTTCCCTATAAAAGAGGGTTTCCCTTCGCTTAGAAGGTATGATCAATCTAGTAATAAAATCTTCTCTCTAAAAATGTCTCTCTCACACTAAAATTCCTCTGCATTAGTTTTGATACGAAATACACTGGTTGGAAGTCGCTTCATTTTCGCAGAAGTTTCTTTCTTTAATAGGCTCTCAGTTCAGCTCTGTCGCGGTTGCCTATTAAGGTTAGAATATTTTTGTATCCTGGATGCGGCATTCTTTGCTTCCTTGCCCTACTTGTTCTGGCTCGCTACACTGCGCCTTTTAGGGTTTAGGGTGATTTATGGAGCATTTGGCCTCCTTTTCAGAATAGCAGTAGTGTTCACCTCCATCTTATTCCAGTTTAAGGGTATATCTGCTGGAAACTAGTAATCGCCTTAAAAAGTGCCTTGGCAGTATTTGGCAACCTCTAGTGTAATAATGCCATGTAATTGAACAAAAAAGTGATCAATATCTCGTGAAACTTTCAATTCAGATTGATAAGTTAGGTAAGTTTGAAAAGATGGAATTGTTGTGAGAGGAGGTAGCTGAATATGTGTACCTGAGATTGGATTGAAGAGAAAACTTCGGGGATTGCGTTGAGGGCCATTAGCAATTATAAGCCAACCTTTGGAAGATCCAAAAAACCAATTGACTTTTCCTAATTTCTTGGGGAGGTTGAATTTATAAAGAAAGCCTCCACACAAATCAAAGAATCTCACACAATTGGTTTCCCTTTCATAAGGTAACATCTTCCACGGGAAGATGACAATGTTTTGGACATTATTTTGCAATGCTGATCTCCCTGACATGCAAGTCCTACTCATACTAAGAGCATCACGTAAACTTAATTTGCTCATAATTTCACCTAATATATCTTTCGAAAGTGACTCCCAAATCCTCTTCTCCTCCTCATCATCCCTATGGTCTTTCTCCTCTTTCTTTTTGAATTTCCTCTGTAACAAAGTTAACGTCTTCTTCAAAAGGTTTGCATGGAATTGAATGGGAAATTTCAAGAAATTTGATACAGGGAGGGAATTATGGTTTCTTATGTCAAAGAAGTATACTAGTATATATATAATAAGTTTGTGATATGCTTTTACGAGTAGGAATAGAAATTTGAATAAGAGTTAAATTTATTAATTTCCAATACCAATAGGATACTGATTCTGCTGACAGAGTAGGAGTAGGAATTTAAATAAGAATAAATTTATTAATTTTTAATAATGTTAATGAGAGTAATTTATTAATGAGTGATGCTATACACGCACCCCAACAATTAAATTATTAGCCCATATTTCTATATAATATCTAAAATTACCCATTTAATTTTGTATTTTTCTTTTTTCTTAAAAAAAAAGTTTCAAGACATTGCAATTAAATTTCTCAATTCATAATTGTTCTAAAACTAGTGTTTCTCGATACTACTATCTATATAAGAGTTAGAAATTACTGTGGGTCTTTTTTTATTTATTTTTGGCAAAGATTTAAATTGATATAGGGAATTATGGTTTCTTGTGTTAAAGAAGTATACTCCTATTTATGTAACAGTTTGTGATATGCCTTTACGAAAAGAAATTTGATTAAGAGTTAAATTAATAAATTTCCAATACCAATAGGATATTGATTCTACAGATTTCAGATAATTTACAGCTTCCCTCAAGAGTAGGAATAGGAATTTGAATAAGAATTAATTTATTGATTTTTAAGAAATTTAATAAGAATAATTTATTATGTTTACAATATTATTGCAGCTTTGTTTGTGACGCTGTAGATGGTTGGTGTGCTTGAAAATTCAATCAAGGTTAGTTTAACTTTAGGTGTGAAAATCAGTATTTAGTTTCATGTTGACTTATTGCATTTGGGTGTATGCGCGTTTTTGTATATTGAATTCTGTTGATGCTCGATTTTGACACCAATTACTTGCAAGTGTAAAATGCTAAAATGATTTAGAGGTCACACGTGATATGGGAATATTTAGTAGAATAAGGGGTGAGAGGCAATGTTTAAAGTGGTTCGGATGCTCGCAAGCGAATCTTACGTCCACTGCTACTGTATTAATAAGAGAGTTATCAGATCGCGTTCAGCGAGCTGAATTACAATTTAGAGAGTGAGATCTATTTCAGCATAAAAATTAGCTAATCCCCTCAAATGAGAGGGAAGTCCTCTATTTATAGTAGGAAAGTTCAAGATAATAATTATGAAAGCTACAAGTGGGCAGGTGCCGTGCAAATCCTTTCTTTGCGTCCAATTGATCACTTCTTGATTTAAAGCAGGGCTTTGACACGTGGGCAATCTCCAGCCGCTTGCTGGCCTGGCACTCACCTGCTACACTGACAAGAGCCATGCCACTTGTGCTAGGCATGACGTGGCCGTACCTGGATGGTGCATAACCTTTCTGAACTCTGACCATCCTTTACTAACGAGGCTCTACGTCAGCCCTACTTTTTTGGCATAACAGAAGTCCCCTAGTTTTTAAGGTTTGAGGATCGAACCTTGAGAACTTCATACTTATGCCATGATTTGACATATCCAAATGGCGTCTGGTCGAGCCGACCTAGCTATAAGGAGGTCATAGAACATTTCTTTACAAGCGACCTAAGATGGTCTTCTTCCGCAAAGTGGATGACCTGGATTAGACCCTACTCAGTGCCATATTGGTGCACCTCTTATCTTTAACCAAGGTCTGTGACTTGATTACACAACATATTTCTGCTAGAGGCAAAGATCACATCACTTCATAACAAACATGCGACGAAGAGTGTTCTATTCTAATGACCTCTTTAGATGTTATCTATTGCTCTTGACAACTAATCCACTAATGAAGTGCCCTTTATTCTGACAAACGTGTCCTGTGTGCAATAAGTGCTAGCCATGCGCATTAAATGCAGGCCATGCTGAAACATCATTCCTTACCAAGGTATTAAATGCGGATGATATTGCATTTAATGTGGCAAAGAGAATCGAGTTGTCGCTCGAGTATTTCAATGGAGAGACGCAATGATTGAATTTCTCGAAGCATGGCGGTTACTCTTTCTTATTGATTAACGGCACATGGTCACGATCAACAGCATGAGACGAATTCTACCCAAACATCGCTTGACTTTAGGAAGATCAATCGTCGTTTCCTCCACTATAAAATCCCAGACTTGCCTCAAGCAATACCACAACACTCATACTCTTAGAAAAAGAACAAAGCTCTCGTGAGACCAAATTTTCAATCCTTCAAGTTGGTGCGCACTTTCCGGTGACAGTGAGAAGTTCGACCTCCATAGGCAAAAAAAAGTAAGGAAGATCCTTCCATGACTTTTGTTTTTCTATTTTGAATGTAGTTAATCATGAGATAATGGTGGGTTTCTATAAGGAATAGATTTTTAGGGTACGAACCATTAGAGGTGGCCTCCAAAGGTTTTCAGGGTTTTACTTTTCCTTGTTGTCATACAAAATTCTGTACAGAGACTGAGTAATCTCCACGTGTCCCCCTTTTTTCAGACCATAGAAGAGATGGGCCTTACAGCGACCAAAACAAATGAGGGGATGAGCTCGCAGGCGTAGGACGCCCTAGTGGGTCCTGTGCAAGAGATTTTGTTAGTGGTTACCCAAGATGAAGTACAGAAGGCAGTAGACCAATACGCACTTACCGTAGACGTCTACCGGTACATGTCGCATACAGCTCGAAATCTACTAGTGGGAATGGTTGTGATCTCTCAAGCTATATTCAAATGCGGAGCACTAGTTCATTTCCATCCCTTTATTAGGTCAATCCTCGATCACTTCAGGATCGCACCTTTATAGCTGACACCAAGCACATATATGATAGTGGTGGCTATGCATATCGTGTGCGCTGAGTACGGCCTTAGCCAGCTGACTGTGCTGGAGCTCGCTTGCTCGTACTATTTAAAAAAGAGCAAGGACAAAGATTCTTACTACCTCTCGAAGCAATCCATGATTGAGGGAGGCATTTTTAATTACCACAATAATGTCGAGGCATACGAGACAAAGTTTTTCTTTTTCCATTACGATGGCATTTGCCATTTTAGGGAGCCGAGTAGGTCTTCCCATTTTGTACTTAACGAATTTTTTCTTTTCTTTTTCGGATTTACTTTCTAACGATCTTTCTTGTCTCTTCGCAAGAAATAAGTCGACCAGGTTGATAGATCTCTCTGACTTCAACCAAATAGTTGCATTCGGTAACCTGCCAGATCACTGTCGCGATGTGAAACTGCTTGTGAAACAACCAGTTTGAGGTAGTACGACTTCTTCAATTTTGAAGCGACTTTGGAACCCTTACTTCGTAAGTGTCCACAATATTTTCAAATTTTTAGCTTTTGCATGTAGCAAACTCTTTTACTAATAGTACCTACATGTAGCGACTATGCCGCCCAAAGTCCTGAGGTCGATGAGAGAGAGAGAGGGTTCGTTTTCCCTTAGGTCGGTGCCATGGAACCAGTTGAGGCAGCCCCTAGCGACACCCCTGTCGAAGGAGCGCAGGTAGGGGCGCAGCCACCCACCGAACAACTGGTAGAACCTTCTCAGCTCGTGGCCGCTGATGCATTGTAATTACAACATGCAATGTGTAGCAAGTGCCCTAGTCGCACAAGTAATAAAGTGATGAGTGAGTATCATTCCCACAAGGATAGTGTTACTAAGTACCAATTTCTCTAGTTTAAGTCCTAATTGAAGAAACAATAAATTGGATTGATGGAAGATTAACAAACTAAATACAAATTAACAAAGTAAAAATGAATGATAATGAAATTAAAACAAAACCCAACAACTAAACTAATTAAACTATGCTAAAAAAATGCTAGGGTGTTAATTTCACCTAGATACGCTAACCCGAATCATATAATCTATTACCCAAGTTCTAATTCCTTGATTGAAAATCAAATTCCCTAAATTGTAAAACATACCTTCTCAGGATACATTTCCCTACTTATCCCTATTAAGCTTCCGTACCCAACAAAATTAAGATTAATAGTTCAAAGTCTTTTAAGCTTTATGGAATTCTATCGAGATTTCATAGATCGCTAAACCTATCTCTAGCATTTGCTTAATCTACGGTATTTATCCCAAGAGGCACAATCACAAATCACTTCTCAGTCTCATTGTGAACAACACACATTTGAATGGTGATCAAGCATCCAAAAGTCATTAAGCAAAGAGATAAACACTCAATCATGAAATTAAAACTCAAAGTAAATCAATTCATATAAATTTGAATCATTGTATCAAGGTGACATCAAACCCTAGCTAAACAACTCAGTTCATACTCAAAAACGAAATCAAATAACAAAAACAAACTGAATCAAGATTCATCATTGAAAAACAAGCAAAAGATGGGGAAATCTTCTCTAATTTGAAGCCCAAATGTTCAATAATCTTCTCCTTCCATGAGCTGCCTCCCAAATGACGAACCAATACCCTTTTTCTTTCCTATTCGTCCTAATTTATACCTCTCTCACTTAAGGACCAAGCCCTAGCAAGCCAAAACGCGTTGTTTTATTTTTCACGTCTGCTGCAGTTTTCGCCGCGGCGAGAATATTTCGGGCCAAATTTGAGCATGATAGATTCTGAATCTGGACAAGTATTAAACATATTAATTGTAGCCCTTTAAAATTTATCTCTACTCGTTTAAGAATCAGTACAATCCAAGGTCTACAGCTGAAGTTATGGCAAAAATACTAAAGCACATCCAAAGACGTTTTGCTTCAATTCCCAGCGTATTGTTCACGATTTCAAGCCAAGTTTTTACCCTTGTCCAGTCAGAATTAGGAAACACCCAAAACATGAAAGTTGTAGCTCTGCTTCTTAGCTTTCCAAAGCTTCTAAAATCACTTCATTCTGAGTTTCCAAGCTCAAGTTACGCAATTTACGCTCAAAACTGTCATTTATGCTCAAAATCATCGTTTAGGCCTCCAAAGACAAAATATATAGAATGAAGTAGCAATTCAGGCATAAACAAACTCAAAAGTATCCAAAATCCAGCCAAAAAGCCTAAGTAAAATAGTATAATTCTCGGATTATCAGCCACTCGCCCAAAGCAGAAGACCGTGGGCTAAAAATCCAAGAAAAGAATAGTGTTGTAGCTTGAGGAATCAGAGTCCGAGACGGAGGGCTTAGGGGTGCAGCCTAGTAAGTGTTAGAGTAGATGCCCTAGAGCCAATCAATTATTGTAGAATTGACTCTTTGTGATAATGTTGATTAATCAATAATAAAAGGTATTTTATTCTATATCGCGTAAATCATTATTATTGCAATATGTATTGATATATGTCCTTAGAATGGTAGAACCGTGACGAGGGTATCAAGTGTTTCAAATCCTGATAGTGAGAACCCTATAAGCACATATGGTGGCCATTCTAGAAACGTCCATAGCCCTAGTATTATTCTGAAGTAAGGGCACAGATAATACGGCAAGGCTATGATAGTGTTGAACGACCCTGTCGAAAGGCAGTGACTGATTTCACTTATCAAGGTTGTCTGGTGACAACCTAGTGCAACACATGGGTGTTTGTTGTAGGCAGATAAACCACAGCAAGTTCACTGGACTGACCCACCAAAGGATTCCATATGGATTGTAACCCCAGTGTCTATAGAACAAATCCTCTAACGAATGGTGGTGCATGTGATCTTTAGACTTGAGATCACCGGAGCGTCTTGTGCATCGATTGGTGTAGTTTGACACTAGCCTAAAGCAGTTATTTTTAGAGCTGTCAATATGGTGGTGATTGGCTGTATCGAGGAGTGTATCAAGACTGTGGTGGATAGACAGAGGATTCATCACTCCCGGGTGCGGGAGAAGTTATCTTATGGCGTAATTCAGTAAATGGCAATGACACTAAAACTGTGGCCACAGTGGGATTGAGTTGTTCCTCTATCCGGATTATAATACAGGTCATTGGTCCAAAAACTGAATACATAATATCGAGAGTAACTGGAGGTTGACACTATTTCTATGCCTTCGTCTCGTCGAGATAATGTATGATGAAAGGATCGAATTGTACAATAATCATATCGTTGACAGGTAGCTACTTTGCTGAATCCAAATCTATCGGGTGGCCATGATGCCTTGCTAGGGGCCAATCTTGGTCTGTGTATTAGTGAGACGATTAATTGGTGTTAATCGCGATACTATACACTACCGGTATGATGAGGAGCCTATGGGTCACACACATAGAAGATAATTTAAGACTTAGGAAGAAAGAAGGGCGTTTTCATCTTTTTAGGCGAAAGGGTATTTTGGTAATTTCACAGTGCAATTAAATTTGCTGAGGTTGTAGCCTTTTATTTAATTTGTTAGAAAAATTAAATAAGTGAAATTACATTTAAATATGTGTTAGCATATATTTAAATAAATTATCATTATTGTTAAATGTTAATATATATATATATTAAATATATATTAATTGATTTTAATTGAGATAATGATGGAATAAAATAAATATTTAAGTGGGAGTGTTTGGCAACATGGGGTGTTTGGGTTGTAGCCCAAGCCTATTCCATATGGGAATAAGACAGCTAAAATAACACTATAAAAGAAAAGTTTTAGTTGAAATTTAAAAAGGGTTTTTCATTATTTCATTTTGATTAAAAAGAAAAATATAGCAGCCCCAAATACACTCTCTCACGCCACTTTTGCTTTTGCAAAGAATCAAAGTTCTTTTTTGGGTTTTCTTCTTGATTTCTTAAGGCCAAGGAGGATCTAGCAAATCCCTCCTTGGTTCTTGGTGGTTGTCTTCGTATGGACTTCTTGGTTCGATCCTACACTTGGATCGGTAGCAAACACGTTTAGAGACAATATTGGTGGAGCCTCCTATGTGGGTATGAATCTAAACTTTAGATTTAATTTTTCTGCAGATTCTTGATATTATAAATAAACTGTAAAATTTGTGCCTTGATTTTGGGCTTTAAGGAACGATCTACGGTTGTATAAAATTTTGTTTTCCGTTGCGCAACCATGTCGTTTCCTAACAATGGTATCAGAGCCTAGTGTACTAGATTTTATGGTTTTTATGAATGGTTGATTACGTGTGTTTGTTGATAACATGTTGCCTTGATGAATTTGCGATGAAAACCCAGATTTTGTTAAATCTGAAAAATCTGTAAATCCACTTTTGAATGAATGAATCAATTGTTAAATTGGTTTAATAATGTGTTGATGAATGTTATATTGGTTTAATAATGTGTTGATAAATGTTATATTGGTTGGTTAATATAGTGGTTGAACGTATGTCTGTTTGATTTGATTTGATTTGGATTCGTGTTTGTACACAAAAAACTGCAAAAACGCAAACTGTACGAATTGGGGATTAAATCTTCGCTGTGGCAAAGTGCCTCTAGAAAATTTCGGCGCAGCGAAGTCTATGGCGGCAAAGTACCTTCGCCACGGCAATGTCTATAGCTTCCTCGCCACAGCGAAGTTTGTAGCTTTCCCAATTCTGTATTTTTTTGCCAAGGGTCTACCTTCGCCGCGGCGAAGTTTGTAGCTTTCCTAATTCTGTATTTTTTTGCCAAGGGTCTAATCTGCAGTTTTTAATAACCTGTAAAACCAATATACATTCTGCATATTTAAGAGGGTAATTAATTAATAAACCCACCCAATTCAAAATTGATTATTTTTGAAATGTATTCTTTGTACTTGTTTGTATGTTGCATGGTGCCCGGTACATGAGCCTTAGACCTAAGGGTGAATGTTTTAAATTATTTTGGGTATGTATGGTTGTAATATTTTTTTTAAATAGGGCCTACATGTCCTGCCTTCTCTCCTCTTCTTGATGTACATTCTTTTCTCATCTCATTCCCTTTGAATGTAAATCGAGGTTTCTAAATTTGTTGATGTAAAATTAGTTTAATATTAATTTTATTGTAAATTTAGAATGATGTTTTTGTAATGTACTTGGAGTCGGAGCGAAGGACGTGGCAACCATACTTGAAGACTCAAGATGTTTATTACAGGACCCCTAGGTGACCTACCGATTCCTCTAGGCTCGAGGAGATCGGTTTAAGTTGGGCCAAGTACCAGCACGTTTAATTTTTGCTGTTCAATGGACTTGAGATCATTTGGTATTAAATACATGAATAATTGGCTATAGTGCAAGTGGGAGATTGTTAGAGTAGATGCCCTAGAGCCAATCAATTATTGTAGAATTGACTCTTTGTGATAATGTTCATTAATCAATAATAAAAGGAATTTTATTCTATATCACGTAAATCATTATTATTGCAATATGTATTGATATATGTCCTTAGAATGGTAGAACCGTGACGAGGGTATCAAGTGTTTCAAATCTTGATAGTAAGAACCATATGAGCACATATGGTGGCCATTCTAGAAACATCCACAGCCCTAGTATTATTCTGAAGTAAAGGCACAGATAACACGGTAAGGCTATCATAGTGTTGAACGACCCTGTCGAAAGGCAGTGACTGATCTCACTTGTCAAGGTTGTCTGGTGACAACCTGGTGCAACACATGGGTGCTTGTTGTAGGCAGATATACTGCAGCAAGTTCACTGGACTGACCCACCAGAAGATTCCATATGGATGGTAACCTCAGTGTCTATGGAACAGATCCTCTAACGAATGGTGGTGCATGTGATCCTTAGACTTGAGATCACCGGAGCGTCTTGTGCACCGATTGGTGCAGTTTGACACTAGCCTAATGTAGTTCTTTTCAGAGCTGTCAATACAGTGGTGATTGGCTGCATCGAGGAGTGTATCAAGACTATGGTGGATAGACAGAGGATTCATCACTCCCAGATAAGGGAGAAGTTATCTCACAGCGCAATTCAGTATATGGCAACGACACTAAAACTGTGGCCACAATGGGATTGAGTTGTTGCTCTATCTGGATTATAATACAGGTCGTTGGTCCAGAAACTGAATACATAATATCGAGAGTAACCGGAGGTTGACACTATTTCTATGCCTTCGTCTCGTCGAGATAACGTATGATAAAGGATCGAATTGTACGATAACCATATCATTGATAGGGAGCTACTTTGCTGAATCCGAATCTATTCGGTGGCCATGATGCCTTGCTAGGGGCCAATCGTGGTTTGTGTATTAGTGAGACAATTAATTGGTGTTAATCGCGATACTATACACTGCCAGTATAATGAGGAGCCTATGGGTCACACACATAGAAGATAATTTAAGACTCAGGAAGAAAGAAGGGCGTTTTCATCTTTTTAGGCGAAAGGGTATTTTGGTAATTTCACAGTGCAATTAAATTTGTTGAGGTCGTAGCCTTTTATTTAATTTGTTAGAAAAATTAAATAAGTGAAATTACATTTAAATATGTGTTAGCATTTATTTAAATAAACTATCATTATTGTTAAATGTTAATATATATATTAAATATATATTAATTGATTTTAATTGAGATAATGATGGAATAAAAATAAATATCTAATTGGGAGTGTTTGGCAACATGAGGTGTTTGGGTTGTAGCCCAAGCCTATTCCATATGGGAATAAGGCAACTAAAATAACACTACAAAAGAAAAGTTTTAGTTGAAAGTTAAAAAGGGTTTTTCATTATTTCATTTTGATTAAAAAGAAAAATACAGCAGCCCCAAATACACTCTCTCATGCCACTTTTGCTTTTGCAAAGAATCAAAGTTCTTCTTTGGTTTTTCTTCTTGATTTCTTAGGGCCAAGGAGGATCTAGCAAATCCCTCCTTGGTTCTTAGTGGTTGTCTTCGTGTGGACTTCTTGGTTCGATCCTACAATTGGATCGGTAGCAAACATGTTCAAAGACAATATTGGTGGAGCCTCCAATGTGGGTATCAATCTAAACTTTAGATTTAATTTTTCTGCAGATTCTTGATATTATACATAAACTGTAAAATTTGTGCCTTGATTTTGGGCTTTAAGGAACGATCTACGGTTGTATAAAATTTGTTTTCCGCTACACAATCGTGTCGTTTCCTAACAGTAAGTCGCAGCCTTATCAGGCTTTTTGCTTGGGAGGGTGCTCGAGGTACGTGATCGGGGTTACACTGGTCCGTCTGCACTAGGGACAAAGGAAGGCCACGACTTCCAAGATGAGAGAAGGCAAAGGACCGGCTGGTGAGGTGCCCTCTTATTCAGGAGCTGACACACCAGTGTTAGACTCTATGGGTCAGCTTCCAGAGCACCTATAGCCAATGGTGTTCGCGCTTTTGGAGTGCCAACTTGCCAAGGTCTTTGAAGAGCTCGTGGCCTCCAGCCCTGCGGACCTGATGATTAGGGTGGTTCAAATGCAAAGCCAGGTAAGACGGTTTATCCTTGTCAAAGACTTTCCAATACTTTACTCTTTTCAAGGAGACAGTCTAACGGTTGCTTATTTTACTGTGCAGTCTTTGCTTGCCATGCACCTGGCCCAACAAAAGGTCCAACTAGAAGCTACCGGGGGACTCTTCGAGTTGAAGAAAGAGAACATGCAGTTGAGGCATGACTTAGCAACTGCGAAAGAAGAGCTTACCTTGCACGTCGTTCAGACAAACCAGTACATGTTGTAGAGGAACTCTGCTCTTAACATAATGGACTTCCAGAAGACTAAGCTGGAGAAGAAAGGAGAGGAGCTTAAATAGCTCCAAAGGACAGTGGCCATACTTACCAAAGAGGCTGGCGAGAAAGAGCTGGAGCTGCGAGTAAGCTCCGAGAGGGTAGAGGAAGAAAAAGCTTGGTTGTGGGAAACTTTCGGGAAGTAGAAGAAGGCACTTGAGGCAGATCTCAAAATATTGCAGGGGCGGGTCACTTCATTAACCAAAGAGATGAAGCGACAAGAATTGGACATTGAGAGGAAAGTTACTGATTGGCCGATTCAGTCCATTTACACCCTTCGGCCAAAGAATCTGACCATGGACCTTACCGACCTTCCAGATGATTATCAGAGGATCCTTGCCTCTATGACGAGAGCCGACGATGAGGAGGAAGGTCTACGGCCTCACTTGAAAGAGGATCAACTGGAGGATTACGTCCCAGAAGACCCGACAGCTGACCAGGTGGTCGGTGACCAATCTGGAAATACCGAGGTCACACCTTTAGGGCCTAGGGAAAAAGACCAGTGATCACTTCTGCCTTTATTTTTCCCACAACCTTAGTTTTGATGCCCTTGTATGATCTCTTGTACTAAAAAATTTACAAATAAAATGATCATTTTTATCTTTTGTACTTTACAAACATTACATATGCAAATAGAGAGATGTCCTCTAGCTATTTGCGATATTAAATTATTTGTGAGCCCTTGTAATTTTTCGTACTTCACAAACATTACATATGTGAATAGGGAGATAAAACAATGTGAGGAACAAAATCATACAAGAGTGGTCTTATTTACAAAGCTCAAAACAGGTCTTTACAAGGAAATTAAAAAGGGAGTTCAGAATTACTGATAATAGAGGCAAAGATGTTCAGCATTCCAAGCTCGTGGTACTTCGAATCCATTAAGCCTTTTGAGATGATAAGTCCTCGGTCGTATTACCTTAGCGATGCGGTATGAGCCTTCCCAGTTGGGCCCCAATACTCCTACACTAGGTTCCCTTGTATCGAGAAAGACTTCTTTTAGAACCAAGTTGCCGACCTAGAAATCTCTTGTCTGACTTTAGAGTCGAAGAATCTTTTCACACGCTGTTGATGGGTTGCTATCCTTAGCTGAGCCTTGCCGCGATGTTCTTCAATTAAGTCCAGATTTGCATGCAGAAGTGCTTCATTGTCTGTTTCATTGAATAGGCCCCTCCAAAGTGAGCCAGTCCTTACTTCCACTGGGATTATTGCCTCGCAGCCATATGCTAGCAAGAAGGGTATTTCTGAAGTAGAGGTTCTTGGAGTCATCCTGTATACCCATAGGACTTCTGGGAGGTCGTCGACCCAGTTTGTTAGGAAACGATCCATTGAGGCAGCGGAAAAAAAAATTAATAACAACTCGGATCATTCCATAGAACCCAAAATCAGGGCACATAAATTACAGTTTATGCAAAAACAAGAATCTGCAGAAAATTAATCTAGAGTTTAAGAAACCATACGCGCGTTTGGAGGCTCCTCCAAGTTGTCTCTGAATATATTTTGCTACCGACCCAAGTGTAGGATCAAACCAACGTAGTCCACACGAAGACAATCACAAGGAACTAAGGAGGGATTTGCTAGATCCTCCTTAGCCGTAAGAAACAAGAAGCAAAAATCAAAGAAAACTTTGATTCTTTGCAAAACTAAAATCTGGCTTGGAGAGTGTTTAGGGGCTGGAGAGTTTTTCTCTCAAATGAAAAAGTAATGAATGAATAAAAATGAATTCACCCTTTTCAATTAACACTTTTTCTTTTATAGTCCAATTTTTAATTGCCCTATTCCCATATGGAATAGGCTTGGGTTCCAACCCAAACACCCCATATTTCCAAACACTCCCAATAGATATTTATTTTAATTCATCATTATCTCAATTAAAATCAATTAATATATATATTAACATTTAACAATAATGATAATTTATTTAAATATATGCTAACACATATTTAAATGTAATTTCACTTATTTAATTTTTCTAACAAATTAAATAAAAGCTATGACCTTAGCAAATTTAATTGCACTGTGAAATTACCAAAATACCCTTTCACATAAAAAGATGAAAACGCCCTTCTTACTTCTTGAGTCTTAAATTATCTTCTATGTGTGTTACTGATAAGCATATTTTACTCTTCAGCATACTCTTCAGCATTTCTAAAGATATGAGCATGTTTGAATCCTTTCAATGACTTGATACTACTACTACTCCAAATGATTATAAAGTTAATCACAAAAAGCAAATTTTTTTCTTTGGGGATATCACAAAGTTTCATTTGGGATTGTATCAAAAGCACAAGCATAATAACCACCATGCAACAAATACAAAATACAAACCAAAAACACAAAAATAAACTAAACACTTCCTAAAAACAAACCCACCAAACAAAAGAAACAGACTATCAACAATGCAACACAAATCAAACAACAATGCAACCAAATCAAACTGCTCACTCCCCCAAACTTAAAGAATGCAATGTCCTCAATGCATGAAAAACAAAAACCAAAATAGAAAATATGGAAAATAAAAGATAGAAACTTCCCTGAAAAATACGAGATTTTTTTTTTTTAACATGACCACGGTTGTGTAAAAGGACACGGGGTACCCTATGGTACAGGCTGGAATCAGCAATCGTTTTATCTTTTAACATGGCCACGGCTGTGTAAAATAACACAGGGTAGCCCATGTTATTCTGCTCACAATTGTCTTCTTCTTCTATCACTTAAGCTTCCCCCAAACTTGTTCCTTGTTCCAACGATAACAAAACAAAAATAAAAACAGAATCAAACAAAAATAAAATAATTATAGAAGAGAGAAAAGAAAAGAAATTATAGTTCTAATTTAGAGTTGTTAGCTTGACTTTCTCCACTTTCTTCATTCAAGAAACTGGACGAACGCTGTGTTTGGATCAAAACGCCCTTCAACATAGTGCTTCAAACGGTGTCCATTAACTTTAAACGTTTCACCTGTCTTTCCATGGTGGATCTCAATTGCTCCAAAAGGTGTTACCTGAATTACCTCTTGATTTCAACTTTCCTGGGAATAGACGAAGTCAACTATTGTAAAGAAGAACTTGTTGTCCCGGCTCAAACTCCTTTTTCACAATATGTCTATCATGCCATCTCTTTGTCTTCTCCTTGTACAAACTAGCACTCTTGTATGCCCAGTGACGAAATTCATCTAGCTCACTCACCTGCAAAAGACGTTTAGCACCTGCACTTTGCACATCAAAATTCAAAAATTTAGTAGCCCAGTAAGCTTTGTGCTCTAATTCTACCGGCAGGTGACATGCTTTTCCAAATACTAACCTATAAGGTGACATACATATAGGTGTTTTAAAGGCTGTCCTATATGCCCATAAAGCATCGTCTAACTTTATTGCCCAATCTTTTCTAGAGGAACTAACGGTCTTTTCTAAAATTCATTTTAGCTCTCTATTAGAGACCTCTACTTGACCACTAGTTTGGGCATGGTAGGGAGTGGCTACCTTGTGTGTGACTCCATATTTCTTTAAGAGTGCATTAAATTGGTGATTGTAATGACTGCTGTAAGCTAATTCAATGCATGCATAATAACAATAGAAAATTGGGCCCAAAAACGTTCTTTACATTATAAGTCATATGTCTTTTATACACAAAGAGTATTGTTTACAAAAAGTCATTTTAAAAGGCCAAACAGGGGAAACAGTGTAACTATTGCTCCTCGCTTGCCGACGCCCTCCGACTGCATCATCACCTAGATCCTGCATCCACAAAGGAAAATAACGGGGTGAGCACAAAATAATGCTCAGTAAGTAAAACCCTCTATCTGTCTGTCGCCGTATGTATTACTCTTAATTCTTTCCTTACACTATTTCTGTTTCTATTTCTGTTTCTACTAAACGTCATGGCCTCATCTTACCGGAGGTACGGTCAGATGGCGTTCACACAGCACCATCTCACTCTCCATGACTATCGGGTGAGTTCACACAGCACCAACCCATTCTTAGTGGCTACCGAGTGGGGATAACGAAGCACCTACCCGGTTTTCGTAACTATCGGGCGGAGACCACCTAGCACCTACCCGATCCTCATGACTTTCGGGTAACGATCACCAAGCATTAACCCATCTCTAATCACTATTGGGTGATGATCACAAAGCATCAACCCACTTCTAATAAATGTTGGATGATGATCACAAAGCATCAACCCCTTATCTAATAACTAACCGGGTGGTGGTCACAAAGCATCCACCCGTTTCTAATACTTATTGGGTGACGATCACAAAGCATCAACCCATCTCTAATGGCTATTCGGGTGATGATCACAAAGCATCAACCCGATTCTCATAACTGTCGGGTGATGATCACAAAGCATCAACCCATTTCTACTACTCTTCTCATTCACTCTATTCTAGCATTTTTCATTCTCTCTACCCTTAGAGTAGTTGCATCCACCAAGTTCTCGACTCATAGAGTAATTGCATACACAAAGTTTCCTACTCTTTCTTAGGTTACTTTTCTATGCACAATTAGTGCCTATGGATGGTTCATCTCCACTAATGCACTTATGAAATGCCAACATGCAATGTTGCAAGAATTTAGGTTCATTACTCATACTCAAATCTCTATTAGGCATTTCATCAAACAACTCAAGTGCATTATAAAACTCTACTATAGCAATGATTCTAAATCTTTCTCTAACCATCCAAAATGGGGAGAAACCCCCTCACATAGCCACATAACCTGCCAAAGAAAGACATGTAATACCCAAGATGTCAAAGGTATGTTTCTAACTCAAAATAGTCCTTTAAATGTTTATTTTATGTTAAAAAGCATAAAATCTAACTAAGGGAAAAATAGTCAATTCATTTGGAACGGTATGAATCAATTATCCATAAAGAGGCTTAGGGGAAAAATGGTTATTTTGCCTATGGATAAGCATTGAAAAAGTCAAGGATGAGTAGGCTTCATTGCATTTAATGGAATTAATTAAGTAATAATTATGTCTAGTGTTAAATGACCAAAATGCCCTTATATGAAGAATTAAGGACTTATGAGTTATACAATTAAAATAATTGGGCCAATTGCATAATTTTGGAAAATAAATGAAATATTTTCCTATAAATGAGATGAAATTCGTTCAAGCCAAAGGAGAGAGCCTTTCTTCAACATTTCTTCCATTTTCTCTCAAATCTTCCATGAAACAAGCTTTCTTTCTCTAGGTTTTCAAGGAGTTTTGCATAATTTTTNTCACCGCGGCGAAACTATCCAGAGAGTTCCCCTTCGATTTCAACACATCTTCGCCGCGGCGAAGATTCTTCTTCGCCCCGGCGAAGCTTGGTATACACAACTTCTTCTATTTTCAGCCAAATTCAGGGCAAACATTCAACACAACTTTCAATCAAACAATATTACCAAAACCCATTTCAAATAAGAGCGGAAGAGGAAACAATAACAACGTACCTCATGTGGGGCGTTACATATCATCACAATCCCTACACAGGAAAAGCACTCCCAAAAATTTTCTCAAATTCTTCTAATTTCAATCGAATCTCCATCCATCATCATTCAACCAAGAACACTTCTCATACTCAAATATATCTAACAACAAGCATAAATAGTCATCAATCTCATCTCAATTTCTCAACAATCATAACATAAATATGCTTAAAGAAATCTCTACTCACTTGATTTCTTAAACTTTAACTTAAGTTGGATTTTAAGTGGAATTTACTTACCTTATACTTGAGTAGTCTCCATTAAAGCTCTCTACTCTTGTTGGACTCAAATTTCCCCTTAACCCTAAGCATAAACTTAATAAGAATTCAACTTCTACATAAATAAATCATAGATATAGAGCAAGAATTCTTACCTCTTGTTGCTTAGGATCAAAACCCTATTAAAATCCACTCAAAAGCCCTCAAAATCTTGGGAAAATTGAATGAAAAATTAAGTGGAAATGGAGAAGGAGAGTGGTGGTGGAAGGAGAGAAATAAGGGTTACAAACCCTTAACATCTTATTTTATAAACACACTTTCCCATTTTGCTCTTACACTTTCTCAAAAATTCCATCTATGTCCCTTAGTCAATTACCATAATACCCTCATTTTTATTGCATTCTCTATGAAATTCTATCTCTTTTCACTCCTTGAGTGAAAAGACCATTTTACCCTTAATGCAAGTTTAAGGCAATTTCTTCATATTCTCTTAAAATAACTTTAACAAAAATTAACTAAGGGCTATAAAAACATAAATTAAATCATGTACCTCCATGTTGGGTGTTACAATTATCCCCCCTTAAAACAATTTCGTCCCCAAAATTCAAACGAACAACTCTGGGTAACGGTTTTGCGTGTCTTGCTCTGTCTCCCATGTAACTTCTTCAAACTTTATGATTTCTCCAGAGGACTTTCACTAAAAGGATACTCTTGTTCCGGAGCTCTTTAATCTTTATGTCCAAAATCTGTACTGGATGCTCCTTATACACAAGATTCTCTTCCAAGTCTACGTCCTTTATGCCTAGAATATGGGAGGGATCACTTATATACTTTCGAAGCATCGAGACATGAAATACATTGTGAACTTTGTCCATACTGGGTGGTAGTGCTAATATGTCGGCCACCTTTCCTACTTGCTGTAACACCTCAAATGGACCAACGAATCTCGGTGCTAACTTTCCTTTATTACCAAAACGCATCACCCCTTTGTAGGGGGAAACTTGCAGAAAAACTTTGTCACCCACTTCAAACTCAACTTCTTTTCTTTTCAGATTAGCATAGCTTGTCTACATATCTTGGGCTTGTTTCATTCTGTTTCTGATCAGCTTTACATCTTCTATCATTTTCTGAGTCATTTCTGGCCCAAGAGCTATATTCAACTCATCTCTCTCGCCCATCTCATCCCAATGCAGTAGAGATCTACATCGTCTACCATAGAAAGCCTCATAAGGAGCCATCTTAATTGTAGACTTGTAGCTATTATTGTAAGCAAACTCCACCAAGGGTAACATCTCATGCCAGGATACTTTATAATCCATATGGCACGCTCTCAACATGTCCTCCAACACTTGATTTGTTCTCTCTGTCTGGCCATCTATCAGAGGATGATAGGTGGTACTAATAGCTAACCTGGTACCCAAGTTCCTCTGTAAACTCATCCAAAAAGCTGAGACAAATCTGGAATCTCTGTCTAATACTATTGTCTTGGGTACACCATGAAGTCTCATTATCTCTTTAATATATATTTTGGCCAATTGATCCGAAGTGGTACTCTCCTTTACTAGAAGAAAATGGGTTGATTTAGTTAATTTGTCTACAATCACCCATATAGCATTGTATCCTTTCTACACTCTAGGGAGACCTGTAATAAAATCCATCGAAATACTCTCCCATTTCAAGAATACTAAGTGGCTGAAGCAACCCTGATGGCCTTTTGTGTTCTGCTTTCACTTGCTAACAAACCAGACATTTAGCTACAAACTCTACAATATCTTTCTTCATACCTGGCCACCAATAGCCTTTCTTTAAATCCTGATACATCTTGGTTGCTCCAGGATGAGTAGTGTACGGTGTGTCATGAGCCTCTATAAGGATTCTCTTTCTTAATTCATCATCTTGAGGAATATACAATCGACTCCTAAAACGGAGGACATCATCCAACAACTGAAACTCTGATGTCTTGCCCTCATGCACCTGTTGAACTATTTTCTGACACCACTCATCGGTTACTTGCTTTTCTTTGATTTCTTCCAGTAAGGTAGATTGAACCTCTAACCTGGCAATCCTTTCTGGTATGACCTCAATCTACTCTTTACACAACTCTTCTATTAACTCTTTCTGTCTTGTGAGTCAAGACAAATAAGCTTTTCTGCTCAAAGCATCGGCTACTACATTAGCTTTTCCCGGCTGATACTTAATCTCACGCTCATAATCTTTAACCAGCTCTAACCATCTTCTCTGTCTCATATTCAACTCCTTCTGAGTAAAGAAATACTTTAAACTCTTATGGTCGGTGTAGATATTACTTTTGGCAGCATAAAGGTAAGGCATCCAAATCTTTAAGGCAAAGACTATTGCTGCCAATTCTAAATCATGTGTAGGGTATCTTGTCTCGTACTCTTTTAATTGACGAGAAGCATAAGCTATAACCCTACCTAACTGCATCGATACGGCACCAAGTCTCTGCAGTGAGGCATCTGTATAAATGTCATAATCTACACCCTCTTATGGTAACACTAACACAAGAGCGGTCGTTAATATTTTCTTCAACTCTTGAAAACTCTCTTCACAAGCAACTGACCATATAAAATGAACTCTCTGTTTGGTAAGAGCTGTCAATGGCTTAGCCAGTTGGGCAAACCCTGCCACGAACCGGCGGTAGTAACTTACTAGTCCCAAGAAACTCCTTACTTCTTTTACTGTCTTCGGCCTTTGCCATTCTAGGATTGCCTTTACTTTACTAGGATCACTGAAATTCCCTCGCTAGAATATTAATTTTGGTTTTTAACCATCCTCACAAGCGAGTGAGAATGAAAAACCCACTCCAGTTTTCATTCATTGATTTCAAGTATTTATGGCCGTTTATTTTGAGGACAATAATTATGTTAATCCACAGTGGAGTGCAAGTGGACCCTTTCAATTTAAAGGACCTGACTACTTGATTGATTACTAAAACAAAATCTTACTTGATTTTATGGGATGCTAAAACCATACTATAAATACAAAGATAATATCCAATTATTCTAGAGTGAAAGATGAACAATGTTTTTCGTAACTGAACCGATGAACATATACCTACGTCATCGAGGATTTTCTATGTAACATTTGGTTTATATTAGTCATTTTGGACTCAAACCGCATGAATCTGCACCGATCCATCTAAAATACATCAATCTACACAACCCTTCCAATAGTCGCATCATATAAAGTTATAGAATACTTGTGTTTGATAAAGGGCTACAATTCTAACATGCAACTATGATAATAATCTAACAAAAACTAGGTACCTCAAACTGAAGAAGCTTTAGTTTTGTTGATCTCTAGTGACCGAAAAGAATATATGTGACATTTGAGTGATGAGGTTTCTCCGTCACATTTCAAATAAGCAATTAAATCAACATAGTCAGCCAAGGCCAATGAATAAGCATAACCCATAAGCGTTGTAACTCTTACAAAATATAATCAGCCTGCAAAGTCTAGCAATTAACAAATGATGTGACCAATCTCTAAATGTAACGAATTAGTTAGATTGACAGTAAATACATTATAGGTGCCAGTTCCCCAAATTAACTAAAATCTGTGCAAAATCTGGAGGGGTTAGGCACGGGAAAAATGTGTTATGTCTCCTGTGTGAGCATGAATGAACTTACTAATATAAAATGATAATCCTAAAACATACCGCATACTAAAATAAGAAGTTAGTGCAAGAAATTTAGCCTAATCATCTGCCCAAGACCAAAGCATGGAGGCAAAGCCTTTCTATATCAGAGACCAGCTTCAAGATTTTTCCATGACATGGCCTGAAGCAGAGACATATCTATGCTCTTCGTCCCCCCATACGTGCATGTGCATGGATCTATGACCAAAATTGCAAACAGGATACTAAAATTACAAACAATACAAGAGTCAAAACTTTTATAATGGAATAACAGCATTATGATTTAAAAGAAAGTAACAATTATAACAGAAAGAACCAAGTTCATGGCACCATTTGTCTATCAAGTTCAACTCATCTTGAACTGCACAAAAGAATTTATCAATAGACTACAAAGAATACTAAACTGTCCTACTGGATTCCTCATCATTTTGTCCTGTATTTTTAAATATCAACCATATTTGTCTACTCTACCTAAAGCCCTGAAGATTATACTATTTATACTATTATAGTATACTTTCGAAGAGCTAGGCCTTCCTCATAAGCGAGAACACTTTTTTGTTTAATCGAAAAACTTCATTGTTATTTATTTTTTTTTAAGGGAAAAAAAAGTCTATGCTAGGCAAAGTATAGGCTGATGAACAAAGTGATACAGTGAGAACATAAATTCCATGTAATTGATACCACTCATCATAATTGGGAAAACAGGCTAAATAATTTGTATACTATACAGCACCTAAAGAATTCGTCCAGTTTCTGTTCTCCACTCCACCAACAAAGAAGCACCAAAAGCAAAGAATTTTAGTTATGTTGAACTTGATAAAGGTTCAACCAACATACATCAGAACCGGGGAAATGCTTGACATTCATTGACTCATATGTACACATATCTCTCAGAGTATTTAGTATTTTATCGGATGCCAAAGAAACAAAAAGATTATCACTAAAATGGATTTGAATCAAACATATAAAACTACTTTAAAAGCACTTGCATAATAGAAATTGGATAGGCATGAGATATGCTCTAGCATAGTGGCTTGAATCCACGAACAAAAAATCGCGAATGCACGAGAAGATGTCGAATCCACGGAGAAACAATTCACAAAGGAATCATCAAGAATTTTTTTTTTTTTTTTTTTTTAAAAAAATCATTCATCATTGTTTGTACAATAACAAGCCTATTTATGCCAAACTAATCCTAATGTTACTAGAACAAGAAATAAGAAAATCCATATATTATGTATCATTAGAACGAGTTATATAATAAGAAAGTAAGGCTTAACTGAATTGAAACTTCCTATATAAACAAAACTCCAAATGAAATGAAGAAACTACTTAAATTCCTAAAATGAAACCCTAAATAAATAAGAAAATCAAATAAAGAAAGGGAAACAATGGGGAATCATAATTTAACCATAATTTTCCTACATCACCAAAGGATCAATTGCACAAATTCACTTCCTCCTTTTCAAGAGTGAATGAGTGATGCTAAATTTGTGAGTCAGCTATAACATTTTTCCAACAATAATCCCCACAAGAACAAACTCTATCTTTAAAATGATGGAACCTCCTAGTGTCTCTAACAAATATGTCTCTCCTCTCAAAACTGGACATAAATTTTATAAAAACATGGCAATCAAAGTAGATTCTTGGGTTCTTAATCACATGAAGTGGAGCTCCTGGTGGAGTATTAAGAAGTCCAAGTGCCTATACAACATTCAGCTCCTTATCCTGCGCCTCCACGTCTTGCGACACAAAGTCATATGTGGAAAGTAACTTGACTTCTTCATCTCCGTGTTTAATTTATTCAACTTCTCCATGATTTGGACCATCTGGGGATATGATTCATCTCCGGCAAGAAGCATGTGCACTTTATTTTTGACCTTAAACCAACTACAGCAAGGGCTCTTCCTCAAACCCAAAGCTTTCATCATATCTCTCACCGCATCAACCTCAGTCCACATGCCATTGGAAGCATATATATAAGATAGAAGGATACAGTTCCTAGAATTTTTAGGTTCCAGTTCAAAGAGATGTTTAGCAGCAGCCTCACTTATACTCACATTACCGTGAACACTACAAGAACTAAGCACAGCTCCCCAAACACAAGCGTTTGGCTCGAAAGGCATTCGCTCAATCATATCATAGGCCCCTTCTAGCCTTCCAACAAGACCTAGAAGGGTTGCCATCAACCATAATGCTCCATCCTTGCTTCAATACCATGCTCTTTACACATGCTATCAAAAAATTTGCAGCCTTCATCAACTAGCCCAGCCTGGCCGCAGGCAGATAATACACAAGTGAAGCTAATAAAAGAAGGCTTTTGTCCACTTCTTTGCATCAAATGAAAAATCTCTATAGCTTCTTTAGCCTTTCCATGCATAGCATATCCACCCATTATAGCATTCCAACAAACCAAGTTTTTGGATGACATCATATCAAAACAAAGTTGAGACATTTTAATCCTTCCACACTTTGCATACATATCAATTAGTGCCATGGACACGGAAATTGCATCAGATATTCCTCTTCTGATAGAAAAACAATGAGCTGCCTTCCCGAGCATCAATGCTGCAATACTTCCACAGGCTGATAGCAAGCAAGGTATTGTAACATTGTTTGGCTGCATCCCCGCTGTCTACATCTCTCTAAAAAGTTCCAATGCCTCAATACCTTCCCCATTTTGTGAGAAACCAGCAATCATTGACATCCAAGACACAACATCTAATTCCACTCCATGGCTCTAGAATTGCCCAAAGACCTCCAATGCATTGTCAACAAGACCATCCCTACAGAGACCCGTGAGAAAAGCAGTGCAAACAACTACATCCAAATTTTCCATCTCATGAACCACTTTCGACATATTCCATGTACACGCACACTTTTCGTACATATCAATAAGTGAAGTACTGACGCACTTGTTCTCCGATATCCTGTCCTTAATCACAAAACCATAAATCTAAATCCCAAGTTTGGGATTCTCCAAGTTGCCCAGAGCAGAAAGAACACTAGAAACACTATGTTCTTCAGGCATAAATCCTTCAAAATGCATACTTTGAAACAAAAGAACCGCCTCTTCATAATGTCCACTATGATTAAACCTTGCAATCATACCATTCCAAGTAAACATATTGGGCTGCACTCTTAAACGAACCATCTCGTTAAAGAGTTTTTTCACCCCATCCACGCACCCTTGTCGCGCGTAACCCGCAAGCAGAGCACTAAAAGTTTTCACATCCGGTTGGGCTAATCTATCAAATACTTTGTGAGTGTCCCCAATCCTCTGACATTTAACGTACATATGAACCAAAGAAGTCTGAACAAACCAATCTAAATTAAACCCGTATACAGACACCATTGCATGAACTTATTTTCTAGTTTCCAATGACAACAATCCAGTGCAAGCTTATGAATATTAGGCAACAAGTAAGTATTAGGTGCCACACCGTGAGAGAGTATTTGAGCGAATACACTGAGTGATTAAGTAAAAAGATTTTGTTTCGACTAGGCGTAGATAAGAGTAGAGTAAGAAAAGGTTGTCGGCTCAAGAGAAGAAAAAAGGATTTGGTTTGCACCATCAAAGTCTTGGTGATTTGCATATTGAGACGGAAGCTTTGTAGCGAGATCCGTGTCATTAGAGACTCTAGTTTTGAGAATTTGAGCATGCGCTTGCTGTGTCTGTGATAGAGATGATTTGAGTGAGTTGAGGGTATGAAAGATTGAATGTTTAGTGTTTTCGAAGAGAGGAAGAGCTTGTTTCGTCAAGTTCATCATTCGTTACAGCCTTATTTTTCAAGTGGAAAGTAACATTATATCAGAGGGCTCTGATTGTTTCACCTTTCACGAAATGGTAAGTTAAAGTTTGCCTCAAAAGACTGAGAAGTATTTTCTAAATGGTATCGTACATTTAAGTTAATTAAATAAATAAAAGAGAATATTTATTTTTAACTATGGATAAATAAATAAAACTTCTTTTCTCGCCGACCATTCCACCGAAGAGAAGTCAAGAGAGCAAAAAATATGCAGAAAGTAAACTGCACAACTCTAATGTTATAATCAGTTTTGGACCTTTGGTATTGTTTTAATGTAATGACTTCTTCCTACTAGTATACTTTATAACCTATACAATGAAAACATACATAATTAACATATGAAAATAATTGGGCCCAAAATTTTCTTTACTTACAAAATATAATTCTTTACATATATCAAAATAGCAAGTACAAAAACTTAGCAACGGTGGACAGTAATGCCAATTCTCTTCGCCTGTCGATGTCTTTCCAACCGTAGCTCACCTATTTCCTGCAAAAATATAGATAAACAACGGGGTGAGCATAAAAATGCTCAGTAAGTAAATCCCTTAACTCTTCTCCTTCTTTGGTTCTTTCCTTACTTAATTCTCTTCTTCTTTCTTTCATTCTTAGTTCTTTCTCTGTTTCTAATTCTTACTGTTCTATCTTTCTTCCTAATTCTCGTTGTTCTTTCCTTCTCTCTGTTCTTTCTTTCTATTCTTTCCATTCTTTCCATTCTTTCTATTCTTTCCATTCTTTCTATTCTTTCTAACCATGATGAAATTCATGGTAATATGCATGAATGAAATGCATATGCAATAATGCATAAAAATGCATTTTCTTTCTTCTTTCTATTTCTTTTCGTTTCGTTTCTTTTCTTTCTACTCTTTTCCTTTCTTTCTTGTCTTGCTTGCCCAAGCTTCTCTTTTCTTTCTTGTTTTTCTTTTCTTTTCTTTTCTTTGCTTGTTCAGGCCTTCTCATTCTTTCTTTTCTTATTCTTTTTCATTCTTTCTTTTATTATTCTTTGCCAATCGGACTCGGCTAATGTATCGATTTGGAACCTTGGCCGTGTGAGTGAGTACAACCCTCATTTGCATGCACTCTTGCGGACTATACACAATTCTTTCTTTCTTCTTAGGCCACTCAATTAAGGTGGCGTGTATGTAGGAATTCTTCTTGGTACAACCCTCATCCACATACACTCTTACGGGTCGTACAATTCTTCTTCTTCTTATGCCACTCAATTAAGATGGTGTGCATGCAAGAATTCTTCTTGGTACAACCCTCATCCACATACACTCTTACGGGTCGTACAATTCTTCTTCTTCTTATGCCACTCAATTAAGGTGGCGTGTATGTGGGAATTTCTTCTTTACACTCAATGTTCCCCATCACAACAACCTATTCTTTTCTCTTCTTTAACACTTTTTCTCTTCTTTAATTCTTTAATGCTTTTTATTTCTTTCTCTTTATTAGAGTGTTTTATTCTTAAAATTCATTATTCTTTCTTAAGTTACTACACATATACAAATATATGCATATGGATGGCTCATGCTTAGAATTCTGACTTAAATGCACTCATGAAATGCAAATATGCAATGTTGCATAAAATTAAGGTTTCTACTCATACTCATACTTCTCTTAGGCATTTCATCAAACAATAAATGTGCATATACAAACCCTAATTTAATTATCATTCTATTTGTTTTTTAAACCATCCAAATTGAGAGAAAAACTCTCTTGTATCACCACCATCCCTACACGGCAAAAACACTCCCAAAAGTTTTCTCAAATTCTTCCAATTTCAACCCCTCATCATACAATCAAAAACACTTCTCATACTCAAATATGTCCAACAACAAGCATAAATAATCATCAATCTCATCTCAATTTCTCAATAATCATAGCATATGCATGCTTAAAAGAAATCTCTACTCGTTTGATTTCTTAAACTTTAACTTAAGTTCGATTTTGAGTGGAATTTACTTACCTTATACTTGAGTAGTCTCTACTAAGCTCTCTACTCTTCTTGGGTTCAAACATTCTCTTAACCCTAAGTATAAACTTCATAAGAACTCAACTTTTACACAAATAAATCATAGATATAGAGCAAGAATTCTTACCTCTTGTTGCATAGGATCAAAACCCTATTAAAATCTCTCAAAAGCCCTCAAAATCCTTGGAAAATTGAGTGAAAAATTGAGAGAAAATAGAGAAGGAGAGTGGTGTTGGAAAGAGAGAAATAAGGGTTTCAAACCCTTAACCTTTTATTTTATAAACACACATTCCCATTTTGCCCTTACTCTTTCTTGAAAATTCCATCTTTGTCCCTTAGTCAATTACCATAATGCCCTTATTTTTATTGCATTCTCTATGAAATTCTATCTCTTTTCACTCCCCACAATTTCGACTAATTTTAAGTGAAAAGACTATTTTACTCTTAATGCAAGTTTAAGGCAATTTCTTCATATTGTCTTAAAATAACTTTAACAAAAATTAACAAAAGGCTATAAAAACATAAATTAAATCATATACCTCCATGTTGGGTGTTACATCAAGCTTGATAGTGAGAACCCTATGAGCACATATGGTGGCCATTCTAGAAACTGTTCGTAGCCCCAGTATTATTCTGAAAGTAAGGGCACAAATGAACTGTAAGGCTATCATAGTGTTGAACGACCCGTCGAAGGGAGTGACTAACTCATTGTCAAGGTTGTTTGGTGACAACCTGGTGCAACACATGGGTGCTTGCTGTAGGCAAATACACCGCAGCAAGTTCACTGAACTGACCCACCAGAGGATTCCATATGGATGGTAACCCCAGTGTCTATGGAACAAATCCTCTAACGTGTGTGTACATGTGATCCTTAGACTGAGATCACCATACGCCTTGTGCATCGATTGGTGCAGTTTGACAATACCTAACGCGGTCTATTCAGAGCTATCAATAGCGTGGTGATTGGCTGCATCAAGGAATGTATCAAGACTATGGCGGATTGATAGAGATTCATCACTCCGGGTATGGAAAAGTTATCTCATGGCGCAATTTAGTATATGCAATGACACTAAAACTATGGCCACAGTGGGATTGAGTTGTTGCTCTATCCAGTTATAATCAGGTCATTGGTCTAGAAACTGAATACATATATCGAGAGTAACCGAAGGTTGACACTATTTCTATGCCTTCATCTCGTTGAGATAACGCATGATGAAAGATCGAATTGTACGGTAACCATATCGTTGCAGGTAGTACTTTGCTAAATCCGAATCTACCGGTGGCCATGATGCCTTGCTGGGGGCCAATCTTGGTCTATGTTTTAGTGAGACGATTAATTGGTGTTAATCGCTATACTATACACTGTTGGTATGATGAGGAGCCTATGGTCACACACTAGAAGATAATTTAGATCCAAGAAGAAGGAAGGGCGTTTTCATCTTTTTTAGCCGAAGGGTATTTTGGTAATTTCACAATGCAATTAATTTGTTGAGGTCGTAGCCTTTAGTTATTTATTAGAAAAATTAAATAAGTGAAATTACTTAAATATGTGTTCGCATATATTTAATTGATCGTCATTATTGTTAAATGTTAATATATGGATTAATATATTAATTGAGTTATATTGAGATACTGATGAAATAAATAAATATCTGATATGGGAGTGTTTGGTAACATGGGGTGTTTGGGTTGGAGCCCAAGGCTATTCTATAAGAATAGGGCATTAAAGTTTTACTATAAAAGAAAATGATTATTTGTAAAAGATAAGAGATTTCATTAGTTCATTTTCTTTGAAAAGAACAAACAGCAACCCTTTAAACACTCTCCCACGACAATTCATTTTGCCTAAAATCAATTTCATTGATTTTTCTTCTTCTTATCTTAAAGCCAAAGAGGATCTAGCAAATCCCTCTTGGTTATTTGTGATTGTCTTCGCGTGGACTTCATAAGTTCAATCCTACGCTTGGGTCGGTAGCAAATACGTACAAAGACTATTTTGGAGGAGCCCCAAACGTGCGTATGTTATTCTAAACTCTTGATTAATTTTTCTGCAGATTTCTATTATGATATAAATTGTACAATTATACCCTTGATCGGGCTCATGTAAATGATCTTGTATTATATTTTTTTGTTTCCACTGCGTATATGGACCGTTTACTAACAAACCCTACCTAACTGCATCAATACGGCACCAGTCCCTACAGGGAGGTATTTGTATAATGTCATGATCTACACACCTCCTGTGTAACACTAACACGAGCTGTCGTTAATCTTTTCTTCAACTCTTGAAAACTCTCTTCCACCAAAAATTCATAATGCCCATATCTTGTCCTGAAGGCATTCTTAGCTAGCTACATTTTGTTCTGCCACTTTTACCTGATAATACCCGATCTCAAATCGATCTTGGAAATACTGATGCACCCTTTAACTGATCAAAAGGTCATCTATCCGAGGTAACATGTATTTATTCTTCACTGTCACTTTATTCAACTCTCTGTAGTCAATACACATCTGTAATGACCCATCTTTCTCTTTACAACAAGATTGAGCTCCCCAGGGAGAATGACTTGGTCGATAAACCTTTATCTAGGAGCTCTTGGAGTTGCTTCTTCAATTCTTGAAGCTCGGCTGGGGCCAATCGATAAGGGGCTTTAGATATCAGTGTTGTTTCTGGTGCAGTTCAATACTAAACTCAACTTCCCTTTCCGGAGGCAAACTTGGTAAGTCTTCCAAAAATACATCTGGAAATTCTGAACTACTGGCACACTTTGCAATTCTGGTTGCGGGACATCTCTACTCTGCACCACATGGGCTATATACCCAGAACACCCTTTTCTTAGCATCTTTCTAGCCTTCATGCTACTATCACATACTCAATTGATGACCCTCTCCGAAACTAAACTTATCTCCACTATCAGAGTAAATCTCGCTTTCTTCTTCTGATAGTCAATTTCTACTCCTGCCTCCCTAGGAAATCCATACCCAAAATCACATCAAAGTCAGGCATAAAACACTATTAAATCAACTGCTAACTCCCGACCATGGATCACTACGGACTCTCCTAACAACATCTCATGGGTCACAACACTAACCCCATCAGGTAACTCTATCTTAATGGTCGACTCACTCTAGTAGGTTTCAAACCTAATCTTTCTATCATCCTATAAGATATAAATGAATGAGTGGCTCCGTAATCATAGCATAAAAAGGAACTGTATGTAATAACTGACCAGTAACAGCTGATGGACTAGCCTCTGCTTCACCTTATGCTATTGTAAACAGCCTGGCATTAGTGCCTCTGAATTCTGTGCCGTAGATGGAAGAGGAGCTTTAAAATCTTTCACCAGATCCCTGGTTGTCGCATCGATAACACACATTACGGCCCAACTCTCTCAGACACTCTCCTGATGAGTCTTCCCACATTCAGGACATGGGGGAAACTCCACGGTTCTCAGTCGTTTATTCTGCCAATCTTTTCTATTCTTCTTGGGCTGAAACTTCTTCTTATCTTCACTTCTCTATTTCTGCACTCAAATCTTTCTCTCTACGGAGCGGGAGATTGTCACTTTGTCCCATTGGGGTGAGCTTGTTTAAAAAATTTCTACCTTTAAATTTCTCTCTAAAGCTTCGCATAGGTTCAGAGGGCTCAGCTCCTGCCATTACATCCCGGCTACTCTGGCTTCAACCCACGGACAAACTTACTCTTCTCAATTCTGGGGTACTGACTATTCCGGGTGCAAACCTGGCAAGAGAATTAACCTCTAGAATACTCTTTCACTATAGTCAACCCTTTCTTCAAATTAATAAACTCTTGTATCTTCTCTGTACCCGATCCACTGTTCTATACTCGGCATTAAACAATCTTCTAAACTTGCCCCAGGTCTCACCGAACATCATGAGTGTTTTCCATCAATTCCCACCAAATTCGGGCATCACCCTTAAACAAGAAACTGGCATATCGTATCTTCTCCCTATCCGTCATAGGAACACGTGTCGTCATATGCTCAACAGACCTAAACCATCTTTCTGCCACAAAGGGTCTGTTGTACCCTTAAATTCTAACGCTGATGCTACCTTGGAACCCATAAATTGGTTCAATCTGATTCTGTATGTTTGAGGTACCGGCCTTTCTCTTTCCTCTCTCTAGTAGGCGGTATTTGAACGGGGGTTTCAATTCTTTCTGGTTCAACTCTCCCCTATCATTCTACTAAGACTTGCTGTACAATCCCCCGAATTCTAGCTTCATCAGTAGGGGGAGTAGGTTCTGGTGGTTGAAGTTCCCTTGTACTAATTGTTTTCTTACTACTGCTCGGTTCTACATCTCATCTACAACAACCATTTAATCAACTCATGCAACCTTTAAGTAAGGAAAGAAATTTAACTTACAACGGCCGGCCACGGAACGTCGCGGTGGTGAGAATGCACACTATCAAATCCCAAAACCTTTGCTTTGATACCAAAAATGTAATTTTTTTTCTACTAGTATACTTTAGAATATATGCAATAAAATATAACCTACATTATGTGAAATTCTCTCTCTTTTCACTCCCCACTTTTTCAACTAATTTTGAGTGAAAAGACCATTTTACCCTTAATGCAAGTTTAAGGCATTTTCTTCACATTTTCTCAAAATAACTTTAGCAAAAATTAACTAAGGGCTATAAAAACATAAATTAAATTACATAACTCCGTGTGGGTGTTACAATTCTCCCCCCTTAAAAGAATTTTGTCCCTGAAATTCAAACAAACAACTGCAGGTAACGGTTCTGCATGCCTTGCTCTTTCTCCCATGTAGCTTCTTCAACTTTATGATTTCTCCAGAGGACTTTCACTAAAGGGGTATTCTTCTTTCGGAGCTCTTTAATTTTTTTGTCCAAAATCTGCACTGGATGCTCCTCATACACAAGATTCTCTTCCAAGTCTACGTCCTCTATGCTCAGAATATGGGAGGGATCACGTACATACTTTCGAAGCATCGAGACATGAAATACATTATGAACTTTGTCCATACTGGGTGGTAGTGCTAATCTGAAGGCCACTTTTCCTACTCGCTGTAACATCTCAAATGGACCAATGAATCTCGGTGCTAACTTTCCTTTATTACCGAAACGCATCACCCATTTGTAGGGGGAAACTTTCAGGAAAACTTTGTCACCCACTTCAAATTCAACTTCTTTTCTTTTCAGATCAGCATAACTTTTTTGCCTATCCTGGGCTTGTTTCATTCTACTTCTGATCAGCTTTACATCTTCTATCATTTTCTGAGTCATTTCTGGCCCAAGAGCTATATTCAAGTCATCTCTCTCGCCTATCTCATCCCAATGCAGTGGAGATCTACACCGTCTACCATACAAAGCCTCGTAAAGAGCCATCTTAATTGTAGACTGGTAAATATTATTATAAGCAAACTCCACTAAGGGTAACATCTCATGCCAAGATACTTTATAATCCATACAGCATACTCTCAACATGTCCTCAAGCACTTGATTTGTTCTCTCTGTCTGGCCATCTGTCTGAGGATGATAGGTGGTACTAAAAGCCAACCTGGTGCCCAAGTTCCTCTGTAAACTCATCTAGAAAGCTGAGACAAATCTGGAATCTCTGTCTGATACTATTGTCTTGGGTACACCATGAAGTCTCACTATCTCTTTAATATACATCTGGGCCAGTTGATCCGAAGTGGTACTCTCATTTACTGGAACAAAATGGGCTGATTTAGTCAATCTGTCTACAATCACCCATATAGCATTGTACCATTTTTGCACTCTAAGGAGACCTGTAATAAAATCTATCGAGATACTCTCCCATTTCCATTCAGGAATACTAAGTTGCTGAAGCAACCCTAATGGCCTTTGGTGTTCTGCTTTCACTTGCTGACAAACCAGGCATTTAGCTACAAATTTTGCAATGTCTTTCTTCATACCTGACCATCAATAGCCTTTCTTTAAATCTTGATACATCTTGGCTGCTCCAGGATGAGCAGTGTACGGTGTGTCATGAGCCTCTATAAGAATTCTCTTTCTCAACTCATCATCCTGAGGAATACACAACCGACTCCTAAAACGGAGGACATTATCCAACAACTGAAACTCTAATGTCTTGCCCTCATGCACCTACTGAACTATTTTCTGACACCACTCATCGGTTACTTGGTTTTCTTTAATTTCTTCCAGTAAGGTAGACTAAACCTCTAACTTGACAATCCTTCTTGGTATGACCTTAATCTGCTCTTTACACAACTCTTCTATTAACTCTTTCTGTCTTGTGAGTCGGGACAAATAAGCTTTTCTGCTCAAAGCATCGGCTACTACATTAGCTTTCGCCGGTTGATACTTAATCTCACACTCATAATCTTTAACCATCTCTAACCATCTTCTTTGTGTCATATTCAACTCCTTCTGAGTAAAAAAATACTTTAAACTCTTATGGTCGGTGTAGATATTACTCTTGTCACCACAAAGGTAATGCCTCCAAATCTTTAAGGCAAAGACTACTGCTGCCAATTCTAAATCATGTGTAGGGTATCTTGTCTCGTACTCTTTCAATTGACGAGAAGCATAAGCTATAACCTTGTTAGAGTAGATGCCCTAGAGCCAATCAATTATTGTGGAATTGACTCTTTGTAATAATGTTCATTAATCAATAAAAGGCATTTTATACTATATCGCGTAAATCATTATTATTGCAATATGTATTGATATATGTCCTTAGAATGGTAGAACCGTGACGAGGGTATCAAGTGTTTCAAATCTTGATAGTGAGAACCCTATGAGCACATATGGTGGCCATTCTAGAAACGTCTGTAGCCCCAGTATTATTCTGAAGTAAGGGCAAAAATAATACGGCAAGGCTGTCATAGTGTTGAACGACCTTGTCGAAAGGCAGTGACTGATCTCATTTGTCAAGGTTGTTTGGTGACAACCTGGTGCAACACATGGGTGCTTGCTGTAGGCAAATATGTATTGATATATGTCCTTAGAATGGTAGAACCGTGACGAGGGTATCAAGTGTTTCAAATCTTGATAGTGAGAACCCTATGAGCACATATGGTGGCCATTCTAGAAATGTTCGTAGCCCCAGTATTATTCTGAAGTAAGGGCACAAATGATACTGTAAGGCTATCATAGTGTTGAACGACCCTGTCGAAAGGGAGTGACTAATCTCATTTGTCAAGGTTGTTTGGTGACAACCTGGTGCAACACATGGGTGCTTGCTGTAGGCAAATACACCGCAGCAAGTTCACTGAACTGACCCACCAGAGGATTCCATATGGATGGTAACCCCAGTGTCTATGGAACAAATCCTCTAACGAATGGTGGTACATGTGATCCTTAGACTTGAGATCACCATAGCGCCTTGTGCATCGATTGGTGCAGTTTGACAATAACCTAACGCGGTTCTATTCAGAGCTATCAATACGGTGGTGATTGGCTGCATCAAGGAATGTATCAAGACTATGGCGGATTGATAGAGATTCATCACTCCCGGGTATGGGAGAAAGTTATCTCATGGCGCAATTTAGTATATGGCAATGACACTAAAACTATGGCCACAGTGGGATTGAGTTGTTGCTCTATCCAGTTTATAATACAGGTCATTGGTCTAGAAACTGAATACATAATATCGAGAGTAACCGAAGGTTGACACTATTTCTATGCCTTCATCTCGTTGAGATAACGCATGATGAAAGGATCGAATTGTACGGTAACCATATCGTTGACAGGTAGTTACTTTGCTAAATCCGAATCTACCGGGTGGCCATGATGCCTTGCTGGGGGCCAATCTTGGTCTATGTTTTAGTGAGACGATTAATTGGTGTTAATCGCTATACTATACACTGTTGGTATGATGAGGAGCCTATGGGTCACACACATAGAAGATAATTTAAGATCCAAGAAGAAGGAAGGGCGTTTTCATCTTTTTTAGCCGAAAGGGTATTTTGGTAATTTCACAATGCAATTAAATTTGTTGAGGTCGTAGCCTTTAGTTAATTTATTAGAAAAATTAAATAAGTGAAATTACATTTAAATATGTGTTCGCATATATTTAATTGAATCGTCATTATTGTTAAATGTTAATATATGGATTAAATATATATTAATTGAGTTTAATTGAGATACTGATGAAATAAATAAAATATCTGATATGGGAGTGTTTGGTAACATGGGGTGTTTGGGTTGGAGCCCAAGGCTATTCTATAAGAATAGGGCATTAAAGTTTTACTATAAAAGAAAATGATTATTTGTAAAAAGATAAGAGATTTCATTAGTTCATTTTCTTTGAAAAAGAACAAACACAGCAACCCTTTAAACACTCTCCCACGACAGATTCATTTTGCCTAAAAATCAATTTCATTGATTTTTCTTCTTCTTAATCTTAAAGCCAAAGAGGATCTAGCAAATCCCTCTTTGGTTATTTGTGATTGTCTTCGCGTGGACTTCATAAGTTCAATCCTACGCTTGGGTCGGTAGCAAATACGTACAAAGACTATTTTGGAGGAGCCTCCAAACGTGCGTATGTTATTCTAAAACTCTTGATTAATTTTTCTGCAGATTTCTATTATGATATAAATTGTACAATTATACCCTTGATCTTGGCTCATGTAAATGATCCTTGTATTATATTTTTTTGTTTCCACTGCGTATATGGACCGTTTACTAACAAACCCTACCTAACTGCATCAATACGGCACCAAGTCCCTACAGGGAGGTATTTGTATAAATGTCATGATCTACACCCTCCTGTGGTAACACTAACACGGGAGCTGTCGTTAATCTTTTCTTCAACTCTTGAAAACTCTCTTCACCAAAAATTCATAATGCCCATATCTTGTCCTGAAGGCAGTCTTAGCTAGCTACATTTTGTTCTGCCACTTTTACCTGATGATAACCCGATCTCAAATCGATCTTGGAAAATACTGATGCACCCTTTAACTGATCAAAAAGGTCATCTATCCGAGGTAACATGTATTTATTCTTCACTGTCACTTTATTCAACTCTCTGTAGTCAATACACATCTGTAATGACCCATCTTTCTTCTTTACAAACAAGATTGGAGCTCCCCAGGGAGAATGACTTGGTCGGATAAAACCTTTATCTAGGAGCTCTTGGAGTTGCTTCTTCAATTCTTGAAGCTCGGCTGGGGCCAATCGATAAGGGGCTTTAGATATCAGTGTTGTTCTTGGTGCCAGTTCAATACTAAACTCAACTTCCCTTTCCGGAGGCAAACTTGGTAAGTCTTCCAAAAATACATCTGGAAATTCTTGAACTACTGGCACACTTTGCAATTCTGGTTGCGGGACATCTCTACTCTGCACCACATGGGCTATATACCCAGAACACCCTTTTCTTAGCATCTTTCTAGCCTTCATGCTACTAATCAACATACTCAATTGATGACCCTCTCCGAAACTAAACTTATCTCCACTATCAAGAGTAAATCTCGCTTTCTTCTTCTGATAGTCAATTTCTACTCCATGCCTCCCTAGGAAATCCATACCCAAAATCACATCAAAGTCAGGCATATCAAACACTATTAAATCAACTGCTAACTCCCGACCATGGATCACTACGGACTCTCCTAACAACATCTCATGGGTCACAACACTAACCCCATCAGGTAACTCTATCTTAATGGGTCGACTCACTCTAGTAGGTTTCAAACCTAATCTTTCTATCATCCTATAAGATATAAATGAATGAGTGGCTCCGTAATCAATTAAAGCATAAAAAGGAACTGTATGAACTAATAACTGACCAGTAACAGCTGATGGACTAGCCTCTGCTTCACCTTATGCTATTGTAAACAGCCTGGCATTAGTGCCTCTAGAATTCTGTGCCGTAGATGGAAGAGGAGCTTTAAAATCTTTCACCAGATGCCCTGGTTGTCGCATCGATAACACACATTACGGCCCAACTCTCTCAGACACTCTCCTGGATGAGTCTTCCCACATTCAGGACATGGGGGAAACTCCACTGTTCTCAGTCGTTTATTCTGCCAATCTTTTCTATTCTTCTTGGGCTGAAACTTCTTCTTATTCTTCACTTCTCTATTTCTTGCACTCTCAAATCTTTCTCTCTACGGAGCGGGAGATGGTTCACTTTGTCCCATTGGGGTGAGCTTGTTTAAAAAAATTTCTACCTTTAAAGTTCTCTCTAAAGCTTCGCTATAGGTTCGAGAGGGCTCAGCTCCTGCCATTACATCCCGGGCTATCTCTGGCTTCAACCCACGGACAAACTTATCTCTTCTCAATTCTGGGGTACTGACTATTCCGGGTGCAAACCTGGCAAGAGAATTAAACCTCATAGAATACTCTTTCACTATAGTCAACCCTTTCTTCAAATTAATAAACTCTTGTATCTTCTCATGTACCCGATCCACTGTTCTATACTCGGCATTAAACAATCTTCTAAACTTGCCCCAGGTCATCACCGAAACATCATGAGTGTTTTCCATCAATTCCCACCAAATTCGGGCATCACCCTTAAACAAGAAACTGGCATATCGTATCTTCTCCCTATCCGTCATAGGAAACAGTGTCGTCATATGCTCAACAGACCTAAACCATTCTTCTGCCACTAAAGGGTCTGTTGTACCCTTAAATTCTAACGGCTGATGCTGACTTGGAAGCCCATAAATTGGTTCAATCTGATTCTGTACTGTTTGAGGTACCGGCCTTTCTCTTTCCCCTCTAGTAGGCGGTATTTGAACGGGGGTTTCAATTCTTTCTGGTTCAACTCTCCCCTATCATTCTACTAAGACTTGCTGTACAATCCCCCGAATTCTAGCTTCATCAAGGGTAGGGGGAGTAGGTTCTGGTGGGTTAGAAGGTTCCCTTGTACTAATTGTTTTCTTACTACTTGCTCGAGTTCTACATCTCATCTACAAAACAACCACATTTAATCAACTCATGCAACACTTTAAGTAAGGAAAGAAGATTTAACTTACAACGGCCGGCCACGGAACGTCGCGGTGGTGAGAATGGCACACTATCAAATCCCAAAACCTTTGCTTTGATACCAAAAATGTAATGATTTTTTTCTACTAGTATACTTTAGAATATATGCAATAAAAATATACGTACTTAGCATATGAAAATAGTTGGGCCCAAATTTTTCTTTACTTACAAAATATAATTCTTTACATATACTAAAATAACAAGTACAAAAACTTAGCAATGGTGGACAGTAATGCCAATTCTCTCCGCTTGACGACTCCCTTCCGACCGCTACTCACCTATTTCCTGCAAAAACATGGAAAAACAATGGGGTGAGCATAAAAATGCTCAGTAAGTAAATCCCTTAACTCTTCTCCTTCTTTGATTCTTTCCTTACTTAATTCTTTTCTTCTTTCTTTCATTCTTAGCTCTTTCTCTTTTCTTTCTCTGTTTCTAATTTTTACTGTTCTTTCTTTCTTCCTAATTCTCGATGTTCTTCCCTTCTCTCTGTTCTTTCTTTCTTCCTAATTCTCTCTGTTCTTTCTATTCTTTCTAACGATGATGGAATACATGGTAATATGCATGAATGAAATGCATGTGCAATAATGCATAAAAATGCATTTTCTTTCTTCTCTCTATTTCTTATTCTATTTCTTTTCTTTTCTTTTCTTTCTATTCTTTTCTTTTCTTTCTTGTCTTGCTTGCTCAAGCTTTCTCATTCTTTCTTATTCTTCCTTTTCTTGTTCTTATTCTTTCCTATTCTTTCTTTTCTTATTCTTTGCCAATCGGTCTTGGTTGATGCATGGATTTGGAACCTTGGCCGTGTGAGTGAGTACAGTCCTCATCTACATACACTCTTGCGGACCATACAAATTCTTTCTTTCCTCTTAAGCCACTAAATTAAGGTGGCGTGCATGTAGGAATTCTTCTTGGTACAACCCTCATCCACATACACTATTACGGGTCGTACAATTCTTCTTCTTCTTCTTATGCCACTCAATTAAGGTGGCGTGTATGTGAGAATTTCTTCTTAGCACTCACGGTTCCCCATCGCACAACCTATTCTTTTCTCTTCTTCAATGTTTTTCTTTCTTTAATTCTTTAGTGCTTATTCTTTCTTTCTCTTTATTCTTAAAGTGTTTTATTCTTAAAATTCTTTATTCTTTGTTAAGTTATTACACAAATACAAATATATGCATATGGATGGCTCATGCTTAGAATTCTTACTTAAATGCACTCATGAAATGCAAATATGCAATGTTGCATAAAATTAAAGTTTCTACTCATACTCCCACTTCTCTTAGGCATTTCATCAAACAATAAATGTGCATATACAAACTTTACTTTAATTATAATTCTCTTTGTTTCTTAAACCATCCAAATGAGAGCAAAACTTCCATGTATCCTCATAATCCCTACATAGCAAAACACTCCCAAAATGCTTACAATTCCAACCGAATTTCAATCCACCGTCATACAATCAAAAACATTTCTCATACTCAATATATCCAACTACAAGCACAAATAATCATCCATCTCATCTCAATTTCTCAACAATCATAACATATACATGCTTAAAGAAATCTCTACTCGATTTCTTAAACCTTAACTTGAGTTGGAGTTTGAGTGGAATTTACTTACCTTATACTTGAGTAGTCTCCACTAAAGCTCTCTACTGTTGTTGGATTCAAACCTTCTCTTAACCCTAAGGCATAAATTTAATAAGAATTCAACTTCTACACAAATAAATCTTATATATAGAGCAAGAATTCTTACCCCTTGTTGCCTAGAATCAAAACTTTATTAAAATCCACTCAAAAGCCCTCAAAATCCTTGGAAAATTGAGTGAAAATTTCAGAGAAAATGGAGAAGGAGAGTGGCACTGGAAGGAGAGAAATAAGGGTTACAAACCCTTAATATCTTATTTTATAAACATACTTTCCCATTTTGCCCTTACACTTTCTTGAAAATTTCATCCATGTCCCTTAGTCAATTACCATAATGCCCTCATTTTTATTGTATTTTACATGAAATTCTCTCTCTTTTCACTCCCCTCTTTTTCAACTAATTTTGAGTGAAAAGACCATTTTACCCTTAATGCAAGTTTAAGGCATTTTCTTCACATTTTCTCATAATAACTTTAGTAAAAATTAGCTAAGGGCTATAAAAACATAAATTAAATTACATACCTCCGTGTGGGTGTTACACACGTGTTTTCTCTCAACCATTTCTCTCATGAGATGAAAATGCCTGAGTATGTGCTTGGACCGTTGGTGGGACCGTGGCTCCTTCATTTGAGCTATTGCTCCATTGTTGTCACAACAGACTTCCATTGGGTCAACAATAGTGGAGACCACACCAAATTCAGTGATGAACTTCTTGATCCAAACTGCCTCCTTGGCCACATCGGATAATGCTATATACTCGGCTTCCGTTGTAGAATCCGCTATGGTGCTTTGCTTGGAGCTCTTCCAACTCACTGCACCCCCATTGAGACAAAATATGAACCTGGATTGCGAGCGATAATCATCTTTATCTGTTTGGAAACTAGCATCATTGTATCCTCTTATAGTGAGCTCATCATTCCCTCCATAAACCAAGAACATATCCTTGGTCCTTTTCAGGTACTTAAGGATGTTCTTGACAGCTATCCAGTGACGTTCGCCCAGATCCGATTGATATCTACTACAAGTGCTTAAAGCACATGAGATATCAACCTGAGTACATAACATGGCATACATGATGGATCCAATTGCGTCATGCTGAAGCATATGGGACCCTCTTCATTTTATCTCTCTCATCATGTGTTTTAGGCCACATATCCTTAAAGAGACAGACTCTATGTGACATCGAAAGAAATCCCTTCTTGGATTCTTTCATACCGAATCTCTTCAATACCTTGTCCATATATGTACTCTGACTTAGGCCAAGCAACCTATGTGATCTATCATGGTAGATCTTTATTCTAAAGATGTAGGTTGCTTCTCCTAAGTCCTTCATAGACAAGCACATATAACCAAGTCTTTACCGACTGCAAGTTTGGTATATCATTCCCGATCAGAAGTATGTCGCCGACATACATTACCAGAAATGCCACTGCACTCCCACTTACTTTTTTGTAAACACAAGGCTCATCTTCTTTCTTGATAAAACCAAATTCTTTTACGGCTCCATCAAAACAAATGTTCTAGCTCCTTGAAGCTTGCTTGAGTCCATAAATGGACCTCTTCAACTTGCTTACCTTATCAACTTGTCCATCAAAAATGAAACCATCGAGTTGTGTCATATACACATCCTCTTCAAGGTTTCTATTTAGGAAAGCTGTTTTGACATCCATTTGCTAAATTTCATACTCATGATATGCAACAATCGCAAGCATAATCCAAATGGACTTAATCATGGAAACCGGCGAAAAGGTTTCTGCATAGTCAATACCATGAATTTGTTTGAAACCTTTGGCAACCAATCGTGCCTTGTAAGTATACACCTTGCCATCCATGTCAGTCTTCTTCTTGAAGACCCATTTACACCCTATGGGTTTTATCCTTTCACGTGGATCCACTAGAGACCATACTTGGTTCTGGCACATGGAGTCCATCCCAGATTTCATGGCTTTAAGCCATTTAACAAAATCTGGATCTGATATACCGTCTTCATAGGTTCTAGGTTCATTGTCTTGGTAGACCAGTACATCACCATGTTGAGTCACGAAAAAACCTTATCTCTCGGGCTCATGACTTACTCTCCCAAACCTACGCAGCTTTTGTGCTACTTGAGGTGGTTCACTTTGATCCACAGATTGTTGAGTAACCTCCTCACGATGTTCAACCACCTCTTGTGGCACATCTTCCCGTCCTTGGTCTAATGTATCTTGTGGTTCTAAAACTTCATTGAGTTCTACTTTTCTCCCACTAGTACCTCTTAAAAGAAATTCCTTCTCTAAGAAGACACCAGTATGAGCAACAAAAATTTTTACTCTTCTAGGTGGTAGAAATAGTACCGTTTGGTCTCCTTAGGATACCCCACAAAGATACATTTGTCAGATTTTGGGCTTACCTTGTTTGAAGTTAACTTCTTGACATAAGCTTCACAACCTCAAATCCTTAGATAAGACAAGTTGGGCTTTTGCCCACTTCATAGTTCATACGGAGTCTTATCTACAGACTTTGACGGCACATGATTCAGTACATAAGTCGCAGTCTTTAAGGCATAACCCCAGAATGATGCAGGTTGATCACTAAAACTCATCATGGACCTAACGATGTCATGCAAGTTCCTGTTCCTCTTCTCAGACACTCTATTGTGCTGGGGTGTATACGAAAGGGTGAGTTGTGATACTATCCCACACTTTTTCAGGTATTCAGAAAACCCAGAATGATACGGAAGCGCCTTAATACGTTTGCCTAACATATTCTGTACTTCATTTCTGAATTCTTTGAATTTATCAAAGGCTTTCAGATTTATGTCTCATAAGGTAGACATAACCATATCTACTGAAATCATTAATAAATGTGATGAAGTAGGAATATCCACCTCTGGCTTCAACTGTTAGTGGACCGCATACATCACTATGGATGATGCCTAATAGTTCAGTAGCCCTTTCACTTTGTCCTGTGAAAGGCAACTAGGCCATCTTGCCTAAAAGGCATGACTCACATACCTCAAATGACTGAAAATCAAAAGGGTCGAAAACTCCATTCCTTTGAAGTTTTGTTATGCGGGTCTGATTAACGTGACCTAATCTACAATGCCAGAGGTATGTTTGGTTTTGATCACCATGTTTAGCTCTCTTAGTTTCAACATTGAGAATATCCTTATTGTTTAAATCAAGAACATATAATCCATTATATAACCTTTCAATTCCAAATATAATGCCATTCAAACTAAAGGACAACAATCCATTAGAAATCTCAAAACAATATCCTATATTATCCAAAGCAGATATTGAAATAATGTTTCTAGAAATCACAAGTACAAAATAACAATCTTTGAGTTCTAATATTAAGCACATAGGCAAAGACAAACAATAAGACCCTACAGCTAATGTAGTCACATATGCTCCATTTCCAACTCGTAGGTCCACTTCTCCCTTGGCGAGCAATCTACTCTGCCTCAGTCCCTGCAAAACAGTACAAATGTGAATATCACACCCTGTGTCAATGACCCAAGATGTTGAAGGAGAGAAATTAATCTCAATCATGTACATACATAAAGTCGAAGCATCTGACTTCTTCTTGTTTGGGAGGACAACTTTGTAGTGTTTCTTCCAGTGGCCAGACTTGCCACAATAGAAGCAGACTACCTTCCCACCTTTCCTAACACCACCCTCAGGCTTGAGAGCATCCTGTCCTTTGGGCTTAGGCTTGGGATTGGCCTTGGCCTTGGCCTTCCCTTGCCCTTACCTTTTCCTTTATTGGCAATAGCCAGTAAAACAGGCTTGCACTTTTTCATGTCCTGCTTTGCAATCCTCAACATGTTCAAAAGCTTTAAAAGGGATTTCACCATCGTGTTCATATTGAAGTTCATTATCAACGATGAAAAATAATCAGGTAGTGACTGCAGAATTAAATCCACTTGTAAGTCTGCATCCACACCAAACCCCAAAGTCTCAAGCCTTTCTATGTACCCAATCATCTTGAGCACATGAGGACCAACTTGGGCTCCCTCGGTCATACGACTTCTAAACAACGCACTCGACACTTATACCTCTCATGTCGAGCATTTCCTTCGAAAGTTCCTTGAGGCACGAAATTATGGCGGCAACGTCCATATTCTCATGCTGCTTTTGCAGCTCAAGTGTTATCGATGGTAACATAAGGCATTGAACAGTATCAGCTTCGTCAAGGAACCTTTTGTTAGAGTAGGTGCCCTAGAGCCAATCAATTATTGTAGAATTGACTCTTTGTAATAATGTTCATTGTTCATTGATCAATAAAAGGTAGTTTATTCTATATCGTGTAAATCATATCTATATGTATTGATATATGACCTTAGAATGGTAGAACCGTGACGAGGGTATCAAGTGTTTCAAATCTTGATAGTGAGAACCCTATGAGCACATATAGTGGCCATTCTAGAAACGTCCATAGCCCCAGTATTATTCTAACCAAGGGCACATATAATATGGTAAGGCTATCATAGTGTTGAACGACCTTGTTGAAAGGCAGTGACAGATCTTACTTGTCAAGGTCATTAGCTGACAATCCGGTGTAACACATAGGTGCTTGCTATAGGCAAGCTCACTAGACTGACCCACTAGAAGATTCCATATACATGGTAACCCTAGTGTCTATGGAATAAATTCTCTAATGAATGGTGGTGCATGTGATCCTTAGACTTGAGATCACCAGAGTGCCTTGTACACTGACTGGTGTAGTTTGACACTAGCAAAACACAATTCTATTACGATAGGGATTGGTTGCATCGATGAGTATATCAATACTATCATGGATCAATAGAGGATTCATCACTCCTGGGTACAGGAGAAGTTATCTCACGACGCAATTCAATAAATGACAATGACACTAAAACTGTGGCCACGGTGGGATTGAGCTGTTGCTCAATCTAATTTAATATTCCGGTCATTGGTCTAGTAACTAAATACATATATATATCGAGAGTAACTGAGGTTGACACTATTTCTATACCTCAGTCTCGATGAGATAACAGATGATGAAAGGATTTGATTGCATGGTAACCATATCGTTGCCAGGTAGCTACTTTGCTGAATTCGAATCTATTGGGTGGCCATGATGCCTTGCTAGGGGCCAATTTTGGTCTGTATGTAGTGAGACGATTAATTGGTGTTAATCGTGATACTACACACTGCCAGTATGATAAAGAGCCTATGGGTCACACACATAGAAGATAATTTAAGAATCAATTTGTGTAAGGGGGGTTTTCGTCTTTTAGGGCGAAAGTGTATTTTGGTAATCTCACAGTGCAATTAAATTTGTTGAGGTTGTTGCCTATATTTAATTTGATATTAATATTAAATAAGTGAGATTATATTTAAATATATGTACACATATATTTAAATGGATTATTATTATTATTAAATGTTAATATATTACTAAAAATATATTAATAGAGTTTAATTGGAAATTATAATAATACAAATAAAATATCATGATTGGGAGTGTTTGGATATAGGGCCTATTTGGGTTGGAGCCCAAGCCTATTCCTTATTGGAATAGGGTTTCATGTGCACTATATAAGTGCAAGGTTTTGTGATTTTCAAACATGAGAAAAAGAGAAGAAAAATAATAAGTATTCAATCATTTTCATTGAAAGAGAAACACAGCCCTCTCCCAAATCTCACTCCACCCTTACTTTATTGAATCAAAGTTTCTTTGATTCTTGATTTGGTTCTTGAAGCTAAAGAGGATCTAGCAAATCCCTCTTTAGCTCTTCGGGTTATCTTCATGTGGATTACTGTTGGTTCGATTCTATTCTTGGGTCGGTAGCGAAAAGATTCAGAGACAAGTTTGAAAGAGCCTCCAAACGTGCACATGAACTCTAAACTTTACTTTGATCATTCATATTACTGCAGATTTTTTGATTTAACATAAAAACTGTATAATCTGTGCCTTGATCTTGGTTTTAATGGAAATGATCTATGCTTTAAAGGTTTTGTTTTCCGCTGCCATGAGTTAGATCATTTCCTAACAGTGGTATCAGAGTCTAGGGTACCAGATTTTAGAGTTTAATGTATGGTTGATAATGTGTATTTGATTGATAACATGTTGCTTTGTTAAATCTGTATAAAATCTGCCTTGAAAAGCACATTTTCAGTAATCAATATACTTGATTCATTTAATTTGTTGATGATCGACAAGATTTGTATATTGAGATTTGGATTTTTGTTGAGATCTGATGATTAGATTGATTGCAAAATCTGTTTGGCCTTTTTTTTTTTTTTTTGTTGCTGGTTGAACTGATCTGTTACAAGTCAGTGCATGCTCACCGTAGTGATATAACCCATCGCCGCGGCGATCGTTGTTTGGCGTACTCACTGATTGAAAAAAATTGCGCTCGCCGCGGTGATATAATCCATCATCGCGGCGATCGTCCTTAACGCTATCGTTGATTGAATATTAGCACTCGCCGCGGCAATATAACTCAACGTTGCAACTATCATAGTCTAAGGTACGCGCTAACGTAAATCAGCGCTCACCACGGCGATATAAACCCATCGCCACCGTGACCACACATGGTGCATGTATGTGATGAAAATTAGCACACGCCACGGTGATATAATCCATCACCGCAGTGAGCATACTTTCGAGTGCATAAGGGCCAAAGTGAAAAGTTTCAAAACTTTTGGACCATATGTAGATCTACAAATTGTCAAAGGGTAAATGGTAATTCACCCACCCAAATCAAAAATCGATCATTTTTGAATGTATGCAATGTCCTTTTTTGAATATTGCATGGTGCCCGGTACATGAGCCTTAAGACCTATGGTGAATGTTTTAAAATATTTTTGGGTAAGTATAGTTGTAATTTTAAAAAAAGACCTACGTGTCCTGCCTTTCTCCTACCTTCTTGATGTGCATTCTCTTCTCATCTCATTCCCCTCAAATGTAAATCAAGGTTTCTAAATTTATTGATATAAAATTAGTTTGAGATTAATTTCACTGTAAATTTAGTATGATGTCTTTTGTAATGTACTTGAAGACGGAGCGAGGATGAGGCAATCCTACTCAAAGACTCAAGATGTTTATTACAGGACCCCTAGGTGACCCACCGATTCCTTTATAGGCTTGAGGAAATTGGTTTTTTGTTGGGCCATGTACTGGCACGATGCATGCTAAGGTTGAATGTTCAATAACATACAAATAAATGTCATTATGACAAAGATAATAATCTGGTGAGACATAAAATTAAAAACCCTCAAATAAAGTATATTAAGTCGCATGTATGCCTTCCATCACCATGGGTTTAATCAAAGTATTGTTCGTTGGAACCTTGCTTGCCACAGCAAAAGGTACACTTCTACTAGTGGGAGGTTAAATTTCATTGGAGTTTTTTTTAATGGTGTTGGGTCAACTTAAAATGATAGTTTTGCTTGTTCGCCACAGCAAATGTTGATAAACACGTCATAGGCATAGTAGAGTGTAAGTAATTAATCTACCATACGTAGCGGAAAACAAAAATTTAATCAGTAAATCAATTACCTTTCTTTGCCTAGATCCGACTATAGATTATATCGTTTACATGTTTATAAACAAAAACCTGTATAAAGTAAATCCATTCAAGGATTAGAATACTTACGTACATATGGAGGCTCCTCCGAATATCTCTGACTTGGGACACAAATACTGTTCATGGTACTGTTCACTGTTGCTGTTCACTGTCAACTGTTCACGGGGTACTGTTCACAGTCTATTGTTCACTTGATTTTTAGCCAATCGATCCAAAGTAGGATCGCACTCATGGAAGTCCACATGAAGATAATCTGAAGAACCCTTGATTATTTTGCTAGAACAATCAAGGGCTTCAAGAATCAAGAAAGAAGAACAAGAAAAGTTTTCTTCTTAAGAGAGAGGGATAGGGTGGCTAGGGTTTTAATTGAATGAATAATTCTCATAATGTTTTAATTTTAAGTTGCACTTATATAGTGCAACAATTAAAACCCAATTCCACTTAGGAATAGCCATGGGCTCTAAACCTAGTTCACCCTTGCAACCAAACACACCCTTTATAGTATTTTAATTAATTAATTATTATTATAATTAAAATCAATTAATATATAATAATATATTAACATTCAAATAATAATAATAATTCATTTAAATATATACATAGATATATTTAATTAAAATCTCACTAATTTAATTTTAATATTAAAATTAAATACAGGCAACAACCTCAGCAAATTTAATTGCACCATGAGATTACCAAAATACCCTTATGTCCTAAAAGACGAAATACCCTTCTTACAAATTGATTCTTAAATTATCTTCTAAGTATGTGACTTGTAGGCTCCTCATCATATCGGCAGTGTGTAGTATCGCGGTTAACACCAATTAATCGTCTCACTACACACAGACCAAGATTGGCCCTTAGCAAGGCATCATGGCCACCTGATAGATTCGGATTCAGCAAAACCATAGCCTATCAACGGTTTGGTTACTGTGCAATTAAATCCTTTCATCAACTGTTATCTCATCGAGACTAAGGTACATAAATAGTGTCAACCTTAGATATCCTTGACATGTTTGTATTCAGTTACTAGACCAATGAAAGGAATATTAAATTGGATTGAGCATCAACTCAATCCCACTGTGGCCACAGATTTAGTGTCATCGCCGTTTACTAAATTACCCAGTGAGAGAACTTCTCCAGTACCTAGGAGTGATGAATCCTTTGTCGATCCACCATAGCTCGATACACTTCTCAATGTAGCCAATCACTACTGTATTGATAACTCTGAATAGAAATACGTTGGGCTAGTGTTAAACTACACCAGTTGGTGCACAAGGCGCTCCGGTGATCTCAAGTCTAAGGATCACATGCACCACCATCTATTAGAGGATTTATTCCATAGACACTGGGGTTACCATCCATATGGAATTCTGTGGTGGGTTTGTCAAGTGAACTTGCCTCTAGCAAGCACCATGCATTGCACCAGGTTGTCGGCAAACAACCTTGACGAGTGAGATAAGTCACTGCCTTTCGATAGCGTCGTTCAACACTATTATAGAGCCTTATCATATTATCTGTATCCTTGGTCAAAATAATACTGGGGCTGCTGACATTTCTAGAATGGCCACCATATGTGATCATAGGGTTCTCACTATCAAGATTTGAAGCACTTGATACCCTCGTCACGGTTCTACCATCCTAAGGACATATATCATTACATACACGATATAGAAGAATATGCCTTTTATTGATAAATAAACATATATTACAGAGTCAATTTTACAATAATTGATTGGCTCTAGGGCGCCAACTCTAACAATCTACCACTTGCACTATAGCCAATCATTCATGTATTTAACACTGAATGACCTTAAGTGTTTTTCACACTTCTGCTACGACAGAGGCTTTATCAGTGGTTCGACGAGATTGTCATCAGTATGCACTTTACTGATCTGTACATTTTTCCTCTCAACTTTTCCTTGATGAGATGAAAATGTCTGAGTATGTGTCTGGACTTCTGGTGAGACCGTGGTTCCTTTGCTTGAGCAATTGCTTTATTGTTGTCACAATAGACATCTATCAGATCAACAATCGTGGAAACCACACCAAGTTTGGTGACAAACTTCTTAATCCAGACTGCCTCCTTGGCTGCATCGGATAATGCAATATACTTAGCCTCCATTGTAGAGTCTGCTACAATGCTTTGCTTGGAGCTCTTCCAGCTCACTGCACCCCCATTGAGACAAAATACAAACCCTAATTGTGATCGATAATCATCTTTATTCATTTGGATCCTCTTATAGTGAGCTCATATTCCCCTCCATAAACCAAGAACATGTCCTTAGTCCTCTTCAGGTACTTAAGGATTTCTTGAAAGCTATCCAATGACGCTCACCTGGATCTGATTGATATCTACTACAAGTACTTAACGCACATGGGACATCAATCCGAGTATAAAACATGGCATACATGATGGATCCAATTACTGACGCATATGGGATCCTGTTCATTCTATCTCTCTCATTGTGTGTTTTAGGACACATATCCTTAGAGAGATATACACCATGTGACATCGGAAGAAATCCCTTCTTGAATTCTTCCATACTAAATCTCTTCAATACCTTGTCAATGTATGTACTCTAACTTAGGCCAAGCAACCTATGTGATCTATCTCGGTAGATCTTTATTCCGGGGATTTAGGCTACTTCTCCTAAGTCTTTCATGGAGAAGCTCTTGGATAACCAAGTCTTTACTGACTGCAAGTTCGGTATATCATTCCTGATCAGAAGTATGTCATCGACATACAGTACTCTCTGTGGGAATGATCCTTACTCACACTAACAATTACGGATTTGATATCTAAGTAAGCAATAGATTGCAAAAAATAATAATCTAGTAGGCCTCCTAGTAATTAAATGAAACAATCATGAAAATAGGCATGGAAGAACATCCAATACTAAAAACATATATTGAACACTAAAAAAACAGATTAGATCTCACAGTTTATTGATTCTGAGGCCTCCGTTTCCTTCGACCAAGTTATAAAAGTTTTAGCCGCTCATGGCCATAATCAAAACTCAAAAGAGAAAATTGCAGAAGAAAGAAAGAAAGATGTGTGTGTCTCTCCCAATCTGATCTCCTCTTTAAAAATATCCAATTCAAATTTGGAATATCTACTAAATCTCCTAAAAATATTCTAATATCCTAAAATAACATTTATCCTAATCTGATTAATTGAAAATAAAATAAAGTCCTAATGTAAAATAGGAAGTGGTGTTTCCAGTTGTAACTTGCGTGCGGTCTTCAAAACTTCCAAGAATAAACTGCCTAATTGACTTACATGATAGGGCAGAATGTTCCAGAACGTTAGCAGTGCAGGTGCGTCAACTTCAAGCCCGATTACAACCTTGATGCATCGAGTATCTCTCCAAAATCAAAACATGAAAGTTGTAGATATCTTTCTTAGGTTTCACAACATTTTTAATCATCTCAATCGGAGCTCGGATGAGAGAGTTATGCCCAGATTACGAAGAGATGTCGAAACTATCCGAATTCACCTTATTAGTTCCGTTTTGCATTTAATGCCTCCATTTGCATCCTAAATCAAAATAGAATAATAATGAGTACATTTAGGCAACAAATAAGTATAAAAGACTAGACATTAAGCGGGGTAAATATGACATTTTGCATTCTCATCAGTTTCCTCATAGTTAATGCCATGAATTTGCTTGAAACCTTTGGCAACCAGTCGTGTTTTATAAGTGTGCACCTTGTCATCCATGTCAGTTCTTCTTAAAGACCTATTTACACCCTATGGGTTTTTCCCCTTTAGGTGGTTCCACCAGAGACCATACTTGGTTTTGGTACATAGAGTCTATCTCAGATTTCATGGCTTCAAGCCATTTAACGGAATCTGGATCCGATATAATGTCTTTATAGGTTCTGGGGTTCATCATCTTGGTAGACAAGTACGTCACCTTGTTAAGTCATAAGATAACCGTATCTCTCAGGCTCATGGCGTACTCTCCCAAATCTACATAGCTCCTGTGCTACTTGAGGTGGTTCACTTTAATCCACAAGATGTGGAGTAACCTCCTCCTCATGTTCAACCACTGGTTGTGGCACATCTTCCCGTCCTTCATCTAGTATATCTTGTAGCTCTAGAACTTCGTCGAGTTCTACTTTTCTCCCACTAGTACTTCTTAAAAAAAAAAATCATTTTCTAGGAAGACCCTAATACGAGCAACAAATTTTTTTTGCTCTTCTGGATGGTAGAAATAGTATCCTTTGATCTCTTTAGGATACCCCACAAATATATATTTGTAGGATTTTGGGCCCAGCTTGTTCGAAGTCAATTTCTTGACATAAGCTTCGCAACCCCAAATCTTTAGATAAGACAAATTGGGCTTTCGCCCATTCTATAGTTCAAATGATGTAGGCAAATCACTAAAACTCATCATGGACCTAACTGTTAGAGTAGATGCCCTAGAGCCAATCAATTATTGTAGAATTGACTCTTTGTAATAATGTTCATTGATTAATAAAAAGGCATTTTATATTGTATCACGTAAATCATCATTGTATGTATTGATATATGTCCTTAGAATGGTAGAACTGTGACGAGGTATCAAGTGTTTCCAATCTTGATAATGAGAACCCTATGAGTACATATGGTGGCCATTCTAAAAATGTCCGTAGCCCCAATATAATTCTGACATAAGGGCACAGATAATACAGTAAGGCTATCATAGTGTTAAATGACCCTGTTGAAAGGCAATGACTGATCTCACTTGTCAAGGTTGTTTGGTTACAACCTGGTGCAATACATGGGTGCTTGCTGTAGGCAAGTTCACTGGACTAACCCACCATAGGATTCCATATGGATGGTAACCCTAGTGTCTATGGAACAAATCCTCTAACAAATGGTGGTGCATGTGATCCTTAGACTTGAGATCACCGGAGTGCCTTGCGCATCGATTGGTGTAGTTTGACACTAGCCTAACACAGTTCTATTCAGAGCTATCAATACGATGGTGATTGGCTGCATTAAGGAGTGTCTTAAGACTATGGTGGATAGACAGAGGATTCATCACTCCTGGGTACGGGAGAAGTTATCTCATGGCGCAATTCAGTAAATGGCAATGACACTAAAATTGTGGCCATAGTGGGATTGAGTTGTTGCTCTATCTAGTTTATAATACAGGTCATTGGTCCGGTAACTGAATACACAATATTGAGAGTAATCAAAGGTTGACACTATTTCTATGCCTCGGTCTCATTGAGATAACGGATGATGAAAGGATCGAATTGTACGATAACCATATCGTTGACAGGTAGCTACTTCGCTGAATCCGAATCTATCGGATGTCCATGATGCCTTGCTAGGGGCCAATCTTGGTCTGTGTGTAGTGAGATGATTAATTGGTGTTAATCGCGATACTATACACTACTAGTATGATGAGGAGAGTATGGTTCACACACATAGAAGATAATTTAAGAGCCAGCTTAGAAGAAGGGCGTTTTCGTCTTTTTAAGAGAAAGGGTATTTTGGTAATTTCATAGTGCAATTAAATTTATATTGTTAATATATATATTAATTGAATTTAATTGAGATAATGATAAATTAAAATTAAAAATATCTTAAAGGGGGTGTTTGGAAACCAATGGCGTTTAGGTTGGAGCCAAGCCCATTCCATGATGGAATAGGGTATAATGTGCACTATATAAGTGCACACTTTGTGAAAAATTGAACACAACACTCATTCAATTCATTCATTGAAAGCAAAATATTCCAGCCCCTTTTTCTTCTCTCTCACGCCAGATTTCTTCTGTTTGAAGAAAATATTTCATTTATTTTTCATCTTGGTTCTTAAAGGCTACAGAGGATCTAGCAAATCCTTCTTTTGTTCCTTGAGGTTGTCTTCATGTGGACTACATTGGTTCGATCCTACACTTGGGTCAGTAGCGAAACCCATTCCGAGACAAATTGGAGGAGCCTCCAAACGTGTGAATCGTTTCTTAACCTTGAGCTGTTTTACTACAGATTTTAATATGTTGTATAAATTGTAAATTTGTGCCTTGATCTTGGTTCAAAGGAACGATCTATAATGTCAAAATAATTTTTGTTTTTGCTGCCATGTATGATCGTTTCCTAACAGTGGTATTAGAGCCATGGTTACCAAATTTTACAATTTATTGTATGATTTATAACATGTATTTGGTTGATAACAAGTTATTTTTGTTAAATCTGCAAAATCTGCAAAATCTGCTGTTGAATAAATGATTCAATTGATAAATTGGTTTATTATTGGAACATTCCGCCTTGTCATGCAAGTCAAATAGGCAGTTTATTATTGGAAGTTTTGAAGACTTGGTGCATGCAAGTTACAACTGGAAACACCACTTTCCTATTTTATACTAGGACTTTATTTTATTTTCAATTAATTAGATTAGGATAAATGTTATTTTAGGATATTAGAATATTTTTAGGAGATTTAGTAGATTAAAAAAATTTGAATTGGATATTTTAAAGGGGGAGAGAGAGATCAGACTGTAGAACACACACACCTCTTCTTCTTCGCTTCTGCAATTTCTCTTTTGAGTTTTGATTATGGCCATGAGCAGCTAAAACTTTTATAACTTGGTTGAAGGAAATGGAGGCCTCAGAATCAATAAAACTGTGAGATCTAATCTGTTCTTTTTAGTGTTCAATATATGTTTTAAGTATTGGATGTTCTTCTATGCCTATTTTCATGATTGTTTCATTTAATTACTAGGAGGCCTACTAGTTTATTATTTGTTGCAATCTATTACTAAGTTAGATATCAAATCCGTAATTGTTTGATCCCTCTAACTTGTGAGTAATTAAGGTTTAAGAATTTGTTGCGTCAGGAATTATTAAATCTTAAGAAGAACATTCAAATAAATTAAATACAACTGCTTGTGTTTGTGTTGTTCAGCTTCATCGATTTCTCTAGCCCTTAAGGCTGCTACTAGATTAAACCTTTAGCGCTTGTTTAAGGTTGTTCAGTAGTAAGATTAATTAGATCGCTTGTTTTCTAATTAACTACAACTAAGGAGAGATAGGAAAACAGTTCTAACGGTGAATACTCAAAGTATGAATTGATATATACTTGCATCGATGATCAGTTGTAAAATTCCGATGGTGGATGTTGACTTAGACCAAGGTTTGTTATTTTGATTGATTAATTTGAATTGTTTTTCCTGAAATTGTTTCCGTTTTCTCACCCCCCCCCCCCTTCCCCCCAGCCTTGTTCACATAACATAAAACTCGGCTAGACACTCTCCGTGGGAACGATCCTTACTCACACTACTACAAGTGTTTTTAGGTTTTAATTTTGATTGCTTATGACAGCACACCAAATTTTGGCGCCATTGCCGGGGAGTGATTCTAGTTGATTTTTTTTTTTTGCAGTAGTACTATTCATGAACAATAGTACTATTCCTAAGAAAAATTTTGGTTGAATTAGGAGTGTTGCGAGTACCTGTTTCAAAGAAAACGAAATTCTGAGCAAGACTAGAAATAATTTTTGCCAAAGCACTATTCATCGAAACCTTGTTCTCCACAGCGAAGGGTACACTTCTACTTATGGGATGTTAAAATGCATTGGAGTTTTCCTTAATAGTGATGGGTCGACTTTAAATGACGGTTTTGCTTGTTCGCTAAAGCGAAAGTTTATAAACGCGTCATAGGCAAAGTGGAGAAGCACACATATTATGTGTACGTGGAGGCATGTAGTGTCCACTCTACTGATACTGAGAATCACACTTAAGGACGGTGGCTGGGGCCATTGGATTGTGTGATTGGCTTGTTGGCTTCGTCACATTTGAGGTTGATAGTAGGAGCTATCAATTGGTGTGGATTAAGTTTGTTGGCCTACCTAATCAACCCATTTTGGCTTGTTCGCCAAAGCGAAGGTTTGAAATGGGCCGGATGGGATCTCAGTCAACTAGGAAAGCCAACGGGCTTTCCTGAGTTAATAGTGAGGGCTATTGACTTGAATAAAATAGTGGAAGCATCGTTTAATAAAAGACCATATTAAATAATAATGACTTTATCTTTTCTGCAATTGTAGATTCACCAAAATGAGCATAATGAACCTACGACCAATAATCGAGAAAGAAAACAAGTTGGATGGATCCAATTTCTTAGACTGGTATCGTAATCTTCGGATTATACTCAAGTCAAAAAAGAAATTGTATATCCTTGAAAAGCCATACATGGCTGAGCATGATCCTAATGCCACTCAGGAAGTAAAAGATACTTATCAAAATTTCCTTGATGATGCTGATGGCGTTCAATGCATGATGTTAGCATCGATGACACCAATGCTGCAAAAGCGGTATGAGAATATGGACGCTGCTGCCATCATTCTACACCTCAAGGAGTTTTTCAAAGGGAATGCTCGACATGAGAGGTACAAGGTGTCAAAAGCACTGTTTGGAAGTCGTTTGACTAAGGGAGCCCAAGTTGGTCCTCATGTGCTCAAGATGACCGAGCACATAGAGAGGCTTGAGACTTTGGGATTTGAGTTGGATGCAGAATTACAAATGGATTTGATTCTGCAATCCTTGCCAGACTCTTATGCACCGTTCATAATGAACTTCAATATGAACACGATGGTGAAAACCCTATCGGAGCTTTTGAACATGCTAAGGACTGTAGAGCAGGACTTGAAGAAGTCCAAGCCTATTTTACTGGTTGCTGCCAGTAAAGGAAAGGGTAACGACAAAGGTAAGGCGAAGGCCAAACCCAAGCCCAAGCCCAAGCCCAAGCCCAGAGGACAGGTTGCTCTTAGGCCTGAGAGTGGCACAGGGAAGGGCAAAGTAGTCTGCTTCTTTTATGGCAAGCCTGACCACTAGAGGAAACACTGCAAGGCTTTCCTCGCAAGCAAGAGGAAGTCAGATGCCACGACTTTAGGTATGTTTATGATTGAGATTAACTTCTCTCCCTCAACATCTTGGGTCATTGACACAGGATATGGTACTCACATTTGTATTGATGTGTAGGGACTAAGGTAGAGTAGAGTACTCGCCAAAGGAGAGGTGGACCTATGAGTTGGAAATGGAGCACATGTGGCTGCATTGGCTGTAGAGACTTACTGTTTAAGTTTGCCTATGGGCTTATTGTTGGAACTATATATCTGTTATCACGTACCTTCTATTTCTAGAAATATTATTTCAGTGTCCACTTTGGATAATATGGGGTATCATTTTAAGATATCTAATGGATTGTTATCCTTTAGTTTGAATGGTATTCTATTTGAAATTGCAAGGTTATATAATGGATTATATGTTCTTGATTTAAACAATAAAGATATTCTCAATGTTGAAACCAAGAAAGCTAAACATTGTGATCAAAACCAGACATACCTCTAGCACTGTAGATTGGGTCATGTTAATAAGACCCGCATTACAAAACTTCAAAGGGATAGAGTTTTGGACCCTTTTGACTTTCAGTCCTTTGAGGTATGCGAGTCATGCCTGTTAGGCAAGATGACCAAGTCTCCTTTCACAGGACAAGGTGAAAGGGCTACTGAGTTATTAGGCATCATCTATAGTGATGTATGTGGTCCATTAACAGTTGAGGCCAAAGGTGGATATTCATACTTCATGACATTTATTGATGATTTCAGTAGGTATGGTTATGTCTACCTTATGAGACATAAATCTGAAGCCTTTGACAAATTCAAGGAATTTAGGAATGAAGTGCAGAATATGTTAGGCAAGAGTATTAAAGCTCTTTGGTCGGATCGAGGAGGTGAATACCTAAGCTCAGGGTTTTCTGAATACCTAAAGGAATGTGGGATAGTATCACAATTCACCCCTTCATACACACCCCAACACAATGGAGTGTCTAAAAGGAGGAATAGAACCTTACCTGATATGGTTAGGTCCATGATGAGTTTTAGTGATCTACCTACATCATTCTGGGGTTATACCCTAGAGACTACGACTTACGTTTTGATCCATGTGCCATCAAAGTTTGTAGATAAGACTCCATTTGAATTATGGAATGGGCGAAAGCCCAACTTGTCTTATCTAAGGATTTGGTGTTGTGAAGCTTATGTCAAGAAATTGACTTTGAACAAGCTAGGCCTGAAATCCTATAAATGTATATTTGTGGGGTATCCTAAGGAGACCAAAGGATACTATTTCTACCACCCAGAAGAGCGCAAAATTTTTGTCACTCATACTAGTGTCTTCCTACAAAAGAAATTTTTTCTAAGAAGTACTAGTGGGAGAAAAGTAGAACTCGATGAAGTTCTAGAACCACAAAATACACTAGACGAAGGACGGGATGATGTGCCACTAAAGGTGGTTGAACATCATGAGGAGGTTACTCCGCAACTTGTGGATCAAAGTGAACCACCTCAAGTAGCACAGGAGCTACGTAGATCTGGGAGAGTACGCCATGAGCCCGAGAGGTACGGTTATCTTGTGACTCAACATGGTGACGTACTAGTCTACCAAGACAATGAACCCAGAACCTACGAAGATACTATATCAGATCCAGATTAAATTAAATGGCTTAAAGCCATGAAATCTGAGAAGGACTCCATGTACCAGAACCAAGTGTGGTCTATGGTGGAACCACATGAAAGGGTAAAACCCATAGGGTGTAAATGGGTCTTCAAGAAGAAGACTGACATGGATGGCAAGGTGCATACTTATAAGGCACGACTAGTTGCCAAAGGTTTCAAACAAATTCATGGAATTGACTATAAGGAAACCTTTTTGCCGGTTGCCATGATTAAATCCATCCGGATTATGCTTGCGATTGTTGCATATCATGACTATGAGTTCGGCAAATGGATGTCAAAACAACTTTCCTGAATGAAAACCTTGATAGGGTATACAAGTTGTAGAGATCCATAGATGGACTCAAGCAAGCTTCTAGGAGCTAGAACATTCGTTTTGATGAAGTCGTAAAAGAATTTTGTTTTATCAAGAACGAAGATGAGTCATGTGTATACAAGAAAGTGAGTGGGAGTGCAATGACATTCCTAGTGTTGTATGTCGATGACATACTTCTGATAGGGAATGACATACCGAACTTGCAGTCAGTAAAGACTTGGTTATCCAAGTGCTTCTCCATGAAGGAGTTAGGGGAAGTAGCCTACATCCTTGGAATAAAGATCTATCGTGATAGATCACGTAGGTTGCTTGGCCTAAGTCAGAGTGCATATATTGGCAAAGTATTGAAAAGAGTCAGTATGGAAGAATCCAAAAAGGGATTTCTTCCGATGTTACATGGTGTTTATCTCTCTAAGGAATAGTGTCCTAGAACACAAGATGAGAGAGATAAGATGAAGAGGATCCCATATGCATCAGCAATTGGATCCATCATGTATGCCATGCTATGTACTCAGATTGATGTCTCATGTGCTTTGAGCACTTGTAGAAGATATCAATCGGATCCAGGTGAGCGTCACTGGATGGCTATCAAGAATATTCTTAAGTACCTGAAGAGGACTAAGGATATGTTCTTGGTTTATGGAAGAGAAGATGAGCTCACTGTAAGAGAATATAGTGATGCTAGTTTCCAAATGGACAAAGATGATTATTGATCGCAATCAGGGTTTGTATTTTGTCTCAATGGGGGTGTAGTGAGCTGGAAGAGCTCCAAGCAAAGCACTGTAGTGGACTCTACAATGGGGGCTGAGTATATTACATTATCAGATGCGGCCAAGGAGGTGGTCCAGATTAAGAAGTTCGTTAGTGAACTTGGTGTGGTTCCCACGATTGTTGATCTAACAGACATCTATTGTGACAATAATAGAGCAATCATTCAAGGCAGGGAACCACGGTCTCATCAGAAGTCCAGACACATACTCAGACGATTCCATCTCATCAAAGAGATAGTTGAGAGGAAAGATATGCAGATTAGTAAAGTGCATACTGACCACAATCTCGCATATCCACTGACAAAGCCTCTGTCGTAGCAGAAGCATGAAAGACACTTGAGATCATTTGGTGTTAAATACATGAATGATTGGCTATAGTGCAAGTGGGAGATTGGTAGAGTAGATGCCCTAGAGCCAATCAATTATTGTAGAATTGACTCTTTGTAATAATGTTCATTGATCAATAAAAAGGCATTTTATGCTATATCGCATAAATCATCATTGTATGTATTGATATATATCCTTAGAATGGTAGAACCATGACGAGGATATCAATGTTTCAAATCTTGATAGTGAGAACCCTATGAGCACATATGGTGGCCATTCTAGAAATTTCCTTAGCCCTAGTATTATTCTGAAGTAAGGGCATAGATAATACGGTAAGGCTATCATAGTGTTGAACAACTCTGTTGAAAGGCAGTGACTGATCTCACTTGTTAAGGTTGTTTGGTACAACCTGGTGCAACACATGGGTGCTTGCTGTGGGCAAGTTCACTGGACTGACCCACCAGAGGATTCCATATTGATGGTAACCCTAGTGTCTATGAAACAAATCCTTTAACGAATGGTGGTGCATGTGATCCTTAGACTTGAGATCACCGGAGCTCCTTGTGCATCGATTGGTGTAGTTTGACACTAGCCTAACACAGTTCTATTAAGAGCTGTCAATACGATGGTGATTGGCTGCATCAAGGAGTGTATCAAGACTATGGTGGATAGACAGAGGATTCATCACTCCCAGGTACGGGAGAAGTTATCTCATAGCACAATTCAGTAAATAGCAATGACACTAAAACTGTGGCCACAGTAGGACTGAGTTGTTGCTCTATCAAGTTTATAATATAGGTCATTGGTCCAGTAACTGAATACACAATATCGAGAGTAACCGAAGGTTGACACTATTTCTATGCGTCGGTCTCGTTTAGATAACGGATGATGAAAGGATCGAATTTTACAGTAACCATATCGCTGACAGGTAGCTACTTCGCTAAATTCGAATCTATCGGGGGGCCATGATGCCTTGCTAGGGGCCAATCTTGGTCTGTGTGTAGTAAGACGATTAATTGATGTTAATCGTGATACTATACACTACCGGTATGATAAGGAGCCTATGGGTCACACACATAGAAGATAATTTAAGAGCCAGCTTAGAAGAAGGGTGTTTTCATCTTTTTAAGCGAAATGGTATTTTGGTAATTTCATAGTGCAATTAAATTTGCTGAGGTCGTAGCCTTTATTTAATTTGATATTAAAATTAAATAAGTGAGATTACGTTTAAATATGTGTTCGCATATATTTAAATAAATTATCGTTATTGTTAAATGTTAATATATACAGTAAAACCTCTCTATAGTCATAATGGTGAGACTAACTAATTTTATTACTATAAGGAGGTTATAACTTAATGGAGGTGTAGTTACAAAAATTATAGTTTTGATTTCTGATTTTTTAATTCATGTTTTAGTAGTACAATATTAGGATTTCAATTTATATTTTAGTAGTATTAGGATTTCAATTCAGCACTTCAATTGCCCACTTTTGAAATGGATAGATGATTGTGTCTTGCAACCAGCAAACATAAGTGTCATTGATGGAACTATAAATGTAGTTGATGCATGGTCAATTGATGTGAAGCCACAAACAATTGCCAATGGTTTTAAGCATTGCAAAATTAGGACCCCCGATTTCGATGAATTGCAAGTTACAAATGAAGTGGATGAGAAAAATAAAAGAGTCATTACAAAATTGAGTGATTAAATTCGACAATTTCACTATACTAATTGAATGGATAGTAATGTCTTCCTCGATCATCCAAATGAGCAACAAATCGTGTATGCTTTAACTGATAATTATTACTATATCGAGACAGCTTTCCTTAAGACGGGAATCAGAAAAATTATAACTTATTACAATGTAGAGTTTATTCTTATTTATAACTACCCCAAATCGGGATTAAATTTTTTTATGACAATGTAGAGTTTATTCCTACATAGAGTATCACTATAGAGAGGTTTTATTGTATATATATAATATATATAGAGATATATATATATATTATATATATATCTATATAACATTAAATAATTCTCTTGATTTAATTTAATTGAGATAATGATAAATTAAAATTAAAAATATCTTAAAGGGGGTGTTTGGAAACAAGGGGTGTTTCGGTTGGAGCCTAAACTCATTCCATGATAGAATAGTGCACTTTTGTGAAAAATTGAACATAACACTCATCCAATTCATTCATTGAAAGCAAAATATTCCAGCCCCTTTTTCTTCTCTCTTATGCTAGATTTCTTTTGCTTGAAGAAAATATTTCATTTGTTTTTCATCTTGGTTCTTAAAGGGTAAAGAGGATCTAGCAAATCCCTCTTTTGTTCCTTGAGGTTGTCTTCGTGTGGACTACATTGGTTCGATCCTACACTTGGGTCGGTAGCGAAACCCATTCTGAGACAAATTGGAGGAGCCTCCAAATGTGGGTATGGTTTCTTAACCTTGAGATGTTTTACTACAGATTTTAATATGTTGTATAAATTGTAAATTTGTGCCCTGATCTTGGTTCAAAGGAACGATCTATAATGTCAAAATAATTTTTGTTTCTGCTGCCATGTATGATCGTTTCCTAACACTAACCATGTCAAGTAAGGTCATATTCCCCATTTCAGACACTGCATTGTGTTAGGGTGTATATGGAGGGTTGAGTTGTGATACTATCTCACATTCCTTCAGGCATTCAGAAAACCCTGAGCTTAAGTATTCACCTCCTTGATCCGACTGAAGAGCTTTAATACTTTTGCCCAACATATTTTGTACTTCATTCCTGAATTCTTTGAACTTATCAAAGACTTCATATTTATGTCTCATGAGGCAGACATAATCATATCTACTGAAATCATCAGTAAATGTGATGAAGTAGGAATATCCACCTCTGGCTTCAACTATTAGTGGACCACATACATCACTATGGATGATGCCTAATAGTTCAGTAGCCCTGTCACTTTGTCCTATGAAAGGTGACTTGTTCATCTTGCCTAAAAGGCATGACTCACATACCTCAAATGATTGGAAGTCAAAAGGGTCCAAAACTCCATCCCTTTGAAGTTTTGCAATCCGGGTCTGATTAACATGACCCAATCTACAATGCCAAAGGTATGTATGGTTTTGTTCGCTATGCTTAGCTTTCTTAGTTTCAACGTTGAGAATATTCTTATTGTTCAAATCAAGAACATATAATCCGTTATATAACCTTGCAATTCCAAAGAATACCATTCAAACTAAAGGACAATAATCCATTAGAAATCTCAAAACGATATCCTCTATTATCCAAAACGAATATTAAAATAATGTTTCTAGAAATCGCAGGTACAAAATGATAGTCTTTGAGTTCTAATAATTAGCCTGAAGGCGAAGACAAACAATAAGTCCCTACAGCTAATGCAGCCACATGTGCTCCATTTCCAACTCGTAGGTCTGCTTCTCCTTTGGTGAGCAATCTACTCTGCCTTAGTACGTACACATTAGTACAAATGTGAGTACTGTTAGAATAGATGCCCTAGAGCCAATCAATTATTGTAGAATTGACTCTTTGGAATAATGTTCATTAATCAATAAAAGGCATTTTATTCTATATCGCGTAAATCATTATTATTTCTATATGTATTGATATATGTCCTTAGAATGGTAGAACCATGACGAGGATATCAAGTGTTTCAAATCTTGATAGTGAGAACCCTATGCGCACATATGGTGGCCATTCTAGAAACGTCTGTAGCCCCAGTATTATTCTAAAGTAAGGGCACAAATAATATGGTAAGGCTATCATAGTGTTGAATGACCCTGTCGAAAGGCAGTGACTGATCTCACTTGTCAAGGTTGTTTGGTGACAACCTGGTGCAACACATGGGTGCTTGCTGCAGGCGAATACACCGCAGCAAGTTCACTAGACTGACCCACCAGAGGATTCCATATGGATGGTAACCCCAGTGTCTATGGAACAAATCCTCTAACGAATGGTGGTGCATGTGATCTTTCGACTTGAGATCACTGGAGTGCCTTGTGCACCGATTGGTGTAGTTTGACACTAGCCTAACGTAGTTCTTTTTAGAGCTGTCAATACGGTGGTGATTGGCTACATCAAGCAGTGTATCAAGACTATGGTGGATTGACAGAGGATTCATCACTCACGGGTACGGGAGAAGTTATCTCACGGTGCAATTCAGTAAATGGCAATGACATTAAGACTGTGGCTATAGTGGGATTGAGTTGTTGCTCTATCCGGATTTTAATACAGGTCATTGGTCTAGAAACTGAATACATAATGTCGAGAGTAACCGAAGGTTGACACTATTTCTATGCCTTCGTCTCGTCGAGATAACGAATGATGAAAGGATCGAATTGCACGGTAACCATATCGTTGACAGGTAGCTATTTTGCTGAATCTGAATCTATCGGGTGGCCATGGTGCCTTGCTAGGGGGCAATCTTGGTCTGTGTATTAGTGAGACGATTAATTGGTCACGATACTATACACTGCCGGTATGATAGGGAGCCTATGGGTCACACACATGGAAGATAATTTAAAAGCCAAGAAGAAAGAAAGGCATTTTCGTCTTTTTGGGCGAAAGGGTATTTTGGTAATTTTATAGTGCAATTAAATTTGCTGAGGTCGTAGCCTTTATTTAATTTGTTAGAAAAATTAAATAAGTGAAATTACGTTTAAATATGTGTTCGTACATATTTAAATATATTATCATTATTGTTAAATGTTAATATATATTAAATATATATTAATTGATTTTAATTGAGATAATGATGGAAAATAAAATATCAAATTGGGAGTGTTGGTAACATGGGGTGTTTGGGTTGGAGCCCAAGCCTATTCCATATGGGAATAGGGCAACTTGATTTACTATAAAAGAAAAGTGTGTGTTAATTGAACGGTAATTGATTTCTCTTTAAAATAAAAACACACAACAACCCCTCTCATTCTCTCCCACGGTAGAAACATTTTTTGCCTAAAATCAATTAAATTTGATTTCTTTTCTTCTTAATCTTAAAGCCAAAGAGGATCTAGCAAATCCCTCTTTGGTTCTTTTGTGATTGTCTTCGTGTGGACTACGTGGGTTTGATCCTACATTTGGGTCGGTAGCAAAACGTTCAAAGACAAACGTGGTGGAGCCTCCAAACGTGCGTATGGTTCTAAACTCATGAATAACCTTTTGTGAAGATTTTACTTTAATATAAATTGTAAAATTATACCCTTGATCTTGGCTCATGTAAACGATCCTTATATTATATTTTTGTTTCTGCTGCGTATATGGGACCGTTTACTAACAAGTACCACATCTTGTGTCAATGACCTAAGATGTTGAAGAAGAGAAGTTAATTTCAATCATAAACATACCTGAAGTTGAAGCATCTGACTTCTTCTTGTTTGCGAGGAAAGCCTTGTAGTGCTTCCTTCAGTGGCCAGGCTTGCCACAATAGAAGCAGACTACCTTCCCACCTTTCCCAATGCCACCCACAGGCTTGAGAGCATCCTGTCCTTTAGGTTTGGGCTTGGGATTAGCCTTGGCCTTTCCCTTGCCCTTAGCCTTTCCTTTACTAGCAGCTACAAGTAAAACAGGCTTGGACTTCTTCAAGTCCTACTCTGTAGTCCTTAGCATGTTCAAAAGCTCCGACAGGGTTTTCACCATAGCGTTCATATTGAAGTTCATTATGAACGGTGCATAAGAGTCAAACAAGGATTGCAGAATTAAATTCACTTATAAGTCTACATCCAACTCAAACCCCAAAGGCTGTCTCAAAGTCTCTTCATGTGCTCGATCATTTTGAGTACATGAGGACCAACTTGGGCTCCCTCGATCAGGCGACTTCCAAACAGTGCTTTTGACACCTTGTACCTCTCATGTCGAGCATTCCCTTCGTAAAGTTCCTTGAGGTGTAGAATAATGGTAGTAATGTCCATATTCTCATGCTGCTTTTGCAGCATTGGTGCCATCGATGCTAACATCAAGCATTGAACGCTATTAGCATCATCAAGGAACTTTTGATAAGTATCCTTTACTTCCTAAGTTGCATCAGGATTAGGCTCAGCCATGTATGGCTTATCAAGGATATACAATTTCTTTTCGAACTTAAGTATAATCCGAAGATTATGATATTTGTACGAGAAATTGGATCCATCCAACCTGTTTCGCAGGTTCATAATGCTCATTTTTAAGTGAATCTACAATTCAGAAAAGTAAAGTCAATATAATGTTTATTAATTCTTAATATATGGTCTTTTATTAAAAAACACTCCCACTATTTTCCTCAAGCCAATAGCCCTCACTATTAACTCGAGAAAGCCCGTTGGCTTTCCTAGCGGACTGAGATCCCATCTGGCCCATTTCAAACCTTCGCTATGGCAAACAAGGCAAAATGGGTTGATTAGGTAGGCCAACAAACTTAATCCACACCAGTTGATAGCTCCCACTACCAACCTCAAATGTGAAGTAAGTCAACAAGCCAATCAGACAATCCAACGGCTTAGCCATCGTCCTCAAGTGTGATTTCCAGTATTAGTAGAGTGGACACTACATGTCCCCATGTACACTCAACATGTGTACTTCTCTACTATGCCTATGATGTGTTTATCAACCTTCGCTATGGCAAACAAGCAAAATTGTCATTTTAAGTCGACCCATCATCATTAAGGAAAACTCCAATGAATTTTAACCTCCCACTGGTAGAAGTGTATCCTTCGCTGTGGCGAACAAGGTTTCGATGAATAGTGGTTTGATTAAAACCATGGTGATGGAAGGCATACGTGATTTAATATATCCTATTTGAGGATTTTTTTTTAATGTCTCACCAGATTATTATCTTTGTTAGAATGACAATGTTTGACATGTTATTGAATATTCAACCTTAGCATGCATTCTAAACAAAAAATTAAACGTGCCGGTACATGGCCCACTAAAACCAATTTCCAAGCCTAGAGGAATCGGTGGGTTAACCTAGGGTTTAAAAATAAATCTTGGGTCTTCAAGTTATTCCTCTTCATAGCTCCTTCGTTTCTTCTTCACGATCATTACAAATAATTTTATAATAAAAAACCTATTCTAATTTACATCAATAAAATAGAAACCTCGCGTTACATACGAGGGAAGTGAGATGAGGATAAGAAATATATGGAGATTTAAGAGAGAGAGAGAGAGAGAGAGAGAGAGAGAGAGAGAGAGAGGTAGGACACGTAGGTCCTATTTGTTTATAAAAATTACAAACAAACCCAATAAACAATAAACAATAGGTCTAAGGCTCATGTACTGGGCATCGTGCAATTATCAAACAAGAACATGGCATACATTCAAAAATAATCAATTTTTCAATTGGGTGGGTTGAATTATCAAGTTACCATCTTAAACATGCAGAATGAATATTGGCTTTAAAGGTTCAAAAAACTATAATTTAGCCCTTATGTGAAAAACGGAAAGCAAAAATGAAACAGCGGGTTTCTTACCACAGCGAAGAAATTCTTCGCCCTGACAAAGTTCATGCACACATGGTCGCTGCGACGAAATTTTATTTTGCCGTGGCGATCATGAACTTCCAAAAAACACAAATCGTTCCAAAGAGTTTTATGCCGCGGCAAAGTTTTATTTCGCCGCGACTAGATCTACTTTTTCAAAATTTCGCCATGGCGAAGGTTAATTTCATCGCGGCTAAAATCACCTTTTGCATCTCACCGCAGCGAAGTGTTATTTTGTTGCGGCTAACACCACAAAACAGTGAGTCAAGCATAGTAACGTCTTTTGCAATTTTTCACATAATGATGCAAATCCAAATCAAATCGAATGCTTAAACATTCGACCAGGATACCAACCAACCAATACACATTCAATCAACACATTATTTAATCAATTGATTAATTAAGACATTCAACATACATAATGTTTCCAGATTTAAAAACCACTTCAAATCATGCAATAACATGTTATCAAACAAATATACATGTTATCAAACATCAATTAAACAATACAATCTAATACCCGAGGCTCTGATACCACTGCAAATAATTGATATACCATACGTAGCAGAAAACAAAAATTCAATCGGTAAATCAATTACCTTTCTTTGCCAAGATCCGAGTATAGATTATACCGTTTACATGTTTATAAACAAAATTCTGTATAAAGTAAATCCATTTAAGGATTAGTATACTTATGTATGTTTGGAGGCTCCTTCGAATATCTCCAACTTCGGACACGAATACTGTTCACCATCTTCTGTTCATGATTACTATTTAGGTTACTGTTCACCATCAACTGTTCATGGGTACTATTCACGGGCGATGTTCATGGTTACTGTTCACATGATTTTTTGCCAATCGATCCAAAGTAGGATCGCACTCACGGAAGTCCACATGAAGATAATCCGAAGAACCCTTGATTATTTTGCTAGAACAATCAAGGGCTTCAAGAATCAAGACAGAAGAACAAGAAAAGTTTCCTTCTTGAGAGAGAAAGAGATAGGGTGGCTAGGGTTTTAATTGAATGAATAATTCTATCATGTTTTAATTTTAAGTTGTACTTATATAGTGCAACAATTAAAACCCTATTCCACTTAGGAATAGCCATAGGCTCCAACCCTAGTTTACCCTTGCAACCAAACACACCCTTTATGGTATTTTAATTAATTAATTATTATTATAATTAAAATCAATTAATATATAATAATATATTAACATTCAATTAATAATAATAATTCATTTAAATATATATACATAGATATATTTAAATATAATCTCACTAATTTAATTTTAATATTAAAATTAAATACAGGCAACAACCTTGGCAAATTTAATTGCATTGTGAGATTACCAAAATACCCTTTTGTCCTGAAAGATGAAACTACCCTTCTCACAAATTGATTCTTAAATTATATTCTAAGTGTGTGACTCGCAGGCTCCTCATCATATCGGCAGTGTGTAGTATCGCGATTAACACCAATTAATCGTCTCACTACACACAGACCAGGATTGGCCTCTAGAAAGGCATCATGGCCACCCGATAGATTCAGATTCAGCAAAACCGCAGCCTATCAACGGTTTGGTTACCGTGCAATCAAATCCTTTCATCAACTGTTATCTCATTGAGACTAAGGTACAGAAATAGTGTCAACCTTAAATATCCTCGACATGTTTATATTCAGTTACTGGACCAATGACAAAATATTAAATTGGATTGAGCATTAACTCAATCCCACTGTGGCCACAGATTTAGTGCCATTGCCATTTACTGAATTACCCAGTGAGATAACTTCTCCCGTACCCATGAGTGATGAATCCTTTGTCGATCCACCATAGTCCCGATACACTTCTCAATGTAGCCAATCCCTACTGTGTTGATAGCTCTTAATAGAACTATGTTGGGCTAGCGTCAAACTACACCAATTTGTGTACAAGGTGCTCTAGTGAGCTCAGGTCTAAGGATCACATGCACCACCATTCGTTAGAGGATTTATTCCATAAACACTGGGGTTACCATCCATATGGAATCTTCTGGTGGGTCTGTCTAGTGAACTTGCCTCTAGCAAGAACCCATGCATTGCACCAGGTTATCGGCAAACAACCTTGACAAGTGAGATCAGTCACTACCTCTTGATAGGGTCGTTCAGCACTATGATAGCCTTACCGTATTATCTGTATCCTTGGTCAGAATAATACTGGGGCTACGGACGTTTCTAGAATGGCCACCATATGTGATCATAGCGTTCTCAATATCTACATTTGAAACACTTGATACCCTCTTCATGGTTCAACCATCCTAAGGACATATATCATTACATACACGATATAGAAGAATATGTCTTTTATTGATAAATAAAAATTTATTACAAAGTCAATTTTACAATAATTGATTGGCTCTAGGGCACCTACTCTAACATGAAAAAGTACACATGTTGTGTACGTGGCGACATGTAGTGACTGATATTGGGAATCACACTTGAGGAAGATGGCTAGGCTGTTAGATTGTGTGATTGGCTTGTTGGATTGTTTCACATTTGAGGTTGGTAGTAGGAGCCATCAACTGGTGTGGATTAAGTTTGTTGGCCTACCTAATCAACCCATTTTGGCTTGTTCGCCACCACAAAGGTTTGAAATGGGCCAAATGGGATCTCAGTCCAATAGTAAAGCCAACGGGCTTTCCTAAGTTAATAGTGAGGGCTATTGACTTGACGAAAGTAGTGGGAGCATCGTTTAATAAAAGACCATATTAAACGTTAATGAATATTATAATGACTTTCAGTTTTCTGCAATTGTAGATTCACTAAAATGAGCATTATGAACCCGCGACCAATAATGGAGAAAGAATACAGGCTGGATGGATCCAATTTCTCAGACTGGTACCGTAATCTTCAGATTATACTAAAGTCTGAAAAGAAATTGTATATCCTTGATAAGCCATATATGGTTGAGCCTGGTCTTGATGCCAGTCAAGAAGTAAAGGATACTTATTAAAAGTTCTTTGATGATGCTGATGGCGTTCAATGCTTGGTGTTAGCATTGATGACACCTAAGCTGGAAAAGCAACATAAGAATATAGACGTTGCTACCATTATTCTACACCTTAAGGAGCTTCTCGAAGGAAATACTCGACATGAGAGGTACAAGGTGTCGAAAGCACTATTTGGAAGTCGCATGACTGAGGGAGTTAAAGTTGGCCCTCGTGTGCTAAAAATGATAAAGCACATAGAGAGGCTTGAGACTTTGGGGTTTGGGTTGGATGTAGAATTACAAGTCAATTTAATTCTGCGATCTTTACCTGATTCTTTCGCACCATTCATAATGAACTTCAATATGAACATGATGGTCAAATCCTGTCAGAGCTATTGAACATGCTGAGGACTGCAGAGCAGGACATGAAAAAGTCCAAACCTGTTTTACTAGGTTTTTGCTAGTAAACGAGAGGGTAAAGACAAGGGAAGGGCCAATGCCAAACCGAAGTCCAAACACAAAGGACAGGGTGCTCTTAGGCCTGAGAGTGGCATTGGGAAGGCCAGTAAAGTAATATGCTTCTATTGTGGCAAGCCTGGCCACCGGAGAAAGCACTGCAAGGCTTTCCTCGCCAACAAGAAGAAGTCAGAGGCTTTGACTAAAGGTATGTTCATGATTGAGATTAACTTCTCTCCGTCAACATCTTAGGTCATCGACACAGGATGTAGTACTCACATTTGCACTGATGTACAAGGACTAAGTAAGAGTAGATTGCTCACCAAGGAAGAAGTGGACCTACAAGTTGGAAATGGAGCACGTGTGGCTGCATTAGCTGTAGGAACTTATTGTTTATCTTTGCATTCAAACTTGTTGTTGAAACTTCATAACTGTTATTATGTACCTTCTATTTCTAGAAATATTATTTCAGTATCCGCTTTGGATATTGCAGGACATCATTTTGAGATTTCTAATGGATTGTTATCCTTTAGTTTGAATAGTATTCTATTTAGAATTGTAAGGTTATATAACAGGTTATATGTTCTTGATTTAACAATAAGGATATATTCAATGTTGAAACGAAGAGAGCTAAACATAGCGATTGAAACCAGACATGCTTTTGGCATTGTAGATTGGGTCATGTTAACTAGACTCGCATTGCAAAACTTTAAAGGGATGGAGTTTTGGACCCTTTTGACTTCCAGTCATTTGAGGTATGCGAATCATGCTTTTTAGGCGAGATGACCAAGTTTTCTTTCACAGGACAAGGTGAAAGGGCTACTGAACTATTAGGCATCATCCATAGTGATGTATGTAGTCCACTAACAGTTGAAGCTAGAGGCGGATATTCATACTTCATCAAATTTACAGATGATTTCAGTAGATATGGTTATGTCTATCTTATGAGACATAAATCTGAAGCCTTTGATAAATTCAAAGAATTCAGGAATGAAGTACATAATATGTTAGGCAAAAGTATTAAAGCTCTTTAGTCGAATCGAGGAGGAGAATACTTAAGCTCAGGGTTTTCTAAATACCTGAAGGAATGTGGGATAGTATCACAATTCACCCCTCCATACACACCCCAACACAATGGAGTGTCTAAAAGGAGGAATAGAACCTTACTTGATATGGTTAGGTCCATGATGAGTTTTAGTGATCTATCTGCATCATTCTGGGGTTATACCCTAGAGACTATGACTTACGTTTTGATCCGTGGGCCGTCAAAGTTTGTAGATAAGACTCCATTTGAATTATAGAATGGGCAAAAGCCCAACTTGTCTTATCTAAGGATTTGGGGTTGTGAAGCTTATGTCAAGAAATTGACTTTGAACAAGCTAAGCCTGAAATCCTGTAAATGTATATTTGTGGGGTATCCTAAGGAGACCAAAGGATACTATTTCTACCACCCAGAAGAGCACAAAATTTTTGTCACTCATACTGGTGTCTTCCTACGAAAGAAATTTTTTCTAAGAAGTTCTAGTGGGAGAAAAGTATAACTTGATGAAGTTCTAGTACCACAAGATATATTAGATGAAAGACGGGAAGATGTGCCATGGGAGGTGGTTGAACATCGCGAGGAGGTTACTCCACAATTTGTAGATCAAAGTGAGCCACCTTAGGTTGCACAGGAGCTAAGTAGATCTGGGAGAGTACGTTGTGAGCCCGCGAGATAAGGTTATCTCATGACTTAACATGGTGACATACTAGTCTACCAAGACAATGAACCCAGAACCTACGAAGACGCTATATCGGATCCAGATTCTGTTAAATGGCTAGAAGCCATGAAATCTGAGATGGACTCCATGTACTAGAACCAAGTGTGGTCTCTGGTGGCTCCACCAGAAAGGGTAAAACCTATAGGGTGTAAATGGGTCTTCAAGAATAAGACTAACATGTATCGTAAGGTGCATACATATAAGGCATGACTGGTTGCCTAAGGTTTCAAACAAATTCATGGTATTGACTATAAAGAAACCTTTTCACCAGTTGCCATGATTAAATCCATCCAAATTATGCTTGCAATTATTGCATATCATGACTATAGGATTTGGCAAATGGATGTCAAAACAGTTTTCCTGAACGAAAACCTTGAAGAGGATGTGTATATGACACAAACCGATGGTTTCATTCTTGATGGGCAAGCTGATAAGTAATGCAAGTTGCAGATATCAATCAGATACAGGTGAGCATCACTGGATGGCTGTCAAGAACATTCTTAAGTACTTGAACAGGACTAAGGATATGTTCTTGGTTTATGGAGGGGAAGATGAGCTCATTGTACGAAAATCTTGTAGATCCACTGATAAAGCTTCTGTCGCAGCAGAAGCATGAACAACACTTAAAGTCATTTGGTATTAAATACATGAATGATTGGCTATAGTGCAAGTGGGAGATTATTAGAGTAGGTGCCCTAGAGCCAATCAATTATTGTAGAATTGACACTTTGTAATAATTTTCATTGATCAATAAAACGCAATTTATTTTATATCGTGAAAATCATATATGTATGTAGTTATATATGTCCTTAGAATGGTAGAACCATGACGAGGGTATCAAGTGTTTCAAAATTTGATAGTGAGAACCCTATGAGCACATATGGTGGCCATTCTAGAAATGTCCGTAGCCCCAGTATCATTCTAACCAAGGTCACAGATAATACGGTAAGGCTATCAGTGTTAAAGGACCCTATCAAAAGGCAGTTGATGTGTGCAAATGCAACATCTAATTTTACCTCACTAAATTCTAATGCAATGTCGTGTAGTAGCAAAGAGCAAGTAAGGGTCTTTCCCGTAGAGGATTTGTGAACTCAATTAATTGTCTACTTCAAACAGGGTTTGTCACGAATTATAAAAACTCAACAAATACTATCAAACTAAAATCAAACAAAATAAAAAAAGCAGACAATCACAAAAGTGATAAATAAGAGAAACTGGATTGAAGGTTTATTCGCCACCACTAGACATGAATTATATATAACAAAAGCACTCTTTAACTTTTTACCCTCTTAATCACATCAACTTAGAAAATACCAAACGTTGATAAGTTCCATCTCTCCTTACTGAGTCGTTGGATTAGACACGGTCATAACCCAATTCCCTATTTATTAGATAACCTAGGATACGATCTCTAGATTCAAAGTAATAAAAGCATTAAGCTGCGAGAGACCTACTGAATCAAGCCTAAACTCATATGGTCAGTTTAGTTATCTTGAGTGATTATTCTTCCCCCCACCCATGTATGCAGGCATACACTTTACCACTAGTTATTTAGGTTAATAAAGCGATTCCGTACTAAAAAACCTAAATTGACATTAATAAATTAATCCTAACGATTTAATTGGCCACTTAAACAATTAGAAAAATCTAGTTAGACCCTATTTTCAGAGAAATAATCACATAACCAAGAGGGATCAAAAGATAAAAAGATGCGGATTTTATTAAACAGAAGACATGTCTAGGGTTTTGAAATCACCCTAAATCACAAAAAGTATTAGTTCTTCATGAATAAATATGAGAACATCATTGTATTATTCATAACAAATAATAATCACAAAGAAAGAAGAAAAACTTAGTGAAACTTGGTTGGATTAATGAAGTTGATGATGATCTCCTCCAATTCTTCTTCTCCAAGCCTTCTTTAATCTCCCTTTTTCTTCAGTTCTTGAATAATCTTTGTTCTCTCTTTTTTATCTCTAAAAGAATTCACCTAAAATAATGCTAAAAGACTTTTATTTATATCCCACAAGGGTTAGGGTTTTGTTTTCCTTAATTCTAGTTAGTTTAGGACTCTTAAAACCCTATTTTCTTAGTCAAAAAATAGAAGAAAAGTTCCCAGCTGTCGTGACTATGCTGCGGCACCATGCTACGGTACAGTAGCTACTGGAAAAAGTGTGCCGCGGCATAGTAGCTACAGGTCTTCTTCCCGCATCATTCCACTGTTTTTCAGAGATGGTGATTTTTGAACTCAATAACGATGGAATTTGGAAAAGAACGGTCCGAGAATTGTCTTAATCAGAGTTCTACAGCTCAAGATATTCTCAAAATACCGAGGCATGCTCAAGCTGGAACGTAATCTAGAATCTTCTCTTTACTTCAACTTCCATAACTTCTTCAATTCAACTCCGATTCTCGATGCATTTGTTTCCAGTCATCACAAATTCTCTCATCAACATCATCTCTCATCTGAATATTATTTTTGAGCCTTATTTCTTGAAAACACAACAAAAATACCTGTGATCCTGAAAAGTGCGTTTATGAAACAATTAAGTTAATTCATACAAATTAATCCTAATTTCCCACAAATGATACCTATAAACCACTAAGTATAAGTGTATTTTCAAGAGCTTATCAGTAGTGACAGATCTCACTTATCAAGGTCGTTGGCTGACAACCTGGTGCAACACATGGGTGTTTGTTGTAGGCAAGTTCACTGGACTGACCCACTAGAGGATTCCATATAGATAGTAACCCAGTGTCTATGGAATAAATCCTCTAATGAATAGTGGTGCATGTGATCCTTAGACTTGAGATCACCAGAGCGCCTTATGCACCGAATGGTGTAGTTTGACACTAGCCCAATGCAGTTCTATTCAGAGCTGTTAAGACGGTAGTGATTGGCTGCAACGAAGAGTGTATCAAGACTATGGTGGATCAACAGAGGATTCATCACTCCTAGGTACGGGAAAAGGTATCTTACGACGCAATTCAGTAAATGGCAATGGCACTAAAACTGTGGCTACAGTGGGATTGTGTTGTTGCTTAATCTAATTTATTATTTCGGTCATTGGTCCAATAACTGAATACATATATATCGAGAGTAACTGAGGTTGACACTATTTCTATTTCTTAGTCTCGATGAGATAAAAGATGATGAAAGGATTTGATTGCACGGTAACCATATCGTTGACAGGTAGTTGCTTCGTTGAATCCAAATCTATCGGGTGGCCTTGATGCCTTGCTAGGGGCCAATCTTGGTTTGTGTGTTGTGAGACGATTAATTGGTGTTAATTGCGATACTACACACTGCCAGTATGATGAGGGGCCTACGGATCACACATATAGAAGATAATTTAAGAATCAGTTTGTGCAAGGGCCGTTTTTGTCTTTTAGGGCGAAAGGGTATTTTGGTTATCTCACAATACAATTAAATTTGCTGAGGTTGTTGCCAATATTTAATTTCATATTAAAATTAAATAAGTGAGATTATATTTAAATATATGTACACATATATTTAAATGGATTATTATTATTATTATTAAATGTTAATATATTTCTATAAATATATTAATTGAGTTTAATTGGAAATAATAATAATTAAAATAAAATATCATGATTGGTAGTGTTTGGATATAGGGGCTGTTTGGGTTGGCGCCCAAGCCTATTCCTTATTGGAATAGGATTTTATGTGCACTATATAAGTGCAAGGTTTTGTGATTGTCATACATGAGAAAAAGAGGAGAAAAATAATAAGTATTCAATCATTTTCATTGAAAGAGAAACACAACCCTCTCCCAAGTCTCATGCCACCCTTGCTTTATTGAATCAATGTTTCTTTGATTCTTGATTTGTTCTTGAAGCTAAAAAGGATCTAGCAAATCCCTCTTTAGCTCTTCGGGTTATCTTCGTATGGATTACCACTGGTTCGATCTTGCCCTTGGATCGGTAGTGAAAAGATTTAGAGACAAGTTTTAAGGAACCTCCAAACATGCGTATGAACTTTAAATTTTACTCTGATCGTTCATATTACTGCAGATTTTTTTATTTAACATATAAACTGTATAATCTATGCCCTAATCTTGGTTTTAATGGAAACGATTTATGCTTTAAAAGTTTTGTTTTCTGCTGCCATGAGTTAGATCATTTCCTAACACCTTTGGTAAGTATCCTTTAATTCCTGAGTGGCATCAGGATCAGGCTCAGCCATATAAGGCTTGTCAAGGTTATAAAATTTATTTTCGGACTTCAGTACAATCTGAAGATTTCGATACCAGTCCAAGAAATTAGATCCATCCAACCTTTTATCTTTCTCGATTATCAATTACAAGTTGATATTGCTCATTTTTAAGTGAATCTACAATGTAGAAAAGTAAAGTCAATATATTGTTTATTATTGTTTAACATGGTCTTTTATTAAAAATGCTCCCACTATTTTCCTCAAGCCAATAGCCCTCACTATTAACTTGGGAAAGCTCGGCTTTCCTAGTAGACTAAGATCCCATCTAGCCCATTTCAAACCTTTGATTTAGCGAACAAGCCAAAATGGGTTGATTAGGTAGGCCAACAAACTTAATCCACACCAATTTGATAGCTCCCACCACCAACCTCAAATGTGAAGTAAGCCAACAAGCCAATCACACAATATGGTGACTGAAGCCATTGTCCTCATGTGTGATTCTCAGTATCAGTAGAGTGGACACTATATGTTGCCACGTACACATAACAAGTGCACTTCTCTACTATGCCTATGACGTGCTCATCAACCTTCGCTTTGGCTAACAACCAAAACACATCATTTTAAGTCGACCCATCACCATTAAGGAAAACTCAAATGAGCTTTAACCTCCCACTGGTAGAAGTGTATCCTTCGCTTTGGCGAACAAGGTTCCAACGAACAGTGGTTTGATTAAAGTCATGGTGATTGAAGGCATTTCAAGTGACTTAATATCCTTTGTTTAAGGGTTTTATTTTACGTCTCACCAATTTATTATCTTTGTTAGAATGTCATTGTTTGGCATGTTATTGAAAATTCAACCTTAGCATGCATTCTAAACATAAATTAAACGTGCCAGTACATGGCCTACTAAAACTGATTTCCTCGAGCCTAGAGGAATTGGTAGGTTAACATAGGGCTTTAAAAATAAACTTGGGTCTTCAAGTTCACCTCGTCATCGCTCCTTCATTTCTTCATCACGATCGTTACATAGAATTTATAATAAATAAATCCTATTCTAATTTACGTCAACAAAATTGAAACCTCGCGTTACATACGAGGGGAGTAAGATCAGAAGAAGAAATACATAGAGAATTTATAGAGAGAGGCAGGTCATGCAGGTCCAATTTATTTAAAACTTTACAAACAAACCCAAAATTTTAAATAAGCATGCCAAAGGTCTAAGGCTCATGTATCGGGCACCATACAATTTCAAAAAAGAACATTGCATATATTCAAAACAAACATTTTGAATTGGGTGGGTGAAATTATTAAATTACCCTCTTAAATGTGTAGAATGGTTATTGGCTTTAAAGGTTCTAAAAATTATAATTTGGTCCCTGTGCGAAAAACATAAAATGGAATAGTAGCTTTCTTGCCGCGGCGAAGTTTTATTTTGCCGCAGTGATCTTGAACTTCCAGAAAACTTGAAAAATTCCAGAATGTTTCTTGCCTTGGCGAATTTTTATTTCGCTACGACTAGATCTACTTTTCGATAGGTCGCCATGACGAAGTTTTACTTTACCACGGCGAGATTCACTTTTTGCATCTCACCGTGGCAAACTGTTATTTCACCGCGGCAAACGCCGCAGATCAATGAATCATACAATCCACATTTTTTGCAGTTTTTCGCGTAACGACGCGGATCCAAATCGAATTGAATACACAAGCATTCGACTAGGACACCAACCAACCAATAAATCATTCATCAACACATCATTAGTCAATTGATCAATACAATTATGCAATCAACATAATTTTTCAAATTTATGAAAACAGTTTATACAAATAGATGTTATCAAACAAATCATGTTATCAAACATCAACAATTAAATAATACAATCTGGTACTCAAGGTTCTGATACCACTATTAGTAAGTGATCATCTTCGTGTAGTGGAAAAGCGTATTTTAAAATGAAAAAGATCATTCACACATCCCAAAATCCGGGCACAGATTATATTGTTTACATGCATAAACTTAAAACGTATAAAAACGAATATGGGTAAAATAAACAACCCATACAAGGATCTAGAACACTTACGCACGTTGGAGGCTCTTCCAAATATCTTTGGATCTGATTTCGCTACTCGATTCAACATAGAAATGCACTTACGCTGTCCACACGAAGACAATCCATAGAACCCTTGATTATTTTGCTAGACTAACCATGGGCTTCAAGAATCAAAGAAGATCAAGAGAAAAAGAAACTTTTCTTTTGCACTAAAGAGTGAAAACGTGAGAGAGTTTTTGGGTGGCTAGGATTTTTTTTTTTTTGGTAAAGTTCTCTTTTGTTTTAATTTAAGTTGCACTTATATAGTGCAACTAATTAAAACCCTATTCCATTAAGGAATGGCTTGGGCACCAACACAAACTCACCCTTGCAACCAAACACCCTATAATTGGTATTTTAAATTTTATTAATTATTATTATTAAAATTCAATATATATATATTAACATTTAATTAATAATAATTCATTTAAATATACATATTAATATATATTCAAATATAATCTCACTAATTTTAATATTGATATTAAAATTAAACATAGGCAACAACCTTAGCACATTTAATTGCACTATGAGATTACCAAAATACCCTTTCGTCCCAAAAGACGAAAATACCCCTCTCATAAATTAATTCTTAAATTGTCTTCTAAGTGTGTGACCCGTAGGCTCCTCATCATATCGGCAGTGAGTAGTATCGTGATTAACTCCAGTTAATCGTCTCACTACACACAGACCAAGATTGACCCCTAGCAAGGCATCATGGCTACCCAATAGATTCGGATTCAGCGAAGCCACAACCTGTAAACGGTTTGGTTACCGTGTAATCAAATCCTTTCATCATCCATTATCTCATCAAGGCTGAGGTATAGAAATAGTGTCAACCTTAGATATCCTCGATATGTTTGTATTCAGTTATTGGACCAATGATAGGAATATTAAATTGGATTGAGCAACAGCTCAATCCCACTGTGGCCACAGATTTAGTGCCATTATCATTTACAGAATTACCCAGTGAGATAACTTTTCCCATACCCGAGAGTGATGAATCCTTTGTCGATCTACCATAGTCTTGATATACTCTCAATGTAGCCAATCACTACCATATCGATAGCTCTGAATATGTCTACATTGGGCTAGTGTCAAACTACACCAATTGGTGCACAAGGCGCTCCGGTGATCTCAAGTCTAAGGATCACATGCACCATCATCCGTTAGAGGAATTATTCCATAGACACTAGGGTTACCATCCATATGGAATCCTCTGATGGGTCTGTCCAGTGAACTTGCCTATAACAAGCACCTATGGGTTGCACCAGGTTGCCGGCAAACAACCTTGACAAGTGATATCAGTCACTATCTTTCGACAAGGTCGTTCAACACTATGATAGTCTTACCGTATTATCTTTGTCCTTGATCAGAATAATACTAGGGCTATGGACATTTCTAGAATGGCCACCATATGTGATCATAGGATTCTCACTATCAAGATTTGAAACACTTAATACCCTCGTCACGGTTCTACCATCCTAAGGACATATATCATTACATATAACTATGATTTACATGATATAGAAGAATATGTATTTTATTGATAAATAAACATTATTATAGAGTCAATTTTACAATAACTGATTGGCTCTAGGGCACCTACTCTAACATTGTATTGAGTTTGTGTAGCCGATTAATGAACCTCAAAGCTTGATGGTTTGAATGGAGGACAAATTGTCTTGGTCGAAGATAGTGACTCCAATGGTCAAGTGCCCTCACTATTGTAAGTAATTGATCTACCATACGTAGCGGAAAACAAAAATTCAATCGGTAAATCAATTACCTTTCTTTGCCAAGATCCGAGTATAGATTAAACCGTTTACATGTTTATAAACAAAATCTGTACAAAGTAAATCCATTCAAGGATTAGAATACTTACGTACGTTTGGAGGCTCCTTCGAATATCTCTGATTTCGAACACGAACACTGTTCACCATCTAATTCACGTCCATTGTTCACGTGATTATTTGCTAATCGATCCAAAGTACGATTGCACTCACAGAAGTCCACACGAAGATAATCCATAGAACCCTTGATTATTTTGCTAGAACAATCAAGGGCTTCAAGAATCAAGAAAGAAGAACAAGAAAAGTTTTTTTTTTTTTAGACAGAAAGAGATAGGGTGACTCGGGTTTTAATTGAATGAATTATTCTATCATGTTTTAATTTTAAGTTGCACTTATATAGTGCAATAATTAAAACCCTATTCCACTTAGGAATAGCCATAGGCTCCAACCCTAGTTTACCCTTGTAACCAAACACACCCTTTATGGTATTTTAATTAAGTAATTATTATTATAATTAAAATGAATTAATATATAATAATATATTAACATTCAATTAATAATAATAATTCATTTAAATATATACATAGATATATTTAAATATAATCTGACTAATTTAATTTTAATATTAAAATTAAATACATGCAACAACCTCAGCAAATTTAATTGCACTGTGAGTTTACAAAAATACCATTTCGTCCTAAAAGACAAAAATACCCTTCCCACAAATTGATTCTTAATTTATCTTCTAAGTGTGTGATCTGTAGGCTCCTCATTATATCGACAGTGTATAGTATCGTGATTAACACCAATTAATCGTCTCACTATAGACAGACCAAGATTGGCCTCTACCAAGGCATCATGGCCACCCGATAGATTCGGGTTCAGCGAAACCGCAGCCTGTCAATGGTTTTGTTATCGTGCAATCAAATCCTTCCATCAACTGTTATCTCATCGTGACTGAGGTACAGAAAGAGTGTCAACCTCAGATATCCTTGACTTGTTTGTATTTAGTTACTGGACCAACAATAGAAATATTAAATTGGATTAAGCATCAACTCAATCCCACTGTGGCCACAGATTTAGTGTCATTGCCATTTACTGAATTACCCAGTGAGATAACTTCTCCAGTACCCAAGAGTGATGAATTCTTTGTCGATCCACCATAGTCTCGATACACTTCTCAATGTAGCCAATCACTACTGTATTGATAGCTGTAAATAGAATTATGTTGGGCTAGTGTCAAACTATACCAATTGGTGCACAAGGCGCATCGGTGATCTCAAGTCTAAGGATCACATGCACCACCATCCATTAGAGGATTTATTCCATAGACACTGGGGTTACCATCCATATTGAATCCTCTGGTGGGTCTATCCAGTGAACTTGCCTCTAGCAAGAACCCATGCGTTGCACCAGGTTGTCGACAAACAACCTTGACAAGTGAGATCAGTCACTACCTCTTGACAGGGTCGTTCAACACTATGATAGCCTTACCGTATTATCTGTGTCCTTGGTCAGAATATGTAACAACTTCTTTCTACTATAATATTCGTAAAATATATTAATAAAAAGACAAGTATATTTATCAAAATGGTTGGGCCTAAAAATTTTCTTTACTTAATAAATACATTCTTTACATAGTACAACATTATTTGTACAAAAAGACTCTCAAAAACAGTGGACAGTGTAGCCAAGTCTCCCCGCTTGCCAACGTCCATCCGACCACGACCTCACCTATGTCCTGTAACACATAGAAAACAACGGAGTGAGCACAAAGATACTCAATAAGTAAATCTTCTACTCTATAATCCCCGTGCATTACTCATCAATTCTTTTCGTACTCTTGTCACTTTCTCTAATTCAATCTCTCTTGTTCTTTCTCTACTTCTAGTTCTCAGTATTCTTTTCTTTCTTTCTATTCTCATTACCCATGGAGAATATCATAACCATGCATGGATGAGACACTAAAGCAAAACAATGCATTTTCTTCCTTTTCTTTTCTTTCTATTCTATTCTTCTCTTATTTTTAGTCTTATTCTTTCTTATTCTTTGCCGATTGGTCTTGGTCGATGCATGGATTCGAAACCCTTGACCATGTGAGTGTACTCTATCTCGTGTATAGCTCTCATCCGCATGTATTCTCACGGCTATACAAATTCTTTTTCTCATTCTCATTCCGCTCTCTCATGGCGGAGACCGCTCTATCTCATGGCGGTTTACATACGGGTAACTCTACACTCACGGGTTCCCCATCGCACAACCTATTTTCTTTTCTTTTCTGTAGCACTTAATATTCATTTCATTCTCTAGTGCTAATTCTTTCTTTCTCTTTATTCTAAGAAAATTAGTTCTTTTCTTTATCTCTATTCTTAGAGTGTTTCTTTCTCATTTCTCATATTTCTTTCTTATATGATTACTCAATTAAACATATGCATATGGATGGCTCATGCCTAGAATCTTTCTTATATGCATTCATGAAATGCAAATATGCCATGTTGCATAAAGTAAGTTTCTCTACTTCTACTCATGCTTCGTTTAGGCATTTCATCAAACAATATGTGTGCATACATAAACTCTATTCTAACTTTAATTATATTTCTTTCTTAACCATCCAAAATTGGAGTTCAACCCCTTCACATTATCACACATCCTGCAAAGAAAACACACTTCAAATATTCCTCTCAAATTCTTTTAATTCTATCCATATTTCTACCACAATTTATCAACACATTCCACCCTTCTCATGGTGAAAATTTCTTCATAAATCAACATTAAACTCATTCATAAATTCATCAACTCATTTCAAACATAAAAATCCAAGCATTAATCATATATAAAGCTCTACACATCATTCAATCATGCAAATCACAACTTAGGTGGATTTACTTACCTTAGGCTCAAGTAGAATCCACTTAAGCTCTCTACTCTTGATGGCTTGATACTTTCTCTTAAACCTTCAACACAAACTCAATAAGGATCCTACTCTTTCAACAATAAAATTCACATCTAGAGTAAGGATTCTCACCTTTAAGTGCTTAGGATCAACTTGTATCAATTTCTAGTCAAAAGCTCTTCAAAGATCCTTGGAAAATTGAATGAAAGTTTGAGAGAATTGAAGGATGAAAGAGGTGGTGGAGAAGAATGAATGAAAGGGTTTCTAAAGCTAAACCCTTAATATCTCATATTTTCTCCACTCTTTCCCAATATACCCTTACTCCTTATTTGAAATTCCACCTATGCCCTTTAATTCTTTGCAAAAACATCCCCATTCACACTATTCTCCATGCAATTTCCTTGCATTTCACTCCCCACTTTTCCTGCTAATTAAGGGTAGAATGGTCATTGAGTCCCAAAAGGAAGAATTCTCTAAAAACTCAAGGGAATTTTAGCCGAGTCTTCGTCACGGCGAAGCTATTTCTTCGCCCCGGCGAAAACTCACAGTAGCTACACGGGGGATGTAGCACTTCATCGTCACGGCGAAGAAGAATCGTCGCGGCGAAGAAGAATCGTCGTGGCGAAGCTTCTTCTTCGCCCCGGCGAAGATTGTAACATCAAGATTTCGCCAAGTCTTACCAATTTTCAGGGCAACCACTCAACCAAACCGATACACCCTTTCAACCAAGGGTCAACCAAACAATATTAACAACATACACACTCAAATGAGGATAAATCAATAAACATTCAAGCCATTCATCAAATCTTAACTACGTATCTCAAGTGGGGTGTTACAAAATAATATTGGGGCTACGGACGTTTCTAGAATGGCCACCATATGTGATCATAGGGTTCTCAATATCAAGATTTGAAACACTTAATACCTTTGTCACAGTTCTACCATCCTAAGGACATATATCATTACATACACAATACAGAAGAATATGCGTTTTATTGATAAATAAAAATTTATTACAGAGTCAATTTTACAGTAATTGATTGGCTCTAGGGCACCTACTCTAACAATCTCTCACTTGCACTATAGCCAATCATTCATGTATTTAATACCAAATGACCTTAAGTGTTTTTCATGCTTCTGCTGCGACAGAGGCTTCGTTAGTGGATCGGCGAGATTGTCATCAGCATGCACTTTACTGATCTGTACATCTTTCCTCTCAACCATTTCTCTAATGGGATGAAAACATCTGAGTATGTGTCTGGACTTCTGGTGAGACCGTGGTTCCTTTGCTTGAGCAATTGCTCCATTTTTGTCACAATATACATCTATCGGATCAATAATCGTGGAAACCACAACAAGTTCAGTGGCAAACTTCTTAAACCAGACTACCCTTTTGGCTGCATCGGATAATACAATATACTTAGCCTCCATTGTAGAGTCCATACAGTGCTTTACTTGGAGCTCTTCCAGCTCACTGCACCCCCATTGAGACAAAATACAGACCCTAATTGCGATAGATAATCATCTTTATCCGTTTGGAAACTAGCATCACTGTATCCTTTTACAGTGAGCTCATCTTCCCTTCTATAAACCAAGAACATGTCCTTAGTCCTCTTCAGATACTTAAGGATGTTCTTGATAGCTATCCAGTGACGCTCACCTGGATCCGATTGATATCTACTACAAGTGCTTAACGCACATAAGACATTAATCCGAGTACATAACATGGCATACATGATAGATCCAATTGCTGACGCATATGGAATCCTCTTCATTCTATCTCTCTCATCGTGTGTTTTAGGACACATATCCTTAGAGAGATAGACACCATGTGACATCAGAGAAATCCCTTCTTGGATTCTTCCATACTGAATCGCTTTAGTACCTTGTCAATGTATGTACTCTGACTTAGGCCAAGCAAGCTACATGATCGATCTCGGTAGATCTTTATTCTGAGGATATAAGCTGCTTCTCCTAAGTCTTTCATGGAAAAGCACTTGGATAACCAAGTATTTATCGACTGCAAGTTCGGTATATCATTCCCAATTAGAAGTATGTCGTCGACATACAACACTAGGAATGCCACTGCGCTCCCACTCACTTTCTTGTAAACACAGGGCTTATCTTCGTTCTTGATAAAACCAAATTCTTTTACGGCTTCATCAAAACGAATGTTCCAGCTCCTTGAAGCTTGCTTGAGTCTATAAATGGATCTCTACAACTTGCATACCTTCTCAACTTGCCCATCAAGAACAAAACCATCGGGTTGTGTCATATACACATCCTCTTCAAGGTTCCATTCAAGAAAGTCATTTTGACATCCATTTGCCAAATCTCATAATCATGATATACAGTAATCGCAAGCATAATTTGGATGGATTTAATCATGGCAATCGGCGAAAAGGTTTCCTCATAGTCAATACCATGAACTTGCTTGAAACCTTTGGCAACCAGTTGTGCTTTATAAGTGTGCACCTTGCCATCCATGTCAGTCTTCTTCTTGAAGACCCATTTAAACCCTATGGGTTTTACCCCTTCAGGTGGTTCCACCAGAGACCATACTTGGTTCTAGTACATGGAGTCCATCTCAGATTTCATGGCTTCTAACCGCTTTTTTTTGTGGCGTCTTGGAATCACCACGCTCGCAGCGCCTGATGATGAATCCTTAGAATTTTTTGTCTTTGGCAGTGGACAATAAGCCCGTTCATGTCCTTTTTGTTTACAAGACCAGTAAACCGTTACTTTCTTCTGAGTTTTATGTTTTTCCTTCTTAGAAGTAACCTCCTTTTCAAAAGTAATTTCCTTCGTATAAGTACCCTTCAAGCGTTGAAAGTTTGGGTTTCTTCTTTCCAAAGTATCAGAGTCATAGTCTTGACTCTTTCCTTCTTTAATCTGCTTTGCTGCAGTAACATGCTTAGGAGTAGAGATCACTTGCTTATCCGTAATTTTCTCCCTTTTAGCTATACCCCTTGGAGCCGAAGTTATCATCAAGGGACAATTCCTTCTCAAGTGTCCTCGTTGTTTACACTTGGAACATGAGAAGTGATTTCCAGTTTCCTTCTTGTCCACCATTATCCTGTAATTCTTTAGAGAAGTGTCTAGACAAACAGTCAGCAACAAAGTTAGATTTACCAGAAATATATTCAAATTTTATTCTATAATTTGCGAACCAAATCTGCCATCTGATTAGTCTAGCTTTGTCATCCTCTAAAGACATTTTCATAAAAGTTTTTAAATATTTAGAGTCTGTCCTTAAAGTAAATTCCTTACTAATTATGAACAATCGAAATCAGTCTATACATTCTTTCGCTGCTAAAACTTCCTTTTCATGAATAGGATAGTTTATCTCAACAGGAGAGAATTTTCCTGACGCATATCGAAAAATCCGTTCAATATTATCAATACCCTTAGCCTTAAGCACACCTCCCCAATACAAGTGGGACGCATCGCTTTCTATAATAAGTGCATCCTTATCTTCCAGGAGTTTTAAAGGTTTTAATTACTTTGTCAAGGCTTTGGTCTGCTTAACACATTTAGTATCTTCAAGTGTCCAAACCCAGGGCACTTTATCACTAACATTAAGCGTCAAGCCATTAATTACATTAGCGAGATTAGGAACATACTCGCGCATGCAATTGGCTAATGCAAGACATTGCTGTGACATGGCTTATCTTCCAGCACATCTGGAAATTCCAGCAACTTCTTTGAGAAATGTTCTTGGAGTTGAATACCTCCTTCACCTATCTCGACGCCTAAGAACGTCACCTTGTTCGTAAACCATTCTACCTTTCTTTCAGATAGCATCATTCCATTATCACAGAACCTTTTGATCACCAGTCTAAAATGATTTACATGTTCTTCTTTGGTCTTACTAAAAACCAAAACATCATCAATATAGACTATACAAAAGTTAGATAAGTCTCTAAAGACTTTATCCATTTTCCTCTGGAATATTGATGGTGCCTACTTAAGCCCAAAAGGCATAACCATCCATTCAAACAATCCTTTCAGACAGGTGAAAGCTGTCAAAGGAATGCTTGACTTCTTCATTCTAATCTGCCAAAATCCTGACTTTAGATCGAATTTTGAGAAGATTTTTCTAAATCTAGCTGTATTCAAACAAGCTGATTTGTTTGGTATCTTATAGGCATCATCAATAGTTTTATCATTTAATTGCCTCTAATCAATAACCATCCACGCTTTTCCTCTTTCTCGCTCAGCTCTATTTATGATCATGAATGCTAGCGAAGAGTGTGGGCTTTCACTAGCGCGTAGTAATTGCTTTTCCAGCAATTTCGATATTTGCTTGCTAAATTCCTCCTCTACATCAGGAGTATAAGGATACGATTTGGTAGTTATTGTATCATCATCCTTCCTTAATTTAAGCAAAACATATATACCATTCCTTTCCCATAGCTTTAACGGTTGATCATCAAAGAATGGAGAAAGCTCCTCTTTAAAGGATTTTACAAGTTCCTCAATCCTTAAAGAGTGCTTTTGGCTCTTGCTTTCAACCTTTAAGATTATCTCCTTATGTGTTGATTTATCCATGCTCTTAGGGCATGCACCAGAGGGACCAACCTCCGGCGATATACCTCGTGCGATCTGGTTGATATGATGTAACGCCCCGCTTGAGGTACGTTGTTATTGTTTCCTCTTTCGCCCTCATTTGAGTTGTTTTTGGTAATATTGTTTGATTTTCATTAGTATGAGTGTTGTGTGGATTAATTGCCTTGAAATGGGTTAATAATGGAAGAAGTGTAGTATGCCGAGCTTCGCCGGGGCGAAGAAGAATCTTCGCCGCGGCGAAGATGTGTTGAAACCACAGGAAACTCTCTGGACGGTTTCGCCGCGGCGACATAAGTTTCTTCGCCGCGGCGACGGGCCGATTTTCATGTTGGTTGAGTATTTTAGATATTTTTTCCCTAAGGGCAATTTGACCTTTCTACCCCTAATTAGCAAAAAGTGGGAGTTAATTGTAAGGATTTTTCATGGAGAATATGTTGTTTTGGGGGGTGAGTTGTAATGAATCAAAGGATATAGATGGAATTTCCAAAGAAGGTAGGGCAAAATGGGAATGCTTTGTTATATTTCATTAAAAGGAATTAGGATCAGAAAAACCCCTCATTTTCTTCTTCTCAACGCAACTTCCCATCTCCACTCCTCCCAACTTTTCTTCTCTTTTGATCAAGGAATTCCAAGGGGTTTTTGAAGTGATTTGAGGTAGAAAAGCAACCAAGGCTTCCTAGTAAGAATCTCTACTTAAGTTGTGTGATTTGGGAGTTTTAACCCATATGAAGTTTGAGGTTTTTTCTTTCTTTGGTTAGATTAGAGGGAAAGTCAAGCTAACAAGTGAAGGAAGAATTTGTGAAGTCTCTCCATACAAAGTAAGTAAAACCCACCCAGTTGAGATTCATGAAATTCCTTGATTAGGGTTTTGATAGAAATGATGTATGTATGTGATGTCATGTAATATGCCATGTATGGAGTATTAATGGAGATTTCTATGCTTTGTGAATGTTAATACCTTGCAAATATGAGAAATGGGTTGTTGGGTTGGCAAGGTAGTTTGAAATGGAATTGAAGGGTGTTATGGAACCCTATTTGGAAGTGCTTTCTTTGACAGGTTTTATGACTTTGTGAAGGGGTTTTTCCCCATTTTGGATGGTAGAAAAAGTTTTAGAATCATTGCTATAATAGAGTTTTATGTGCACATGATTTGTTTGAGAATGCCTAATAGGGTTTGAGTGTGAGTAGTAAACCTAATTCTTGCAACATTGCATGTTGGCATTTCATATGTGCATGTTAAGATGAACCATCCATAGCACTAATTGTGCATTGAAAAGTGATCTAAGAAGTATAAGGAAATTGTGTATGCAATTACCCAGTAGTAGAGAACTTGTGGGTATAACTACTCTAAGGTAGAGAGCATTGAAAAATGCTACATAAATGAATTAGAAGAGTAGTATAGTTGGGATGTTCTTTGTGTCATCACCCGACCGTTATGGGAATCGGATTGATGCTTTGTGAATTTCACCCGAATAGCCCTTAGAGATGGGTCGTATCTTTGTGTCGTCACCCAATGATAATAGAATGGGTGAGATGCTTTGTGATCACTACCCATTAGTTATTAGATAAGTGGTTTGATGCTTTGTGATCATCATCCAATAGTTAGTAGAAGCGGGTTGATGCTTTGTGATCATCCCCCGATAGTGACTAGAGAGGGTAAATGCTTGGTGAACGTTACCCAAAATTCATGAGGAACGGGTAGGTGCTAGGTATCTCCCCCCGATAGTTAAGAAGAATCGAGTTGTGCTTTGTGATCCTCACTTGGTAGTCACTAGAACGGGTTGGTACTTTGTGAATTCCACCCGATGCCATAGAGAGCGAGATGTGCTGTGTGAACGCCATCCGGCCGTACCTCCGGTAAATGAGGACATGAGTTTAGTAGAAACAGATAGAATCAGATAGTATAGGAAAGAATAAAGTTATTCTTACGAGGACAGACAACAAGAGTTTTACTTACTGAGCATTATTTGTGCTCACCCCGTTATTTTCCTTTGTGGATGCAGGTTCTAGGTGATGACAGTCGGAGGGGCGTCGGCAAGCGAAGAGAATAGCTACACTGTTTTCCCCTGTTTTGTCTTTTAAAATGCACTTTTGTAAACAGTATATTTTTGTATAAAAGACATATGATTTCTAATGAAAAAAACTTTGGGCCCAATTTTACATTGTTATTATGCTGCATTGCACTAGTTTTCAGTAGATTTACATATGATAGCTAGGGTATATCTCTGAAAGAAAACATTACAAGCCTCATTGTAACACCTACTGAAAAACTAGTACAATACATGCAATTAACAATAAAATTGGGCCCAAATATTTCTTTTCATTACATTCACACGTCTTTTATCACAAGTTACTGTTTACAAAAGTGCATTTTAAAAGACAAAAGGGGAACAGTGTAGCTATTGCTCCTCGCGCGCCGACGCCCCTCCAACCGCATCATCACCTAGAACCTGCATCCACAAGGAATAACGGGGTGAGCACAAATAATTTCAGTAAGTAAAACTCTCTAACTGTCTGTCCCCGTGTGTGACTCTTAATTCTTTCCTTTTCTAATTCTGTTTCTATTTCTGCTTCTCTTTCTGTTTCTATAACATCATGGCCTCATCTTACCGAGGTACGGCCGAATGGCGTTCACACAGCACCATCTCTTCTCTATGGCTATCGGTGGAATTCACACGTACCAACCCATTCTTAGTGACTACCGAGTAGGATCACAAACCACCAACTCGGTTCCTCCTAACTCGGGTGGAGATCACCTAGCACCTACTCGTTCCTCATGAATTTTGGGTAACGATCACCAAGCATTTACCCGTCCTAGTCACTATCGGGGATGATCACAAAGCATCAACCCGCTTCTACTAGCCATTGGATGATGATCACAAAGCATCACCCATCTCTAGGCTATTCGGATGTGTTCACAAAGCATCAATCCGATTCCCATAACGGTCGGTGATGATCACAAAGCATCATCCCAACTATACCACTCTTCTAACTCATTCTATTGTAGCATTTTTCATGCTCTCTACCCTTAGATAATTTTACCCACTAAGCTCTCTACTCATAGGTATTTTCTAAACACAAAGTTTCCTACTCTTTCTTAGGTCACTCTTCAATGCATTAACATGCACATGGATGATTCTCTACTAATGCACTTGTGAAATGCCAACATGCAATGTTGCAAGAATTAAGGTTCATACCCACACTCAACCTCTATTAGGCATTCATCAAACAACTCATGTGCACTATAAAACTCTATATACCATGATCTAAAACTTTTCCTAACCATCCAAAATGGGAAAAACCCCTTCACAAAGTCATATAACCTGTCAAATAAAACACTTCCAAAAGGGTTCCATAACACCCCTTCAAATCCGTCTCAACTACCTGTCAAACCACAACCCATTTCTCATATTTGCAAAGTAATAACATTCACAAAGCATAGAAATTTCTATTTAATCCTTCATACATGCCTTATTACATGTATATCCATACATACATCAAACTATCAAAACCCTAATCAAGAAATTTCATAAATCTCAACTTGGGTTGGGTTTTACTTACTTGCTATGGAGAGACTTCACCAAATCTTCTTTCCACTTGGTTTCTTGGCTATTCTCTCTACTTAACCAAAAGAATGAAAACCCTCAAAAACCAAAATGAACTAAAATCTACATATCACACAACTTAAGGAGAATCCTTACCTTAGGAAACCTTAGGTTGCTTTCTATACCCCCAAATCACTTCAAAACCCTTGAAATTCCTTGACCAAAGAAAGAGAAATTGAGAGGAGAAGAAATGAAGAGTCACGTTTGAGAAGAGAAATGAGGGGTTCTTTGATTCAATTCCTTTTAATGAATATTACACACTCATTCCATTTTGCCCTTGTTCTTTTTGGGAATTCCATCCATATCCTTTGATTCATTACAAACTCACCCCCATATCACATATCTCCATGTAAAATCCTTACATTCACTCCCCACTTTCCTGCTATAGGGGTAGAAGGGTCAAATTGTCCTTAGGGAAGAAATGTCTAACTCAACCAACATGAAATTCGGCCCGTCGCCGCGGCGAAGAAACATTTGTCGCCGCGGCGAAACTGTCCAGAGAGTTTCACCCTTGGTTCCACCCATCTTCGCCGCGGCGAGATTCTTCTTCGCCCCGGCGAAGCTTGGTACACTCAAATTCTTCTATTTTCAACCAATTTCAGGCAACAATCAACATAACATTCACAAACAAATAACAAAAACCAACTCGATTAGGGCGAAAGAGGAAACAATAACAACTACCTCAAGCGGGGCGTTACAATTCTCCCCCCTTAAAAGATTTCGTCCCCGAAATTCAAACAATAACTCTGGGAAACGATTCTGCATGTCCCGTTCTACTTCCCATTGGCTTCTTCCACTTTATGATTCCTCCAAAGGACTTTCACTAGCGACCACTCTTGTTCCGAGATCCTTAACCTCGGTCTAAAATCTGAACTGGACGTTCTTCATATACTAGATTCTCTGCTACTTCAACGTCTTCTATGCTCGATGTGGAGGGGATCACTACGTACTTTCGTAGCATCGAGCATGGAGATCGTGCACCCTATCCAGCTATTGTAAAGCCAATCTGTAGGCCACCTTTTCTACTCGTTGCAAGATCTCAAAAGGACCTACATACCTCGGTGCTAACTTCCTTTGGTTCCAAACGCATAACTCGCTTGTAAGGGGAAACTTTCAGAACACTTTGTCGCCCACTTGGAATTCTACCTCTTTCCTCTTCAAATCGCATACTCTTCTGTCGATCTTGGGCTTGTTTCATTCTGTTTCGATTAACCTCACATCTTCTACTAGTTTCTGAGTCATCTCTGGCCCAAGAGCGGTACTCAACCATCTCTCCTCCTACTTCATCCCATGAAGCGGAGACCTACACCGTCTACCATACAAAGCCTCGTAAGGCGCCATTCTAATTGTAGACTGATAAATTGTTGTAGGCAAATTCTACTAATGGTAACATCTCATGCCAGGATACTCTGTAATCCATGCAACAGGCTCTCAACATATCCTCGAGCACCTGTTCGTTTCTCTTGGTTTGGCCATCTGTCTGAGGATATTGGCAGTACTGAATTAAACGGGTACCCAACTCCTCTGTAAACTTGTCCAAAGGCTGAAACAAATCTGGAATCTCTATCTGATCTATAGTCTTGGGCACACCATGCAATCTGACTATCTCCTTGAGGTAACTGAGCCAACTGATCTGTGGTGGTACTTTCCTTTACTGGGAGAAAATGGGCTGACTTGGTTAATCTATCCACAATCACCCATATAACATTACATCCTTCTGCACTCTGGGAAGACCCGTGATAAATCCATTGAAATGCTCTCCCATTTCATTCTGGAACACTCAATGGTTGAAGCAACCCTGACGGCCGTTGATGTTCTGCTTTCACCTGCTGACAATTTAGACATTTAGCCACAAACTCGGCATGTCTTTCTTCATACCAGACCACCAATAGCCTTTCTTGATATCCTGATACATCTTGGTTGCCCCATGAGCGGTGTACGGTGTGTCTGAGCCTCTAAAGGATTTTCTGTTTCAACTCCTCATATGGAGGAATGCACAACCGATTTCTGAAATAGGGCCCCATCTCTCACAAAGAACTCTGATGTCTTGCCCTCAGCACTTGCTGAACTATTTTCTGACACCACTCATCATCCATTTGCTTTTTCCCAATTTCCTCTAGTAAGAGGAGTGTACCACTAGCTGGCAATTCTTCTCGGAACCCCTCAATCTGTTCCTTAGACAACTCTTCTATTAACTCTTTCTGTCTGGTAAGCCGGAAAACATGAGCTTTTCTACCAAGGCATCGGCTACTACATTGGCTTTCCCTGGTTGTACTTGATCTCACAATCATAATCCTTGACCAGCTCTAACCACCTTCTCTGCCTCATGTTCAACCCTTTTAGTGAAGAAGTACTTTAGACTCTTATGGTCGGTGTAGATATTACTCTTCACACCATAAAGGTAATGCCTCCATATCTTTAAAGCAGACCACGGCTGCTAACTCTAGGTCATGCGTAGGGTATCTGGTCTCGTACCTTTCAATTGACGAGAAGCATAAGCTATAACCCTACAACTGCATCAACACAGCTCCGAGTCCCTCAAAGAGGCATCTTATAAATGTCAATATCTACACCCTCCTGCTGAAACACTAGCACAGGACTGATGTTAACCTCTTCTTCAACTCTTGGAACTTTCTTCACAAGCTGCTGACCAACAAAGGAGTTTTCTGCTTGGTAAGAGCTGTCAACGGTTTAGCCAACTGGGCGAATCCCGCTACAAATCGCCGGTAGTAGCCTGCTAACCTAGAAACTCCTGATTTCTTTCACTGTCCTCGGCTTCTGCCATTCCAGAATTGCCTGCACTTACTCGGATCTACTGAGATCCTCCTTCGACACGGTATGACCGCGGAATATCACTTGGTTCAGCCAAATTCACCCTTGGAAAACTTAGCACACAACTTCTTTCTCTCAGCCGTTGCAATACTATTCCAAGTGTCTCTCATGTTCTTCTCTTGACTTTGAGTAAATCAGAATGTCGTCGATGAAGACAACAATAAACTGATCCAAGTACTCATGGAATACCCGTTCATCAAGTCCTAAAAACTGCTGGGGCATGGTCAAGCCAAAGGCATCACTACAAACATAATGCCCGTACCTGTACGAAAGGCAGTTTTAGCCACATCTTGCTCAGCCACTCTTACCTGATGATACCCGACCGCAAATCAATTTGGAGAACACTGCTGCACCTTTCAACTGATCAAAGAGGTCATCTACCGGGGTAGCGGTACTTATTCTTCACTGTAACTTTATTCAACTCCCTATAATCGATACACATTCTTAGTGATCCATCCTTCTTTTTCACAAACAGGATTGGAGCTCCCCAAGGGAAGAGACTTGGTCGGATGAAGCCTTACTAAAAGTTCTTGGATTTGCTTCTTAATTCTTGGAGCTCAGCTGGGGCCACGATAAGGGGCTTTGGATACTGGTGCTGTTCCTGGTGCTAGTTCGATACTAAATTCTACCTCTCTCTCTGGAGGCAAACCCGTAACTCTTCCGAAACACATCTAGAAAGCTCGAACTACTGGCACCCTCTGATCCTCTAACTGTGGAACATCACCACTCTGCACTACATGGCAATATACCCCGAACACCCCTTTCTCACATCTTCCTGGCCTTCACATTACTAATCAGCATGCTCAACTGATGGCCTTCTCCAAAACTAAACTTATCTCCACAATCGAGGTTAAACCTCGCCTTCTTTTCCGACAGTCAATCTCTACTCCATACCTCCCTAGGAAATCCATGCCCAGAATCACATCAAAATCGGGCATATCAAAAACTATTAAGTCAACTGTTAACTCTCTACCCTGGATCACTAAGGACTCTCTTAACAAAATCTCTTGAGTCACAACACTAACCCCATCGGTAGTTCTATCTTAATGGGCTGAGTCGCTCTAGTAGGTTTCAAACCTAATCTCTCAAGCATCCCATAAGATATAAACGAATGGGTAGCACCCGAATCAATTAGCATATAAAGGGACTGCTGAAATAATAACTGACCAGTAACGGCTGATGACTGGCCTCTGCTTCCCCTTGTGCCACAGTAAAAACTCTGGCACTCGCAGTACCTCCTGAACTCTGAGCAGTTGGTGGAAGAGGAGCTTTGCAATCCCTCATCATGTGCCCGGCTCGGCACCTATAGCATACTCTCTGATCCTTCAGACACTCTCCCGGTGGTTCTTCCCACACTAGGGCAAGGAGGAAACCCTTCCGTCGAGGCCGCTTATTTCTCCACTCCTTTCATTCTGTCTATACTGAAACTTCTTCTTCGATTCTTCATGTCTTTACCTTTATCACCCTCATGTTTCTCTCTCTGAGGAGCGGAGGGTAGCTCCTTTGGTCCTCCTGTTAGGATCCTACGGGGAAGATTTTCTCAAAATCTCCGCCTTCATTGCCCGCCTCAACCTCACTGTAATTGCGAGGAGGGTTGGAGCTTGTCATAATCCCGGGCTATCTCCGCTTCAATCCATGCACAAACTTATCCCTTCTCAAGGCCGGAGTGCTCACTATTCCCGGTGCAAACCTGCAAGAGCGTTAACTTCACTGATATTCTTTCACAGCGCTAGTCCCTTGCTGAAGACTGATAAATTCTTGGACCTTCTCATGAACTTGGTCCTCTGACTATACTCAGCCTCACTCTTGCCTAAACCTTCCCACTCATTACTGTGCGTCGTGAGTTTCTTCCATCAATTCCCACCAAATTCGGGCATCACCCCAAACAAGAAACTCGCAACCGACTTCTCCCGGTCTGACATGGGAATAAACCCGTGGCTCGTTCTACTGACCCAAGCCACTCCTCTGCTACTACTGGATCCGTAGTACCCTTAAACTCTGAGGGCTGATGCTGATGGAAAGCCATAAATCGGTTCAACTCTGTTCGGTACTGGGGAGGTACCGGTTGCCCTCTCTCACGGGCGTAACTGGCGGTACTTGTAGGGGGGTACCACTCTCCCCTGAGTTTCAGCCATAACTTGCTGTATAATTCCCCGGATTCTAGCTTCATCCAAGGGAAGGGGCGTAGACTCTGGTGGGTTAGAGGTTCTCCTTCATTCACCACACCTTTCCCGCGATTTCGATAACTACGCCTCATCTACAAAATGATCACACTAATGAACTCAAGAAACAAATTACTGTAGGAGAATTACTCACACAGTCGGTTAGAGGACGTCGTGGTGTGAAATAGTACACTGTTCAATCCCAAATCTTTGCTCTGATACCAAAAATGTAACACCTACTGAAAAACTAGTACAATGCATGCAATTAACAATGAAAATTGGGCCCAAATATTTCTTTTCATTACAATTCACACGTCTTTATACACAAAGGTTACGTTTACAAAAGGTGATTTAAAAGACAAATAGGGAACAGTGTAGCTATTGCTCCTCGCGCGCCGACGCCCCTCCAACCGCATCATCACCTAGAACCTGCATCCACAAAGGAAAATACGGGGTGAGCACAAATAATGCTCAGTAAGTAAACACTCTAACTGTCTGTCCCCGTGTTGTGACTCTTAATTCTTTCCTTTTCTAATTCTGTTTCTATTTCTGCTTCTTTTCTGTTTCTATACACTCATGGCCTCATCTTCCGGAGGTACGGCCGAATGGCGTTCACACAGCACCATCTCATTCTCTATGGCTATCGGGTGGAATTCACACAGTACCAACCCATTCTTAGTGACTACCGTGAGGATCACAAACACCAACTCGGTTCTCCTAACTATCGGGTGGAGATCACCTAGCACCTACCCGTTCCTCATGAATTTTGGGTAACGATCACCAAGCATTTACCCGTCCTAGTCACTATCGGGGGATGATCACAAAGCATCAACCCGCTTCTACTAGCCATTGATGATGATCACAAAGCATCAACCCATCTCTAAGGGCTATTCGATGATGTTCACAAAGCATCAATCCGATTCCATAACGGTCGGGTGATGATCACAAAGCATCATCCCAACTAACCACTCTTCAACTCATTCTATTGTAGCATTTTTCAATGCTCTCTACCCTTAGAGTAATTTACCCACTAGCTCTACACTCATAGGGTATTTCTAAACACAAAGTTTCCTACTCTTTCTTAGGTCACTCTTCAATGCATATAACAATGCACTGGATGATTCATCTCTACTAATGCACTTGTGAAATGCCAACATGCAATGTTGCAAGAATTAGGTTCATTACTCCACTCAAACCTCTATTAGGCATTCATCAAACAACTCATGTGCACTATAAAACTCTATCATAGCCATGAATCTAAAACTTTTCCTAACCATCCAAAATGGGGAAAAACCCCTTCACAAGTCATAATAACCTGTCAAATAAAACACTTCCAAAAAGGGTTCCATAACACCCTTCAAATCCGTCTCAACTACCTTGCCAAACCAACAACCCATTTCCATATTTGCAAAGTATAACATTCACAAAGCATAGAATTTCTATTTATCCTCATACATGCCTTATTACATGTATATCACTACTACATCAAATCTATCAAACCCTAATCAAGAAATTCATAAATCTCAACTTGGGTTGGGTTTTACTACTTGCTATGGAGAGACTTCCACCAAATCTTCTTTCCACTTGGTTTCTTGGCTATTCTCTCTACTCTAACCAAAAGAATGAAAACCCTCAAAAACCAAAGAACTAAATCTACATACACACAACTAAGGAGAAATCCTTACCTTAGGAAGCCTTAGGTTGCTTTCTATACCCCCAAATCACTTCAAAACCCTTGAAATTCCTTGAACCAAAGAAAAAGAAATTGAGAGGAGAAGAAATGAAGAGTCACGTTTGAGAAGAAGAATGAGGGTTCTTTGATTCAATTCCTTTTATGAAATATTAACACACTCATTCCCATTTTGCCCTTGTTCTATTTTGGGAATTCCATCCATATCCTTTGATTCATTACAAACTCACCCCATATCAACATATTCTCCATGTAAAATCCTTACAATTCACTCCCACTTTTCCTGCTAATTAGGGGTAGAAGGGTCAAATTGTCCTTAGGGAAGAAAATGTCTAAAACTCACCACAGAAAATTCGGCCGTCGCCGCGCGAAGAAACATTTGTCGGCCGCGGCGAAACTGTCCAGAGAGTTTCACCCTTGGTTCAACCCATCTTCGCCGCGGCGAAGATTCTTCTTCGCCCCGGCGAAGCTTGGTACACTCAAATTCTTCTATTTTCAACCAATTTCAGGGCAACAATCAACATAACATTCAAACAAACAAATATAACAAAAACCAACTCGATTAAGGGCGAAAGAGGAAACAATAACAACGTACCTCAAGCGGGGCGTTACACTCATCCACTCCTTCTACTTTAGAAGTTTTCAACCACCATTTTTCCTTTTCCAAACTTTGGAAAACAATGTGATCTACTTCTTGCCTTAGTTTCATCGGTCTAAACCGTTTCTCACTTTTAAAACTTCAGGCTTAGCAAGAATAGGGATTTTATGACCTCAAAGGATAATGTGATCGTTATCCTAAGTAAATGGTCTAACTTCTACTTGCCCTCGCCAAAAGCTATTCCCGAGAATAAAATCTACTTCTAAGTCCACTATTAGGACTTCCCTTACAGTGATTTTTTTCTCGTTTAACAGTACAACCACGTTTTCAACCACATCCGTGATCATACTTTGACCTCCATTTGCAACCGTATTTAGGATTGGTCTTTCTAATGATTTCCAAAGCTCCTCTGGAAAACATTGCTTTCTTGCAATACATTTGGTTGCTCCAATGTCTACCAGAATGTCTAGAAAATATTCCTCATATTCTAGAAAACACAGTTTAGCATGAATGCAAGTGTCAATAGTTCCTTGAACTATCGCATGACAATGCATTTCATAACTCATCATCATTTTCGTGCTTGGAGTTTCATCTTCATATACTGGAATTTGTGCAGATTTATATCCAACTATTTTCCTGCTATTGTTGCTCCCAACATCACTAGCAGCATCATCTGTTTCTTGTATATTTTTCCTTGATATGATAGGTTGAATTTCCTTATTTTTCTCCAGAGACAGCGAGTTTCTAGGCATAGGAAAAGTAACCTCAACCTCATTATCAAGTTCCTGGATTTGAATTCCCGGATTTGGGTTTAATTCCACCACGCTGGGTTGCATTGAATATTCTAAAACCATCGTTTTGGCCACAGAAGAGCCTTAGCATTGACTATCGTAGGTCGAATTGGAATTACAGAATCCTGTCCCAGGCCGTGAACCTCAGTATCTGCACTGGAGTTCATTCGTATAGGATTAATAGAATTTATCAATCGATAAATCAACCTATACTGAATTGCTATTCCGTCACTAGAAGCCATTAAGTCTTCTAGCCCTAAAGTATGAATTCGAAGAACCATAATCCATTTAAGATTTGGATACTAGAGACTAACCATATATCCTAGTTTAATAGTCCCATAGGCATCTCCCAAAGCCAGGTTAGCGTGAAAACCGCCAACTAAAGCTTTTCCAAACGTAAGCCATCGTTTGTCCAGTAAAGCAACCTAAATAGGTACATTCATTCCTCCATGGAATAACCCTTGTACACGTATCTGTACATCACCAAGTTGCACATAATTATACTTGCCATTTGCTAGTTTGGCAAGATTTCTAACCTTCCGTAGCCACTCATCGTTCGAGAGTACCAATTCCGCTTCTCAAGCATGAGATAAAGCTACATGAACAGGTTTTTCGTGTACATCTTCTAAGCCTTCAACTTTAAATAACCACTTAGAGCGTTCCTTGAAAACTTCTCTAGGTGTTAACCTCAGAATTACCCAATTATCCAGGTTACCCGAGTGATCCTCGTAATTAGTGACAAACTAATTACCGAGTTAGGATTTTCATCTTCATTTCTAATTGGGATAAGATCATCCTCATCACCAATTCCGCTATTCCTAGGATATTCATTAAGACTTCTAGTCCTTTGCTTGAATATACCTATGCGTTGAAGATTTGAAGATTGTTCCTAAAAAGTCATACATTTTGAGTCATCCTCCGAAGAATCCGAATCGTCATAGTAATCCGAAATTAATTCACAAACCTCATCATCTAAATCAATTTTGTATCCCCAAACTGGCTCAAATTCAAAAGTTTGGGTTTTAGCGTTGATTTCCAAAAATCTTATCGCTGCCTTCTTCTTTCCCTTATGAGGGCATTTATCCGCAAAATGATTTTTGTCACCACAAATCCAACAACAATTACAATCTTTTACGTTTTTGCCAGATGGGCAGGTAGCACAATACTTACGTGCTCCGCGTTCCTTAGCATTGAGTCCACCTTTCCCTGTTTGCCTAATAAACTTTCCATGATTGGGAAGATTCCGTTTATTAGTAACAGGTCTCTTTACCATATCACGGAAATGTTTCGGCCTAAAATTCTTTTTACCGAACAATCCTTTTTATTTTATATGGTTTTTCTAACCTTGATGTTTAGTCGAATTCCTCGACTCACAACCATATTGTCTTGGTACTCCATCAAAGTTTTGACAACAAGATTCATTGAACTCAAGTCTTTTGGCCTCTTTATCCAATTTGGCGTTCAAACATCTTGTTCTCACGAGTTATCTAACAGCTTTTATCCTTCCTCCTAAAGAATCAACAACCTGATTCTTTTCAACTAGAAGCTTAAACACCTCGTTTGCTGCCTTATCCCATCCTTGGGGAAGCATAGCAAAGAAAGTATTCTTCATGACTTCCTATGTGCCACCAGGCAACTGATAGAAATATTGTCTATATTCGTAGACGAAATTTTCAAACGGACCCATGTCACAAAGCCTAAGCTTTGTCAAAGCTTCTAAGGCAACTACCTCTGCGAGATTCCTACTGGTTATGGTTATCCTAGTAAATTCTCGACAGAGCATATCCTTGAAAAGTGCAAAAATAGCCTCTGCATTCTTCAAGTCCCTTACAGTATCTAACAGACCTGTACCAGCTTCTAAACTTCTCCAAAAGCTTCTTACAGCTCCCTGTACTGTGGATCTTAGAAATCTATAAGTATCACTAAGTCCAAAACCCTTATTTTGCACATGAACCCAGTTAACAGTTTCCCATGCCTCAATTGCATCCTTAACATTCATGACATAATCGATGTTTAGGAAACTTCCACTAGACAGTATCTCCACCATTCTAGGTAATCCCCTAGGTATAAACTCCGACCTTATCTTTATGGGATAAGTTTGTTTATATTCAGGTTTGGAGATTTCCTTAAGAGATCCTTCGAAAGAATTTAAAGGGTTACGAATTCCTTCAAGCGGGTCATCTTTAAACTCAGATTCCTTGAGTCTAGAGACTAGCTCATCGAGCTCCGCCTTTTTTGGTCCTGGAGTAATTTTCAAACCTCCAGTTTCTTCCCCTTTCCTTTGTTTCTTCATTTCTTCCTCATAATACCTGCTGATTCTTTCAACATCAGAGGTAGAAATTTCCGGAACATCAACCTTCCTTTTGCCATCTGTTTTAGAAACAAAGTCTTCTTCCTTTACTCCTTTATAAAGAGCTTTTCCACCTTTTCCCAATCACCTTGGGTTTCTTTGGCCACGAACTGTGCATAACCTAGAGGCAATCCAAGATATTTTTCCTATAGACTTGTCGCAAACTGATCCAGAACGTCCTAACCACCCATGGTCAATCTGAATCAATTCTTAAGCTAGCCACAAAGTCCGACTCTTTATATGGCTCAGGATCCAGATCCAGATCCAATAAGGAATTACCACCTCAGCCTTTTCCAACCACTTATTCTGAAGTTCCAACTCAACAACTTCAATAGTTGAAATTCGGCAGATAAAGCACAAAATCTTTGTGCATCCTTGACTAAAGGCCTTTTGGATAACATCCAAAAGTCGCTTTACGCCTAGCCCAGTCAAATACTCTTTCGAATATTTGGGTTTCTGTTTCAGAGGTCTAATACAACCCTTTTTACCTCTTGTTATGTATACCCTTCAATAGGCCACACTTGCTCGATGTCACTTAGAACCAAGGACATCTCCTATTTTACTGGCTTAGTAAAATAGTTAGGATGTGTTCCAGTGTCTTGACCTTTTGAAGTGCATAATTGACCTTTTCAATCTGTTTTCCGATCTGGTCAAATCTTCGTTTAGAGCAAATATACGATACACCATATAATTTACTCTCTTGTCTAAGTTATCAAGCTTCTGGGTCAAAAGCTCTAACTTATCTATGACCGTATTTAACAAACCGATCTCCAGTTTTCCCTTGAGTCCATGATCCAAATGAAAACAAGTCTCATTTATATAGACTTCATCATTTGAACCATTATTCATGCTATAGAACTTTTAACAGGTTAACAGGTATTTAGCCCACATAATATTTGTTATACCTAGTCTAATAAATATTATTACAATTAATAACTAAACAACCTAGTTGATTAATTGTAGAGAGAAACACATAAATTCAGTTTTAAAGATTAATTCATACATGGGTATCAATCTTCTTGAATGAACCTTTTTCTTTGCCTCGAGTTTGCAATTCAAAAGTAAAGCAAGAGATTGAGAGAATGAAATTTTCACAAACTGAAAAATATTATTAATTTTTCTCTGATTAAAAATGTACATAAGCTTCTCTTTATATAGAGAAGTCCGGATTTCAAATGAATTGAATCCATAGGCAAAACAAAACAAAACACAACAGAAGGTTTAATCAATCACCAACTAAAGGTGACTTGTCAAACCTACTAACTATTAACAAAGACTAACAAACAAATAAGAAAATAAAACTTATCTTAAAGATAATGACATTGGGGTCCACATGTCTCCCACATGTCATACAAAGATAAATTATTACATATTTTACACACCAAGATATTATTACAAACGACAATACAACATCCAATGCCTTCTTTTAATCTGGATCGTTGGATTCTGTAGGCAAAATCCTAGATGTCCATACATTATCTTCCGCTTGTTTGATACATGTTAGCTTATTACGTGCTGAACATTTTCGGTTGTCCAAATCTCCATCCTTTAGATTTTTATCAATCTTTGAAGTTATCCACTTCTATAAGATCAATAAAATCTTTCAAAGTCTCATCTTCTTGGGCTTCCTGGTCGTGGGCTAAGACCAACCTCAGAAGATTAATAGTACCTTCCATTAAAGCCTGCTTTGATTAATGGGCTAAATCAAACCCTTCTAATAGCATTCTTAACTGGGCTTGGTTATGTTTGAAGAGTGTTTCCTGGATTGTTGCATACCTGTCTGGTAAAACTACCACTATCCCATTATGGATATGGACAATAGCATTTGCTTTAACAAGCTCTTCCAGTTTGGATTTAACCAATAGCAATTTTGCAATATGCAACCTGGTCCAATCTTCCTCTTCTTTCCTTTGAATTTTTCTAGTGCATAAGAGCCCATTCTTACCTCGTTATCTAACATAATTCGTTACCATGGTTCTCCTACAAGAAATTCCCATATCTGTACAGGTTGAACATTATAGTTCTCTTGCAATTAGGAAGTAATCATGCAAGTGAAAATGTCAACCTTTCTATTAACACATAGAGTGTTTGTTTAACCGCGTCTAGCATATTTGGGTCCACCATCGCTTCCTATACATCATTTTCCATTGTATCGATCCATCCCCTATTCAAAAGGTTTCTACAATAACCTTTTCTAAAGGTTTTTTATGGAACGTACAATTCCATAGCACCATTAGGATAAATTGCTAATCCTTGGACCAAGTCCGCCAAGTCAGTTTTTCCTAATTTCACTATTAGATCATTTAAATTCTCGAGTTTGAGATTTACCATGTCAAACAAATGACATTTTCTCATTACCTCGATTTTTTGAATTCCTGCTTCATAAAGCAGAGCAGTTCCTCTAAACTCCTCGTCTTCATAAAACAGTTTATCAACTTCTAGCCAAGCTATCTTTCTTGCTAGCTTCTCTAAACACCTCTATAGCTGTACATCCTCTTCACTTGTAGCCAATACGATTCTAATTTGGGTTTCCAAATCCTCCCAGAGTGTTTGACTAGCTAAAGTTAATCTTAAGCTTTCTAGAAAGCTAAACCTCTCACAAATATTCGCGTCAATTAACTGCTTTTTTTGTAATCTGGATCCGATATAGCATCTTTGTAGGTTCTGGGTTCATCGTCTTGGTAGACAAGTACATCATCATATTGAGTCACGAGATAATCTTATCTCTCAAGCTCATGGTGTACTCTCCCATATCCACGTAGCTTCTATGCTACTTGAGGTGTTTCACTTTGACCCACAAGCTGTGGAGTAACCTCCTCCTAATATTCAACCACTACTTGTGGCACATCTTCCTGTCCTTTGTCTAGTATATCTTGTGGCTCTAGAACTTCATTGAGTTCTACTTTTCTCCCACTAATACTTTTTAGAAAAAATTCCTTTTCTAAAAGACACCAGTACGAGCAACAAAAATTTTGTACTCTTTTGGATGGTAGAAATAGTATCATTTAGTCTCTTTAGGATACCCCACAAATATACATTCGTAGGATTTTGAGCCCAGCTTGTTCGAAGTCAATTTCTTGACATGAGCTTCGCAACCCCAAATCTTTAGATAAGACAAATTGGGCTTTCGCCCATTCCATAGTTCAAATGGAGTCTTCTTGTCTACAGACTTTGACAGCACACAGTTCATAATGTGAGTCACAGTCTCTAGGGCATAACCCCAGAATGATATAGGTAAATCACTAAAACTCATCATGGACCTAACCATGTCAAGTAAGGTTATATTCCTCCTTTCAGACACTCTATTATGTTGGGGTGTATACGGAGGGGTGAGTTGTGATACTATCCCACATTCCTTCAGGTATTCAGAAAACCCTGAGCTTAAGTATTCACCTCCTCGATCTGACTGAAGAGCTTTAATACTTTTGCCCAACATATTCTGCACTTCATTCCTGAATTCTTTGAACTTATCAAAGAGTTCAGATTTATATCTCATGAGGTAGACATAACCATATCTACTGAAATCATTAGGAAATGTGGTGAAGTAGGAATATCCACCTCTGGCTTCAATTGTTAGTGGACCACATACATCACTATGGATGATGCCTAACAGTTCAGTAGCCCTTTCACTTTGTCCTGTGAAAGGTGACTTGGTCATCTTCCCTAAAAGGCATGCCTCGCATACCTCAAATAACTGGAAGTCAAAAGGGTCCAAAACTTCATCCCTTTGAAGTTTTGCAATGTGGGTCTAATTAACATGACCCAATCTACAATGCCAGAGGTATGTATGATTTTGTTCGCTATGTTTAGCTTTCTTAGTTTCAACGTTGAGAATATCCTTATTGTTCAAATCAAGAACATATAATCTGTTATATAACCTTGCAATTCCAAATAGAATACCATTCAAACTAAAGGACAACAATCCATTAGAAATCTCAAAACGATATCCTATATTATCCAAAGCGAATACTGAAATAATGTATCTAGAAATCATAGGTACAAAATAATAGTCTTTGAGTGCTAATAATAAGTGCGAAGGCAAAGACAAATAATAAGTCCCTACAGCTAATGTAGCCACATGTGCTCCATTTCAAACTCATAGGTCCACTTCTCCCTTGGCGAGCAATCTACTCTACCTTAATCCTGCACATCAGTACAAATGTGAGTACCACATCTTGTGTCAATGACCCAAGATGTTGAAGAAGATAAGTTAATCTCAATCATAAACATACTTGAAGTAGAAGCATAAGAATTCTTCTTGTTTGCGAGGAAAGCCTTGCAGTGCTTCCTCTAGTGGCCAGGCTTACCATGATAGAAGTAGACTACCTTCCCACCTTTCCCAATGCTACCCGTAGGCTTGAGAGCATCCTGTCCTTTAGGCTTGGGCTTGGGATTGGGATTGGGATTGGCCTTGCCCTTGCCCTTACCTTTTCCTTTACTGGCAGCTACCAGTAAAACTGGCTTGGACTTCTTCAAGTCTTCCTTTGTAGTCCTTAGCATGTTCAAAAGCTTCGATAGGGTTTTCACCATAGCGTTCATATTGAAGTTCATTATGAATGGTGCATAAGAGTCAGGCAAGGATTGCAGAATTAAATGCACTTGTAATTCTGCATCCAACTCAAACCCCAAAGTCTCAAGCCTCTCCATCTGCTCGATCATTTTGAGCACATGAGGGCCAACTTGGGCTCCCCCGGTCAAGCGACTTCCAAATAGTGCTTTTGACACCTTGTACCTCTCATGCCAAGCATTCCCTTCGTAAAGCTCTTTAAGGTGTAGAATAATGGCAGCAGCTTCCATACTCTCATGCTGCTTTTGCAGCACTGGTGTCATCGATGCTAACATCAAGCATTTAATGCCATCAGCATCATCAAGGAGCTTTTGTTAAGTATCCTTTACTTCCTGAGTGGCATCAGGATCAGACTCAGCCATGTATGGCTTATCAAGGATATACAATTTCTTTTCAGACTTAAGTATAATCCAAAGATTATGATACCAGTTTGAGAAATTGGATCCATCCAACCTGTTTTCTTTCTCGATTATCGATTGCAGGTTCATAATGCTCATTTTCAAGTGAATCTACAATACAAAAAAGTAAAGTCAATATAATGTTTATTATTTCTTAATATGGTCTTTTATTAAAAAACACTCCCACTATTTTCCTCAAGCCAATAGCCCTCACTATTAACTCGGGAAAGCCGGTTGGCGCTTTCCTAGTGGACTGAGATCCCATTTGGCCCATTTCAAACCTTCGTTGTGGCGAACAAGCCAAAATGGGTTGATTACATAGGCCAACAAACTTAATCCACACCAGTTGATAGCTCCCACTACCAACCTCAAATGTGAAGTAAGCCAACAAGCCAATCAGACAATCCAACGGCCTAGCCATCGTCCTTATGTGTGATTCCCAGTATCAGTAGAGTGGACACTACATGTTGCTACGTACACTCAACATGTGTACTTCTCTACTATGCTTATGACGTGTTTATCAACCTTCGCTGCAGCGAACAAGCAAAACTGTCATTTTAAGTCAACCCATCATCATTAAGGAAAACTCCAATGAATTTTAACCTCCCACTGGTAGAAGTGTATCCTTCGCTGTGGTGAACAAGGTTCTGACGAACAGTGGTTTGGTTAAAACCATGGTGATGGAAGGCATACGTGACTTAATATATCTTGTTTGAGGGTTTTTATTTAATGTCTCACCAAATTATTATCTTTGTTAGAATGATATTGTTTGGCATGTTATTGAACATTCAACCTTAGCATGAATTCTAAACAAAAATTAAACGTGCCAGTACGTGGCCTACTAAAATATATTTCCTCGAGCCTAAAGGAATCGGTGGGTCAACCTAGGGTTTAAAAATAAATCTTGGATCTTCAAGTTATTCCTCTTCATAGCTCCTTTGTTTCTTCTTCAAGATCATTACAAATAATTTTATAATAAAAAACCTATTCTAATTTACATCAATAAAATAGAAACCTCGCGTTACATATGAGGGGAGTGAGATGAGGAGAAGAAATACATAGAGATTTAAGAGAGAGAGTGTAGACCCCCGCGTAAGCGTTTCGAAGCTATAAGGTATGTAATTCTACCCTTAAAAGGATTTTTATCAATAAAAGGGTAAAATGGTCATTTTTATGCATTATGAGACGTGAATGTTGTAAAGTGTTAGGAATTGATGATACTGATAAGAAATAAGGACGTTAGTAGGGTTAAACGACATAAACAGCTCCCAAGGGGTATAATGGTCTTTTCACAAAAATTTATAGGAATCAAGTATCTATAAAAGTGTATTATGGGTAAATTAATTAATTATCTTATGGATTTACTTGGTCACCAAGTAGAAAAGAGAAGTCAAATGGCATTAAAGGAGTGTAATAATTATGTTGTAGTAGAAATGACCAAAATGCCCTTATATGCAAAATTTATACCAAATGACCCATATCTCTAACTTTTGATGGCCAATCCCATTTGGGAATTAAAAAAACGAAATATTTATAAGATATTTTCTTGCTTAAGTCGGCCAACACTCTTAGAACATCAAACTCTCTTCTTCAAGTCTCATTCTCCTCCATTAAAGGCTTAAATTCAAGCTCTCTCTCTCAAAATTTTCATAGGATTTCAAGTTGAATTTCAAAGGAGATCACCATCCACACTTAAAGAACTTCAATTTCAGGGTTTAAGGTGAGTTTTAAAACCCTAGTTTGTTGTGATTTTTAGTTAAAAGAGAAATTCATAAGTGGTTTGTGTGTAAGGTAGAAAGGGTGAACCTTTGGAGCTAAGGAGGAGTGTCTTTGTGCTTTGAATACTAAGGTAAGGGAAAAAATGTCCTTTATGACTACAATTTATAACACCTAGGGTTGATGAAACTTACATCTATTTATTTTAATTTGAGTGTGACGCTATGTTTTGGTTATGGATTGTTTAAATGGGTGTGTTGATTGGTATATGTGTGCATATGGAGGATGTTTATGCCAATTAAGAGATTTGTAGTTGGACAATGTTTTGGCACTTTTTAGTTTTGTAAAAAGGGAGGTTTTTATGGCCTTTTATACTTGGAATGATATGGAAAATACTATGAATGTGCAAATGAATGTGACATGTTTAAAAATGAATAGAATTCGGATTTGGCTTTTTAAGACTTATATTGTACATGCTTCACTGAATCAATCATAACTGAAGTTATAAAAGTCTGATTAAGCTGATTCTTGAAGTATTAAAAATTTTAGAAATAGACCTAAAACTTTTATGTTTTAGCCAAAAATCAATTCGAAACTGGAAGATGAGGAAAAATTGCTTGAAAAGTGATAAACTGTATGGCATCCACCTTCTTAATAAAAATTCCCATTTTTTTTTAATAATTTCTAATAAACCACTAAATAATCTTAATGTTGAAATTCCTTGTGTTGTATGAGAAATCAAATGAATTAAGTTAATGAATTTAATAGGAAAATATTCATGTCATGGAGTTTTGCTAAATTGATTGATGAATTGTGCAATTGGCTAAGGGTACATGTTAAATGAATGAATAGTATGATTGAGCATGGGAGATGTTATCCCATATGTTTGCATTCATAATGGTAATGCATATAGCTTATTTAGTCAACTTATGAAAACATTTATGAAATGTTAAAGAATGAATTCCATGAGTCTCTTGAGGTATAAACCAAGATCAGAGGAATAGAATCTTTGTGGAAACCATGAGTCCTTTGAGGTGACGACCAAGAACAAGGTAATGGTTCAAATGAATCCGATCGGATAATAAAGACTAATGAAAACATCAAGTACAAAGACAAAAGAAATAGGCATGCCATGTTTATGAATATTGCATAAGTCATATATGTTCTATGTTATATTATGTATGGTTATGTTATAACTTAAGATTATAAGGAAAATTCAAAGTGTATGACATGTTTTATGAACTTGATAATGTCAATGAATGAAGGTCATGTCTTGTAGGTAGGTAAAGGTAAGGTCTTGAGTAATATGCTTGTATAATGAACCTTGATAGTTTATGAAAGGCCATATTCCCTTACTGAGCGATTAGCGCTCACCCCACGAAATTTTTTAAAATGCTTGAAGCTGGGAGAGGCTATTGGGGAATGACATGCGCACAAAGGAATTCTTTTGCTATGTTTTGAATTTTTGTTGTAAAATAACATCAAATGGTTTTTGGTTTATGGATGTTGAAGTAAATATGTTTTAATAAACCTAGTATGACCATTTCCTTGTCAAATGAATGAAAAAGGTTAAATGATATTATATACTTATGATAATAACTCCGTAGTAAGCTAAATTTTTTGAATCATTTTATGGGTATGGGATGTTTAATATCATTGTAACACCCACATCAACGTACATAGCTTTATTTATGCCCTAATACCCTTAGTTGAATCTAGTTAGAGTTATCTTGAACAAGTGTAAAGAAAATTCTTTAAAATGTTATTAGGGGTAAAATGGTCATTTCACTCATATTTAGATGAAAGTGTGGGGAGTGAAAAGAAATAGAATAACATGGAGAAGATAATAAAAATGAGGGCATTTTTGTAATTGACTAAGCGACATAGATGGAATTTTTAGAAAGTGCAAGGGTAAAATAGGAAACTATGTATATATTATTATGCAATAAGAGTTCAAAAGGACAAACCCTAGCCACTCTACCCCTCCATTCACACCATTCTCTATCCAAATTCTCTCAAATTTCTTCACTAGATTTCCAAGGAAATTCATAGGATTTTAGTTCAATTTTGATAGATTTTCAATCCTAAGCATCCAAAGGTAAGATTCTTGCACCAAGCTGTGAGATTAAATTTTAAAGTTTTGAATTCTTATGGTTTTATATGCTTAGGGTTTAAGAGGAAAGGGAATTCTACCAAAGAGAGAATATAGTGTTGGAGTTGCTCAAATTTAAGGTAAGTAAATCCAACTTTAGCTTTGATTGGACAAATACTTGTGTAGAGAAATTTTTATATGTTGTATGAGGGTTTGGATGATGAGAATTATGGATTAAAAATTGAGGTTGTTTGATATGTGAATTTCATGGCCATGAGAAGTAATTTATTATATGTGATGAGAAGTAATTTATTATATGTGATGAATGTCAGTAAACGGTCTCGTATTCGCAACAGAAACAAAAATAATATAACTCAGGGATCGTTTATATGAGCCAGGATCAAGGGTATAATTTTACAATTTTATCATAATAAGAATCTGCAGAAATATTAAACATGAGTTAAGAGAAACAAACACACGTTGGAGGCTCCTCCAAATTTGTCGACGAATGTTTTGCTACCGATCCAAGTGTAGGATCGAACCTATGTAGTCCACACGAAGACAATCTCAAAAAGAACCAAAGAGGGATTTGCTAGATCCTCTTTGGCTTCAAGATTAAGAAGAAAAACAAAATCAATTGAATTGATTTTAGGATTAAAAAAAAAAATGTTACTGCTGTGAGAGTGCTTTTCCAAAAGGGGCTACTGTATTTTTTCAAAGAAAAAATTATATCTCATTTAATTAACACATTTTTCTTTTTATAGTTAATTAAGTTGTCCTAATCCCATACAGAATAGGCTTGGGCTCCAACCCAAACGCCCCATGTTGCCAAACACTCCCAATTTGATTTATTTTATTTTCCATCATTATCTCAATTAAAACAGTTAATATATATATTTAAATGTATATTAACATTTAACAATAATGATAATATATTTAAATATGTGCGAATACGCATTTAAATGTAATTTCACTTATTTAATTTTTCTAACAAATTAAATAAAGGCTACGACCTTAACAAATTTAATTGCACTATGAAATTACCAAAATACCATTTCGCCTTAAAAGATGAAAATGCCATTCTTTCTTCTTGGATCTTAAATTATCTTCTATGTGTGTGACCCATAGGCTCCTCATCATATCGCAGTGTATAGTATCGCGATTAACACCAATTAATCGTCTCACTAATACACAGACCAAGATTGGCCCCTAGCAAGGCATCATGGCCACTCGATAGATTCGGATTCAGCAAAGGAGCTACCTGTCAACGATATGGTTACCATGCAATTCGATCCTTTCATCATATGTTATCTCGACGAGATGAAGGCATAGAAATAGTGTCAACCTTCGGTTACTCTCGATATTATTTATTCAGTTTCTGGACCAATGACCCGTATTATAAACTAGATAGAGCAACAACTCAATCCCACTGTGGCCACAGTTTTAGTGTCATTGCCATATACTGAATTGCGCCGTGAGATAACTTTCTCCCGTACCCGGGAGTGATAAATCCTCTGTCAATCCACCATAGTCTTGATACACTCCTTGATGCAGCCAATCACCACCGTATTGACAGCTCTGAAAAGAACTGCGTTAGGCTAGTGTCAAACTACACCAATCGGTGCACAAGGCGCTCCGGTGATCTCAAGTCTAAGGATCACATGCATCACCATTCGTTAGAGGATTTGTTCCATAGACACTGGGGTTACCATCCATATGGAATCCTCTAGTGGGTTAGTCCAGTGAACTTGCTGCGGTGTAATCGCCTACAGCAAGCACCCATGTGTTGCACTAGGTTGTCACCAAATAACCTTGACAAGTGAGATCAATCACTGCCTTTTGACAGGGTCGTTCAACACTATGATAGCGTTACCGTATTATCTGTGCCCTTACTTCAGAATAATACTAAGGCTACGGACGTTTCTAGAGCGGCCACCATATGTCCTCATAGGGTTCTCACTATCAAGATTTGAAACACTTGATACCTTCGTCATGGTTCTACCATTCTAAGGACATATATCAATACATATTGCAATAATAATGATTTATGCGATATAGAATAAAATGCCTTTTATTGATTAATGAACATTATTACAAAGAGTCAATTCTACAATAATTGATGGCTCTAGGGCATTTACTCTAACAATGAAAGGTGACTTAATAGTATGTGATGCGAATTGATTTATTAGTATGTGATGAGAATTGATTTATTGGTATGTGATGAGAAGTGATGTATTTGTATGTGTTGAGTTGATGGGATTTTGGATGAAAAATGAAAGAATGGATGTGGAAAGGTGGAGGATGAAATTTGGCTAGGTTGATTGTCGGCTTTAGGGAGTTGTTTGCTCCAATTTTGGTGACTTGAGAGATATGTGGAAGTGTAACCAATTTTAGGGTTTGTATGTGCATGTAAGGTGTTTGATGAAATTTCAAAGTGAAGTGCATATATAAGTATGTTAGATTATCATCTTGTTATGGAAATGTTGTTGGTAGAGAATATTAGTTCCATAATGATATCTTAATATGCCATAATGCATTCATACATTTGAGCATTTGCATTTAGAAAGAATAGCAAAGAATGAGTATATTTACATGCACATATACATTTATGAGAGCATTAAAGAATAAAGAGAAAGAAAGAAAAGCAATTAAATGTAGAATTATTGTTTTAAGAAATATAATTAAAGAACAATTCAAATCTGAAATTTTACTTAAAGAAATATAAAAAGATAAGAGAAGAGAAGGTTGTTGCGATGGGGAACCTGTGAGTGATAGAGAAGAAGAATAACCCCGCATGCACGCCACCTTTAGTGAGCAGCCTCAGAATAAGAAAGAAGAATTTGTACAATCTGTTAGAAGTGCATGTGGATGAGGACTGTACCCAATAAAGAATTTGAGAATACACTAACACGGCCAGGGTTCCGAGTCCCTCAACCGAGTCCGATCGGCAAAGAAAGAATAGAAAAGAAAGAAAGAAAGAATAGAAAATAAAAGAAAAGAAAAGAAAGAAAGAATAGAAAAGAAAAGAAAAGAAAAGAAAGAAAGAATAGAAAAGAAGAGAAAAATTGAAACAGAAAAAGAAAGAAAATAGAAAAGAAATTGCATTGCATAGAAAAGTTTATACATTTGTGCATATGCATCATGCCATTTCTTCTATCCTGAGTTAGTTTCCCTATTTGTGCTTACATATCGGTAAGTGAGAAACTAGAATCGTAGAAAACATAGAAGAATAGAGAAGCTTGGTGTAAGGAAAGAAAATTTAGAATCTGAGTTATGGAGAAAGAATAGAAGTGTTGTGGATTTACTTACTGAGCAATTAGTGCTCACCCTGTTGATTTTCACTGTTTTTGCAGGTAGTAGATGAGATGCGGTCGGATGAGATGTCAAGTAGTAGAGGAGAAAGGAAACACTGTCGGACTATATTTTTTTTTTTGAGTTTATGTTTGTGACTTTATCACTTGATGTAGAGATTTGTGTATAAAGAAAAATAGTTATGGGCCCTTTATTTCATACTTATATACATACATATTTTCTATAATATGTTTAGTGAGTTTTACTTATGTTTAGTGAGTTTTACTTATATTTTCTAGAATGGGTGGCAGGTTTGTATAGATTATAGAAAATTAAATGTTGTAACCCCCAAGGACCACTTCCCTTTACCTTTTATTGATCAAATGCTTGAAAGGTTAGCTGGTCATTCTTACTATTGTTTCCTTGATGGTTATTCAGGTTATTTCCAGATTGTGATTGCTCCGAAGGATCAAGAGAAGACGACTTTTACATGCCCATTTGGAACTTTTGCATATTGCCGCATGCCCTTTGGCCTTTGCAACGCCCCAGCCACTTTCCAAAGGTTTATGGTTAGCATATTTTCAGATTCTGTTAAGCATATCATAGAAGTTTTTATGGATGATTTCACAGTTTATGGAAACTCTTTTGATAATTGCTTGCATAACCTTACACTTGTTCTTCAAAGATGCATAGAAACTAACCTTGTGTTAAATTCTGAAAAATGTCATTTTATGGTTAACCAAGGTCTAGTTTTGGGTCATGTTGTTTCAGCTAGGGGAATTGAGGTAGATAAAGCCAAAGTTGATGTTATTCAATCTTTACCTTACCCCACTAGTGTGCGGGAAGTTAGTTCTTTTCTTGGACATGCAGGTTTTTATTGAAGATTCATCATGGACTTCTCCTAAATAGCAGTACCCCTATGTAAGTTGCTGCAAAAGGATGTGACTTTCGAGCTTGATGAGGCATGTAAAGAGGCGTTTGATAAGCTGAAGGAACTATTGACTTCTACCCCAATTATCCAGCCCCTTGACTAGAACGTTCCTTTCGAGATAATGTGCGACGCAAGTGATTATGCAGTAGGTGCTGTTTTGGGTCAAAGGATTGGAAAAGCATCTCATGCCATTTATTATGCTTCCAGGATTGTGAATGATGCCCAGAGAAATTATTCCACTACTGAGAAAGAACTTTTAGCTGTTGTTTTTGCTTTAGAAAAGTTTCAATCTTATTTGCTTGGTACTAAAATCATTGTTTTTTCTGATCATGCACTTTGCATTATTTGATGACGAAGAAAGAGGCAAAACCAAGATTAATAAGATGGATCTCTCTTGAGTGAATTCGATTTGGAGATCAAAGACAAAAGAGGGACAGAAAATCGTGTCGCAGATCATTTGAGTTGTCTAGTTTATGTGGAGGATAAACTTCATTTGCAAGAATGTAACGCCCACATGGAGGTATGTAATTTAAATTATGTTTTATAGCCCTTAGTTGATTTTTGTTAGAATTATTTCAAGAGAATATGAAGAATGTTAGTAAACGGTCCCATATACGCAGCAGAAACAAAACAAAAATAATGTAGAGATTGTTTACATGAGCCAAGATCAAGGGTATAATTTTACAATTTTATCATAATAAGAATCTTCAGAAATATTAAACATGAGTTAAGAGAAACAAACACACGTTGGAGGCTCCTCCAAATTTGTCGACGAATGTTTTGCTACCGATCCAAGTGTAGGATCGAACCTGCGTAGTCCACATGAAGACAATCTCAAAAGAACTAAGGAGAGATTTGCTAGATCCTCCTTAGCCTTAAGAATCAAGAAGACAAATCAAATGAATTGATTTTGGGCAAAAATTGGATTCTGCCGTGGGAGTGTAAAATGGGGGTTGTGTGTTTTGTTTTTCTAAGAAAAAAAAAACTTAATGAAAAATCACACACTTTTCTTTTTATAGTAAAAACAATTTGCCCTAGTCCCATACGGAATAGGCTTGGGCTCCAACCCAAACGCCCCATGTTGCCAAACACTCCAATTTGATTTATTTTATTTCAATCATTCATATCAATTAAAATCAATTAATATATATAACATTTAACAATAATGATAATAATTTAAATATGTGCGAACACACATTTAAACGTAGTTTTACTATTTAATTTTCTAACAAATTAAATAAAGGCTATGACCCAGCAAATTTAATTGCACTATGAAATTACCAAAATACCCTTTCACCTTAAAAGACGAAAATGCCCTCTTCTTCTTGGATCTTAAATTATCTTCTATGTGTGTGACCCATAGGCTCCTATCATATCGGTAGTGTATAGTATCGCGATTAACGCCAATTAATCATCTTACTAATACACAGACCAAGATTGGCTCTAGCAAGGCATCATGGCCATCGATAGATTCGGATTCAGCAAAGTAGCTACCTGTCAACGATATGGTACCATGCAATTTGATCCTTTCATCATACGTTATCTCGACGAGACGAAGGCATAGAAATAGTGTCAACCTTCGGTTACCTCGATATTATTATTCAGTTTCTGGACCAAGACCCGTATTATAAACAGATAGAGCAACAACTCAATCCCACTATGGCCACAGTTTTAGTGTCATTGCCATATACTGAATTGCATGTGAGTTAACTTTCTCCCATACCCAGTAGTGATGAATCCTCCGTCAATCCACCATAGTCTTAATACACCTTGATGCAGCCAATCACCACCGTATTGAAGCTCTGAAAAGAACTGCGTTAGGCTAGTGTCAAACTACACCAATCAGTGCACAAGGCGCTCCTCGGTGATCTCAAGTCTAAGGATCACATGCACCACTTTAGAGGATTTGTTCCATAGCACTAGGGTTACCATCCATATGGAATCCTTTGGTGGGTCAGTCCAGTGAACTTGCTGCGGTGTAATCGTCTACAGGAAGCACCCATGTGTTGCACCAGGTTGTCACCAAACAACCTTGACAAGTCAAATCAGTCACTGCCTTTCGATAGGGTCGTTCAACAATATGATAGCTTATCATTATATCTGTGCCCTTACTTCAAAATAATACTGGGGCTACGGACGTTTCTAGAATGGCCACCATATGTGCTCATAGGGTTCTCACTATCAAGATTTGAAACACTTGATCCCTCGTCATGGTTCTACCATTCTAAGGACATATATCAAACATATTGCAATAATAAATGATTTATGCGATATACAATAAATTGCCTTTTATTGCTTAATGGCATTATTACAAAGAGTCAATTCCACAATAATTGATTGGCTTTAGGGCAACTACTCTAACAAAGAAATTGTCTTAAACTTACATTAAGGGTAAAATGGTCTTTTCACTCAAAATTAGTTGAAAAAGTGCAGAGTGAAGAAGAGAGAATTCATGTAAAATGCAATATAAAGAGGGCATTATGGTAATTGACTAAGGGACAAAGATGGAATTTCTAAGAAATAGTAAGGGCAAAATGGGAAATTGTGGTTATAAAATAAAATGGTAAGGGTTTGAAACCCTTATTCTCCATTCCACTGCCACTCTCCTTCTTATTTTCTCTCAAATTTTCACTCAATTCTCCAAGGATTTTGAGGGCTTTGAGTAGGTTTAATAGGGTTTTGATCCTAGGCAACAAGAGGTAAGAATTCTTGCTCTTTATCTATGATTATTTGTGTAAAAGTTGAGTTCTTATGAAATTTATGCTTAGGGTTAACAGAGGTTTGAATCCAACAAGAGTAGAGAGCTTAGTAGAGATTACTCAAGTACATGGTAAGTAAATTCCACAACAAATCCATACTTAAATTAAGTTTAAGAAATCAAGTGAGTAGAGATTTTTTAACCATGCATGTTAAGATTATTGAGAAATTGAGATGAGATTGATGATTATTTATGCTTGTTGTTGGATATATTTGAGTATGAGAAGTGTATGTGATAGTATGATGATGGTTGAAAATGGAAGAATTGGAGAAAACTTTTGGGAGTGTTTTTGCCGTGTAGGTATGGTGATGATACAAGAGAGTTTTCTCTCAATTTGGATGGTTTAAGAAACAAATAGAATGATAATTAATAGGGTTTGTATATGCACATTTATTGTTGATGAATGCCTAAGAGAAGTTTGAGTATGAGTTGAAACTTTATTTGATGCAACATTGCTATTTGCATTTCATGAGGGCATTTAAGTAAGAATTTTAAACATGAGCCATCCATATGATATTTTGTATATGTGTAATAATTTAAGAAAGAATGAAGAATTTTTAGAATAAAACACTTTAAGAGTAAAGAGAAAGAAAATAAAGCATTAAAGAATTAAAGAAAGAAAAAAAGGTAAAGAAGAGAAAAGAATAGGTTGGTGTGATAGGGAACGTGAGTGTTAAGAAGAAATTCACATACACGCCACCCTTAATTGAGTGGCATAAGAAGAAGAAGAATTGTACGAAACGTAAGAGTGTATGTGGATAAGGGTTGTAACAAGAAGAATTCCTACATGCACGCCGCCTTAATTGAGTGGCCTAAGAAGAAAGAAGAAGTTGTACGGTTTGCAAGAGGGCATGTAGATGAGGATGTACTCACATCACATGGCCAAGGTTCCAAAACATGCATCTACAAGTCCGATCAACAAAGAATATAAAAGAAAGAATAAGAATAATAAAGAATGAGAAGGCTGAACAAGAAAGAAAAGAAAAGAAAGAAAGAAAAGCAAGAAAGAAAAGAGAAGCTTGGGCAAGCCAGACAAGAAAGAAAGGAAAGATAGAAAGAAAAGAAGAAAAAGAATAAGAAATAGAAAAAGAAGAAAATGCTTTTTATGCATTATGCACATGCATTTCATTCATGATATTACCATATTCACCCTGGTTGGAAAGAATAGAAAGGAAGGTAAGAATAGAAAGAATAGAAAGAAAGAACAGAGAGAAGGAAAGAATAGCGAGAATTAGGGTGAAAGAAAGAACAGTAAGAATTAGAACGGAGAAAGAAAGAGAAAGAACTAAGAATGAAAGAAAGAGAAAGAATTAAGTAAGGAAAGAACCAAGAAGGAGAAGAGTTAAGGGATTACTTACTGGCATTTTTGCTCACCTTGTGTTTTTCCATGTTTTTGCAGGAAAGTGAGTAGCAGGTGGAAGGGAGTCGTCAAGCGAAGAGAATCGGCATTACTATCCACGTTACTAAATTTTTGTCTGTTGTTGAGTATATATAAAGAATTATATTTATAAATAAAGAATAATTTGGGCCAACTATTTCATATGTTAATTAGTATGTTTCTTGTCTATGTGTAAAGTTACAGTAAGAAAGAAGTCATTACATTTTTGGTATCAGAGCAAAGATTTTGAGATTTGACAGTGTGCCATTCTCACCGCTGCGACGTTCCATAGCCAACCGTTGTAAGTTAAATTTTCTTTCCTTACTTAAAGTGTTGCATGAGTTGATTAAATGTGGTTGTTTTGTAGATGAGACGTAGAACCCGAGCAGGTAGTAAGAAAGCAGTGAGTACGAGGGAACCTTCTAACCCACCAAAACTTACTCCTCCTACCCTTGATGAAGCTAGAATTCGGGGGATTGCACAGCAAGTCTTAGGAGAAAGACAGGGGAGAGTTGAACCAGAAAGAATTGAAACCCCCGTTCAAATACCACCTACTAGAGAAGAAAGAGAAAGGTCGATACCCCCGACAATATAGACTCGGATTGAACCGATTTATGGGCTTCCAAGTCAACATCAACCGTCAGAATTTAAAGGTACAGCAGACCCTTAAGGCAGAAGAATGGTTTAGGTCTGTTGAGCATACAACGGCATTGTTTCCTATGATGGACAGGGAGAAGATCCGGTATGCCAGTTTCTTGTTTCGGGGTGATGCCCGAATTTGGTGGGAATTGATGGAAGACACTCATGATGTTTCGGTGATGACCTGGGGTGAGTTTAGAAGATTGTTTGATGCCGAGTACAGAACAGTGGATCGGGTACATGAGAAGATACAAGAGTCTATTAATTTGAAGCAAGGGTCGAGTACAGTGAAAGAGTATTCTGTGAGTTTTAATTCCCTTGCCAGGTTTGCACCTGGAATAGTCAGTACCCCAGAATTGAGAAGATATAAGTTTGTCCATGGGTTGAAGCCAGAGATAGCTCAAGATGTAATGACAGGAACTAAGCCTCCTTAAACCTATAGTGAAGCTTTAGAGAGGGCTTTACAGGCAGAGATTTTTGTAAACAAGCTCACCCTAACGGGACCAAGTGAACCATCTCCCACCCCCAGAGAGAAAGATTTGAGAGTGCAAGAAACAGAGAAGTGAAGAATAAGAAGAAGTTTCAGCCAAAAAAGAACAAGAAAGATTGGCAGAATAAACGGCCGAGAACAGTGGAGTTTCCCCTATGTCCTAAATGTGGGAAGACCCATCTAGGAGAGTGTCTGAGAGAGTTGGGCTGTAATGTGTGTTATCGATGCCGGCAGCTAGGGCATCTGATGAAAGATTGTAAAGCTCCTTTTTCCACTTGCAACACAGAATTCCAGAGGCACTAATGCGAGAGTGTTTACAATAGTACAAGGTGAAGCAAAGGCCAGTCCATCAATTGTTACTGGTCAGTTATTATTTCATACAGTTCCTCTTTATGCTTTAATTGATTTTGGAGCCACTCATTCATTTATATCTTATGGGATGTAGAAAGATTAGGTTTGAAACCTATTGGAGTGAGTCGACCCATTAAGATAGAGTTACCTGATGGGGTAGTGTTGTGACCCATGAGATGCTGTCAAGAGAGTCCGTGGTGATCCATGGTCGGCAGTTAGCAGTTGATTTAATAGTGTTTGATATGCTTGACTTTGATGTGATTTTGTGTATGGATTTCCTAGGGAGGTATGGAGTAGAAATTGACTGTCGGAATAAGAAAGCGAGATTTAATCTCGATAGTGGAGATAAGTTTAGTTTTGGAGAGAGCCATCAGTTGAGTATGTTGATTAGTAGCATGAAGGCTAGGAAGATGCTAAGAAAAGGGTGTTCTGGGTATATAGCCCACATGGTGTAGAGTAGAGATGTCCCACAACCAAAATTGCAGAGTGTGCCAATAGTCGGGGAATTTCTAGATGTATTTTCGGAAGACTTATCAGGTTTGCCTCCGGAAAGAGAAGTTAAGTTTAGTATTGAACTGGCACCAGGGACAGCGCCGATTTCTAAAGCCCCTTACCGAATGGCCCCAGACGAGCTTCAGGAATTGAAGAAGCAACTCTAAGAGCTCCTAGATAAAGGTTTTATCCGACCAAGTCATTCTCCCTGGGGAGCTCAAATCTTGTTTGTAAAGAAGAAAGATGGGTCATTACGGATGTGTATTGATTATAGAGGGTTGAATAAAGTGACAGTGAAGAATAAATACATATTACCTCGGATAGATGACCTTTTTGATCAGTTAAAGGGTGCAGCAGTGTTTTCCAAGATTGATCTGAGGTCGAGTTATCATCAAGTAAAAGTGGCAGAACAAGATATAGCTAAGACTGCCTTTCGGACAAGATATGGGCATTATAAATTTGTGGTGATGCCTTTTGGGTTAACTAATGCCCCAGCAGTCTTTATGGACTTAATGAACCAAGTGTTCCATGATTGTCTGGATCAGTTTATAGTGGTATTTATTGATGACATCCTGGTTTATTCGAAGTCAAAAGAAGAGTACGAGGAATACTTAAGATTTGTGCTGCAACGATTAAGAGAAAAGAAGTTGTATGCCAAGTTTTCTAAATGTGAGTTCTGGCTTGATCAGGTTATATTTCTGGGCCATACAGTTTCTAGCGAGGGAATTTCAGTGGATCCTAGTAAAGTAAAGGCAATCCCAGAATGGCAAAGGTCGAAGACAGTAAAAGAAGTGAGGAGTTTCTTGGGACTAGCTGGTTACTACCGCCGGTTTGTGGCAGGGTTTGCCCAGTTGGCTAAGCCATTGACAGCTCTTACCAAGCAGAGAGTTCCTTTTATATTAAAGAGTACGAAACAAGATACCCTACACATGATTTAGAATTGGCAATAGTAGTATTTGCCTTGAAGATTTAGAGGCATTACCTTTATGGTGCCAAGAGTAATATCTACACCGACCATAAGAGTTTAAAGTATTTCTTTACTCAAAAGGAGTTGAATATGAGACAGAGAAGATGGCTAGAGCTGGTTAAAGATTATGAGTGTGAGATTAAGTATCAATCGAGGAAAGCTAATGTGGTAGCCGATGCTTTGAGTAGAAAAGTTTATTTGTCCTGACTCACAAGACAGAAATAGTTAATTGAAGAGTTGTGTAAAGAGCAGATTGAGGTCATACTAGGAAGGATTGCCAGGTTAGAGGTTCAGTCTACCTTACTGGAAGAAATTAAAGAAAAACAAGTAATCGACGAGTGGTGTTAGAAAATAGTTCAACAGGTGCATGAGGGCAAGACATCAGAGTTTCAGTTGTTGAATGATGTCCTCCGGTTTAGGAGTCGGTTGTGTATTCCTCAGGATGATGAGTTGAGAAAGAGAATCCTTATAGAGGCTCATGACACACCGTATACTGCTTATCCTAGAGCAACCAAGATGTATCAAGATTTAAAGAAAGGCTATTGGTGGCCAGGTATGAAGAAAGATATTGCAGAGTTTGTAGCTAAATGTCTGGTTTGTCAGCAAGTGAAAGCAGAACACCAAAAGCCATCAGGGTTAATTCAGCCACTTAGTATTCCAGAATGGAAATGGGAGAGTATCTCGATGGATTTTATTATAGGTCTCCCTAGAGTGCAGAAAGGATACAATGCTATATGAGTGATTGTAGATAGATTGACTAAATCAGCTCATTTTCTTCCAGTAAAGGAAAGTACCACTGCGGATCAATTGGCCCAGATATATATTAAAGAGATAGTGAGACTTCATGGCGTACCCAAGACAATAATATTAGACAGAGATTCCAGATTTTTCTCAGCTTTCTAGATGGGTTTACAGAGGAACTTGGGTACCAGGTTGGCTTTTAGTATTGCCTATCATCCTCAAACAGATGGCTAGACAAAAAGAACAAATTAAGTGCTTGAAGATATGTTGAGAGCATGCTGCATGGATTATGAAGTATCTTGGCATGTGATGTTACCCTTGGTGGAGTTTGCTTATAATAATAGCTACCAGTCTACAATTAAGATGGCTCCTTACGGGGCTTTGTATGGTAGACGATGTAGATCTCCATTGCATTGGGATAAGATGGGCGAGAAAGATGAGTTGAATATAGCTCTTGGGCCAGAAATGACTCAGAAAATGATAGAAGATGTAAAGCTGATTAGAAGCCGAATGAAACAAGCCCAAGATAGGCAGAAAAGTTATGCTGATCTGAAAAGAAAAGAAGTTGAGTTTGAAATGGGTGACAAAATATTAATAAAAGTTTCCCCATACAAAAGGGTGATGAAATTCAGTAATAAAGGAAAGTTAGCACCGAGATTCATTGGTCCATTTGAGGTGTTACAACGAGTAGGAAAAGTGGCCTACAGATTAGCAGTACCACCCAATATGGACAAAGTTCATAATGTATTTCATGTCTCGATGCTTCGAAAGTATGTAAGTGATCCCTTCCACATTCTAAGCAAGACATGTAGAACCGTTACCCGGAGTTGTTTGTTTGAATTTCGAGGACGAAATTCTTTTGGGGGGAGGGGGAATTGTAGCGCCCACATGGAGGAATGTAATTTAAATTATGTTTTATAGCCCTTAGTTGATTTTTGTTAGAATTATTTTAAGAGAATGCGAAGATATTGTCTTAAACTTGCATTAAGGGTAAAATGGTTTTTTTACTCAAAATTAGTTGAAAAAGTGGGGAGTGAAGAGAGAGAGAATTTCATGTAAAATGCAATATAAATGAGGGCATTATGGTAATTGAATAAGGGACAAAGATGAAATTTCCAAGAAAGAGTAAGGGCAAAATAGGAAAGTGTGGTTATAAAATAAAATGTTAAGGGTTTGAAATCATTATTTCTGTCATTCCACCGCCACTCTCCTTCTCCATTTTCTCTCAATTTTTCACTCAATTCTCCAAGGATTTTGAGGGCTTTTGAGTGGATTTTAATAGGGTTTTGATCCTAGGCTACAAGAGGTAAGAATTCTTGCTCTTTATCTATGATTTATTTGTGTAAAAGTTGAGTTCTTATGAAATTTATGCTTAGGGTTAATAGAAGGTTTGAATCCAACAAGAGTAGAGAGCTTAGTAGAGATTACTCAAGTATAAGGTAAGTAAATTCCACACAAAATCCAACTTAAATTAAAGTTTAAGAAATCAAGTGAGTAGAGATTTCTTTTAAGCATGCATATGTTAAGATTATTGAGAAATTGAGATGAGATTGATGATTATTTATGCTTGTTGTTGGATATATTTGAGTATGAGAAGTGTATGTGATGGTATGATGATGGGTTGAAATTGGAAGAATTGGAGAAAACTTTTGGGAGTGTTTTTGCCGTGTAGGTATGGTGATGATACAAGAGAGTTTTTCTCTCAATTTGGATGGTTTAAGAAACAAATAGAATGATAATTAAATTAGGGTTTGTATATGCACATTTATTGTTTGATGAAATGCCTAAGAGAAGCATGAGTATGAGTAGAAACCTTAATTTTATGCAACATTGCATAATTGCATTTCATGAGTGCATTTAAGTAAGAATTTTAAGCATGAGCCATCCATATGCATATATTTGTATATGTGTAATAATTTAAGAAAGAATGAAGAATTTTTAGAATAAAACACTTTAAGAGTAAAGAGAAAGAAAGAATAAGCATTAAAGAATTAAAGAAAGAAAAAAATGGTAAAGAAGAGAAAAGAATAGGTTGGTGTGATGGGGAACCGTGAGTGTTAAGAAGAAATTCCCACATACACGCCACCTTAATTGAGTGGCATAAGAAGAAGAAGAATTGTACGACCCATAAGATTGTATGTGGATGAGGGTTGTACCAAGAAGAATTTCCTACATGCACGCCACCTTAATTGAGTGGCCTAAGAAGAAAGAAGAATTTGTATGGTCCGTAAGAGTGCATGTAGATGAGGACTGTACTCACTCACACGGCCAAGGTTCCAAATCCATGCATCAACCGAGTCCGATCGGCAAAGAATAAGAAAAGAAAGAATAAGAAAAGAAAGAATAAGAATAAGAAAGAATGAGAAGGCTTGAACAAGCAAAGAAAAGAAAAGAAAAGAAAAGAAAAGAAAAGCAAGAAAGAAAAGAGAAGCTTGGGCAAGCAAGACAAGAAGGAAAGAAAAGAATAGAAAGAAAAGCAAAGAAAATAGAATAAGAAATAGAAAGAAGAAAGAAAATGCATTTTTATGCATTATTGCACATGCATTTCATTTTTATGCATTATTCCACCATGGTTAGAAAGAATAGAAAGGAAGGTAAGAATAGAAAGAATAGAAAGAAAGAACAGAGAGAAGGAAAGAATAGCAAGAATTAGGGTGAAAGAAAGAACAGTAAGAATTAGAAACGGAGAAAGAAAAGAGAAAGAAAAGAGAAAGAACTAAGAATGAAAGAAAGAAGAAAAGAATTAAGTAAGGAAAGAACCAAAGAAGGAGAAGAGTTAAGGGATTTACTTACTGAGCATTTTTATGCTCACCCCGTTGTTTTTCCATGTTTTTGCAGAAAATAGGTGAGCAGCGGTCGGAAGGGAGTCGTCAAGCAGAGAGAATTGGCATTACTGTCCACCGTTACTAAGTTTTTGTACTTGTTGTTTTAGTATATGTAAAAAATTATATTTTATAAGTAAAGAAAAATTTGGGCCCAACTATTTTCATATGTTAATTATGTATGTTTTCATTGTATATGTGATAAAATATACTAGTAGAAAGAAGTCATTACAAAGAAACGTTCCCTGACGAGCAATTGTTTTCCACGAATGACATTAACGTGGTATGCAAATCTTGTAAATTATTTGGTTACTAATATCTTACCTCCTAGTTTGTCTAGGGCTCAAAGAGATAAGATCAAGAGTGATGCCAAATACTATGTGCGGGATGACCCCTACTTGTGGAAGCATTGTGCAGATCAAGTAATAAGAAGGTGCGTTCATGAAAATTAAATTATTTCCGTTCTCACCTTTTGTCATTCTTATGCATGTGGAGGTCACTTTGGAGCTAAGAGGACAACAAGAAAAGTGCTAGAATGTGGTTTCTATTGGCCGTCTTTATTTCGAGATTCATATTCTTTTTGTAAGTCATGCGATAATTGTCAAAAGACAGGTAATATATCACAAAGGAATGAGATGCCACAAACCCCCATACTATTTTGCGAAATTTTTTATGTTTGGGGCATCGATTTCATGGGACCGTTTCCTATATCTTTTGGTTATGTTTATATTTTGCTTGCTATTGATTATGTCTCAAAATGGGTTGAAGCTAAAGCTACTAGGACTGATGATTCTAAAGTTGTTGCAGATTTTATCAAGTCTAACATATTGTGCAGGTTTGGAATTCTAAGAGTTCTAATAAGTAATCGAGGCACTCACTTTTGCAATCGAACTATGGAGGCTTTGCTGAGAAAGTATCATGTGACCCACAAGGTGTCTACTACCTATCATCCATAAACTAGTGGACAAGCGGAAGTTTCAAATCGAGAGATCGAGTCCATCATTAAGAAGATGGTCAATCCAAGTAGAAAAGACTGGAGTTTGCGTTTGGATAATGCCTTGTGGGCGTATAGGACTGCATATAAGAAGCCCATTGGTATGTCACCTTTTCGGTTGGTGTTTGGGAAAGCATGCCATCTTCCAGTTGAGTTAGAACACAAGGCTTATTAGGCAATCAAGAGTTTCAACATGAAGATGGATGAAAGTGGAGAAAACTGGAAGTTGCAACTATAAGAGTTAGAGGAAATTCACAATGATGCTTATGAGAGTGCAAGGATTTACAAGGAAAAGACCAAGGCTTTTCATGACAAGATGAACTCTAGGAAGGAGTTTAAAGTTGGTCAAAAAGTCCTTCTATACCATTCAGCTTCGTTTGTTTCGGTAAGTTGCATTCTCGTTGGATTGGACCTTTTGTTGTTACTAATGTTTTTCCTCATGGTGCAGTTGAAATTCAAAGTTTAGCAACTTCAAAGTGTCAAGGTGAATGGCCATAGACTTAAGACTTTCTATGAGTTTTCAAGAAGAAAATGCAAGATTGGACCTTGAGATCCGATTTATACTGTTTGAAGAGTACAGCCTTGAGTCGAGCCAACAATAAACAAAGGCGCTGCTTGGGAGGCAACCCAAGGGGAGTTGTTTTCTTATTCTGCATTTTAAATTTTGGTTATTTTTGCCTTTTCTTTGCATTTCATCTTACATTGGAACATGTCAGTTTTAAGTGTGGGGAGGGGATTAGGTTGTGTTTAATCTGTTTTCAAAAAAAAAAAAAAAAAAAACAATAGTTTTGTTTTTGGGAAGGTTTATGCTTTAAGTCATGTCTTTGAACGTCTAGTGATGCATGAAATAGTAACTTGACTTGTTATTGAGCTATTCCTTGACTTAGGATGTGCAATTTTTAAAATAGAGTTAATCAGATTTGAATCTTTGTATTGTTGAAACAATATGTCTTATAAGTTGTGTGAACTTGGTGAGAAGCATGATTGAAGAGTGTATAACAACCCTTAAAAAAAAATTGTTTATCTTAAGCTAGTCCTAAATTTGGGTTTAAGCAAATAGGAAAAAAGAAAAAAAAAGGTATGTGATGGGTCGGATGGAGCGTAAAACGCACTCACTCATAACGCAACCATGAAATGAGATGGAGCATAAAATGCACTCATTTTTTTTCAAAACAGAAAAAGAAAAAAAAATCCTAGTTTGCTACCCAGTTTGTAGTAGTAAGAGAAACAGTTGAGGAAAAGTTGAGAGTGAGTTGTACATGAATTGGTTGTGATTAGTTTCCTTGTTTGCATTGACTATTGAGAGTAATTGTGGAAAGATGAAAGAGATGAATGTCATTAACTCTACTTTATTTTATTTTGTTGCTCTGAGTTAGTATAAATGCATGGATTAATATTGTTGCTTATGCATCATGATGGTGTTCTGTATGACTTGAGTGTAGTGTTGTTTGAATTAGTTTGCCCGAGGACTGCAAAAGTTAAGTGTGGGGAATTTATGAGAATGAAAATGACATATTTACCCCCCTTAATGTCTAGTCTTTTATACTTATTTTTGTCTAAATGTACTCATTATTATTCTATTTTGATTTAGGATGCAAATGGAGGGATAAATGCAAAACGGAACTAATAGGTGAATTCGGACAGTTTGCCATCGCTTCTAATCTGGGCATAACTCTCTCATCCAAGCTCGATTGAGATTATAAATTCTGTAGACCTACGAAATATATCTACAACTTTCATGTTTTGAGTTGGAGAGACACTCATCATCAAGGTTGTAATGGGCTTGAAGTTGACGCACCCACTACTGACTTCTGGAACATTCTCCCTATCATGCAAGTCAATTAGCAGTTTAATATTGGAAGATTTGAAGACCTATTGCACACAGTTACAGCTGGACACACCACTTTCCTATTTTATTTTAGGACTTATTTTATTTCAATTAATCGAATCAATTAGATAAATTTATTTTAGGATATTAGAATATTTTGAGGAGATTGAGTAGAATTCAAATACTTGAATTGGATATTTTTAAGAGAGAAGAGTCAGATTGAAAAAAAGACACACAGCCTCTCTTTCTCTCTTTGGAATTTTTCTTTTTTAGTTTTTTTGGTCATGAGCGGCTAAAACTTTCATACTTGGTCGAAGGAAACGGAGACCTCGAATCAATAAAACTGTGAGATCTATCTGTTTAGTGTTCAATTTATGCTTGAGTATTGGATTTTCTTCTATGCTTATTTTCATGATTGTTTATTTAATTCTAGGAGGCCTACTAGTTTATTACTTGTTGCAATCTACTGCTAAGTTAGATATCAAATCTAATTGTTTGATCCCTTTAACTTGTGAAGTAATTAGGGTTTAGAATTTGCTGTCAGGAATTAAAGTCTTAGAAGAACATTTGACTGAATTAAATACAACGCTTGGTTTGTGTTGTTCACTTCATCGATCTCTCTAGGTCTTAAGCTGCCACTAGATTAAATCTTTAGCGCTGTCTAGGGTTGTTTATGTAAGATTAATTAGATCGCTTGTTTCCTAATTAATTCAACTAAGGAGAGAAGGAAAATAGTTCCAAGTGAATACTCAAAGTAAGAATTAATATTATTTTGCTCAATGATCGGTTGTAAGATTCGTGGTGGATGTTGACTTAGACAAGTTTCGTTATTTTGATTGATTTCGATATTTAGGTTGAATTGCTTTTCCTAAATTGTTTTGTTTTACTCAACACCCCCCCCCCCCCCCCCCCAGCCTTGTTCTCGTAACATTAAACTCGGTTAGACACTCTCCGTAGGAACGATCCTTACTCACACTACTAAATGTGTTTTTAGGTTTTAATCTTGGTTCCTACAAAGCACACCAATTGCACCTTCATAAGTTGCCGAGCCTTTTCACTAACAACCTATTGTCTACTTGTTTCCCTTTCCTTTACCTGGACGCCATTTTGAGCGGCTGTTTGGTTTTCACTGCGACTCCTTAAATGTACCCCAAACTAAGAACTCAACCAACATTCAATGCTAAGTGCCCTTACTACTGACCACAATACTCCTGAATGTACACCAAATTTTCAAAATTTTGCACCTACAACCCCAAACTCACTATTCTTCCAAACTCAAACAAAACACTCCCAAATCGAAAACCCAAATTCTCAACACACCAAATCAAAATCCACTTCTTTAATTAAAATCAAACCACAAATTCACCAAAATCACAAACTCAACTCATACAATACTCAAATTCAACACTCTAGGGACCTATATAAAATCCATCGAAATACTCTCCATTTCCATTCAGGAATACTAAGCGGCTGAAGCAACCCTGATGGCCTTTGTGTTCTGCTTCACTTGTTACAAACCACACTTAGCTACAAAATCTCCAATATCCTTCTTCATACCTGCCACCAATACATTCTTTAAGTCTTGACACATCTTGGTTGCTCTAGGATGAGCAGTGTATGGTGTGTCATAGCCTCCGTAAGAATTCTCTTCTTTAACTCATCATCTTGAGGAATCACAAACGACTCTAAACGAGGACACCATCTAAGAGATGGAACTCTAGTTCTTATGTTAGAGTAGATGCCCTAGAGCATCAATTATTGTAGAATTACTCTTTGTAATAATGTTCATTAATCAATAAGGCATTTTTTCTTATCGCGTAAATATTATTATTGCAATATGTATGATATATGTCCTTAGAATGGTAGAAGTGACAGGCTATCAAGTGTTTCAATCTTGATAGTGAGAACCCTATGAGCACATATGGTGGCCATTCTAAAAACTCGTCTGTAGCCCAGTATTATTTGAAGTAAGGGCACAGATAATACGGTAAGGCTATCATAGTGTTGAACGACCTGAAAGAGTAGACTGATCTCACTTGTCAACGTTGTTTGTGACAACCTGGTGACACATGGGTGCTTGCTGTAGGCGATTACACGCAGCAAGTTCACTGGACTGCCCCACAGAGGATTCCATATGGATGGTAACCCAGTGTCTATGGAACAATCCTCTAACGAATGGTGGTGCATGTGATCCTTAGACTTGAGATCAACGAGCGCCTTGTGCACAATTGGTGTAGTTTGACACTAGCCTAACACAGTTCTTTTTGATGTCAATACGTGGTGATTGGCTGCATCAAGAGTGTATCAAGACTATGGTGGATTGAAAGGATTCATCACTCTCGGGTACGAGAGAAGTTATCTCACGACGAATTCAGTATATGGCAATGACATTAATACTTGGCCACAGTGGATGAGTTTTGCTCTATCAGTTTATAATAGGGTATTGGTCGAAACTAATACATAATATGAGTAACCGAAGGTTGCACTATTTCTATGCCTTCTCTCGTCAGATAACGGATGATAAGATCAGAATTGCACGTAACCATATCGTTGAAGGTACTATTTTGCTGAATCCAATCAATCTATCGGTGGCCATGATGCCTTCTAAGGGCCAATCTTGGTCTGTGTATTAGTGAGACGATTAATTGGTGTTAATCGCGATACTATACACTGCCATAGATGAGGAGCCTATGTCACACACATAGAAGATAATTTAGAGCCAAGAAGAAAAAGGGCGTTTTCGTCTTTTTAGGGAAAGGGTATTTTGTAATTTCACAGTCAATTAAATTTGCTGAGGTCGTAGCCTTTATTTAATTTGTTAGAAAAATTAAATAAGTGAAATTACGTTTAAATTGTGTTCGCACATATTTAAATATATTATCATTATTGTTAAATGTTAATATATATTAAATATATATAATTGATTTTAATTGAGATATGATGGAAAATAAATATCAAATTGGGAGTGTGTAACATGGGTGTTTGGGTGGAGCCCACCCTATTCCATATGGGAATAGGGCACTTGATTTACATAAAAAGACAATGTGGTTAATTGAAGTGGAATAGATTCTCTTTAAATAAACACACACAGCCCCTCTCATTCTCTCCCACTGCAGAAACACTTTTTGCCTAAAACCAATTCAATTTGATTTCCTTTCTTCTTAATCTTAAAGCCAAAGAGGATCTAGCAAATCCCTCTTTGGTTCTTTTGTGATTGTCTTCGTGTGGACTACGTAGAATCGATCCTACGCTTGGATCGGTAGCAAAAAATTCAAAGAAAAACATGGTAAAGCCTCCAAACGTGCGTATGATTCTAAACTCATGAATAACCTTTTGTGCAGATTTTACTTTAATATAAATTGTAAAATTATACCCTTGATCATGGCTCATGTAAAAGATCCTTATATTATATTTTTGTTTCCGCTGCGTATATGGGACCGTTTACTAACATCTTACCCTCAAGCACTTGTTGACTTATTTTCTAACACCACTCGTCGGCAATTTGCTTTCCTCTGATTTCTTCCAGTAATGTAGACTAAATCTCTAACCTGGCAATCCTTCCTGGTATGACCTCAATATGTTCTTTTCACAATTCTTCTATTAATTCTTTCTGCCTTGTAAGTCGGGACAAGTAAGCTTTTCTACTCAAGGCATCGGCTACTACATTGGCTTTCCCAGGTTGATACTTAATTTCACAGTCATAATCTTTAACCAGCTCTAACCATCTCCTCTATCTCATATTCAACTCTCTTTGGGTGAAGAAATACTTCAAGCTTTTATGATCTGTATAAATGTTACTCTTTGCTCCATACAACTAATGTCTCCATATTTTCAGTGCAAAAACTACAGCAGCCAACTCCAGATCATGTGTAGGGTATCTCGTCTCATACTCTTTTAACTGATAAGAAGCATAAGCTATTACTCTACCCAACTGCATCAATGCTGCACCAAGTCCCTAAAATGAAGCATCTGTATAAATGTCATAATCTACACCCTCCTGTGGTAACACAAGAATATGAGCTATGGTCAATCTTCTTTTTAACTCTTGAAAACTTTCTTCATAGGCATTTGACCAAATGAAAGGAGTTCTTTGCTTGGTGAGAGCTATAAGCGGTTTGGCCAACTGAGCAAACCCTGCTACAAACCGCCTACAATAACCTGCTAGCCCCAAGAAACTTCTAACTTCCTTTACTGTCTTCGGCAGTTGCCATTCCAGAATTGCTTTTACCTTACTTGGATCCACTGATACACCCTCCTTTGAGACAGTATGGCCCAGAAAGATAACTTGATCTAGCCAAAACTCGCACTTAGAAAATTTGGCGAACAGCTTTTTATCTTGCAATCGCTGTAGCACAAATCTTAGGTGTTCTTCATGTTCCTTTTCTATATTAGAATACACCAAGATATCATCAATAAACACCACTATAAATCAATCAAGACAATCTTGAAACACCCTGTTCATTAAGTCCATAAAGATTGCTGGGGCATTAGTTAACCCAAAAGGCATCACCACAAACTCATAATGCTCATATCTGGTCCGAAAAGCGGTCTTGGCAATATCTTGCTCTGCAACCCTTACTTGATGATAACCCGACCTCAAATCAATCTTTCAAAACACTGCTGCTCCTTTCAGCTGATCAAACAAACCATCTATGCGAGGTAACGGGTATTTATTCTTTACTATCACTTTATTTAACTCTCTGTAATCTATACACATTCGTAGAGATCCATCTTTCTTTTTCACAAACAAAATTAGAGCACCCCAGGTAGAATGGCTAGGTTGAATGAAACTCTTGTCTAAGAGTTCCTAAAGCTGCTTTTTCAATTCCTGAAGCTCGGCTGGGGCCATCTGGTAATAGAAATAGGTACGGTCCCTAGTGCCAGTTCAATACTAAATTCTACTTCTCTTTCCGGAGGTAAACCCGACAAATCTTCATGAAATACATCTAAGAACTCCCGAACTACTAGCACATTCTGAATCTCTGGTTACGGGACATCACTACTGTACACTACATGAGCAATATATCCTGAGCACCATTTTCTTAACATCTTTCTGGCCTTTACACTGCTGATTAACATACTAAGCTGGTGACCCTCACCAAAATTAAACTTATCTCCATCATCAAGATTAAATCTTGCTTTCTTTCTTCGACAATCAATCTCTACTCCAAACCTCCCCAGGAAATCCATGCCTAAAATAACATCAAAATCAGGCATATTAAACACTATCAAATCCATTGGCAACGCCCATCCATGGATCACTACAGACTTTCCTGGAAGCATCTCTTAAGTTACTACACTAACACCATCTGGTAACTCTATCTTAACGGGACAATCCACTCTAATAGGTTTTAAACCTAATCTTTCTAAAATCCCATGTGTAATGAATGAATGTGTGGCTCTAGAATCAACAAATGCATAAAGGGGAACTGAATGAAATAATAACTGACCAGTAACTATGGATGGGCTAGCTTTAGCTTTAGCTTCACCAGTAAACACTCGAGCATTGGTACCTCTAGATGTTCGCGTTGCGGATGCAGGAGGGGTTTTTCAATCTTTCATCATAGGCCTTGGCTACCAGCATCTGTAACATACATTTCTGCCCAAATCTCTAAGACACTCCCCAGAATGATTTCTTCCACACTTTTAGCACTGGGGAACTTCACTGGTTCTCGGCTTTTTATTCTACCAATCCCTTCTGTTCTTTTTGGGTTGAAACTTTTTCTTATTTCTCACCTCTCTATTAGTGGGGGCATCAGCTCTATCTCTCTGTGGAGCAAGAGGTGGAACACTGGGGGCTACTGCTGATGAAGTTGTCGGGATTAGCTTATTCACAAATATTTCTGCCCGTAAAGCCTATTCCAGACCTTCACTGTATCTCTGAGGGGGCTGGGCACCGGCCATCACATCTCGGGCTATTTCTGGTTTCAACCCATGCAAGAATTTATCTCTCCTCAACTCTGGTGTACTCACTACTCCTGGCACAAACCTTGCCAAGGAATTGAATTTCACTGAATATTCTTTCACTGAATTAGACCCTTGTTGCAAACTAATAAACTCCTAAATCTTTTCATGGACTAGATCAACTGTTCTATATTCTGCCTCAATCAATCTCCTGAAATCTCCCCAGGTCATCAAAGCTGTATCATGAGTATCCTCCATTAATTCCCACCATATATGAGCATCACCCCTAAATAAAAAACTGGCATACTGAATCTTCTCCCTGTCTGTCATAGGGAAAAGTGTCGCCATACGCTCCATTGATCTGAAACACTCATCTACCACTAGTGGGTCCATTGTACCCCTAAATTATGACGGTTGGTGTTGACTAGGCAACCCATAAATCGGCTCAATACGATTCTGCACTACTGGGGGTACCGGCCCCTCACTTTCCTCTCGGGGGTTAGTACAATCACCGGGGTCTCAACTCTCTCTAGTACAGAGTCTCCCCGATTTTCTGCCAAGACTTGCTGTATAATATTACGAATACTTACTTAATCGAGGATAGGGGGAGTAGATTCTGGAGGGTTGGAAGGTTCACCCGTGCTCATTTCCTTCCTACTGCTTCCTCGGGTTCTACGTCTCATCTACATAAACCAACACTTTTAGTCAACTCAGTCAACTCATCTACTACAAGGAAGGAAAGAAATAACTTACAGTGGTCAGCTACGGAACATCAACGTGGCAGGAGAGGCACACTGTCAAATCCTAGAACCTTTGCTCTGATACCAAAAATGTAATGCTTTCTTTCTAGCTAGTATACTCGTAAAATAATCACTAAAACTCATTAAAAATATATATAAGAAAATACACATAGATATACGAGTAATAAAGTATGGGCCCATATTTAAGTTTTCTTTATATACAAATATTTACAAAATGTTCTCAAAAATAGCAACTTGACAGTGTAGCCAAACCCTTCCACTACGTGATGTTCCAAGCGACCGTAACTCACCTATTACCTGTAAAAACAACGGAGTGAGCACTAATGGCTCAGTAAGTAAACCCGCTATGCTACCCTTCTCTCTCCATTGCTTAAATCCTGATTTTTCTTTCCTTACATCACATTTCCTGATTATTCTCTATTCTTTCCCCGTTCTTCTCTCTGTTCTTTCTCTGTTTTGCTCTCTGTCTTCTAAATTTTCACTACCCATGATAATGAGCATGGTATTATGCATATTCATGATGCACATGCACAAATGTATAAATTATGCATTTTCTTTTCTATTTTTCTTATTCTTATTCTTATTCTTTTTCTTTATTTCTTTCTTTCTTTTCTAGTCTTTCTTTCTATTCTTGCCGATCGAACTCAGTTGAGACATGGATTTGGAGCCTTGGCCGTGTGAGTGAAATCTCTAATTCTGGGTACAGTCCTCATCCACACACACTTCTAATGGACTGTACATTTCTTCTTTTTGAATTCTGAGGCCGCTCACTAAAGGCGGCGTGCATGTGGGACTATGTCACTCACGGCTCCCCATCGCAACAACCTTCTCTTCGTTTTATCTTTTTTTACACTTCTTTAAGAAAAATTCAGATTTGAATATCTTTAATATTGTCATTTCTTTCTATTTTCTCTTTAACATATTTTAGGGCATTTTCATGCTCTTATGAATATGTATGCATGTAGATGGTTTCATGCTTATAATTCTTTCTAAATTCACATATTTAAATGCAATTATGCATTATGGAATGCAAACATGTCATTCTCTACCATCTACAAACACATCCCAAGGTAACAATAATCATACTCATACATGCACTTCTCCTTGGCATTTCATACAACAATTCATGTGCACAAATCAACACTAATTTGGCATCACTTCTATCTCTATTTTAGGCCATCAAAAATTTGGAATAAACTCCTCCATAATTAACACAAATCTGCCCAAATACACACTTCAAAAGTTTTACTTCAATTCTTCCAAATCTCATCCCAACATTCATCAAATAAAAACTACACCAACACAATCTCATGGATAGGTTCTAATCATTATTCAACACCAAATCCATCAACAATTTACATATAACACACAAACTCACACAGAGATATATATATATATATGCATAAAGAAAGTTTCTAAACACACAACTTAAATCATACTTAGGGTAGGATTTACTTACCTTGTGCTTGAGTAATTCCACTAGAATCTCTCTTTCTTTGGTAGACTTGTTCTTTCTCTAAAACCCTAAGCATAAACACTATAAGAATTCAACACTTTAAAAATTAATCTCACATCTATTGCTAGAATTCTTACCTTTGGGTGTTTAGGATCAAATCTCTACCAAAATCCAACCAAAAGCCCTCTAAAATCCCTTGAAAATTTGATGAAGAGATGAGAGAAATTGAGAGTGAAGTTGTCACGACCCAATCTAACCGTTGGCATGGCTGGGCCAGATCACAAAGCAGGCCCACTTTCGTGACCATTCTACTCAGTACTGTCCCCCCCCCCCCCCCCAAGGGATTTCTTCGCCTCTCCCACCACTCGAACCCAATCTGCATATATTTAATTAAATCATCATTATTATTAAATGTTAATATATATATAGATTAAATATATATTAATTGATTTTAATTGAAATAATGATGAAATAAAAATAAAATATCTAATTGGGAGTCTTTGGTAACATCGGGTGTTTGGGTTGGAGCCCAAGCCTATTCCATAAGGGAATAATGCTATTAAAAATCACTATAAAAGAAAAAGTGTAGAGATTTTTAGGATGAGATTTTCATTTTCATTCATTTGATTAAAATTTGAAAACTTCTAGCCCCTTAAACACTCTCCCATGGCAGAAACCCATTTTGCCTAAAATCAATTCATTTTGATTTCATTCTTCTTTAATCTTAAAGCGAAAGAGGATCTAGCAAATCCCTCTTTGGTTCTTGGTGATTGTCTTCGTGTGGACTACGTCAGTTCGATCCTACGCTTGGGTCGGTAGCAAAATGTTCAAAGACAAACGTGGTGGAGCCTCCAAACATGCGTATGATTCTCTTAACTCACGATTAACCTTTTTGTGTAGATTTTACTTTAATATAAATTGTAAAATTATATCCTTGATCTTGGCTCATGTAAACGATCCTTGTATTATTTTTTCTTCTTGTTTCCGCTGCGTATATGGATCATTTACTAACAATGTCGTTGAATAACATTCTAGTTGTTGAACTTTTTAATGTGTGGGCGATTGACTTTATGGGCCCTTTCTCGAATTCATATGGAAATGTGTACATCTTGGTGGCGATGGACTATGTGTCGAAATGGGTGGAAGCAGTGGCATTACCATCCAATGATGCCAAAGTGGTGGTTAACTTTGTGAGGAAGAACATTTTCTCAAGATTTGGAGTACCATGGGCAATCATCAGTGATAGGGGATCTCATTTTTGCAACAGGCAATTTGATGCTCTCCTGGGAAAATACGAAGTGAAACATAGAGTGGCTACACCATGCCATCCTCAGACCAGTGGGCAAGTGGAACTGTCAAACAGAGAGCTGAAAAGAATTTTAGAGAAGACAGTTAACGCGTCTAGGAAGGATTGGTCACGGAAGTTAGATGATGCATTATGGGCATACCACACTGCATTCAAGACCCCAATTGGTATGTCTCCATTCCGATTAGTATATGGGAAGGCATGTCACTTGCCAATGGAACTCGAGCATAAGGCATATTGGGCAGTCAAGCAGCTAAACATGGATTTACAAGCTGTTGGGGAGGAAAGGATGCTGAAATTGAATGAACTTTTCATCATGAAACTTATGAGAACGCCCGTATTTACAAAGAAAAGACCAAGATGTGGCATGACAAGCATATCACGAAGAAAAACTTTGAAGTGGGTCAGAAAGTTTTGCTGTACAATTCTAGACTTAGGCTCTTTCCTTAAAAACTTAAGTCTAGATGGTCCGGACCCTTCATTGTTACAGAAGTCTACCCATACGAGGCTGTGGAGATTTCACATGAAGAAAAGGGGACATTTAAGGTTAGTGGGCTACAATTGAAGCCATACATTGATGGGGGCGTTGAGTTGCATATCACTACCTGTCAAACTCGACATTCAGAAATGAGGACTTGAGAAAGTCGAGCTTCTGACTATAAACAAGCGCTTCTTGGGAGGTAACCCAAGTGTTCTCATTTTTAGTTGTTTTGAATTTGTTTATATGTTTTATGACTTAGGAAAGAGTTTAATTTCATTTGTCTTTTGGTGTTTCAGGTGAATGATCAAAATGTGGTAAGTATTGGAATTTCCCCGACTTCGCCGCGGTGAAGGAATAACGTCGCCACGACATTGTACACATTGCCAAAATTAGACTTAAAGAAATTCCACAATTCGCCGCGGTGAGATAATTTCTTCGCTACGGCATCGAACGTATCACACAAATGATTCAAGAACTTCGCCGCAGCGAAAAATGCTTTTTATATCAACTCGCGCTGGCTCCTTATTTTTCGCGAGAGCTTCCAAAAACTTCCAAGAACCCAACACTTCCACCTTCAATCTAGAGTGTTTCCAGTGAATATTCTTCCCACTACTCCACTCCTTAACCCTTACAAACACTAAATCATCTCAATTTTTCAAGGATTGAGCCAGAATTCATGAAAACCCTAGGTTTACTAAAAATTGGGGATCCTTCAATTTGGGCAAAAATTGGCAAAATCAAGGGTCAATCCGAGGTGGGCAAGGTACGAATTGGTATATCTAGTGTTGATTTCAATCAAATTTCAGTTAATCTTGCTTTATGAATTGATTGAAGTGCTTGAGCTTGATATTGGTGCGAATTGATTGGTGATTTTGGGTTGAAATTTGTGGAGTTTGATTTGTGTGAATTGAGGAAGTGATTGTGGGTTTGTGATTTCGAAGTTGATTGGTTTAGTTTGGACGATTGGTGATTTTGGGGTGTGAGTGTAAGTTTCAAAACCTTAGGGTGAATTGAGGATGTGATTGTGGGTTTTGAAAGTGTGCTTTAGTGTTGAATTTTCGAGTTGAATTACTAAGTTTGGGGGTAGATTTGAGTGAACATTTTTGAAAGCCAAAATGCCGCTCAAAACAGTTGCCAGGAGTAAAGGAAAATAGGTCGACAATAGATTTGTGAATGAGAAGGGTAGGCAACGTTACGAAGGAGCAATTAAAAGAAAAGACAAAGGTTTTATTGCCGAGAGAGGATTGACCATAGTCAATGCAGAAGCATGGATCCAAGGGAGAGGTTGGAATCTCTTTCTGCTTGCATCGCAACATTTAGCCATAGAGCCAATCGTAAGAGAGTTTTATGCAAACTTCCCTGAGTGTGAGCCCGGGCATGTATATGTGAGGGGTATTAAGGTGCAATTTAGTGCGAAGATTATCAATGAATTTTACAAGATTGATCAAATTGACCATGACGAGTATGTAGAATTTAAAAAGCAGGAGATTAACCAGGATGAGATTCTTAGGGTTATTGCAATGTTGGGTACATCTTGGGAAATTTTGAAGAAGGGAAGGAGAAGCATAAAATGGACTAATTTGATCCCCACGGCTAGAATTTGGCAGTACTTTGTCTGTGCGAGGATGGTTTCGGAAACCCACTACAGTACAGTGGAAAATTTATGCAAGAGACCATAGGTTTCATGAATGAGACGACAGCGAATTTTAGAAACCAAGGCGTGTCCATTCGGAACTTGGAGTTATAGGTGGGTCAATTGGCCGATAAGCTAAATGAGAGACCACATGGTTCCCTACCAAGCAACACAGTGCCAAACCCACATGAACAAGCGAATGAAATAACTCTACGAAGTGGGACAGTCTTGGAAGAGGTGGAACAATTAGGGAAAGAAGAAAGCCCACCAAAAGAAAAGGGAGATTCTGATGAGGAAGTTGACGAAGAGATCATTGTTGAAGAGAAACCAACCAGTTCTAAGGAAGATGAACAAAAGCGAGAAGAGAGGCAAAAGTAAAAGAAAGAGAAATTGCCATTTCCCGAGATACCACCAGAGTTGGCACATCACACCCCTCTTATGCCTTTTCCTTAGAGACTTAGAAAGAAAAAATTAGGATAAGCAGTTTACCAAATTTATTGAAATATTTAAAAAACTGCATATTAACATTCTTTTTGCAGATGCATTCTACAATAGACTGATGGGTAACGTGCAAACCATGGTGGATGCAGCATCGGGAGGAGCTTTGCAGAATAAGACACCAGAGGAGGCTTATGAGTTGCTTGAGGTTTTGGCAAGCAACAACTATCAAAGACCAAATGAGAGAGCAATACCAAGAAAATCTACGGGTCTTCATGAAGTTGATGCCTTCACAGCCATCTCAACCCAACTCACGGCACTTCAGAAACAGTTGGGAAGTATGCATGTAAACCCTATTCAAACACCTCAACTAACTTGTGATTTTTGTGCAGGAAACCATGTGAGCAGCGAGTGTCAAGTGGGGAACACATTTGCTTCGTCATCTTCATCATCGGAGCAAGTGAACTACTTGGCAGGAAATTAGAGGCAACCAAACAACCTATATTCCAACACATACAATCCGAGGTGGAGAAATCATCCAAATATGGCTTGGGGAAATCAGAACCAACAAAATAATCAATGGAACCAAAGGACGTTGCCAAATAACCAACTAGGGGTGAATAATCAACTGGGAGATCCAAGAGTGACAAAGTTGGAAGACATGTTTGGGAAATTTATGCGAGAGACCACGGGGTTTATGAATGGGACAAGGACGAATTTCAGAAATCAAGGGGTGTCCATTCGGAATCTTGAGGTACAGATGGGCCAATTGGCCGAGAAGCTAAATGAGAGACCGCAGGGTTCCTTACCAAGCAATACAGTGACTAACCCACATGAGCAAGTAAATGCAATTTCATTGAGAAGTGGGAGAGTTTTAGAAGAGGTGGAAAATTCAAGGAAAGAGGAAACTTCATCAAAGAAAAATGAAGAATCTGATGAGGAAGTTGATAAAGAAATCATTGCTGAAGAGAAACCAACCAGCCCAAGGAAAGATGAACAGAAGCAGGAAGAGGGGAAAAAGAAAAGGAAAGAGAAATTGTCATTCCCCGAGATACCACTAGAGTTGGCGCATCACAAAACCACCTGTACCTTTTCCTCAAAGACTCAGAAAAGAAAATCAGGATAAGCAGTTTATTAAATTCCTTGATGTTTTTAAGAAACTGCATATTAACATTCCTTTTGCAGATGCATTGCAACAGATGCCGAGCTACGTGAAATTTCTTAAGGAAATCTTATCAAACAAGAGGAAGTTAGAAGATGAGGAAATGGTGATGCTCACGAAGGAATGCAGTGCCATCTTACAAAAGAAGCTGCCCTTGAAACTCAAAGATCCAGGGAGTTTTAATATTCCTTGCACTATAGGAGATATCATCTTTGATCAAGTTTTATGTGACCTAGGTGCTAGCATTAACCTTATGCCTTTTTCTATTTTCAGGAAACTAGGAATTGGTGAAGTAAAGCTGACAACCATATGCTTGCAAGTTGCAGATCGATCAATAAAGCATCCGAGGGGCATTGTGAAGGATGTGTTGATTAAGGTGGACAAGTTTATTTTTCCTGCAGATTTCTTTGTGTTGGATATGGAAGAAGACAAAGAGATTCCTCTTATCTTGAGACGACCATTTCTAGCCACTGGAAGAGCTTTAATCAACGTTCAAGAAGGGAAGTGATCATGAGGATGCAAGATAAAGAAATAACATTTAATGTCCTTGAATCAATGAGAGCTCCACCTAAACAAGAGTCGTGTTTAAAAATCGATGTGGTGGACCAGGCAAAGATTGAAACCCTCTAACTGAACAATCCTAAGGTGGAAATTAAGAGCTGCATTGTCAAACCGAATCAGTTCGAGAGTGAGGACCATAACGGAAAGAGTTGCACAAAATTTTGAGACGAGCCGCAGTTGAGTTTGAGTTCGCACAAGGAACGGGTCTCTGAGTTCAAAAAGGGTGAAGGAAAGCCAAGAAAACGGAAGGCAGTAGGTGAGAAGAGTCGAGCTACCAAAGTTATGACCAAGGGATGGAAATGGGTGGTGAAACTCTCAACAAGGCCACTGTGTGAAAAAGATCATCAGAAAAAGAAGCTCCAGTACAAGGGAAATTTCTGGGATGTGATGTACTTGGATAGTTCGGGTTGATGTGAAGAATTGAGAGAGTCGAGCTTACCGACTATAAATAAGCGCTTCTTGGGAGGCAACCCAAGTGTTTTAAATTTGTGTTCTTCTATTTTTTTTTTATTTCAGTGTGTTTGATGTTTTGATGAATTTTAATGAATTTTAATTTGTGTTTTTAGGTGTTTCAGGTGAAGTTTTCAGCTAATGCAAGGAAAGAAAATGCTCCAGACTTCGCTAGCGCGAAGAAGTATTCTTCGCCGCGGCGAAGCACATTGTGTAAAAATAAGTTTTGAAAAGTCCCAAACTTCGCGGGGGCGAAGCAACCTGAAAAATATGTTGCAGCTACTGTAATTTTTCGCCCCGGCGAAGCAGGTTGGACAAAATTCCCCTAAGGCAATTTCGCCACAGCAAAGATTTTTACTTCGCCGGGGCGATTAGCCACTGTAATTTTTCACCTCGGCGAAGTATTTTTCTTTGCCGTGGTGAAACCTGGGTTTCAAATTAGGGTTCTATGAACGAAGAACTTCGCCGCAGCGAAGACTGTTTTCTATAAATACTCAATTTCATTTTTCATTTTTCAGGCGACTTTTCATATCCTTTTGAGAGAGAAATTTCCAATTTCAATCCTTTGCCTTCCAAGTGTTGTACCAATCAAAGTTCTCACTCATTAACCCTCCTAAACACTAAAACAACTCCTTTCAACAACAAATTTTTCGAAAATTTCACGAAAATTTCAGGTTCAAGAAATTTGGGGCTTTCCAATTTAGGCTGATTCTGAGTAAATTGGTGGCGAATAATCCTTTGTATTGGTAAGATCTCAAGTTCCCTAAACTCATTTTCGCACAATTTCAAGTTTTAAGTTGTAGATCTGAAAAATTGATTATTGGTTGAGTTGCGAATTGTTGGGTGATTGTGAGTTTGATTTTGCTGAGGAAGGGTTGATTATGCATGTTGTGATATTGAGGAGTGTGGGTTTTGAGTTTTGGAGAGTTTTGTTGAATTTGGAGAAATCGTAGTTGGGGGTCTGATTGCGAATTTTTGGAAGTGTTTTCAATTTTCTTTTCCAGGTTTGAATTGTTTGTTGAGGGGAACCTAGGCTTGAATTTTTGGGTTGCGCTGTGTAGTTGAATTATAGAAAATGGCACCCAAGTTAAGGTTCCATACAAGGGAAAAGGAAAGAAAGTGGACAACCGCTTTGTGAATGAAAAGGCCCGGAAACGATATCAAGGGGCTATCCAAAGAAGAGATAAGGGCTTTATTCCTGAGCGCAGATTAACCGCGAGTCAGGCTTTGGACTGGAGTCGAGGGAGACAGTAGGAACTGTTTATGAGTGCTCTTGCGCAGCCGGCTGTAGAGCTGCTAGTAGGGAGTTTTATGCCAACCTCCCGGATTGTGAAGAGGGTACTGCATTTGTGAGAGAGGTTGATGTGCCATTTACAGAAGATGTGATCAATGAATTTTATAACCTGCCTGGGTTTGATCAGGATGAGTACGGAAGGTTTAGGGGGACACAGTTTGAGGATAGTATCATTCTTCCAGTCATTGCAAAACCAGATGCAACTTGGTCAGCGTCGAAAAAACAATAGAAGACCATTAAGGGAACTTCTTTGACACTGATGGCTCGACTGTGGCAATATTTTGTTAGTGCGAGATTGATGTCGGAAACTCACTATAGCACGGTAACTTACGAGAAGGCATTACTACTTTATTCTATTGCCATAGGAAAGAGTATAAATATGGGACAAATTATCTTGAACAACATTCATCATGCCGCCAAACCAGGGCGATCAAGTTATTCTTTTCCACATCTCATTACAGCCTTGTGCATTAGAGTTGGAGCCAAGGTGGAAGGTGATGAGCAACGTATTCATGCTGCCCCTATCCTCGATTTAGATTATTTTTAGAAACATCTTGAACGTCCAGAAGCTGAGCAACTAAGAGCAAGAACAAAGCGGCAGAGAACAGCACAAGGCCCAGTCACATCCTCTAGCTCCACAGCTACACAGAAGGAGATGATGCAGCAAATGATGGGTATGATGAAACGTATGACAAAACGTCAGAATTGGTTGGCTGATCAGACCTAGATGATGTATGATATGCAGAAGAGTAGCTTCAATAAGCTCAATGTTGATACTTCAGAATTCCAATGGGCTGATTGGGATTCAGATGAGTGGATGGGCTCCGAATCGGAAGAGGAAGAAGAGGAAGACGAGCGAAGCGAAGAATGAGCACCGGAGCACCTTTTTTTGTTTTTCTTTATTTTTATTTGTTTTTAGTTAATTTTGTTTTTCATTTCAAACATTGAACTTGGTTTATATTTTGTTTTTGGTTGTGGTAGTTGTTTTAGTCATTTCATTTTCTTATAATTTGTAGTTTGTGCAAGGACGAGATTAGGATGTAATACTTTCATATTAGTCTGTAAATTTTTCTAACCTAGTGGACACCACAGTTTCAATTGTTTTGACAGATGTTGGGTGATGAAAGGGTCACAGATCGGGTGTGCACTGTGGAGCGACACTTCACAGATTAATCAGGGAACTATCTCGTACCTTTGTTATTTTTGTTTTTCTATTCCTAATTTATGCGTAATGGGACATTGGGGACAATGTCATCTTTCGTTTGGAGGTAGGAAAATTAGAAAAAAAAATTATTTTGTTTATTTTACTTTGGTTTGATTGTTTTTGCCAATGATGAATAGTATAAATCAATGATGCGAATTGGATTGTTGCGTTTTTATTGTTGAGAAATGTTTAAGCATTGCTTCAAGTTTAGGTTTATTGACTGAATTTTGATTGAGGTTTGTTGAGTGGTTCAACCACCATTTTCATTTTTTCGGCATGCTTAGATTCATTTTATGTACTTAGGTAAAGTTTGATAATGTTGGTGGACTCTAGAACCTAGTAGAGAAGTGCTTGAGGCGAAATTCTAGGATTAGACATGGTTGAGAAGATGATTTAGTCATTCTTTTTGGAACGTTTGAGCCTTTCTAGCCGACCCAAGAATGAAATTGTCCCTAGTCACCCATTTGAGCTGTATGAATCATTATTGCTTTATTTTTCTTGGAAACCCAAAAATTGTCCGATCCTTTAACCCTACACACTCTGTCGTACCCTTAGGAGAATTCGATCCTAATGCAAACACAAAGAATGGAAAGAGTTGTACGAATAAACTAAAAGAATAGTTTGGGGATTGTGAGAAGGGCAATAAGAACAAAGGAGGTAGTTCACCTCAATTCAATTGATTTGTTATTAGTTTGCTTTAAAAGAAAAAAAAAAAAAACATTTGCCAAGTTTAAGGGTATATCGGTTGGAAACCAGTAACCGCCTTAAAAACTGCCTAGCAGTACTTGGCGACCTCTAGTTTAACAACGCCATGTACACCTTAAACACACTTCCCCGCCGCATATATGGTATCAGAAATAAGAAAGATACAAGTTTGAGGGTTGTAAATTAGTGGACACGTTGATTGGTGGTTGAGAAGAAGTGGAGTTCGATTTGATTTGAGTGTTTGCATGAGGAAAATCGAGTTCTCTTACTTTGTTATTCCTATCCTTTTTCTTGGAACCCACTTCCCGAGCCTAGCGTTACAAGCTTATAAAGACCTTTTGATTCTTATCTTTGTCTAGTCCTTATTAGTGGAGAGTAGTTCGATATTTAGGCTTATGGAGTCTGCCACCATTTGATAGACTTTGCATTCCTGCATAAAATAATCCGGGAAGTTAGATGGTGGATTGAAGTGGGGATTACCTACTCGGGGGACCAATTGAAAAAGAAAGTCGATGCAACTTATAACTTCTTGGAGTGTTAAACATTTCTCTATTAATAATTGTGCAACAACTTTTGAGATTGGTACAAATTCTAGGCAGTTGTTTTGTGAGTCGAGTCTTTTGTTTCTCTTATTATTATTATTATTTTTTTTTTGTCATTTGCTGTTTTGTGTTTTGAACATTTGTGTTTTTCTTTTATCTTGTTTTGTACCTGATGCTCGGGGACAAGCATGTCCTTAGTTTGGGGGTATTTGATAATCTGAGGATTATGCTAGTTTATTTAAGCTTTTAGGCCGGATTTTAGATACTTCTTAGTCTATTTTTGCCTGAATTGGTACTTAATTCCTTACATTTCATGTTTCAAGTTAAAATGGAAATTTTGAGCGAATAAAGGAAGATTTGGAGTTTTTGGACTCAGAAGCAAGCGGAGGGCAATTCTAGAAATTCAGAATTCTTCAGGAAGCTTCGTCGCGGTGAAGGTTGTTCTTCGCCATGATGAAATGGGCCAGATACGCACCATATTCAGTTCCTTTGTCGCCACGGCGAAGTCTGCGTACTCCACTTTTTGTAAAACACACAGTTTCGTTTGTAGGCTAAATTGTAAGATTGTGGGCGAGGTATAAAAGAAATACTTAGTCTTTTTGTTTAGGGCGTTCGTGGAGAGAGAAAGAGCAATTTTACATTTTCTTAGATTGATTTTTGAGTGATTTTTGGATTAACAAAGTGTGAAGATTCGAGGTGAAATCAGTGGATTCATCAATTGGGAAGATTCTTTTCCTTTTCTCTTGTGTCCATGATGTTGAACTTGGAATTATTCATTTATTTTAATTGTTTTATTGATTTAGCCATGAACTAACCAATTTTGGGTTAGGGTTTTGATGTAGTTCGGATTCTAATGGGTTAGACAGTTGATGATTATTAATTTCATATGATTTTGCTTTGATTGTGTGATTATTCCGTTTTTATTGTTTTTATGTGATGAACATGATGAGATTGAGAGATAATTCATGTTAAGCTTCTTGGGTAATCACCATTATATTATTGGATGCTAGAGATAGATTCAAGAACCGATGAAATCAATTTAGGATTCTTGTGCTTAATGAGCTTAGATTTATTAACTTTCATTTTGTTGGGTGCGGAAGGTTAATAGGGAAGAGTAGGACAACATAGCCTGAGAAGGTATGTTGGCACTTTAGAGAGTTCGATTTACAATCAATGCATGTGAATATGAATTTAGTTTAATTCTTTAAGTTTAACCCATAGAGTCCGAATGAAGTCAAAACCCTACCCATTTGTTTTGAATTGATTTTACTCCTTTTTAAATCTTGTTTTCATAGTTTACTTTTATTTTAGTGAAATTTTGTTTAAGTTATAGTTTAAATTGTTCCCTTAAATCCAAAAGAATTCGATTGCTTGAACTTGAAAACGGTAGAAAACTTAGTGCTTAGCGACCAATCCTCGTGGGAACGATACTCACTCATCACTCTATTACTTGTGCGACTAGTATACTTACTACATATTGCATGTTGTAGGAAACACGCATCAGTTGATTCTGGTGGGTTAGAGGATTCTCCCTCGTTCATCACACTCTTACCCTTCCTCCTATTACTACGCCTCATCTACAAAATAACCATACTTGATCAATTTAAGAAAACACTTAACGTAAGGAAAGAATTAACTTACACAGTCGACTCTCGGACATCGTAGCGACGAGAATGGTACACTATCAAATCCCAAAATCTCGGCTCTGATACCAAAAATGTAATAGCCGCTTTTTACTCAAATACTCATAAAACATACACATAATAAAATACATATAAAATCGTATAAAAAGTTGGGCCCAAATTTTTCTTTCATTAAACATATTCATTCTTTATACAAAATTTGTATCATGCATAAAACTATCAAAAACAAGGCGGACAGTGTAACCATTTCCCTTTGATTGCCAACGCCCATCCGACCGTGTCCTCACCTAGATCCTGCAAAACATAGGAAACAACGGGGTGAGAACTAAAACAATGCTCAGTAAGCAAATCCTCTACTCATCTAACCCCGTAACTCTCTCTCTAATTCTTTCCTTACAAAGCTCATTTACCCTCTCTTTTATGGAAAATGATAGACTTACCGACTGGTGTGTACCGATTTTGTGCACCGAATGACGTGGCAAAATCCTGGCCGTTGATTAATATTAACTGATAATAAATAAACGGTCAGGATTGTGTCACGTCATTCGGTGCACAAAATCGGTACATACCAGTCGGTAACTGTAGCATTACTCCTCTTTTATACTTCTTCTTATTTTCTCTTTCTCATAACTCTTTTCTACTAACTCTCTTTAGTAAGTCACGGCCTCATCTTACCGGAGGCACGGCCGGGATCACTCCCGCTCTACGTGACTTCTACTCGTTCTAGCGAATCAGACTCGATTATGCATGGATTCGGAACCCTTGGCCATGTGAGTATATAATCTCTCTCTCTCGGGTACTCTCGGGTATAGCCCTCATCCACATGCACTCTCACGGGCTACACCACTTCTCTCTCTCATACTCATACCGCTCTCTCAATGCGGCGTACATGCGGGAATACTCTACCCATTACTCACAGGTTCCCCATCGCACAACCTACTCTATTCTTTTGTTTAGCACTACTCTTTCTTTGTTCTCTAGTGCTCATTCTCTCTTTCTTTTTACTCTTAAAGTAGCTTATACTCAAATTCTCTACTATGTCTCAAGCTACTTCTTAAGTGCATAAATAATGCATATGGACGGCTCATGCTCACTAATGTACTTATGAAATGCCAATATACAATGTTGCAAGAATTAAGGTTTACTAATTATACTCATACTTCTCTTAGGCATTTCATCAAACAATTCATGTGCATATAAAAACTCTACTATAATTACTACTCTACTTCATTCTCTAGCCATCCAAAATGGGGGAAAACTCCCTCATATAGCCATAGTCCTAGTCAAGAAAAGCACTTCCAAAAAGGGTTTACACAAAATCTCTCAAACTTCATCTCTCAATAGACATTAAAACACTTCTCATACATGAAGTGTATCCAACAACCATAAAATAGATACTCATCTCAACTCAATTTCTCAACAAGCATAATACATATTTATACATGCATACATCTCTACTCAATCTCTACTCAAAGGTTTGTTTTTCAAATCTCAACTTGGTTGGATTTACTTACTTTGTGAATAAGTGACTTCTCTAACACTTCTCTTTTCCCTTGTTGTCTTGTCTTCTCTCTACAACTTTAAACAATAACAATAACAACAATATAAGACTTCAAAACAACTATAAGCAAACTCACATCTAAAGCAAGAATCCTTACCTTAGGATGCTTTAGATTCAACCTCTACTAAAATTACCCCAAAAGCGCCCTAAAACTCCTTAGAAATCTTGGAAAATTGAATGGAGGATTGAAAGGAAGTAGAGAATGAGAATGGCGGTGGAAAATGGGTAAAATGAAGGGTTTATTACACTTAACCCTTTTTAGCTCATATTATAACCATCCTTTCCCATTTTGCCCTTGCTTTTCTTTGGAAATTCCATCTATATCCTTTGATTCATTACACTCACACCCCCACACTAACCTATTCTCCATGAAATTTCCTTACATTTCACTCCCCACTTTTCCTACTAATTAGGGGTAGAATGGTCATTTTGCCCCTATGGAGAATTCTCTAGAAACCTCAAGAAACTTTTCTGCCATCCCGTCGCCGCGACAAAGAAAGTTCCGTCGCCCCGACAAAAAATTACAGAATCGACATTGCAGCACAGAGCTAACATCGCCGCGGCGAAGACTGTAATACCAAGATTCCTCAAATCTCAACCAATTTCAAGGCAAACACTCAACCAACTCAACATACCATTTCAACCAAAGACCAACCAACCGAAAATAACAATATACAAACTCAATTGAAGTTGGATCAATGAACATTTAAGTAATGCAACAAATCTTAACTATGTACCTCAAGCGGCGTGTTACTCTAGCCTGATAGTACTCACCATGCTTCCCAATTGACTATAGCCCCTTGGTCTAGGGTTCGAGTAGTAGGGGAGGTGAAAGAAATCCCTTAAGGGGGGGGGGGGGATTCCTTAGAGTCACAAGAGTGGGTTGGTGCTTTATGAACTCCACCGGCCGTGCCTGCCTCGAAGATGAGGCCGTGACAATAAAAAGGTGCCTTTTTATTGTCACGGCCCATCTTACCGGAGGCACGCCGGTGGAGTTCACACAGCACCAACCCCTCTTCGTGACTCACTAGGAATATCTCCCCCCCACCTTAAGGGATTTCTTTCACCTCCCCCACCACTCGAACCCAAGACCAAGGGGCTATAGTCATTTGGGAAGCAGCTAGCCTGATGGTACTCACTTCCCAAATGACTATAGCCCCTTGGTCTTGGGTTCGAGTGGTAGGGGAGGCGAAAGAAATCCCTTAAGGTGGGGGGGAGATATTCCTAGTGAGTCACGAAGAGTGGGTTGGTGCTGTGTGAACTCCACCCCGCCGTGTCTCCAGTAAGATGGGGCCGTGACAAGAGGTTTAATAGGGATAAGTAGGAATTCATAGCCTGAGAAGGTATGTTTTACAACTTAGGGAATTCAATTTAAAATTCGTGCATGTGAGTGCAAAAGTAGCATAAATTGTAGAATTAATCCATAGGATCCTAATAAAGTCAAAACCCTAACCGTTTGCTTTATTTGATATTACTCTTGATTTAAATCTTGCTTTCATAATTTAGTTGTTTTTACACTTAGTAAATTTTGCTTTCAGTTAAGTTTGATTTCTCCCATAAATCCAAACAATTTTCGGTTTGTCCAACTTGAAAACAAATAGGAAATTCAGTGCTTAGCAATCAATCCTCATGGGAACGATACTCACTCATCACTTTATTACTTTGTGCGACTAGTGCACTTGCTATATTTGCATGTTGTAGTTACAACGCATCATATATTTAAATATATCTATGTATATATTTAAATGAATTGTTATTATTAATTGAATGTTAATATATTATTATATATTAATTGATTTTTAGTTATGATAATTAATTAATTAAAATACCATAAAGGGTGTGTTTGGTTGCAAGGGTGAACTAGGGTTGGAGCCCATGGCTATTCCTAAGTGGAATAGGGTTTTAATTGTTGCTTAAAATTAAAACATAATGGAATTATTTCATTCAATTAAAACCCTAGCCACCCTATCTCTCTCTCTTTCAAGAAGAAAACTTTTCTTGTTCTTCTTTTTTGATTCTTGAAGCCCTTGATTGTTCTAGCAAAATAATCAAGGGTTCTGCGGATTATTTTCGTGTGGACTTCCGTGAGTGCGATCCCACTTTGGATCGATTAGCGAAGAACATGTGAACAATAGATGGTGAACAACACCCGTGAACAGTAATAGTGAACAGTAATCATGAATAGTAACCGATGGGCAGTGTTCATGTCCGAAATCAGAGATATTCGAATGAGCCTCCAAATGTACGTAAGTATTCTAATCCTTGAATGGATTTACTTTATATAGATTTTTGTTTATAAACATGTAAAAAGTATAATCTATACTCGGATCTAGGCAAAGAAAGGTAATTGATTTACCGATTGAATTTTTGTTTTCTGCTGCGTATGGTAGATCAATTACTTACAATGTTGTATGCTTAGATCGATGTCTCATGTGCATCAAGCACTTGTAGTGGATATCAATTGGATTCAAGTGAGCAATTTCATGTTATATGCTTGGATTGATGTCTCATGTGCATTAAGCACTTGTAGTGGATATCAATCGAATCCAACTGAGCGATATTATGCTGTATGCTCAAACGGATATCTCATGTGCACTAAGCACTTGCAGAAGATATTAATCGGATCCAAGGGAGCAATGTGACTATATGTACTCGGATTGATGTCTTATGTGCATTCAGCACTTGTAGAAGACATCAATCATATCCAAGTGAGTGACAATGAATTAGTGTCAATGGACATCCTTAAATACTTGAAAAGGACTAAGGGTATGTTCTTGGATCATGGAGGTGAAGATGAGCTCACTGTAATAAGATACAGTGATTGTATTTTCCAAACAGATAAAGATGATTTTCACTTGAAATTTTGTCTCAATAAGATCTGTAGTGAGCTGAAAGAGCTCGAATTAGAGTACTGCAGCAGATTCTACAAATGATGCTAAGGAATCACGGTCTCTGATGGGAATGCAAAATGTCATATTTAACCCCCTTAATGTTTAGTCTTTTATNTGATATAGAATAAAATTGCCTTTTATTGATTAATGAACATTATTACAAAGAGTTAATTCCACAATAATTGATTGGCTCTAGGGCACCTACTCCAACATTAAAGCCATGAACGATTTCAAAAGGAGAAAATTAAGAAGTAGAATGAACGGTCGTCCTATTATATGCAAACTCAATATGTGGCAAACATTTTGATGTAGACCCCCTAGGCGAATTACCCTAGGAACCCATAACCTCAATGGAATAGGAATAAGTTTGTTTGCTAGGAATGTGTTAAGGATGATCGAATTAGAACCCTAAGGAAACTAAGTCCTTAAAACCTTAATTTTGAGACGCTACAATGGTTGATCACTCCCTTTGATAAGTGGAGATTCAAGCATTCATTCAAGAAAACAAGAAGGCAAGCAAATTGCTTTCTGAACGTAAACTTCAATTGATAATAATATGTCCCCCAAAAATAACCTTTTTTATAAGTAGCAAACCCTAAAAAAAAAAAGCCCTAGCTAATTGAAAAAAATGGGTTAGGCTTAAGTAAAAGCCAATTGGGCCTAAATAAGCCTTAAATAAATAGAAGACCAAAGAATCTAATGATAATTAAAACATAAAGAAAAAAGCCCAAGATTAAAAAACGAAAATTGAGTAGTAAATTAATCCTCGCATCCAACTTGATCTTCCGAATCTACCCCTTGCGTAAAAAGATAATAGATCATCCTTGGTGAAGCTTTGAAATCTTTGAATTTAGTCTTAGAGTCTTCTAGTACAGCCTCTTTGTATTGCACTTCCGTGATCAAGCCTTGCAAAGCCTATTTCATCCTCTTTGTCTTTGCCCTAGTCATTGGACCGCCAATTCCTTGCAAAGGATCTTGGGAATATTTGGGAACATTAACTTGGTCAGCACCTCGATCTCCATTATTCCCTTCCTCTTCAAAAGGATTCGTCCTCCTCGAATCACCTACATCAGACAAAGATAAATCAGTAACATTAAAAGTTGCACTAACATTACCATAGTTGCTAGGCAAATCTAGCTTGTAGGCATTATCATTGATCCGCTCCAAGACTTGAAAAGGTCCATCTCCTCTAGGCTACAATTTTGATTTCCTTTGTGCGGGTGTAACGCCCCACTTGAGGTACGTAGCTAATGTTTATTGTTTTGCTCTTATTTGAGATGGTATATTGTTAATATTATTTGGTTGGTCCTTGGTTGAATGGATGTATTGGTTTGGTTGAGTGGTTGCCCTGAAATTGTAAAGACTTGGTGAAATCTTGGTGTTACAGACTTCGCCGGGGCGAAGAATAATCTTTGCCGCGGCGATGAGGTTCTGCAACTAAAGAGGTAGGTTCTGTAATTTTTAGCCGGGGCGAAGAAAGACCCTTCGCCGCGGCGAAGTGCCGAATAAAATGTGTAATGAGGTTTCTAGAGAATTCTTCCATAGGGGCAAAATGACCTTTCTGCCCTTAGTTAGCAGGAAAAGTGGGGAGTAAAATGTAAGAGAATTTTATGGGGAATATGTTAGAGTGGGGGTGTGATTGTAATGAATTAAAGGACAAGGATGGAATTCCCAAGGAAGAGCAAGGGCAATATGGGAATGAATGAAGATAAGTTGAGCAAAAAAGGGGTTAAGTTTAGTAAACCCTTCATTCTTCATCTTCCACCGCCTCTTTCATTCTCCATTTCCTCTCAACTTTTCCTTCAAGCTTTCAAGGATTTTTGAGGGTTTTTAGTTGGATCTTGGTAGAGAATTAATCTAAAGCATCCTAAGGTAAGGATTCTTGCTTTAGATGTGAAGTTTTGTAGATATTTGTATATTGAAGTCTTATGGTGTTCTTGTTTTTAAGGGTAGAGAAGAGACAAGCATTTTAAAGGAAGGGAAAGTGCAAGTGTGATCTCTCCATTGTAAAGTAAGTAAATCCCAATCCAAGTTGATATGTGAGAAATCCTTTGAGCAGAGATTTATTTATACATGATATATGTTATGTTATTAAGAACTTGGGTTGAGATGAGTATTTATTTTGTGGTTGTTAAATACACAGTTCAATTGAGAAGTATGATGTGTGATGAGAATGTAGTTTGAGATGAAATTGGAGAGATTGAGAAACCTCTTTGGAAGTGTTATGTTATGGTAAGAATTATAGCTTGGTGAGGGAGTTTTCTCCCATTTTGGATGGTTCAAGAGAGGGATAGAACTATAGATAAAGTAGAGTGTATGTATGCACACTAGTTGTTTGATGAAATGCCTAAGAGAAATATGAGCATGAGTTGTGAACCTTAATTCTTGCAACATTGCATATTGGCATTTCCTAAGTGCATTAATGAGCATGAACCATCCATATGCATTACTTGTGCATTAAGAGGTAGCTTGAGAAAGAGTAGAGAACTTTGTGGATGAACTACTCTAAGAATTAAGTTACACTATGAATACTAGCTTGAGAAAGAGTAGAGAACTGTGTGAATGAACTACTCTAAGAGTAGAGAGAATGAGAAGAGCACTAAAAACGGGTTGGTGCTTTGTGATCTCCACCCGATAGTTATGAAAAACGGGTTGGTGCTTTGTGATCTGCACCCGAAAGTCACGAAGAGTGGGTTAGTGCTGTGTGAACTCCGCCCAGCCGTGCCTCCGATAAGATGAGGCCGTGACTTAGAGCAGAAGTTAAGTAAGAGAGCTATGTGAAAGAGAGAATAAATGAGATGAGAAAAAGTGTAAGGAAAGAATTAAGAGAAAGAGTTACGAGGACAGTCGAGTAGAGGATTTACTTATTGAGCATTGTTTTGTGCTCACCCCGTTGTTTTCTTTGTGGTTGCAGGATCTAGGTGAGAATGCAGTCGGATGGGCGTCGGCAAGCGAGGAGTAATAGCTACACTGTCCACTGTTTTAATATCATTTTGTAAATGCTACTATGTTTTATATAAATAATGTGTATATGTAATAAAAGAAAATTTTTGGCCCATTTACATTTACATTTATATTTACTTTTACTAATATAAATATATTCTACTTGATATATTTCTATGAGTATACATTACCATAAGGTTAGTGAGAGAAAATGCTCTCTCTTCTCTCTAGGATTAGTGAAACAGCCTACCTTCAATCCTTTTTCCACCCCACCTACCCACCACTCCTCAGTCCACCTTCATCACCCATCCTCCACCTTTACCAGTAAACACCTCCTTCTTATCTAACCAGCCATCTTCCATCTTTTTCGTTTTTCTTCTAAGCTTTTCTGGTCAGTTTAGTTGCTGTTTGAGTGGGGAGAGGTTGTTGTTTAGAGTGGGTGTTTTTGGGAGTGGTGAAAGTTTGGTCGGTTTGGGTGCGATTTTGTGGTGTTGGTTGGTGTTGGGAGTGTTGTTGGCCGGAGTTGGGCTTGCTTGGCCTGAGTTTCATCCTGCTGAGCTGAAGCTTTGTGGTTTTGTTTGGGAGAGTTGGACGTCCATGCTTGTCGTTGTTGCTAGGGTAGTTCTTTGGGGCTAGTTGTGTTGTCACCAGAGATTGTAGTTCTGCTGTTGGAGTTTTGTTTTTCTTGTTGGCCAGAGCTTGTGGCTGTGCTGCCGGAGTTTGGTTCATCTTGTTGGCTGGAGCTTCTCTGGTGTGGTTGGTCTTGGTTTCCTTTTCAAGAATGTAAGTGTGGTTGTTGGTTTGAATTCTTTCCCTTTTTATCTTTGGCTAAGATTCTCCTTTTCTCCTATTGGCTTGGTGGATTTGCTTTATCCATTTCCTTTGGACTGGTTAATATCAAGTTCCATAAGTGATTTTCCTTTCCACCTCACCTCTTCGTATTGGTTATTGTGATTGCCTTTTTCCCTTATCTTACAAATCCCTACATCATCCTATCCTTACGCTAGTCATGCCACCTCATTGCCTTGTCATCCCTCATCCCCGCACGTGTGCCACGTTACCCAAGGTGCCACATCATCAGGTGAGGAAACAAAAAAAAATTTCAATTTTTCCGGCTACCTCTTTTCCTTACCTCCCATGGGGGCTGTTGAACGTGAGAAAAACTCTAGTTTGAGTGAGCAATATCCAAACATTGAGGAAAAGAAAATTGCAAGTGTTAGGAATGGTACTTTGGTGCCTACTGGAGTCTTGAAAGGGGCCACCATTTCTAATAGAGAGTATGTCCAAGTCCGGTTGGTGAAATCTATTCATGGAGGGAATTCCGAATTTGAAGAAGGTGAAATTATTTGGGTGGATAGAGGAGTTGTTTGTGCTGAATCCAAGGGTGCTTTGGAGGGTAACCGAGTTTCTTCTAGGACAGGTGAAAATGGGAAGGACACAATCTGCCATGGCAGGGATAAGAGTCGTGAGGTTGTCAAGGCACCTATTGCTATAGAAAAATCTGGCTGGAATGATGTGCTATTGGCGAAAGGTGAGTTCAATCTGAAGCTAGGGAGCTGATTTGATGGAAAGGGGAGATTTTATGAAAATGTGGCAATGAATGTTGATGAAATTTCTAAGGATTCCCCCACTCTCCCAAGCAATGTGGTGGATGGAGGGAATAAAATTGAGAGGCCAAACGGTTGTGGAGATGAAAAACAGGTGAAAGGGGAGGGAAAAGGAGCTTGGACAAGTGTTCTTGTTTCAAAGAGGTCTAATATTTCCCTTGAATATTTCAAACCAAATATGAGCAATAGAGGTGGTAAGTTTAGAATTTCAATCCCTACTGAAATTGCGGCTTTAGGAATAGACAAGTGGAGTAATTGTCTAGTCGGGTTTTTCCTTGGGAGGAAATTACCGTTTTACCAAGTAAATAGCTATGTTGATAGAAATTGGAGTCGTTTTGGAGCTGTGGGGGTCACTTCATATGGGCATGGGGGCTATTTGCTTAAGTCCCCAGATGAGGTTACTAAAATGGATGTGCTGGAGTGTGGTCCATGGTTCATAGGAGGACAACCTTTCTTTTTGAAGTTATGGACTCCTAATTTGTCGTTGGGCATGAATGGGATTACTAGGGTTCCCATATGGGAGAAATTCTACGGTATCCCTCTTGAGTTATGGACTCCCAAGGGTTTAAGCCACATAGCAAGTGTTATAGGCACCCCTATTTATATGGAAAATATTACCGAATCGGGCGAAAGGCTTGAATTTGCTAAAGTGAGCATTGAGATGGATTCTTTGGTAGAGTTTAAGGAGGAATTTGAGCTAGAGATGCCGAGTGGTGAGATTGCATTAGTTAAGGTGGAATCTGCTTGGAAGCCATTTACCTGTGCTTAGTGCAAAACGTTTGGGCATGTCCAAAGAAACTGTCATTTGGGTCCTAAGGAAACCGGACTGTTGTTACCCAAAAAGCCGACTTCTCCTCATGTACAAGAATGGAGACAAGTTGCTAGTAAGAAGAATATGAGTGTCCCTCGAGAAGTAAGTCAGCAGAGGGTAAAGGGAAAGAAGGAAGGTGAGGCCCCGAAACCTTATGAGAGTGTGAACCAATTTGTGGTGCTATCCGAAGAGGGTAAGGAAAAGAGAGATGTTGCTAACGAGGAGGAAAGGAAGAGCAGGAATGGTATTGAGGAAGGGTCGCAAAGTGAAACAGAGTGTAGTAGAGCAGTTTTCAGGGAGGAAGCTGCGTATGCAAATGAGGATAGAGAGGAAAGAACTCCAACTAGTAAGGCTCTTTCCTTGAATACGTTTGAGGACGGTGACATGGGAGCTAGTTCTCCAATTTGTCAACCGTTTGGGAGCCTGGTACACGTGGATGAAAATGAAGGATTGGAGAAGGAAAAGGGAAGTCTTTCTAAGAATAAAAGGAAGAAACTAGCGAAGAAGGCGAGAACTCCACTGAAGCAACCTCATAGCCATGGTTAAAGTTGCTGCGTGGAATGTTAGGGGGCTCAATTCCCTCATTAAACAAAAAGAGGCAAGGAATCTTATTAGTAGCAATAATTTAAGTTTATGTGCTGTTTTGGAGACTAGAGTTAGGGAGAATAATATGGATGTTGTTAGGAAAATGGTGTTCTGCAATTGGGCAATGGTTGAGAACTATTGTTTTTGTGAAAGGGGGAGAATTTGGGTGGGTTGGGATGGAGATATTTTGCATGTGTAGGTTATCCAAACTTCGGCTCAAGCAATTCTTTGTAAGGTTAGAATTTTGAAAGATAATTCCATGCTCTTTTATTCTATTGTCTATGGGATGAATAGTGCAGGGGAAAGGAAGGTGCTATGGAAGGAGCTTATCCACCATGCCAATGTTAGCCACCGTGAGCCATGGGTTATTATGGGCGACTTTAATGCAGTTAGATTTGCGGGGGAAAAAAATGGAGGTTCTAATCAATGGAATTCGCAATGTGAAGAGTTTAATGACATGTGTAAGGAAGCTGATATTGATGATCTTAATGCCATTGGTTCATTCTTCAATTGGAATAACAAAGGAGAGGTCAATAGGAGGATTTGGTGTAAACTTGATCAGGTGATGTGTAATGAGCATTGGAGCAGCAGGTTTCCCAACTCTTTTGCGTCCTTCCTTACTCTAGGAATATCAGACCATTGTCCAATGGTGGTTGATAGTGGGTTGTACTTTCAAGTAAGAAACCCCCTTTCAGGTTTTTCAACTTTTGGGCAAAGCATGAGGACTTCTTACCTATCGTCGAGAGAGTATGGAGTATGGAGTGTGGAGGTGGAGGGTAACCCCATGTATAGGCTGGTCTCTAAGCTCATTAAAGGTTGAGCCTAAGAGACTAACTAGAAAGGAGTTCTGGAACATTTTGAAAAGAGTAAAATTTGCAAGAGATGATATGGCCCAAGTCAAAGAAAGGCTTATTGTGGATTCGGTTGATGGTGCTCTTTTGCAAGAGGAGAAACTTAAGGTGGAAAAGATTGTCAAGCTTTCAAAAGCTGAAGAATCATTAGCCAAGCAAAAGTCTAGGGTCAAATGGTTATGGGAAGGGGATGCTAACACTTCTTACTTCTTTAAATCGATTGCTGGATGGAGGAATAGAAATAAGATTGTGCCCTTGGAAATTAGGGAAGACTCGGTTACTAGTGATCAAGATATAATCAAAGAGGAGTTTGTGTCTTTCTACTCAAATCTTTTTGAAGATAAGTGTGCGGGTGTTTCCTATGAGGGCATGGAGGAACTTATCAGCCCTGTTATTTTGGAGGAGGAGGCCAACTCCATGATTAGTGAGGTTTCCAAAGAAGAGATTCAAGAGACCATGTTTGGAATGAGTAAAGACAAAGCATTGGGGCCAAATGGTTATGGAGCTTTTTTCTTTAAAAAAGCTTGGGATATTGTAGGTCATGATGTTGTTAAAGCGATCCAAAATTTCTTTAAGTTTGGGAAAATGCTTAGAGAGGTGAAGTGTGCCATTATTGCATTAGTCCGAAAGAATGAAAACCCCTCATCTTGTAGTGAGTTTCGGCCAATCTCATGTTGTGACACCATCTACAAATGCATCTCCAAGATTATGGCCAATCAAGTTAAAAGAGTTTTGCCTCAGTTCGTCAACAAAGCCCAAGGTGCCTTCGTGGAGGGGAGGAAAATTGTGGATAATATCCTTTTGAGCCAAGAACTTCTCCACCACTATGACCGAAAGTCGACCAAATGGGCTAGATGTGCAATGAAGGTAGACCTTATGAAAGCTTATGATTATGTAAGATGGGATTTCGTTATTAAAGCTCTAGAGCTTCTCGGGTTTCTTTTGAAGTTTATTGGGTGGGTAGAGGAGTGTATCAAAACTCCTAAATACACTGTAGCCGTTAATGGGGAATTATCCGGATTCTTTAACGGTTCTAGAGGGCTTAGGCAGGGAGACCCTATCTCTCCCTATCTCTTTGTGATTGCCATGGAGGTTCTATCAAGACTTATAAATAGAGCGACGAGGGAACCTTCTTTTAAGCACCATTGGAGGTGCAAAGAGTTAAACCTAAACCATTTTTGTGTTGCAGATGATTTAATGATTTTTTGCCACACGGATGAAAACTCTCTTGGCATTGTCAGGAGTGCATTGGATCGTTTCACTTTTTGGGCGAGGTTAGAAGCAAACCCCTCAAAAAGCAACATTTTCTTCTCCAGGGTGAGTGAGGAGGGCAAACAAGCTCTTTTGTCGATTCTTGGGTATCAAGAAGGAAAGCTTCCAATGAAGTATTTGGGTGTCCCTCTCATAACCAAAAAGCTTTCCCCTTCTGATTGCAAACCTTTGGTGAAAAAAATCTTGGCTCGCATTCAATCTTGGCGGAGCAAATTCCTCTCCTATGCTGGTCGGGTAATTCTCATTAAATCCATTCTTTTTAGCATTCAAGTTTATTGGTCATTTATTTTCATGCTCCCTTCAAAGATCCTTAATGAAATTTATGGTAAGTTAAGGGCTTTCCTATGGTCTAGGAGTGACATGAAAACCTCAAAGGCCAAAGTTGCATGGGAAGAGGTTTGTGTCCTTGTTGAGGAAGGTGGGTTGGGGATTATGAGAGCTAAGGATTGGAATAAGGCAGCCATGATAAGACATGTTTGGAATCTTAATCAATTACATAGTGGCTTCGGATGGGTTGAGTGGATCAAAACAACGTACTTGGTGAGGGAGAGCTTTTGGGAGATTCCTATACCTTCGGATGCTTCTTGGGCTTGGAAAAGCATTTTGAAGCTTAGAATGGAAGCTAGAGAGCACATCAAAGCCATCCTCGGAAATGGTCAAGCAATTTATGTTTGGCATGATAATGGGCACCCAAGAGGCCCTCTCAAGGATAGATATGGCAGCTGCATTGTGTATGATTCAGGGCTACATGATCTTGCTAAGGTGTGTGAGATTTGGGATGGGACAAGGTGGAGATGGCCAACGGCTAATTCTTGGGCTTTGATGGACATGAAGGATTCTATCGACTTTGATCCAAAGGAGGGCGAGGAGGTGGTAGTTTGGAAGCCGAATGCATCTGGTAAGTTCTCTATTAAATCGGCTTGGGAGGTTACTCGTGTGCACCAACACCAAGTGGAGTGGCATCACCTTGTATGGTGCCCAAAAGCTATTCCGTGACACTCCATGATCACGTGGATGGCATTTAAGGATTGGCTTCAGACCAGGGACAAACTGATGAGGTATGGAATAGCTTCTAGCAATGCGTGTTGTTTTTGTAATCATGGGCAAGAAACGATCGATCATCTCTTTTTTGCTTGTCCTTTCACCCTAAGGATTTGGAACCCAATCCTTGAGCTCCCTTCTCTTGGGTATGTCACCCGGCCTTGGAATGATTATGTTGAGCATATTGCTAGTAGGTGGAGGAAGAAAAAGCTAAAGTACTCTTTAGGGAAGCTAAGTTTGGGAGCCACTGTTTACTCTATTTGGAGAGAGAGGAATAGCTAGATTTTTGGTGGGGAATGTAAGGATTCCCATACTCTCTACAACTCCATCAAGAATGTGGTGAGGGAAAGGGCTATGGACCTTAGCAAGATCATAAGGAATACCTACAATAGAAGACTTGCCGAGAAATGGGGTCTCCCCATGTTTATTTTTAAAACATCCCATGGGAGGTAATTATATGGTTTGTATTTATGTGATGGGTTTTTTGTCGTGTAAGGCGTTTTGGTTATATGATATCCCGACGAGTGATTGTGCTAGAAGAGGCTACTTTGACAATTGGAAGACTTGGGGTGTTGATCTAGTGCTTTGTCATTGTGTCATTAACGGGCCTTACCTTGTTAATGTCCATGGTTATGGAATTGCTCTTGATAATGCTTATGCATATGGGTTTTGTGCTCTGATACTTTTGAACCTAACCCAGGGCATTTCCTGTGATAGGTGGGATTCATTGTATTCTTTAATCTCTGCTTGGTTCCATTCCTTTGACAAGCAGAATGGGAAAAAGAGAAGACTAGGGGTAGACTTAGATAGTATCATTCATTTGCTCCTAACCCAGGGCATGTCCTGAGGTGGATTGGCCGACTCTTAGGCCTTTTGTACATTCTTTCCCCTTTCTATAAAAGCTTACTTACCCAAAAAAAGATATATTTCTATGAGAATTCTAGTATAAGGCAGTCATTACATTTTTGGTATCAGAGCAAAGATTTTGGGATTTGACAGTGTACTATTCTCATCGCTACAATGTCCGATAACCGATTGTGTGAGTTGATTCTTTCCTTATTATAAGTGTTTCTCGAATTGATAAAATGCTGTTTTGTAGATGAGGCGTAGTACCCGAAAGCGTGGTAAAGGTGTGATGAGTGAGGGAGAACCTTCTAACCCACTAGAAGGTACGCCCCCTCCCTTGGATGAAGCTATAGTTAGGGGGATTATACAGCAAGTTATGGTAGAAACCCAAGGGAGAGTAGTAACCCCCGTGCAGGTACCACCAACTACTAATGTCGGAAGAGGACAATCGGTACCTCCCCTAATGCAGAACTGAGTTGAACCGATTTATGGCCTTCCCAATCAACATCAATCCTCAAAGTTTAAGGGTACTACGGACCCAGTAATAGCAGAAGAATGGTTTAGGTCCGTAGAGCGAACAACAGGTTTATTCCCCATGACGAACCGGGAGAAGATCCGGTATGCGAGTTTCTTGTTTCGGGGTGATGCTTGAATTTTGTGGGAATTAATGGAAGAAACTCATGATGTGGCAATGATGACTTGGGAAGAGTTCAGGCAAGAGTTTGAGGCCGAGTATAGAACAGAGGACTGAGTCCATGAGAAGGTCCAAGAATTTATTAACTTGTAGCAGGGATTTAGTACCGTGAAGGAGTACTCAGTGACATTTAACTCCCTTGCAAGGTTTGCACCTGGAATAGTTAGTACTCCGGCATTAAGAAAAGATAAGTTTGTACATGGGTTAAAGCCGGAGATAGCTCGGGGTATAATGACGAGTTCTGATCCCCCTCGAACTTATAGTGAGGCCTTGAGGCAAGCAATGAGGGCAAAAATCTTTGAGAACAAAATTCCCATTAGTAGGTTCTTCGACGGGACCAAGGGAGCCACCCTCTGCCCCGCAGAGAGAGAAACTAGAGGGTGTGAAAGGTAAAGAAATGAATAATCAAAAGAAGAAGTTTCAGTTTAGACAGAACAGAATAGAGTGGAAGAATAAACGACCCCTGATGGAAGGGTTTCCTCTTTGCCCTAAATGTGGGAGGAACCGCTCAGGAGAGTGTTTGAGAGACCAGAGGGTATGTTTTAGATGCCGACAGCCAGGGCACTTGATGAGAGATTGTAAAGCTCCTCATCCACCACCCGCACAAAGTTCTGGAGGTACTACGAATGCCAGAGTGTTTACAGTGGCACAGGGTGAAGTAGAGGCCAGTCCATCGGCCGTTACTGGTCAGTTATTATTCCATTCTGTTCCTTTATATGCTTTAATTGATTCAGGAGCCACTCATTCTTTTATATTGTATGGGATGATTAAGAGGTTAGGTTTGAAACCTACTAGAGTGACTCAACCCATTAAGATAGAGTTACCCGATGAGGTTAGTGTTCTGACACAAGAGATATTGTCAGGAGAGGTTGTAGTAATCTAGGGTAGAGATTTAACAGTTGATCTAATAGTTTTTGATATGCCCGACTTTGATGTGATATTGGGCATGGATTTCCTAGGGAGATATGGGGTAGAGATTGATTGTTGGAAGAAGAAAGCGAGATTTAATTTTGATAATGGAGATAAATTTAGTTTTGGAGAGGGCCATCAGTTGAGCATGTTGATTAGTAGTGTGAAGGCTAGAAAAATGTTGAGAAAAGGGTGTTCGGGATATATTGCCCATGTAGTGTAGAATGGTGATGTTCCACGGCCAGAGATTTAGAGGGTGCCAGTAGTTCGAGATTTTTCGGAAGAGTTACCGGGTTTGCCTCCAGAAAGGGAGGTTGAGTTTAGTATTGAACTAGCACCAAGGATAGCACCACTATCCAAAGCCCCTTATCGAATGGCCCCAGCAAAGCTTCAGGAATTAAAGAAGCAACTCCAAAAGCTTTTGGATAAAGGCTTTATCCGACCGAGTACTTCTCCCTGGGGAGCTCCAATTTTGTTTGTGAAGAAGAAAGATGGGTCACTACGGATGTGTATCGATTATAGAGAGTTGAATAAAGTGACAGTGAAGAATAAATACCCGTTACCTCGCATTGATGATTTGTTTGATCAGTTAAAAAGAGCCGTAGTGTTCTCTAAAATTGATTTGAGGTCAAGGTACCATCAGGTAAGAGTGGCTGAGCAAGATGTGGCTAAGACTGCCTTTCGTACAAGGTATGGGCATTATGAGTTTATAGTGATGCCGTTTGGTTTGACGCCCCAGCAGTTTTTATGGACTTGATGAACCAAGTATTCCATGATTATTTGGATCGGTTTATAGTGGTTTTCATTGATGATATCCTAGTTTATTCTAAGTCAAGGGAAGAGCATGAGGAACATTTAAGGATAGTGTTGCAACGATTGAGAGAAAGAAAGTTGTACGCTAAATTTTCTAAGTGTGAGTTTTTGCTTAATCAGGTGATATTTCTGGGCCATACTGTGTCTAAGGAAGGGATTTCAGCAGATCCGAGTAAAGTGCAGGCAATCCTTGAATGGCAGAGGCCGAGGACAATGAAAGAAGTCAGGAGTTTCTTAGGCTTAGCAGGTTACTACCGACGATTTGCAGTAGGGTTCACCTGGTTGGCTAAACCATTGACAGCTCTTACCAAATAGAGAACTCCTTTTGTATGGTCAGAAGCATGTGAGAAGAGCTTTCAGGAGTTGAAGAAGAGATTAACAACAACTCCCGTGTTAGTGTTACCACAGGAGGGTGTAGATTATGACATTTATACAAATGCCTCATTGCAAGGACTTGGTGTTGTGTTAATGCAGTTAGGTAGGGTGATAGCATATGCCTCTCAACAATTGAAAGAGTATGACACAAGATACCCTATGCATGATTTAGAGTAGGCAGCCGTGGTCTTCGTACTAAAGATTTGGAGGCATTATCTTTATGGTGCCAAAAGTAATATCTACACCGGTCATAAGAGTTTAAAGTATTTCTTCACTCAGAAGGAGTTGAATATGAGACAGAGAAGGTGGTTAGAGCTGGTTAAGGATTATGAGTGTGAGATCAAGTATCAACCGGGAAAGGCCAATGTAGTAGCCGATGCCTTGAGTAGAAAAACTTATTTGTCTCGGCTCACTAAGCAGAAAGAGTTGATAGAAGAATTATGTAAAGAACAGATTGAAGTGGTTCTAGGAAGGATTGCTAGGTTAGAGATTCAGTCTACTTTGCTGGAGGAAGTCAGAGTTAAGCAAGTGTTTGTTGAGTGGTGTCAGAGAATAGTTCAGCAAGTGCATGAGGGCAAGACAATAGAGTTTCAAGTAATAGATGGTGTTCTCTATTCCAGGAATCGGTTGTGTATCCCTCAGAATGATGAGTTGAGGAAGGGACTTCTTACAGAGGCTCATGACACACTGTACACTACTCATCTTGGAGCAACCAAAGTGTATCAAGATGTAAAGAAAGGCTATTGGTGGCCAGGTATGAAGAGAGATATTGCAGAATTTGTAGCTAAATATCTAGTTTGTCAGCAAGTGAAAGTAGAACACCAACGGCCGTCAGGGTTGCTTCAACCACTTAGTATTCCAGAATGGAAATGGGAGAGCATTTCNAAAAAAAAAAAAAAAAAATGGAGAAAGGTAATACAAATTTTGTGTAATATAAAACTAAACAAAAAATATTATAAATTATCTGTTATTTGTTGACTTATTTATTTGGAATTCATCTTTATATTATCCTATATATACAGTTATAATGCAATTTGTATTTCTAGCATGTTTAAATATTTATTGAAATTCATTGTTTTTTTTAAACTTGTTGGTGCGGCAATGGGTGACAGACAAAAGGAGTTCAAACAGATATTACCCAATGTTCGCAGCAACATAGAAAATCTAAATAGTACAAGAGAAAAATGCAATGATAATGTTGATACTTTATTTGAAATCTTGGATGATGTTAAGCTTATTGCTGTTGATCTTAATACACGGGAGTATTCAATCGATCTCAAAAAAGAAGAATTGGAAGGTTCTGACCAGATGACTACAGAACTTGGACCTACACCATTTGTTGAACCTTGGTAGATATATAAAGCAATGCACACATGTATTTTCATTTTAAAATATATTAAATAAATCTTTGTTCACATATAAATTTTTTTTTTTTTTTTTTTTTTTACTCTTTGAAATTATTTTGTATTGGTTTGTAACGCCCACTTTGAGGTACATGGCTTACTCTTGTTAAATTTGCCTTTAAAAGTTGTTGTTTAGTCTTGGTTAATTTGGTTTGTGGATATTGTGGGTGGGGCTGATTCACTTGTTGATTCCCATAGCCAAGATTGGGGTGATCCCTCCATCCAGGGTTATATGTGCTTGAATAGGGATCATAGTTTCTTTGCGGTTGCCCAGGAAAACCACCTGCTGCATTCACTTGCTCAATAGGCTCCTCTTGAAGAGTTGGGCACATATCAGTTGGATGCCCTACTACCAAACAAATCCCGCAAGCCTTTACTGTTTGCATGTTACCTACAGCCATTTGCCGAATAAGAGAAGTTAGACTCGCAATTTGTTGTTCAAGGGAAGAAATATTTACCTTATTATCATGCCTAGCAGGAAGGTCAAGCCTAGTGCTAAACTGTTGAGAATTGGCCACCATATTTGCAATCAAGTTTCTCGCAGCCTCAGGAGTCTTATCCACCAAAGCTCCTCCACTTGCAGCATCAATCATGCTCCTATCAGTGTATGTAAGGCCATCATAGAAGCACTAGATTAGTAGCTGCTCACTAATCTGTTGATGGGGGTAGCTTGCACACAATTTCTTAAAACGTTCCCAGTATTCATGTAAGGACTCTCCGTTATGCTGCCTTACACCACAAATTTCTTTCCGAATGTTGACCGCCTTCGAAGTTGGGAAATATTTCTCCAAAAACCATGTCTTCATCTCGTTCCATGCAGTTATAGTCCCGAAGGGTAAATAATAGAGCCAATCCTTAGCTGTATCCTTCAAAGAAAACGGAAAATCTCTTAATTTAATTTGCTCCTAGGTCACCCCCGTAGGTTTCATACTCGTGCAAACCACATGAAGCTCCTTTAAATGCTTGTGCGGATCTTCATCTACAAGGCCATGAAAGTGGGCAAAAGATGTATTAGTCCTGATTTCAATTCCAAAGTAGTAGTAGCATCTAAAACAAGAATGTTATGCATAAAGGTGCTTGATTCAAATCAGGGGTAGCAAGCTCTTTCAAAGTCTGATTTCCAGCCATGACGTCCTCCTCTTCTAAATCAGAGTTGCTAGCAAATTGGGAATCAAAAAACCAAATTGCTTTCCTCAGAATTTCTCCGAGCTTCCTTCCTTAACCTGCGCAAAGTGCTTTCTATTTCTGGGTCGAATGTTAAATCACCAAGATGAGAGGACCTGGTCATAAAACAAAAAACCTCATAAAAGAATTAGAATAAATGACAAATAATGAAAACTAACTAGAAAATAAAAAGAATAAAAAAGAATTAATTAAATTTTCTTTTTTATGACAGAAACACAGAAATGTCAAAAACTCTATCAAAACATTGTTTTCTGGCCTCAAGAAGGTGGGGCTAGAATCCTAGTCTTGCTCAGAATTTCGTTTTCTTCGAAACGGGTGCTCGCAGCACTCCTAATTCAACCGAAATTTTTCTTATGAATAATACTACTGTTCATCTGGAAGAGTACTACTGTTCACATTTTTTTTTCTTTCTGCTTTACTGGAAAATAAAAAAAAAAAAACAGCAAGAATGAAATAAGAATCGCAAAAACAAAACAAAAAATCAAATAGAATTACTCCCCGACAATGGCGTCAAAATCTGGCGTGCTGTCGTAGGAACCCAGAATTAAAACCTAAAAACACATGTAGTAGTGTGAGTCAGGGTCATTTCCACGGAGAGTGTCTAGCCGTATTCTATGTTATGTGAACAAGGCTGAGGGGGGTTTTAGTAAAACAGAAATAATCTCAGGAAAAAACAAAAGCAATTCAAATCTAAATCAATCAAAATAACAAAACTTGGTCTTCGTCAACATCCACTGTCGGAATCTTACAACTGATCATTGATGGAGTGGTAAATCAATTCTTACTTTGAATATTCACCGTTGGAACTATTTTCTTATCTCTCCTTAATTGTAATTAATTAGGAAACAAGTGATCTTAATTAATCTTACCACTAAACAACCCTAGACAAGCGCTAAAGATTTAATCTAGTGTTAGCCTTAAGAATTAGAGAAATCAATGAAGCTAAACAACACAAACTGAAGCGATTGTATTTAATTTAGTCGAGTGTTCTTCTTAAGATTACTAATTCCTGATGCATCAAATTATTAACCCTAATTGCTTCACAAGTTAGAGGAATCAAACCAATTCGGATTTGATATCTACTTGCTAGTAGATTGCAACAATTAATAAAATAATAGGCCTCCTAATAATTAAATGCAACATCATAAAATTACGGACAAAAGATAATCCAATACTCAAAACATAAATTGAACACTAAAATAAAACGGATTAGATCTCACAGTTTATTGATTCCGAGGCCTCCTTTCCTTCGACCAAGTTATAAATTAGCCACTCGTGGCCATCACGAAAATCAAAGGAAAAACGAAATCCACAAGAGAGAGAGAGAGAGGCATGTGTGATATGTGTGTAATCCTAATCTGATCTCTTTTAAAAATATCTAAATTCGAATTCGAATTCTACTCAATCTCCCAAAATATTCTAATATCCAAAGTAACATTATCTAATCGATTAATGGAAATAAAATAATAAGTCTTTAAAATAAAATAGGAAAGTGGTGTTTCCAACTGTAATTTGCTGCGTGCAACAGGTCTTCAAAATTCTTGTAAATAATCTGGCTATTTGAATTGCATGACAAGGCGGAATGTTCCAGAACGTCAACAGTGGCAGGTGCGTCAACTTCAAGCTCGATTAAGACATTGATTTAGCGAGTATCTGTCCAAACTCAAAAACATGAAGTTGTAGATCTCTTCGTTAGCGTTCACATGAATTTAAATCATCTCATCCGAAGCTAGGATGAGAGAGTGTATCTCCAGATTACGAAACAATGTCGAAACTGTCCGAATTCATTTATTAGTTCCGTTTTGCAATTAACGCCTCCATTTGCTCTCTAATCAAAAATAGAATAATAATGAGACATTTAGGCAGCAAATAGTATAAAAGACTAGACATGAAGGGGGGTAAATATGACATTTGCATTTCATCAGAATGCCACTGAGCTATCTTCGTTCTTGATAAAACTGAAATTCTTTATGGCCTCATCAAAACGACTGTTTTTTTTAGGTAAGTAAGGTTTTTAGAAAGGGGAAAGAAGTACAAAAGGCCTAAGAGACGGCAATCTACTCAGGAATGCCCTGGGTAAGGAGCAAATGAATGAAATATCTAAGTCTACCCCTAATCTCTCTTTTCCCATTCCGCTTGTCAAAGGAATGGAAAATAAGCCGAGATTAAAGATACAATAAATCCCACCTACCAAAGGACATGCCCCTGGGTAGGTTCAAAAGTATCAGACCAAAAAACCCATAGCATAAGCTATCAAGAGCAATTCCATAATATGGACATTCAACAAGGTAGGGCCCTTAATGACACAAGACAAAGCACTAGATCAACACCCAAGTCTTCAATTGTCAAGTAGTCTTCTAGCACAATACCCGCTGAGATATCATAAAACCAAATCCTTACACGACCAAAAACCCATCACATAAATACAAACCATATAATTACCTCCATGGGATGTTTTAAAAATAGACATGGGATGTTTCAAAAAGACTGCTCAGCTCCTAGAAGTTTGCTTGAGTCATATATGGAGTCTCTACAACTTGTAACACCTTCAGCTGCCATCAAGAACGAATCCATCAGGGTTGCATTATATACACATCCTCTTCAAGGTTCTCGTCAGGAAAGCTATTTTGACATCCAATTGCCAAATCTCCTAGTCAGTGATATGTAGCAATCGCAAGCATAATCGAATGGATTTAATAATGGCAACACGGCGGAAAAGGTTCTTCATAGTCAATACCAGGAATTGTTTGAAACCTTTGGCAACAGTCGTGCTCATAGTTGCACCTTGCATCCATGTCAGCCTTCTCTTGAAGACATATTTACACCCTATGGGTTTTACCCCTTAGGTGGTTCCACCAGAGACCATACTTGGGTCTGGTACATGGAGGTCAATCTCAGATTCATGGTTTCAAGCCATAATAGAATCTGGATCCGATATAGCATCTTCGAGGTTCTGGGTTCATTGTCTGGTAGACTAGTATGTCAACATGTTGAGTAACGAGATAACCATATATCGCAGGCTCTAGCTCTCCTAGATTAAGTAGCTCCTGTGCTACTGAGGTGGTTCACGCTGATCAACCGTATGGAGTAACCTCCTTTTGATGTTTAACCACCTTCAGTGGCACATCATCACGTCCTTATCTAGGTATATTTTAGGGTTTAGAACTTCATCGAGTTCTAATTTTCTCCTATTAGTACTTCTTAGAAAAAATTCCCTTTCTAGGAAGACACCAGGCGAGCAACAAAAAGTTTTGCGCTCTCTGGGTGGTAGAAATAGTATCCTTTGGTCTCCTTGGGTACCCCACAAAATACATTACATGATTTGGGCCTAGCTTGTTCGAAGTCAATTTCTAACATAAGCTTTGCGAACCCCAAATCCCTAGATAAGAACAAGCTTGATTTTCGCCACTCCATAACTCATATGGAATCTTATCTATAGACTTTGAGGCACACGGTTAAAATGGGAGTCACAGTGTCTAGAGCACAACCCCAGAACAATGCAGGTAAATCACTAAGAGTCCTTTGGACCTAACCAGTCAAGTAAGGTCCTATTCCTCCTTTCTAACACTCCATTGTGTTGAGGTGTATACGGAGGGTGAGTTGTATAACTATCCCTCATTCTTCAGGTATTCAAAAACCCTGAGCTTAAGTATTCATCTCCCTCGATCTGACCAAAGAGCTTTAATACTTTTGCCAAAATATTCTGTACTTCATTCCTGAATTTATCAAAGGCTTGAATAGTCTCATAAGGTAGACATAACCAACCTACTGAAATCATCAGTAAATGTGATGAAGATGAATATCCACCTCTGGCCTCAACTGTTAGTGGACCATACATCACTATGGAAGATGCCTAACAGCCAATAGCCTTTTCACCTTGTCCTGTGAAAGGAAATGTGGTCATTTTTCTAACAGGCATGACACTGCATACCTCAAATGGACTGAAAGTCAAAGAGGTCCAAAACTCCATCCCTTTGAAGTTTTGCAATGTGGGTCTTATTAACATGACCCAATCTATAGTGCCCGAGGTATGTCGGTTTTGATCGCATGTTTAGGTTTCTTGGTTTCAACATTGCAAGTATCTTTATGTTAATTCAAAACATATATCCATTCTATAACCTTGTCAATTCCAAATAGAATACCATTCAAACTAAAAGACACAATCCATTAGATATTCAAAATGATACACCATATTATCCAAGCAGATACTGAACATAATATTTCTAGAAATAGAAGGTACGTGATAACAGTTAGTAGTTCCAATGGACAAGCCCGTAGGCAAACATAAACAATAAGTCCTTACAGCCAATGCAGCCACATGTGCTCCATTTCCAACTCTTAGGTCCACCTCTCTGGCGAGCATCACTCTGCCTAGTCCTTGCACATTAGTACAAATGTGAGTACCACATCCTGTGTCACATGACACAAGATGTTAATGCTTCATTCCTTATGGAATAGGCTTGGGCTGCAACACAAACGCCCCTGTTTCCAAACACTCTCATTTAGATATTTTAATTTTGTTTATCATTATTCTCATTATATTTAATTATTAACATTTAACAATAATGATAATTTATTTAAATATATGCGAACACATATTTAACAGTTAATCTCACTATGACTCAGCAAATTTAATTGCCTGTGAACATTCGAAATACCCTTTGCCTTAAAAGACGAAAAACACCCTTCTTTCTTTCTAGCTCTTAAATATATCTTCTATGTGTGTGACATCAATAGACTCATCATCTTACTGTAGGGTGTAGTTCGCGATTGACACCAATTAATTGTCTACTAAACACAGACCAAGATTGGACCCCTAGAAGGCATCATGCCCACCCGATAGATTCAGATTCAGCAAAGTAGTATACTGTCAACGATATGGGTACCGTACATCTGATCCTTTCATCATCGTTATCTCGACGAGACCGAGGCATAGAAATAATGTCAACGTTCGGTTACTCTAGATATTGGTATTCAGTTACTAGACCAATGACATGTATTATAAACTAGAGAGCAACAACTCAATCCCAAGTGGCCACAATTTTAGCGTCATTGCCATTGCCGAATTGCGCCGTGAGATAACTTCTCCGTACCCGAGAGTGATGAATCCTCTGTCTATCCACCATAGTCTGATAACATCCTTGAGGCAGTTCACAACCAGTATTGATAGCTTGAAAAAAAAAATGCGTTAGGCTAGTGTCAAACTACACCAATCAGTGCACAAGACACTCGGTGATCTCAAGTGTAAGGATCACATGCACTACCATTCGTTTAGAGGATTTGTTCCATAGACACTGGGGTTACTGATAAGAGTGTAATTTATATATTTTTATTCCTTCCATATTATGTTTTTTGTTATGTTTTATGCCTAGTTGAGTTGATTAGAGTTTATTTTGTAAGTTTGGCATATTTGGATAGACTTTATGAAATAATTGAGAAAAGATTACGAAATTCCAGATTTTTGTTATTGTGACCAGTGCTGCGTTTTTCAGGTTATTCTGAATTATTTCATAAACTCATATTTGGATAGACTTTATGAAATAATTCAGAAAAATAAAATACACGAATCAAGCATTCCAGGAAGGTACTATGGACGAGAATCCGAGTTCGTTTGGGCCGTCATTAATTGTTGCAAAACCGGACCTGGAATCCTTTTCGCGGAAGGATTTCTTGGCTGAGTATTGAGTCTTCGAATGGGCCTAACTAGAGCTTCAAATATCGAAAGCAGGTGATTCAAAAGCCCAAATTCATCTACACATCCAGGACTACAACTTTTATGAAGTGACCAAGCCGAGAAGAGTTATTTTACATTGCAAGAATCCTGGTGCAAGCTAGATTACGAATTATGTTTTCCAGATCTAATAAGATTTTGACAGTTTTGGAACTCTATCGTTTAGCAAAGATCTAGGAAAGTGATTTTCGTTTTTCATGGGAGAGAATTGAGGAAAAAACACACATTATTTATTTAGGAGTTGTTAGGTTAAACGGGGGGATAGAACAGTAGTAGAGTTTAGTTTTTTTTTTACTTTATACATCAAGATGTGCGGCTGATCTTTCTTCTTCAGTTCAAGGGGATTTTAAAGCCTGAATTCATGTCATTGGTGTAACTTAACTTCAGTAACATTATTCTCAGTCTCATTCTTATTGGAATTCTTTATGTTATTCTGTTTTAATTGCTTATGAATTTTGTTTGGGGGATTTAGTAATGGCCTGCTATATTGTTTAATCGGAATTTTTTCTGTTAGAATTAGGAATTGTGATACGTAATTGTCGTCTTTCCATTCAATGAGTAACACATGATGATAGATGATTACGGACAAGTTTTCAGTCTGTCACCTTGAATAACATAACCTAATCCGATCTTGCGTGATTGTTGCTTGGATTGATCTATTTTCCTAATTCTTAAGGCTGCCATTGAATTAAACTTAGAGAGCTTCTCTTAACCCTAAGCATAAACTTCATAAGAACTCAACTTTTACGCAAATAAATCATAGATAAAGAGCATGAATTCTTACCTTTTGAAGCCTAGAATCAAAACCATATAAAAAAACACTCAAAAGCCCTCAAAATCCTTGGAGGATTGAATGAAAATTTGAGAGAAAATGGCGGAGGAGTGTGGCGGTGGAATGAAGAAAATAAGGGTTTCAAACCCTTAACACTTTAGTATATAAACACACTTTCCCATTTTGCCCTTACTCTTTCTTAGAAATTCCATCTATGTCCCTTAGTCAATTACCATAATGCCCTCATTTTTAATGCATTCTCTATGAAATTCTATCTCTTTTCACTCCCCACTTTTTCAACTAATTTTGAGTGAAAAGACCATTTTACCCTTAATGCAAGTTTAAGGCATTTTCTTCATATTCTCTTAAAATCACTTTAACAAAAANAAGTGACATTGAACAAGTGTGGCCTATTGAAGGTTATACGGAACAAGAGGTAAAACAAGTTGTGTTAGACGTCTTTAACAGAAACCCAGATATTCGAGAAGAGTATCTGACTTGGCTAGGAGTAAAGCGACTTTTGGATGTTATCCAAAAGGCCTTTAGTCAAGGGTGCACAAAGGTTTTGTGCTTTATCTGTCAAATTTCAACTATTGAAGTTGCCGAGTTGGAACTTCAGAATAAGTAGTTGGAAAAGGCTAAGGCGGTAATTCCTTATTGGTATGCGAATCCCAGTCGGATCCAGATCCTAAACCATATAAAGAGTCGGACTTTGCAACTAGTTTAAGAATTGATTCAGATTAACCATGGGTGGTCAGGACGTTCTGTATCTGTTTGCGGCAATTCTACAGGAAAAATATCCAAGATTGCCTCTAAGGTATGCACAATTCGTGGCCAAAGAAACCATAGGTGATTGGGGAAAGGTGGAAAAGCTCTTTATGAAAGGAGTAAAGGAAGAAGATTTTATTTCTAAAACGGATGGCAAACGAAAGGTTGATGTTCCAGAAATTTCTACCTCTGATGCTGAAAGAATCAGCAAGTATTATAAGGAAGAAATGAAGAAACAAAGGAAATGGGAAGAAACTGGAGGTTTGAAAATTACTCAAGGACCTAAAAAGGCTGAGCTCAATGAGCTAATCTCTAGACTCAGGGAATCTGAGTTTAAAGATGATCTACTTGAAGGAATTCGTAACCCTTTAAATTCTTTCGAAAGACTCCTTAAGGAAATCTCCAACCCCGAATATAAACAATTTTATTCCACAAAGATAAGGTCGGAGTTTATACTTGGGGGAATACTTAGAATGGTGGAGATACCGTCTAGTGGAAGTTTCCTAAATATCGATTGTGTCACGAATGTTACTTATGCAATTGATGTAAGGAAACGATCAAGTCATGGTAGCAGAAAACAAAAATTATTTACAACATGGATCGTTCCTTAGAACCAAGATCAGGGCACAAATTTACAGTTTATACATTATATTAGAATTTACAGAAAAAATCAGTTTAGAGTTAAGAAATCATACGCACGTTTGGAGGCTCCTCCAACTTGTCTCTGAACGGGTTTCACTACCAATCCAAGGGTAGGATCGAACCAGCAGTAGTCCATACAAAGATAACCCCAAGGAACCAAAGAGGGATTTGCTAGATCCTCTTTAGCCTTACGAACCAAGAACAAAATCAATAATATTTTGATTCAACACAAAAAGGAATCTGGCTGGAATTTTTAATCTTAATGATTGAATGAAATGTTATTTCATTTCACAAAAATTCTGCACTTATATAGTGCACACAATGCCCTGTTCCCTTATGGAATAGGCTTGGGCACCAACCCAAACAACCCCTATGTCCAAATAGCCCCATTTTAGATATTTTAATTATTATTATTATTGTTTCAATTAAATTCAATTAATATATATTAACATTTAACAATAACAATAATTCATTTAAATATATGAGAACACATATTTAAATATAATCTCTCTCATTTAATTTTAATATCAAATTAAATAAAGGCTACGACCTCAGCAAATTTAATTGCTCTGTGAGATTACCAAAATACCATTTTTCTTAAAAAGACGAAAACGCTCTTCTTATAAACTGGTTCTTAAATTATCTTCTATGTGTGTGACCCATAGGTTTCCTATCATACCGGTAGTATGTAGTATCGCGATTAACACCAATTAATCGTCTCACTGTACACAGACCAAGATTGACCCCTAGCAAGGCATCATGGCCTCCCGATAGATTCGGATTCAGCGAAGCAGCTACCTGTCAATGATATGGTTACTATACAATCCTATCTTTTCACCATCTATTATCTCAATGAGACTGAGGCACAGAAATAGTGTCAACCTCAGTTACTCTTGATATGTATGTATTTAGTTACTAGACCAATGACCAAAATAATAATCTGGATAGAGCAACAACTCAATCCCACTGTGGCCACAACTTTAGTGTCATTGCCATTTACTGAATTATGCAGTGAGATAACTTCTCCTGTACCCAGGAGTGATGAATCCTCTGTTGATCCACCATAGTCTTGATAAACTCATTGATGCAGCCAATCACTATCGTATTGACAGCTCTAAATAAACTACGTTGGGCTAGTGTCAAACTACACCAATCGGTACACAAGGTGCTCCGGTGATCTCAAGTCTAAGGATCGCATGCACCACCATTCGTTAGAGGATTTGTTCCATAGACACTAGGGTTACCATCCATATGGAATCTTTTAGTGGGTCAGTCCAGTGAACTTGCCTACAGCAAGCACCCATGTGTTGCACCAGGTTGTCACCAAACAACATTGACAAGTGAGATCAGTCACTGCCTTTCGACAGGGTCGTTCAACACTATGATAGCCTTACCGTATTATCTATGCCCTTAATTCAAAATAATACTAGGGCCACGGACATTTCTACAATGGCCACCATATAAGCTCATAGGGTTCTCACTACTAAGATTTGAAACACTTGATACCCTCGTCACGATTCTACCATTCTAAGGACATATATCAATACATACAATAATGATTTACGCGATATAGAATAAAATACCTTTTTTTTTATCAATGAACATTATTACAAAGAGTCAATTCTACAATAATTGATTGGCTCTAAGGAACCCACTCTAACAAAAACGTCTCAACACTACTAGAAAAAAACCTCATCTGTGATAGAATAATTTTACATATTTTCTTGACCATTCTCAAAACTGTTAAGAATTTGAAATATTCTTTGACATTTTGGATGATTCTTGACAGTTATTAACTATCAAGGATTAAGTTGGAAAAACAAAAATAAAAGAACCTTAAAACATTTGCTTACTCGGTATTCCACTAAGGCAAAAGTTTCCCATCCATTTTTCATTAAGGCAAAAGTTTCCCACCCATTTTTCATTCTCTCTACCCTAAATTATTTTCCCCTTTTCATTCTCCACATATCGCTGAGCTTTTCTTTTTGATTCTTCTTTCTCACCTTAAATCCTTCTCTAATCTTCTTCGTTCTCACCCGATTATCAGACAAGCTCTGGATTTCGAGTCTGTGACTTCAGCCATTGGCCAGTTCATCATTCTTCAAGCTCTTTTCATCCAAAGTTAGATACTGTTGTAATTTTTTTTATTTTTTTTACATGGGTGATAATTGATTGTTTTTCAAATAAAAGTTTGGTTCTTGCACCTTGTTTTCATTTGGGTTTAGCTTCATTTCTTTTCTTTGTCTTGTTTCATCATTAATATTGAATTAGTTGCTAATGATGTGTGTTTGGGAAATGGTTTGACTTATAGAGATGGTCTCNCTTTCGACAGGGTCGTTCAACACTATGATAGCCTTACCGTATTATCTATGCCCTTAATTCAAAATAATACTAGGGCCACGGACATTTCTACAATGGCCACCATATAAGCTCATAGGGTTCTCACTACTAAGATTTGAAACACTTGATACCCTCGTCACGATTCTACCATTCTAAGGACATATATCAATACATACAATAATGATTTACGCGATATAGAATAAAATACCTTTTTTTTTATCAATGAACATTATTACAAAGAGTCAATTCTACAATAATTGATTGGCTCTAAGGAACCCACTCTAACAAAAACGTCTCAACACTACTAGAAAAAAACCTCATCTGTGATAGAATAATTTTACATATTTTCTTGACCATTCTCAAAACTGTTAAGAATTTGAAATATTCTTTGACATTTTGGATGATTCTTGACAGTTATTAACTATCAAGGATTAAGTTGGAAAAACAAAAATAAAAGAACCTTAAAACATTTGCTTACTCGGTATTCCACTAAGGCAAAAGTTTCCCATCCATTTTTCATTAAGGCAAAAGTTTCCCACCCATTTTTCATTCTCTCTACCCTAAATTATTTTCCCCTTTTCATTCTCCACATATCGCTGAGCTTTTCTTTTTGATTCTTCTTTCTCACCTTAAATCCTTCTCTAATCTTCTTCGTTCTCACCCGATTATCAGACAAGCTCTGGATTTCGAGTCTGTGACTTCAGCCATTGGCCAGTTCATCATTCTTCAAGCTCTTTTCATCCAAAGTTAGATACTGTTGTAATTTTTTTTATTTTTTTTACATGGGTGATAATTGATTGTTTTTCAAATAAAAGTTTGGTTCTTGCACCTTGTTTTCATTTGGGTTTAGCTTCATTTCTTTTCTTTGTCTTGTTTCATCATTAATATTGAATTAGTTGCTAATGATGTGTGTTTGGGAAATGGTTTGACTTATAGAGATGGTCTCTTCAGTGTTCTAATCAAAGAGCAAGAGACCTCGCCTCATATATTTTCCATAGGCCTTCCTCATACTTGTACCACCTCAGAAAGCCTTCATCATTTCGGGTACACTGGCACATGATGCACGAGTACTTAGGACATGTTAAGAACTCACGTAATTGAGCAGCTTTCTACAAGATAATTTTATCTAGCTTCTTAATAATTTTTTCAGGCATCGGTGGAGGAAGCAGTGGACCTTCTAGAAGAAGGCAAGGTGATATGTTGAGGACTTCCAAGTTTGGTAGGTCATCCAATATAAGCATTAGGGCATCCTTAACTATCATTGAGCATCTCAAGCTCAAAACCTTCAAATTGGAAGAAATTTGGCTATTGTAGAAGCAAAGAGAACGTCAAAAGGATCCATGACCTTTTGTTCACTAAAGTTCTTGCAATTTAGGGCTATTTCCTCTATAAGATAAGAGAGATTTGCTATACTAGGCATTGTCAGGGATTCAAGACATCTCCATGTACGAATGGCCTTGCAAATTACATCCTTCTTTATTCTGTTCCAAGCTAGCATAACAAGTTGCCTTAGCTGGGGGCACCTGCAGACAACAACATATAGTGGGCTACTTCCCAATACACTATGCAAAAAAAAAAAAAATTTGAGTTAATTAGGTGGGCCAACAAACTTAATCCACACCAGTTGATAGCTCCTACTATCAACCTCAAATGTGAAGAAGCCAACAAGCCAATTACACAATCCAATGGCTCTAACCATTGTCCTTAAGTGTGATTCTCAATATCAGTAGAGTGGACACTACATGCCACCACGTACACACAATATGTGTACTTCTTTACTATGCCTATGACGTGTTTATCAACCTTCGCTTTGACGAACAAGCAAAACCGTCATTTTAAGTCGACCTATCACCATTAAGGAAAACTCCAATGCATTTTAACCTCCCACTGGTAGAAGTGTATCCTTCGCTTTGGCAAACAAAGTTTCGACGAACAATGGTTTGATTAAAACCATGGTGATCGAAGACTTACGTGACTTAATATACTTTAATTGAGGGTTTGTTATTTAATGTCTCACCAGATTATTATCTTTGTTAGAATGACATTATTTGGCATGTTATTGAACATTCAACCTTAGCATGCATTCTAAACAAAATATTAAAACGTGCCGATACATGGCCTAACTAAAAACTGATTTCCTCGAGCCTAGAGGAATTGGTAGGTCACCTAGGGGTCCTGTAATAAAATCTTAAGTCTTCAAGTATGGTTGTCTTTTCCTTGATCCGTCTTCAAGTACATTATGTAACGACTCCATTCTTATAAAAACATGCATAGTAAAAGTACATTTAACAATAACATAAAAAGTTAGGCCCAAAATTTTTCTTTTATTAAACATATGTACTCTTTATACTAATATATACAAGATTTATAACATATGCAAAACTATCAAAATAGGGTGGACAGTGTAGCCATTTCTCTTCGCGTGCCAATGTCCATCCGACTGTGTCCTCATCTAGAACCTGCACAACATAGAGAACAACTAGATGAGCACAAACAATTCTCATCTAGTTGTCCCCTGAACTCAAATATCTCCGTAACTCTTTCTTTAATAGAACTATCTAATTTCTCTTTCTCATAACTCCTTTATACTAACTTTCTTTCTGGTAAGTCACGGCCCCATCTGACCGGAGGCACGGCTGGGACTCGCTCCCGCTCCCTGTGACTCCTACTCATTCTAGCCGATCGGACTTGGTTATGCATGGATTCGGAACCCTTGGCCATGTGAGTGCATAGAATCTCTCGGGTAAACTTGGGTATAGCCCTCATCCGCATGTACACTATGGGCTACACCACTTCTCTTTCTGATACTCTGGCCGCTTTCTTGATGCGGCGTAAATGCGGGAATACTCTACCCGTACTCACAGGTTCCCCATCGCACAACCTACTCTATTCTCTTATTAAGCACTACTCTAGCTTTTACTCTATAGTGCTCATTCTCTCTTTCTCTCTACTCTTAGAGTAGTCTTAACTCAAAAGTCTCTACTCTTTCTCTACTCTCTTTTCTAATGCATAAGTAAAGCATAGTTAATGCACATCAATGACTCATACTCATTAATGCATTTATGAAAAGTAACTATGACATGTAGCAACAATTAAGGCTTTCTACCCTTACTTATGATTCTCTTGAGCATTTCCTCATTACAACTCATGTGCATAAACAACTCTACTCTAACTCTAGCTTTTCTCTTTCTTTAATCAACCAAATGGAGAAAAACTCCCTCATAAGCTCTAAATTTCCTGTCAAAAGAAAAACACTTCCATAAGCTTACTCAAAACTCCCCCAACTTCTATCAAATTCAACCCAACATCAAGCAAATAAAAACATTCTCATAACTCAATCAGGACTACTATCTCATTCAACAATTAAAAGAATACATATATGTATATCACTCTACTCAAAGAGTTCTTAAATCTCAACTTAGGTTGAGTTTACTTACCTTATGAGAATTAGCTTCTTTAACACTTCTCCTTTCCTTTGGGAGCTTGCTTTTCCTCTACAACTTAACCAACAATCACAACATGAGACTCTAATCAAAACATATAAAACTCTTAACTTAAGCAAAATCCTTACCTTAGGAAGCTTTAGATGAAAACCCTACTAAAAGTTACTCAAAAAGGCTCTTGGAAATCCTTGGAAGAAGGAAGGAATTTGAGAGAGTTTGGAAGAATGAAGGAGGCGGTGGAATGGGAAAATGAAGAGTTCTCAAAGACTAAACCCCTTTAAATATCTCTTAAACTCATTCTTCCCATCTTGCCCTGCTCTTTCATGGAAATTCCATCCATATCCTTTGATTCCTTACTAACACACCCCCATACTAACATGTTCTCTTGAAATTTCCTTACAATTTACTCCCCACTTTTTGCTAATTAGGGGTAGAGATAGAATGGTCAAATTGCCCTTAGGAAGAGAATATCTAAAACTAACAAACATTTTGGTCGGACTGTCGCCGCGGCGAGGAAAGCTTCTATCGCCGCGGCGAGGAAGTTCTGTCGCCGCGGCGAAACTGTCCAGAACATTTCCTCGGGATTCAACACCTCTTCGCCGCGGCGAAGATTATTCTTCGCCCTGGCAAAGCTTGGCACACTAAACTTCCTCTATTTTCAACCAATTTCAGGGCAAGTATTCACACAACACTAAACAAAGGTCAACCAAACATATTACAAGAGACCAACTCAAAAAAGAGCAAAAAAGAAGGAACAATGACTACGTACCTCAAGTGGGGCTGTACACATTACAAAATATCATACTAAATTTACAATAAAATAATCGCAAACAATTTTACATTAACAAATTTAGAAACTCGATTTACATCGAGGGGAATGAGATGAGAAGAGAATGTACATCGAGAATAGGAGAAAGGTAGAACTCACAGGCCTATTTTATAAATTACAACCAACTACCAAAAATTAAAACATTCACCATGGGTCTAGGCTCATGTACCGGGCACCATGCAATATACAAACAAGTACATGGCATACATTTACAAAAACAATAACTTTTGAATTGGTGGGTATGATTATTACCCCCTAACAATTTACAGATCTACTTTGGTCTAAAAGTTTGAAACTTTACAATTGGCCCCGCGTACACTCGAAAGTGCGCTCGTGCGGCGATGAGTTAGATCGTACAGCATGCACTGTTATGTCACGCTCATGCTAAATGTGCGCTCGTTGGATGATGGGTTAACACTCTGGCAGCTTGATTGCAAACAGCGCTGTCCTAAGGACCATCGCGCGGCGAGGTTATATCGCCGCGGCGAGATACCCTGATCTATAGCAATAGATCATCAACAACCACCAAAATACGCCAATCGATTTTTGCAATCATCTAAGCGCTACTGATTTCAACAAAAATCCATAACCCAATGTTCCAAACTGCAATCATCAACAAATAAATTAATAATTAATTGATTTCTTAAACATGCTCTCATGGCAGATTTTGTGCTGATTCATCAAGGCAACATGTTATCAATCAAATACATTAATCAACCATTTATCAAAGCTATAAGATCTGGTACCCTAGGCTTGATACCACTGTTAGAAATGATCCAGTTACGCAGCGAGAAAACAAACATAATTTACAACAACAGATCGTTCCTAGAACCAGATCAGGTACAAATTTACGTTATACATTAAATAAGAATCTGAGATTTTAGTTTAGAGTTTTAAGAAAATATACGCACGTTTGGAGGCTCCTCAACTATCTTTGAACGTATTTCGCTACCAACCCAAGTGTATGATCGAACCCGTGTAGTCCACACGAAGATAACCTCAAGGAACTAAAGAAGGATTTGTAGATCCTCTTTAGCCTTAAGAACCAAGAACAAAGAAAAGTGTATTTGATTTTAGCAAAGAATGCAATCTGGCGTGAGAAGAGAAAAGGGTTGGAAATATTTCCTTTCAATGATTGAATGAGTGAATTAAAATATTTCACAAAGTGTGCACTTATATAGTGCACACTATACCCTTTCCATATGGAATGGGCTTGGGTCCAACCAAAACCTGTATCCGAAATCCCCTTTAAGATATTTTAATTTTAGTTTATCATTTCTCAATTAAATTCCATTAATATATTTACAATATATAATATATATATATATATTTATATATATATATATATATATTATATATAAAATTAACAATAATGATAATTTATTTAATATATGCGAACACATATTTAACGTAATCCTTTATTTAATTTTAAAATCAAATTAAAATAAAGGCTACGACCTCAGCAAATTTAATTGCATGTGAAATTACCAAAATACTTTTTGTCCAAAAAGCAAAAAACACCCTTCTCAAACTGGTTCTTAAATTATTCTATGTGTGTGACCCGTAGGCTCCTCATCATACCGATAGTGTGTATATCGCGATTAACACCAATTAATCGTCTCACTACAACACAACCAAGATTGGCCCCTAGAAGGCATCATAGCCAGCACGATAGAGTAGGATTCACGAAAACACTACCTGTCAACGATAGGTTACCGTACAATTCGATCCTTTCATCTTCCGTTATCTCGACGAGACTGAGGCATAGATGTAAGCCCACATGGAGTACTAATTTAATTTATGCTCTTATACCTTTAGTTGATTTTTTGCTAAGGTTATTTTAAGGAAAATATGAAGAAAATGCCTTAAACTTGCATTAAGGGTAAAATGGTCTTTTCACTCTAAATTGTTGAAAAAGTGGGGAGTGAAAAGAGATAGAATTTCATGGAGAATCCAATAAAAAAGGGCCTATGGTAATTGACTAAAGGACATAGAATAAATTTTAAAGAAAGTGCAAGGGCAAAATGGGAAAATATATATATTTTATGTTATATCAAATTGAAGAGTGAAACCCTAGCCACTCTTACCCATTTTCACCCACTTTCACCTCCATATTCTCTCAAATTCTTCAATCTTCTTCAAAGGAAATTCATAGGTTTTGGGTATTTTTGAGTGGATTTTCAATCCCAATCAACTTTAGTAAGATCCTTGCACTAAGAAGTGATTTTTATTTTAAAGTGTTGAATTTTAATGGTTTGTGCTCATAGGATTTAAGAAGAAGAGAGTTTGATCAAAGAAGATTCTTAAAGGGGGTGGATTGCTCATATCAAAGGTAAGTAAATCCCACCCAAGTTATGATTTGAGAAATCAAGTGTGTAGAGATTTTACATATATGTTATGTTTATGATTTTGAGAATTGGTGAGAATTGATGAATTATTGATGAGTTTGATGATTATTGATGAATAGAATTTAGCCATGAGAAGTGGTTTTGGTTGTATGATGATTAATTGAATTTTGGTTGAAGTTAGAAAGAGTTGAGTAGAATTTTTGGGAGTGTATTGGTTTGGACAGGTTTGGTAATTGTTTAAGGGAGTTTTACTCCAAATTGATGGCTTGAGAAAGAGATAGAATTGTAGTAAATTAGAGTTTATTATGCATGCAATATTGTTGATGAAATGTCCAAGAGAAGTGTATGCATGAGTTTATTCATTATAAAATGATAGAGTTTGTAATGGTAGAGAGAAACTTATTTTATGCTACATGGCATTCTTGCATTTAAACATTTGCATATGAAAGAATTATAAGCATGAAACCATCTACATGCATACATATTCATAAGAGCATGAAAAAGCACTAAAATGTGTTAAAGAGAAAATAGAAAAAAGGAGTATTAAAGATATCAAATCTGAAATTATTATAGAAGTGTAAAAGATAAAAAGAAGAGAAGGTGTGTTGCGATGGGGAGCCCGTGAGTGACATAGTCCCACATGCACGCCGCCTTTAGTGAGCGGCCCAGAATCGAAAGAAGAATGTACAGTCCGTTAGAAGTGCGTGTGGATGAGGACTGTCCCAGAATAGAGAATCACTCACACGGCCAGGCTCCAAATCCTAGCCTCAACCGAGTCCGATCGGCAAGAAAGAAAGAAAGAAAGAAGAAAGAATAGGAAAGAAAGAAAAAAAAAAAGAATAGAAAGAAGAAAGATTAGAGAAAGAAAGAAAGAAGAAAAGAAAAAGAAACATAATAAAAAAAATAGAAAAAAAATGCATTTTATGCATTTGTGCATTTGCATCATGAATATGCATAATACCATGCTCATTATCATGGGTAGTGAAAAAATTAGAAAACAGAGAGAAAAACAGAGAAAACAGAGAAAGAATAGAGAAAGAACAGAGAAGAAAGAGAAAGAATAGAGAATACTCAGAAATGAGTTGTAAGGAAAGACATCTTGATTAAGCAACGGAGAGAAGGGTAGATAGCGGGTTTACTTACTGAGCCATTAGTGTTCACTCTGTTGTTTAATGTTTGCCAGGTAATAGGTGAGAGGCGATTGCTTGAAACGTCACGCAGTGGAAGGATTGGGCTAACATTTCAAGTTCTATTTTTGAGAACATTTTGTAAATATTTGTATATAAAGAAAAATTAAATATGGGCCCATACTTTATTACTCGTATATATATGTGTATTTTCTTATATATATTTTTAATGAGTTTTAGTGATTATTTTACGAGTATACTAGCTAGAAAGAAAACATTACAATAGAAATAGTGTCAACCTTTGGTTACTCTTGATATTATATATTCGGTTACTAGACCAATGACCTGTATAATAAACTGGATAGAGCAACAACTCAATCCCACTGTGGCCACAGTTTTAGTGTCATTGCTATTTACTGAATTGCGCCGTGAGATAACTTCTCCCATACCCAGGAGTAATGAATCCTCTGTCTATCCACCATAGTCTTAATACACTCCTTGATGCAACCAATCACCACCGTATTGACAGCTCTGAATAGAACTACGTTAGGCTAGTGTCAAACTACACCAATCGGTGCACAAGGGGCTCCAGTGATCTCAAGTCTAAGGATCACATGCGCCACCATTCGTTAGAGGATTTGTTCCAAAGACATTGGGGTTACCATCCATATGGAATCCTCTAGTGGGCCAGTCTAGTGAACTTGCCTATAGCAAGCACGCACGTGTTGCACCAGGTTGTCACCAAACAACCTTGACAAGTGAGATCAGTCACTGCTTTTCGACAGGGTCGTTCAACACTATGATATCCTTACCGTATTATCTGTGCCCTTACTTCAGAATAATACTAGGGCTATGGACGTTTCTAGAATGGCCACCTTATGTGGTCATAGGGTTCTCACTATCAAGATTTGAAACACTTGATACCCTTGTCACGGTTCTACCATTCTAAGGACATATATCAATATATACAATGATGATTTACACGATATAGTATAAAATTCTTTTTATTGATTAATGAACATTATTACAAAGAATCAAGTCTACAATAATTGATTGGCTTTAGGGCATCTATTCTAACAACAGCAAATGGTTCATTACAATGCAAATCATAAACTTTATCGTTTATATACAGATATTAAAATTTTCAACTGAAAGAGACTTCGAGTCGTTTCAATTTTTTTATTAATATTATAGTTTGACACCTTTAAATAATTGTCTAATAAATTGTATGGAATTTGTTGCCCAACCATCATCCATAATTATGATTCCTCAAAGCCTGTTGTGGTCAATAACTTCACTGTCAAACCATCGACTTGGCTATAGAATGGCAATAAGGCAAACACCGATATATAATTCATCCATCATTTAAGAATGCTTGAAATTTCAACAAATGAAGGTATCATCGAGGTCTACATTGCATTGCTGAACCATCATGATGTAATTAATTGCATTTATAATTTGTTTAAAAAACTCGATTTGTTTGTTATAATTCATTCCCATACAATATCATGATCCAAAAAGCACACCTTTGATATATTGCCTGAGTATTAATAAATACATAGATGATTGGGAGACACAGTTGAATATCTCAAAATCACCTTATATTGAATACAACCAACAAATCTTTACATCATTAAATTTCAAACCGCAAATGTTCATGCAGATAAAATAACTTGCACAAAAGCAACTATCACAATCTAGCAATACTGAACCCAAATAACCAAATCTTATGTTGTGGACTTTCCCATTGACTTGAATGAATCGTTGACATCCACAATGACCAACTCCGATACAACAAGATTCAATTCATAAATCACAAAATCGAAACTCAACTACTATCGGATAATGCTACTTTGTGACAAGGTGCACCAAGCAACACAAATAGATAATAGTTGAGGGTCGATTGTGTCACCTAAAAACAGAGCCAGCAAAAAAAAATACTCATACAAGCCTTGTTAACATAAAACGTTCAGTCCCAAAAAAAATACTCACATATTGACTAGAACAAATAGATAGCATGATAGAAAAATATTTAAAGAAAATACAAACTATCAACGTTTAATGTTACTCAACATCAACAATATAGGGAAAAGCTAGTTGCCCATAGTATGAATATACCGACAACAAATAGTCACTGGTCGGCCGAAACTATAAGCCGATCGATTCATGTTATTTCATGTACTTCACATAATTCAACTGCAACCACAGACATACCAAATCAATAACCTCACCGACCTAAACACAATGTGATACAGAACACGCTGACCATTGTATGAACACGTTAACTTTTTCCCTATAACCTAAAAATGAAATCAACAGAATCAACAAATTAACATCTCATGCCGGTCGTTCGGCAAAATGGACTCAATGTAAAAATGACTCTACAAATGAAATAACATATCCTCATCCCCTTGAAACAAACACAATAAAACGTAATCAATCTTCATGTCAACACCGTTAACAAACAATTATCCATTTGTATAAAAACTAGTACTAGAAACGGCAACAACAAAAGTTAATTAATCTTCATATTAAAATTATCAAGGAACAGACTGACCGTTTGGAAGGAATACAATTAATCAATCAAATAAATTGACTGAACAAAAACAACCATTCAATCTAACAATAACCATTAAAATAGATAAGAGACATACTTACAGTTTCACATTAAAATAGTTAAAAGATATACTTACAGTTCAGAAGTACAAATCAAAATAACAACTCATCTGATAGTGTTAATTATACATCGTGCCCTTATTCCATGCCGATTCATGATCTGTGACCTATAAACAACAACAAAAAACATAAAGAACGGACATATTATTGACACAAACTAACATGACCTATAAACAATTAACAAAAGACTAGACGTATTGTTGACACCAATTAACAAATTGCGATGATCCACAACTAAACATGTGCCTCTTTTATAACCCCTTATTTAGAACTTCCGAATACCAACACAATTAAATACGAAGACAGTTTTCCAATGCCAATACAATGCAATAAGTAATAGCAATCCAATACACCTGTATACTTGTTATTAATTCACATCTTTGGAATGCCAATGCAATGCACCTGTATTATTATTATTATTATTACATCTTTGGAATGCCAATGCAATGCACCTGTATTATTATTATTATTATTAAATATTAATTATAGATGACACAATATATACCAACCCAGCGTGTCAAGATAGAGCAATTTGACTATCTAATGTGTCAAAATTGAGCAATTCTAGATCTTCCAAAATGTGCCACATGGCGAACAATCCGCATGGGTATTCATGGCAAACAACCAACATGGGTATTCATGAATCTTAGAGTTAAGAATATCTCATTAAACCACACATCTAACGTGGCAAGAGAGAGCAATCCTAGAGCTCCAAAATAAACCAATTTTAGGAATGCTTTTACCTTTCGATTTGGGATACCAATTCAGCAATTAATATCTTCTACAACATCTCCAATAAAATTCAACCACATAACAACCACAAATCCTATGTGTCAAAATGGAACAATTCTATGAGTTTCAAAACGTGCCACCTGGTGAACAACCCGCATGGGTATTCAGCTTTATATATATATAAATTGAGTGGTAAAGTCAAAACCAAGGAAAAAAAAACATTAAAATTTATTGACTCAATATAGTTATATTATTTAATCTCAGCCTTTGATAAGGTTTACATCTAATGGTTAAATTTTGTTGTAAAAACAAGTGTAATGTTAAGAGGTTGCTGATCTTCTATATATATATGGTCAACCGTTAAATTGAATTATATGGAAGGTTATAAAATGATGCAAAATTTTTTGAACATATAACCTTCCATTAAATTCAATTTAATGGTTGAAACAAGGAGATCATATTTCAACAATTGGATCATTAAGAGTCATACCACATTGACAAACACTTTTCACTAACTTTCTCTCACAAATGCGACGTATCAGCTTACAATTGGTTAGCTTGCATGGGTCTCATCTGTCCAAAAATGGGTCTTGTCTGTCCAAAAATGGGTCCCACCTGACCAAGTCAATTGCGAGCTACCACATGGGTTAGTGAGAGATGTTTGTAAGACTAGTATTATTGTAATCCTATATATTTACATCAATGATTAGTAAAAGACAAAAGTTTACATCATTTGACATTTAACGGGAGAGAGTTTACCAAAAGTTTTGTTTTAAAGTAAGCCAAGGCCATGGATGCTTGAATTTTAAAAAGCACAAACTTGTACACCATTTGGATACCCTTTTTTTGTTCTTTAAAAAATAAAATTGAGAGATGAGTACTTCTGATAAGGAAACAATTTTTTTTTTTAAAACGAATATCATGAAATGAACAATTCGATGTAATATAGGCTGCTACTGAAGAAAACAAAGACTTGAAAAATGAAGAAACACATACTCAATTTCTTCTATGATTTCTTTTATTGAATAAAGAAGACATAAATAAATAGGCTAGAATGGTGAATCAATTCCAGAAAGGAATCTCTCTCAAAGGAAAAAATAAAAAGAAATAAGAAGATTTGACAATTAGGAATTCAATCTTCTTGTAAAAGAAAAAGAATAATTAAGAAATAAAAGAAGTCCTAAAATAATAAAAACTCCTAAAAACAAGATACACTAGCTAATACATAGACTCTTAACAAGGAAACAAAACAACCAAATAAAACAATCAATGGCTTGACTTTCAACACTCCCCCTCAAATCAATGTATAGATGTTGATCATACCAAGTTTCTCTACAAAGTCTTCAAAGTTGACTCAAGCAAGAGCTTTTTTTAAGAATATCTGCAATTTGACCAGTTGTCGGAGTGTAGCTAACCTTAAAAATTCCTTCTTCAATCTTTTCTTTGATAAAATATTGGTTTATCTCCACATGCTTAGTTCAATCGTGATGAACCAGATTCTTGGCTATACTGATGGTGGTTTGATTGTCATAGTATAATTCCATAGGATGCTCCAAGGTGACCTTTAATTCTAACAATAATCTTTTAACCAAATTCTTTCACAAGTTCCCTATGCCATAGCTCGAAATTTTGCTTCTATGCTACTACGGGCTACAACTGATTACTTCTTGCTTCTCCAATTTACCAAGTTTCCCCACACATAAGAACAATATCTAGAAGTTGATCGTCAATCTGTAATGGATCTTGCCTAATCTACATCTGAATAAACTTCGATATTTCTCTTAGAAGTTCTTGAAAAGAATAGACCCTTACCTAGAGTGATCTTGAGATATTTCAAAATTATGTATACAGTAGTCATATGTCTCTCAATCGGGCAATTCATAAACTAGCTTACTACACCGACGAAGAAACCAATGTCAAGTCTAGTATGGGAAAGAAAGATGAGTTTCCCTACAAGGCGTTAATACCGTTCCTTGTCGATAGGAACACTCACATCATTAACTTCAAGCTTGATTGTTGGATCCATGGGGGTCTCGGTAGGTTTACAACTAAGCATTCCCGTTTCACTTAACAAATCTAGAACATACTTACGTTGGGAAACAGAGATGCCTTTCTTTGACCAACCAATTTCCATCCTGAGGAAGTACTTGAGGTCCCCTAGGTCCTTGATCTCAAATTCTTTACCCAAGAATTGTTTGAGAAGTCTAATTTCTTCCTCATGGTCAACTGTCCAAATGATGTCGTCCACATAAACAATAATAATGGCCATCTTCCCTTTAAGAAGTGCTTCACAAATAGAGTATGGTTAGATTGACACTGGGAATATCCATACCCTTTTACTACTTTAGTAAATCTCTAAAACTGTGCCCGCAGAGATTGCTTAAGTCCATACAATGATTTTCGAAGTCTACAAACCTTGTTGGAGTTAGATGATGTCTCAAGCCCTTTAGGAATATCCATATATACTTCTTCCTCTAGATCACCATTGAGAAAGGTGTTCTTCACATCCAATTGGTGCAAATACCAATTAAGGTTAGCTGCTAAGGATAAAAATACACAAACAGTGTTGAGCTTGGCAATTGAAGCAAAATTTTCCTGATAGTCAATGCCATAGGATTGGGTGAATCCTTTGGTGACCAAACGAGTTTTATACATGTCCACACTATCATCCGTCGTATATTTCATTGTGAAGATACACTTACACCCAACAGTTTTCTTACCTCCCGAAAGATCAGTAATTTCCCAAGTTCCATTCTTTCTTAGTGCCTAAATCTCTTCATTAACGGCAACCTTCCACTTAGGACACTTGAAAGCTTCCTGAATATTGTGAGGAACTTGTATCTCTATAAGACTAATAGTGAAGGCATGAAAAGAAGGCGACGAGCCATCATATGACATAAAGTTTCCAATGTAATGTTGAGTGCATAATCGAACCCTTTTTCTCCAAGCTATGGGCATATTTAGGATCTCATTATCTAACTCAGAATCAACATAACCATCTAAGTCAGAACTATTACCTTAAATTTTGGGAGGATTAGGACTTGGTTCAGCTTCATGGTTTTCTTGAGGAAGTGCTCTTTCCTCTATTTCCTCTTGGATGTGCTCCGTATCCCGCAAGTCAACAATGAACTTGGTGCTTTCGGTAGGTAGAGGCTAACTAAGTGACTCTACAGGGATGTGATATTCTGGCACTGAGAGATTGTGATTTTTTGTGGTGATAGGTGACACTAGGAATGACTCAAAGTCCCAAAATTGATATTCCTAAGTTGAATTCTCCCCGTAAATATCAGTTTTGGGGTAGTGTCCTGATTCTAAAGAAAAGGTGACGTCCATTGAATTGTAGAATTTTCTTGTGACAATAGAGTAACACTCATATCCTTTTTGATTTGTTGAATACCCAAGAAAGATGCACTTAAGTGACCTAGGATCAAGTTTACTTCTATGTTGTTGATGGACATGGACAAAGACAAAAACAAAGCACCCAAAAAATTTATGTGGAACAATGGAAATGAGACGAGTAGTTGGAAAAGATTTTAGAAGAGTTTGATACGGTGTTTGAAATTTTAGCACCCTAGACAACATCCTATTGATAAGATATGATGTTGTAGGAATGACTTCCCCCCAGAAGAATTTAGGTACATTTGCAGGGAACATTAGCGACCTAGCTACCTCTAACAAATGTCTATTTTTGCTTTCAGCAACTTTGTTTTGTTGCGGGTGTCTACACAGGAACTTAAGTGAACTATCCATTCTTTTTATAGGAAGTCTCCTAGTACTGCATTGAAGTTATCCTTAGCATTGTCAGACTTTAGGATTTTAAAAGATTTGACCTGTTTCTGATTTGTCTTTCTTAAGAAACACCCAAGTTAATCTTTTATGATCATCTATGAATGAGGCAAACCACGTAGCGCCCGTTACATTTTTTATTTTTGACAGACCCCAGATATCGTTGTGAATCATAGAAAATGGTATAGATGCTTTATAGGGTTGAATAGGAAAATGAGATTGGACATGCTTGGATAATTGACAAATTTCACACTCAAGATGTTTTGGATTTTTATTAAATAACAAAGGAAATAAATGTTGAGATATATAAAATTGGATGACCTAAGCGATAGTGCCATAACATAATAGTAGTATCATTATTTTGACGAAATACTGAAAAATAACTAACACTAAATGCCGTTTGAGGTTGTTCTTGTGAATAAGGGCACTCTTTAAAGATGTATAGCCCAGAGCACTCCTTAGCATTGCCAATCGTCTTCCCCAAATCCAAATCTTGGAATTCACAATGAGTGGAGAAAAAATTAGTAACACACCTCCTTTCCTTAGTAAGTTTACTAATTGACAACAAATTGCAGTCCAAGTTAGGAACAAGAACAACAAAATTGAGTGTAATATCCTTTGATAACACAACTGAACTTGTACCAATAACCTTTGATAGTGAACCATCCGATATTCTAACAGTTAAGTTATTTATACATGAGGTAAATGTATAAAAAACCATTGCATCTCCCATTATATAATTAGATGCTCTTGAGTCCATAATCTAGGGTTTGTTTTTGTTTCTTATACACACAAAAAATGCTTATAGAATTACCTTTGTGAGCTAGGGATCCAGACCAATGACATGATTTGAAGACAAACCAGTTTCTGACTGAGTAGAAAGAAGAGGAGACAATAATTTTTGAAGCATCTCCATTTGTTCCTCGTTAAAAGGACTTACTTCAGGAGTGTGGAGGTCAGATTTCCTTGGCCTTTTTTCTCCATCTGTCGTGCTGGCTTCCAATAAAATGGTTTCGCATGTAATTTCCAGCATGTTTCCCTCAAATGTCCTGGTTTTCTACAATGATCACACCAAGGCCTTCCCTCTTTATTTTTTTGGTGGTTATCTGAAGGGGCAAGCTAAGTTCCCCAAGTGAAAAAAGCAGAGTTTTCAACTACATTCAGATGTTGAGGTGACCCCATCATGACCTTCTTCCTACTTTCTTTCCGTTGGACTTCAGAGAAAGCTTTTCTAAGACTAGGTGATGTCTTTACTCCCATGAGTCTCAATTAGAGGTGAAAATCAGCTGAACTTTGTTAAAGCAGCTGGTAAAATGCAGAGGAACGAAAAGTAAACTGATAAAGTGCAGAGAAGAAAAAGGGAAAGTATGAGAGAGAAAGTGTAATCTGTTTTTGCGTTTTTTATTGACTATGAATGATAGCTACAGTTTGGTATTTATACAAGCTGTACTAACTAGCTAATAACCAACTGTTTAATAAACTTAAAACCATATTAACAAACTCTAACACGTGATTAATAGAGTAACATAATTAGTTATCTGTTTTAACAAACTTTCTATCATCCTAACATCCATCCGCAAGTTGAACCTCCAAGCTTCAGCATTTTCTCATCCTAGCATCAACTTCTTCAGCATTTTCAACATCCTAACATCCATTCGTAAGTTGAACCTCCAAGCTTCAGCATTTTCTCATTCTAGCATCAACAACATCATCAACTAGTAGCACTCCAGTTGAACCGCCAAGCTTCAGCATTTTCTCATCCTAAGCTTCAACATTTTCTCATTCTAGCATCAACGCACTTTAGTAACAATCAACCATCATCAACTTAACAAAATCAACCAGCATCAATCAGCATTACTTCGACAAAATTCAACAGCAACATCAATCAGCATCAACCATATCAGCAAAAAAAATCAGCCATCATCAACTTAAAAAAGGCATTACTCCAGCAACATTCAATAGCAGAATCAATCAGCATTAACCATATCAACCAAAAAAAAAAAATCAACCATCATCAACTTAACAAAATCAACCAGCATCAACCAGCATTACTTCAGCAAAATTCAACAGCAACATCAATCAGCATCAACCATATCAGCAAAAAAAATCAGCCATCATCAACTTAAAAAAGGCATTACTCCAGCAACATTCAATAGCAGAATCAATCAGCATTAACCATATCAACCAAAAAAAAAAAATCAACCATCATCAACTTAACAAAATCAACCAGCATCAACCAGCATTACTTCAGCAAAATTCAACAGCAACATCAATCAGCATCAACCATATCAGCAAAAAAAAAATTAATCAGCAAAGTCAACCAGTAACAGAGGAAATTCCTCAGCAGTGAGTAGAACATATCAAGATATTGCTTAGCAGGTAGTAGTAACTTCAGCAAAAGAATGGAACCTAGTGAATTCTTCAAGAATTTCAACAGTTGGAAGGAGTTTGACTTTAGCAGAAGAATAGAACATATGAATTCATCAAGAAATTCAGCAGCTGGAAGGAGTTTGAACTATGAGTTTGTTCCTTAAAAATTCAAATCTGGAAGCTGGAAGAGCTTTAGTAAAAATATCAGCTTTTTCAAATTTAGTGGCAATATATTGAACTTTGAGCTTGTGGGCAGTGACTTGTTCTCTCACATAATGAGCATCAAGCTCAATGTGTTTAGTCTTGCTATGGAAGACAAGATTAGATGCTAATGAACCAGCACTCTGGTTGTCACACCAGATGACTGGAAGTTCTAACAGAGGAAGGCCAATCTTAGAAAAAAGGCTAGAAAACCAAGTCAATTCTGTAGCACCTTGAGCTAGAGTTCTGTACTCTGCTTCAATGGATGATAGGGCTACTACCTTCTGTTTTCTAGAGGTCCATTGAAGTAGATTTGAGCCAAGAAAGACATAACAGCCACTAGTGGACCTACGGTCTTCAAGGCTGCTTGCCCAGTCAGAATTTGTGTAACACTCCAGGTTTAATCCATGACTTTTAGTGAATTGTAAGCCAAAGTGAGTTGTGCCTTTAATGTATCGAAGTAACCTTTTGCAAGCCTGCCAATGTAGTTGTGTGGGAGCTTTAAGAAACTGACTTAACTTGTTAACACAATAAGCAATATCAAGTTTAGATAAGGTCAGATATTGGAGAGCTCCTATTGTGCTTCTATAAAGGGCTGGATTTTCATAAGGCTCATTGTCATTCAGAGTTAACTTGGTGTCGAGAGCCATGGGGGTAGTACAAGGCTTGCATTCTCTCATGTTAGTTCTTTCCAAAAATCTTTAGCATACTTTGCTTGATTCATATGAAGACCTAATGCAGTTTTGGAAACTTCAAAACCAAGAAAATACTTTAAAGATCCCAAGACTTTTAAGGCAAATTTAGTGTTTAAGTCTTGAACAGTAGCTTGTACTAAAGTAGGATTATTTCCGATGAGTAACATGTCATCCACATAAACTAGGACATACATGATTTTCTCATCCTTTTTGTAAATAAAAAGACTTGAATCTGCCACAGAATGTGTAAAACCCCACTACAAAAAGGCCTATTTTAGCTTCTCAAACCAGGCTCTTGGTGCTTGTTTTAAGCCATAAAGAGCCTTAATTAATTTACACACATGATGAGGTTGTGCATGGTTAACAAACCCTTCAAGCTGAGTCATGTATACTGTCTCAGTAAGTTCACCATTTAGGAATGCATTGTTAATGTCAATCTGTTGTATATCCCACCCATTATTCACTGCCAAGCTGAGGATTACACGAATAGTTGGTGACTTTACTACAGGGCTGAAAGTTTCCAAGTAATCTACACCTGAAGTTTGTTGAAATCCTTTAGCCACTAACCTGGCTTTGAACCTCTAAACAGATCCATCAGAGTTATACTTGATTTTAAACACTCATTTACTACCAACTGGATGCATTTCAGAGGTGAGAGGAACCAGCTCCCAAGTGTTATTATTCAACAGGGCATCAAATTTAGTTTGCATGGAAACCTTCCAGGATGGATGAGAGAGAGCTTCTAATACTGTTACTGGCTCTTTGGTGTCAAGGGAAGAAACTAAGATAGTATTATGAGCTCTAGTCTTAGACCTAGTAAGCATAGGATGTGTGTTTAATGGTTGAGGGCAGGGTTTGGCAAGAGGTAAAGAGACATATAATGGAATAGAATCATAAGATTCATTGGAGTCTAAAGTTTGAGGTGATAGTATGGATGTTTGGGACTGATCAGATGTATTAGTTTGTGGTGATAATGTGGCGGTTTGAAGTTGATCTAACAGGTTCGTTTCTAGGACAGGATAAGGAGTATTGTCATGTGTGATAGGATCAAATGTGGGAGACTTATTGAAAGGAGGAGTTGGCTGGAGAACTGGGGTAGAATGTGATGTGTCTTAAGTGTTAGACTGATGTAAAGTGGTAGGATGAGAACCTGACGTATCCAGTATTTTAGACTGATTCATTGTGGTAGGACCATTAGGAGGTATGAAATGTATATGGGAATGCTGAGGTAAATGCCAAACAGAATGATTAAAAGAATGTGAATGAGAGTCACATGAAAATGAATCATTAGAAGACAAAGAAACAGATGTTTGAGCAGATGCAAATGGAAATTCAGTATAATCAAAACTCACACTTTGACAAAAATAAATACGACAAGTGGGATCCAAATACTTATAACCCTTGTGCTGTAAACTATAACCAACAAAAGTACATTTACTAGTATGAAAGTTGAATTTATGACTGCTGTATGGTCTAAGAAATGGGTAAACAACACATCCAAAAACTTTAAAGGCTGAATAGTTTGGTAAAGTGTGAAACAGAATCTGAAATGGAGATAAATGTGACAGGACAGATGTGGGGAGTCTATTGGTGAGATAGGTTGCAGTTTGAAATGCAAACCACCAGTGTTTTAGTGGCATGCAGGCTTGGGCAAGCAAGGTAAGGCCTTGTTCTACTATTTGTCTATGTTTTCTCTCAACTCTACCGTTTTGTTGGTGAGTGAGAGGACAAGGGTGCCTAAAAAGAATCCCATGTTCTTGAAGATAGGGAACTAAGCTTCTATATTCTCCACCCCAATCGGTTTGAACACATTTTATTGAGGTGTTAAATTGTTTTTCAACCAAGACATGAAATTGCTTAAAAACAGTCTGAGTTTCAGATTTAGCTTTTAAAGGGAAAATCCAAGTGAATCTACTATGATCATCCAAAAATTGGATGTAATACTTGAATCCTTCAGGTGATGGGACTGGAGAAGGCCCCCAAAGATCAGAGTATATTAATTCTAGAGGTTTAGATGCATGGAATGAGGACCTAGGAAAAGTTGACTGATGTAACTTCCCATACTTACATGCTTGACAAAATGTAATATCATTTTTAGTGTGATGAGGAATTTTTAGGGCATTGAGAATTTTTGTAAGGACTGCCATGTGTGGATGACCAAGCCTCTTATGCCAAAGCAGAATATTTGTTTTCTGTGCTGGAAAATACTCAAATTTATGCAATTTATTGATAGAATTGGGATCAATTACAGAGTGCATAACATCTGAAACAAAAGAGTCAGAATGTTGTATCGTAGTTTTATTAAAAGGAATATTACATATGGGAGTACAAGCATTAAAGGGAATTGAAATAGGAAGTTGTGAGTGTTTAGCAAATGATGTAGATGCAGGTACTGTTTTATGGAGAGATGAGATAGGACAACTGTTTTTAGACTTGAGGTTTGGGTAAGCTGGAACTTGTAGTCGATATAGACCATCTTTAAGCATTCCTTGAAGAAGAATGGCTTGGGAGATCTTGTCCTTTACCATACATGAATCAGTAAAAAATTCAACTGAAACATCATTTTTTTTAGTTAGTTTAGACATACTAAAAAGATTCTTGGTAATATGTGGAACACACAAAACATTTCTAAGGTGTAAGACTCTATTTAGACAAAATAAAGTAACAAAGCCAGTATGAGTAATAGATAGAAGCTCACCATTTCCAACTTGGAGTTGCTCACTGCCAGCATAGTTGGTGCTACCCATGAGTTGTGAAAAATCTGAGGTAACATGGTCTTTAGCTCCAGAGTCCATGTACCAAGCACTGTCTTGAACCATGGAAGGTGTAGCAATATAGTTGATAGCTGCTGGTGATTGTTTAAACCGCTGAGACTATGCAACTAATGCTTGATTGTGCACATGAGCAGATGCTGATGAGTTGGACTGATTATCAATGTTCCCAGCTGAGGTTCCATGATTTGTAGAAATTGATGAACCTGACTATAAACCTAGTCCATAAGAATGAGTTGTTGTTGCAGAATATTGATTTCCAAAATTGGAGTACTGATTTCCGGAATTAGAATACTGTTGTCCAGGATTAAAAGTGGTTGATCTCAAATATCCAAGAGAAGTAAAGTTGCCTCTAAGCAATGAGCTATTTCCTTTGAAATTCACATCAAACCGGTGATAACAATTTAGGGCCAAGTGTCCTGTTTTACCACATACTTGACAGATGGGTTTCCCTCTGCCACCTCCTCTACCTTTTGCCCTGCCACCAGGAAATCCTCCAGAAAATTGTTGATTTTGGAACTGATTTTGAGGAGTGGAGTATGAGACTTGATTTGGATTAGTGGTAAGGTAAGGCATTTGATTGAAAGTGGAGGGGTTAAATAAAGGGGTAGGATTAAAGGTGGGGATTTGGTGTCTAGGAGATGATGTTATATGGAATTGAGAAATTTCAGTAGGAAACGAAGATTGAATGGTCTGTGATTTTTTTGTATCATTATCAATGGAAAGAGTTGCTACATTGGCTAGACCACCATGAAACTCATTATGAATAGCTGAACTCATTGCAGTATTTGCTATTTCTAGCCTAAGCTCCAGGTTTTGTAGCACAATTTGTGCTTCTTGGACAGAAATTGGGTCAAGTTTTGACTCTAATCTAGTGGTAATGTTTACAACCGCAGCATCATACTCTGAGTCTAGGCCATCTAGGATATAATTGAGGAGTTCTTCATCTGTTATAATAACTCCACTTGCAGTTAAATTTTCGGCAAAACCTTTCATTTTTAGAAAGTAATTGTGCATACTCATATTCTCCTTTTTTGTGTTCTGTAAAAGACTCTTAACATGGAGAGTTTTGGCTCTCGATTCAGTGATAAATTCATTTTCTAAGGTGAGCCAAATATCAACAGCATACAAGCAGTTGGAGATTACAGCAAACATTGACTCTGAGATAGATGATAGCAACCAACTAACCAGTAATTTATCAGTTTTCTTCCAAAGCAAATACTTAGGGTTAAATTTCTTGGTTACCTCTGAATTCAGATTTTCTGACTGTGTTCTTATAAAAGGAGCAGGACAAGCTATCAAACCAATCAAGTGTTCTTCAAGATCGTGAGCTCCAACAGCAAATAACACCTGGGATTTCCAAAAGCGATGATTATCATGAGTCAATTTTGGAGAAATGATTACCAAGGTTGAAGAGGATATTGACGATGAGCTAACGAGACTAATTGTTTCAGATGCAGATTTGAAATTCGTGTTTCTGTCAGTTTTGTTAACAGGAGAAGAAAAAGAAAAGGAATCAGCCATTGTGATGTTAGTCGATGGCTCTGATACCAAATTAGAGGTGAAAATCAGCTGAACTTTGTTAAAGCAGTTGGTAAAATGCAGAGGAACGAAAAGTAAACTGATAAAGTGCAGAGAAGAAAAAGGGAAAGTATGAGAAAGAAAGTGTAATTTGTTTTTGTGTTTTTTATTGACTATGAATGATAGCTACAGTTTTGTATTTATACAAGTTGTACTAACTAGCTAATAACCAACTGTTTAACAAACTTAAAACCATATTAACAAACTCTAACACGTGATTAACAGAGTAATAGAATTAGTTATATGTTTTAATAAACTAACATCGTAACAGTCTCCCATGAACCTCATCAAGATTTTCAAACCTAGCAAAAACTTGTAAACACGTTTTTTCTCTGCAATCTTTTTATACAATGATCCATCAGTAGCACATGACCAGTTATGAACCTTATAATTATCAAGTTGATGCCAGTTGCGCATAAGTATATTAAAATATTGAGTTACCATGAGATCACCTTGTCGTAGACCATGGAGAATCCCTTTAATCTCTACCACCTCTGAATCTTGATGTTGGAGTAAGTTTCCTTAGCAGTATCCTAGATCTCCTTAGCAGTTGCGAACGCCAGAAATTCTCTCTGATGTTCATGTTCATTGAGTTGACGAGCCATGACATCACCATGTTGTTTTCTGCCAACCACTCTTGTAGGTAGGAGTCGTTGGTTCTGGGGCTGCTGAAGCACTGGTAAGGTAGTTGTATTTTTCTCCCTCGAATGAACATTAAGATGGATTGAGAGCATGGAACATAATTGTGTCCATTCAATTTATGAGAGGTAATAGGATCATGGGTGGCTTCCATATTGTGAACAAAAGGAGATGAAGGAACATAATTGTGTCCATTACCTTCTGTAGCCATACTAAAGCCTAGTCCGTATTTGGGCATGAAGATTTAGAAGACCCAAAGATAACGAGTAGGAAAAACTCGATGAAAATGAAACAGGATTAAACCTGCTCTGATACCATGAAGAAAATAAAGACTTGAAGAATGAAGAAACACAAGCTCAATTTCTTCTGTGATTTCTTTGTTTGAATAAAGAAGACAAAAATAAATAGGCTACGATGGTAAGACAATTCCGGAAAATAATCTCTTTTAAAGGAGAAATAAAAGAATCAAGAAGATTTGGCAATTAGAAATTCAATCTTTCTAAAAGGAAAATGATAATTAAGAAAAAAAATTAAATAATAAAAACTCCAAAAACAAGTACATTAGCTAAACATAGAATTTAACAAGAAAATAAAACAACCACTAAAACAACAACAACTTGACTTTCAACAGCTATAATTTCACAAAGTACTTAGTGTGTACTTGAAAGTATGCTCATGAAAGAAAATTGAGCTACCTACAAGCACATTCTAAGAAGAAGCACTTTGTGATGCTTTTTCTAGTTCTTTCCTTGTCTTCACCTCATTTAGAACATTTCGGGGCCATTCAGCAAAAAAGTTTCATTGTATCCAATTTACCACTCTTGTAAATGACATGCAACGACGATATACTTAGGGAAAGAACATTTTCCCCATAGGATCTCGCCAGGCACTTGGTGCCTATCCGGACCAGCTAGCGATCCAATGATAAACGTACTGGCCAACGCCGGCGAGCTTTAGCCATCCTTAGGGAAGAATTCCATTACACTGCTATTTCTGTCCATGAGGAACATGTTGGTTAGCTGAGCTCCATGAGGCACCAGAATGTCCGTCATGCATCAACTTTACCTTATCAAGCAATCAATTATAACACATTAGAGATTAAATATTAGACAGAAAGTTTGTGATAAATATTATAAAATTTCAAGGGATTTGTTTGAAAACAAGAACCATTCATATATATGGTTATAAAGCGGTATATAAATTCAAAGGTCCAGTATTAGGTTTGAAAACCTTCCAATGCTGATGCTTCTGAATTAATTATGATTTTAATGATTGACTACGGTTTTTTGTCTTTCCTAAATTAATTATTTCGCTTTTCCTCTGTAAATTCTTTTTTTGCATTATTTTGCTCTATTCATCTCTTCAATGTTTGTGAGTAAAAAATAGTGTTATTAGAGAGATTAAAAACATTCTGAATATTGAAGAAATAAAGGAATAGCTATTTTACTGACTAAGAGCATCTCTAAAAGACTTTTTATATGACTCAAACTCTTTATTATAAAGAGTTATCCATAAAAACAACAGTGCAAACAGATCTTATCTTTTAAAATATAAATTAGAGAATGAGTTGACTCTCTCAGTTAGACAGTCAAATTTCATTTATCCTAATTTTAATTAATAAACTATAAGTTCATATGCATTTTATTTATTAATTCTCTCTCTCATTAAGTCACTTTCTAAAAATAAAGAGCATCTTCGTTAATTTAAAGAGTTATTAGATTTGAATAAAAATTATGTTCTTTATATTTAAAAATTAATGAAGATGTTCTTTATATATTAAGATGTTTTCAAAATAAAGAGCATCATTACAAATGCTCTAAAAAGGGAATTAACGTTTTTAAAGAATAGATTCAATCAAAATTTATTCAGCTGCCGCGGTTTCGAGGACGTCTACAATCAGAAACCATAATTTTTAATTTGATAACTTATTAATATGCCTAAATATAGGAGATGTACAATATGCATTAGTGGTCCATAAAGCATCATCATCTACGCAACATTTCTTAAATTGAGATGGATATCATTATGCTTGTCAGTTATGCATTCCTACTCCCAAAAACTCAATGCGTTTGAAATTATATTTGATCCCTTTTAAGATAACTAATCCTCGATTAACTTGTACAATTAATATATTAGATGTAGATTCAGCTGATCCAACTTTAAGCTCTGTGTGATCTGTAAATCCATTTTTTAGATTTTAAGACCAAGAAAAATATGCCCAAATTGATTATAACATTGATGATATAGTAGTAAAAAGTAAACAAATATATTCTAAATTTGTAGAATTGAATTATCAAAGTGAGAAAACCACTAACCTGTTCACAGAAGGTGAGGTTATTCGAGTAGCCACCATTAACTTGCAGCCACAACTTTACCACATTCTTTCCGAAAGATCCCAGTAACAATCGACTCTCTTGAATGACCTTGGCCCAGTCTCATAAACAAAATCATCCCAATGTTATTCGCATCTCTTCTCTCCGGTCATGTGACAATACATCCTAGCTTAATCTCATCAAATCATAAACCTCCATCTCTTTTCTCTCGAAATCCCTCCCTCGTTGTGTCTCATACCAAGCCTTTTCAAGCAATAAAATCCATCTCATTCCCTCATCAAATCCTTCAATCACGGCTCCCCATTGAACGTCGCTTCCATCAGAGTCGTCAGCCACGACCCCATTCTCAGCTCACTCCCCAGTGATACAAAATCCACCTTGTCGGCGATTCACAGCCATTTTTTCTATGCCAAGCGAAATGGGACGACCGCGGATAGTCCATGCCATATGTTATCGTAATTGTAATGATTATACGAAACAAACGTTAAGCCTTTCATGAGAGTGGCGTTCACAGGAGCGTTTCAGGCCACGCAAGGGTATAGTAATTCCACGAGCCGTCGTGGTGTGTCGCGTCCTTTTAGACACAGTAGCCGGTCGTCTGATGATTTTGAAGGAAACTGTTGGTATTGCACCTCGCCCTCTTCGTGAGAATCATACATGGAGCTCATGAACCCCGTGTGTCCCTGGACGGTTTGTCTGTGTAACGTAAGTCTTTCAGCGGGAGAAACGTGATGAGTGTCGAAGCCTTGGCCCTGGAGTTGAGGTTGTCCTGGGTGCAGTTGGTGACCGTCTGCCATTGATGGCTGATGAAAGACCGTGAAGGAGAGGGAGAGGAGAGAGATATTGGTGGAACGTGAAGAATTTGGATTGACAGAGAATGAAGAGTGTAACACAAGTAGCTAAAATGAAAAAGGGAGAGTTGTGGGGAGTAGCATGAGAATGGGGAGATGGTGCGGCTCTGGTGTTTCTGCCGATGGCGGCAGTAGGGGTGGTGGTTCTGTCAATTTGTGGATGTGGGTGGTCATGGTAGTGAGAAATAAGGGAAAGGTGGTGGAGGCTAATGTGTTAATTATCAGAAGGTGACAAAATTTTCCAATTCAGTTTTCCACATCAGCATATTCTTATTCTCTAAAGAGATCAAAGAGAAATGTATTCAACTAAAATTCATAAATTGAAACTTTATACTTAAGTTAACAAGGTAGCTGATTAAAAATTAAGATACGCCAAATTAATGGGCATAAAAAATGGATGAATTAGTAAAACATTATTAAAAGTAAATTTATAAAGTTTAAAAATATTACTAATATGTTACATTAGTCTTTTTTTATATTTTTAAAAGATTATTAATTACTTTTAGGTAGTTAGCATACTGCCTATGCTACCATATCCACAAAACTAAAATATTAATTGTGTCAATGGAATAGGACTAAGCACCATTGTAGAATGAATTTGGGGTCAATAAAGGGGTATGGAGGTGGTTATTTTGGTGGTCATATAATCATTAATTATGGCGATCAATCTTGTACCGTGTCAATTCTACAAGGGATCAAGGTTTATTGATTGTTAAAACAATAAAACAATTAAAATAAATTCAACTATACGTTTATAATCTCAAATGAATCCTGATAATGAAAGAATTTACTATTTATTTTTAAGAAGGGGTGAAGAAATATACGAAACCTCTTACTCTTTCAACCTCGAGCCTTGATATATGTCCTGTAAAGTCAAAAGCGTCACCGTAAAGTTTTCAATAATAATAAGGAACTAGTATTGCTTTGATTTATCACAAATTGAAAATAATTTAAGTGTGGTTGCGTAAAGGGGTGCTAAAAAAGGATCACTATAATAACTGATACATCAAGTTAATTAATGCTTACTCAAACTTCTATGCTCTGTTTCCGGATCTCGTCCATATACTTTTCAAGTTTAAGCAAAAGGTTATTTATTATATAAACAATAAAGCTACGGACATCGAAAATTTTACATCGAAAATATGTATCAGCCTACGTATACCCCTGACTCACACCACGCCTGATTTTTCTATAATTATTTTTCTAGTAAACGGCCGTCCATCAAATATGGACAGTCACTCACTCACATGGACTTTCGTCCATATTATATGGACGGGGGTCCATTTACTACAGACAGACGTCTCCATTTAAAGGACGTTCGTCGATAAATAAAATGAAATAAATTTTTTTTATAAAAATTATGGATGGCCGTTCATAAATTTTGGACGGCTATCCTTAACCAAAATATGAACATAAAAAAAATAAAAAAAAACTTTGGGGACGACCGTCCCTTACGTTTGGACGGGCATCTATTCCTAATGGACGCCCATCCATACTTAAAAAAAAAAATAAATAAATAAATTGAAGGAGCTATTAATGGATCAAAGAAGAAGAAGCTTACTTTGTCCAGCTTCTCAAAAGAATCTGCACGTCGTGGAACCCATCCCTTGATCGCCTCTCCAGCCATTGTGGCCAACCAAGCCAGCCACCCTACTACCACCTGCTCACCTTTTGTAGCTTTGGGAATATTACCCATCCCTGGATGATGTTGAGCAACAACATATTCCATTTTCTCCCTCTTTCGATCGAAATTCTGTGAAGGCGAACCCATCAAACATGAGGATGAGGAGAGGTTAAATGAAATAGGCTATGATGATGTCGGCGGTGTTAGGAAGCAAATGGCTCAAATTCGTGAGCCTGTAGAACTTCCTCTCAGACACCCTCAGCTCTTCAAATCAATTGGTGTGAAACCCCCAAAGGGAATCTTGCTTTACGGGCCACCTGGGTCTGGAAAAACCTTGATTGCAAGAGCTATTGCTAATGAGACAGGTGTTTTCTTCTTTTTGATTAATGGAGCTGAAATAATGTCAAAGTTGGCTGGTGAGAGTGAAAGCAACTTGAGGAAGGCATTTGAAGAAGGAGAAAAGAATGCCCATCAATCATATTTATTGATGAATTAGATTCCATAGCTCCAAAGAGGGAAAAGACACATGGTGAAGTGGAGAGGCGTATAGTGTCCCAGCTTCTAACTCTAATGGATGGCCTTAAGTCCCGGGCCCATGTGATTGTTATGGGAGCCACAAATAGGCCAAATAGCATTTATCCTGCTTTGAGGAGATTTGAGAGATTTGATCGAGAGATTGACATAGGTGTTCCTGATGAAGTTGGAAGATTGGAAGTTCTCCGAATCCACACAAGAAACATGAAGCTTGCTGAAGATGTAGGACTCTTATCTGCTTCATCTCATTGTCTTTTATAAATCATTTTATGTCTTTTTTCTTTAGTATAGTGACATTCTTATTTGATGGCATGTTTTAGGTTGATCTTGAAAGAGTTGCAAGAGATACCCATGGTTATGTGGGAGCAGATCTTGCTGCTCTCTGTATTGAAGCGGCCCTTCAGTGTATCCGAGAGAAAATGGATGTCATTGACTTAGAGGACGAGACAAGTGATGCTGAGGTGTTGAATTCAATGGTTGTAACTAACGAACACTTCCTAACTGCATTGGCGATCTCAAACCCATCAGCCTTGCATGAAACTGTAAGTTTTTCTTTTATTTTAAAAAACGTAAGTAATGGACGGGCGTCCATTCCTTATGGACGCCCGTCCCATCCAAAGTTTTTCTTTAATTTTTAGAAACCAAAATAATGGACGGGAGTCCATTCCTAATGGATGCCCGTCCAAATGTTCTTTTTTTTTTTTTTAAAGTATGGACGGGCGTCCATTCGTAATGGACGCTGGTCCAAACATAAGGGACGAATGGATGCCCATCCAAACATAAGGGACGGCCGTCCAAAATTTATGGACGACCTTCCCCAAAGTTTTTATTTTTTTTTATTTTCATATTTTGGTTAAGGACGGCTGTCCAAAATTTATGAACGACTGTCCCTAATTTTTATAAAAAAAAATTATTCCATTTTATTTATGGACGGGCGTCCTTTAAATGGGGACGCCTGTCCGTAGTAAATGGACCCCCGTCCATATAATATGGATGGAAGTCCATGTGAGTGAACGATCGTTCATATTTGATGGACAACTGTTCACTAAAAAAATAATTATAAAAAAATCAGGCGTGGTGTGAATCAGGGGTACACGTAGGTCGGTACACATTTTCGACATCCGTAGCTTTGTTGTTATATAAATGGGAGAACGACATATTCTCACCCAAGGTTTGGCGAAACAACATTTTTTAACCCTTCGTTAGATTCTATTATATTTTCCGTTAATATTTTACTGAAAATATAAAAATACCCTTAAATATTTGACTTTATAAATTTTTATTATTTTTTAACTAGCCAAAAAGTCAAATATTAAAAGAGAAAAAAAGAAAAAATAGTTAACCCCACCTAAAAAGTGAGGAGTAATGCTATGAAATTGTTTAAAGTTAAATGACCTTAATATTTATTTATTTATAATGTCATCAATATCCCATCACTATTATTCAATAATCTACTAAATTTATAATTTTTACTAATTAACCTAGAAAATCAATATTCCTAATTAATTAAATAAATAAAGGAAACAATGTATCTTTACACTTGAACTAATAAATAATCAAGTAAAGACTTTAACTTAACAAAATTTTAATTTATAATAAATTAATTAAAAAATAAACTATTTAAGGGTATTTTCATCTTTTCAATCAAATGTTAACAGAAAACATTAACAGAACCTGATGAAGAATGGGAAAGTGTCATTTTAAAACTTGACAGATGGAAAAGTGTCGTTTCACCAAACATTGGGTAGGAAAATGTCGTTCTCCCTATATGAATTATCTTTATTTAGTTAAATCTAAAACAAAATTACTTTTTAAGAAAATAACTAAAAAAAATTAATATTCTGATTTTTGTGTGTAACTTTGATATATAATCATATATTTTAGATTATAAATATAGATGACAATGGGTGAGATGGACATGTGGGCTATTTTACATCTAGTAGGCCTATAGCATTGTATTGATGGGCCTAGCCCAAACATCAAGCCTTTTGGCATACGTATAAAATTCTCAGCCCGTAGATGAAGCTCCCAGTCTCTCACACACATAAATGTACCAACTATACTTAGGTGAACGCACAGTAACAAATACTTAGAAAGACAGAATTTTACATCTTTTGGTTTAAAAAAAAAAAAAAAAATATTTGACCAATATTTTAATTTTACTTTTAACTTGCAAGTAAACGAGATTTGTTCCAAATATTTTGTATTTTTACATAGATCCTAAAAGTTTTTAAAATAATGTTATTTAACTTTGCATTCTTCTCCATATTGGCCCATTAAGAATATATCCTTATTGTATATGTGATCAGGTTAAAGACTCGTCCTAGAGATAAATACACCGAAGTTTGAGCACAAGCGGCATGGTTTGAGGAATTAGAGTCGAAAGATGAATACACTAAAGCAGGACTGGAAGTTGTCCTCATTGAAGAATAACTTTAAAAATCTGAGTTGCTCTTTGTGTTGTGCAATGTTTTAATACTCGACCCAGGGACTGACCCGGCCAAGGGGCTAATTCTTGGGTTGAGCTGTTCAACCGGTGTGGCCGACGGGTAGGACTAGTGACATCATCATATCCAGCAGGTTTGAAATCTAGCAAACACACCTTTGAGAAATTAAGAATCAATCCTTGGAGGTTTGTAATCCAACAAACACACCTCTTCGATCTGGCCATATGCAAATCATATGGGTTTTTTTTTTTTTATCTTTGATCTACAAATTTCCACCATCCATTTCTCTTTCCCTTTTCAATTCCCACAAACTAACCCTTACAAACAAAACCCACAACACAAACATATCTAGGCGACGGTCGAGCAGTAGGAGGTGTCGACAACTCAAAAACACATCAACTATAAGAGCGGGGTTGGGACATTGGGCCCAGGCGAGGAGGGTGTATGCCAATTACTGCACGCGGTTGGCATCGCGCGACACTGCCTATTGTCGTGCAATTGTGAGATGGGGGTGCCTTGTTGGTGTCTTTAGGCAAGCGATGCTGCACTGTGAGCGACCACTGTAGCGCATTGAGCGCGAGATCACTCAAAAGACGCAAGTGGCCAGTAGCAGCACCCCCCATTCAACCAATTGAGGAAGATTTAAGGAGTTTAATTATGACCCAATTTTGGCCCCGGGCTGGTTGGACTGGCGGTTCGTTACTATTCCATTGGTCCAATTGTGGGTCACTCCAGGTTAATTGACATTGCCAAGTTTATTGATGTTCCAGCTCAACAAAGGCCCTGGTTCACAATCCAATCGGTTGGGTTGGATTGGGTTTTAAAACAATGTTTGTCACAACTGTATCCTATTACTTTTTGAACTGAAACAGAGGAATAAAGCAGGGGAATGGAGAATAATTCCAACAAATGTTTCTAAGATATTTGTCTCATGACAAAAGTAAGACTCAAAATACATATTAGTTTATCCAAAACTAAAATGCAACAATCCAACTATGACATATACTTCACTAACATCTTGAAGTCTATGAAACAAGCGTGTCCTTTATCATAAGGGCTTACAACTGTTAATTGATGCAAAACCAAATTCATATATGTCAATCATGCTCTAGATGGATATACAGTAAAACCTCTTTATAGTCATAATGGTGGGACTAACTAATTTTATTATTATGAGAAAGTTATAACTTAATGGAGGTGTAGTTACAAAAATTATTGTTTGGATTTCTTATTTTATAATTCATGTTTTAGTAGTACAGTATTAGGATTTCAATTCATATTTTAGTAGTATTAAGATTTCAATTCAGCACTTCAATTACCTACTTTTGAAATGGATAGAAGATCGTGTCTTGAAACCAGCAAAGATAAATGTTGTTGATGGAACTGTAAATGTAGTTGATGCATGGTTGATTGATGTAAAGCCACAGACAATTGTCAATGGTTTTAAGTACTGCAAAATTAATTGCAAGTTACAAATGAAGTGGATGAGGAGAATAAAAGAGTCATTGCAAAATTAAGTGATCAGATTCGACTGTAAGTAATTGATCTACCATACACAGCGGAAAACAAAAATTCAATCTTTCTTTGCCTAGATCCGAGTATAAATTATACCGTTACATGTTTATAAACAAAAATTTGTATAAAGTAAATCCATTCAAGGATTAGAATACTTACGTACGCTTGGAGGCTCCTTCGAATATCTCTGATTTCAAACAGGAACACTGTTTATGGTTACTGTTTACGTCTATTTTTCACCATTTACTGTTCACCATACTGTTCATGGTAATGTTCACCATTTACTGTCACGGTCACTGTTCATCATCTACTGTTCACGGTTACTGTTTATCATCTACTGTTCATGTGATTTTTCGCCAATCGATCAAAAATAAGATCGCACTCACGGAAGTCCACACGAAGATAATCCGCAGAACCCTTGATTATTTTGCCAGAACAATCAAGGGCTTCAAGAATCAAGAAAGAAGAACAAGAAAAGTTTTCTTCCTGAGAGAGAGAGAGATAGGGTGGCAAGGGTTTTAATTGAATGAAAAATTCCATTATGTTTTAATTTTAAGTTGCACTTATATAGTGTAACAATTAAAACTCTATTCCACGTAGGAATAATCATGGGCTCCAACCCTAGTTCACCCTTGCAACCAAACAAACCCTTCATGATATTTTAATTAATTAATTATTATTATAATTAAAATCAACTAATATAATAATATATTAACATTCAATTAATAATAATAATTCATTTAAATATATACATAGATATATTTAAATATAATCTCACTAATTTAATTTTAATATTAAAATTAAATACAGACAACAATCTCAACAAATTTAATTGTACTGTGAGATTACCAAAATACCCTTTCATCTTAAAAGATGAAAATACCTTTCTCACAAATTGATTCTTAAATTATCTTCTAAGTGTGTGACCTGTAGGCTCCTTATCATATCGGCAGTGATTAGTACGCGATTAACACAATTACCGTCTGACTACACACAAGACCAAGATTGGCCCCTACCAGGCATCATGCCAACTGATAGATTCGGATTCAGCAACCGCAGCCTTTCCGATGTTACCATGTAATCAAACCCTTTCATCAACTGTTATCTCATCGGACTGAGGTATAGAAATAGTGTCAACCTCAGATATCCTCGACATGTTTGTATTCAGTTACTAGACCAATGCAGGAATATTAAATTGGATTGAGCATCAACTCATCCATTGTGGCCACAGATTTAGTGTCATTGCCATTTACTGAATTACCCAGTGAGATAACTCTTTCGTACCTAGGAGTGTGATCCTTTGTCAATCCACCATAGTCTTGATACACTTCTCAGTGTAGCAAATCACTACCGTATTGATATCTCTGAAAAAACTACGTTGGGCTAGTGTCAAACTACACCATTTGGCACAAGCCTCGGGTGATCTCAAGTCTAAGGATCACATGCACCACCATTCGTTAGAGGATTTGTTCCATAGACACTGGGGTTACCATCCATATGGAATCCTCTGGTGGGTCAGTCCAGTGAACTTGCTGTGGTGTAATCGCCTACAACAAACACCCATGTGTTGCACCAGGTTGTCACCAAACAACCTTGACAAGTGAGATCAGTCACTGCCTTTCGACAGGGTCGTTCAACACTATGATAGCCTTATCGTATTATCTGTGTCCTTGGTCAGAATAATACTGGGGCTACAGAAGTTTCTAGAATGGCCACCATATGTGATCATAGGGTTCTCACTATCAAGATTTGAAACACTTGATACCCTCATCACAATTCTACCATCCTAATTACATATATCATTACATACACGATATAGAAGAATATGCCTTTTATTGATAAATAAACATTTATTACAAAATCAATTTTACAATAATTGATTGGCTCTAGGGCACTTACTCTAACAATCTCTCACTTACACTATAGCCAATCATTCGTGTATTTAATACCAAATGACCTTAAATGTTTTTCTTGCTTCTGCTGTGACAGAGGCTTCATCAAAGGATCGGCGAGATTGTCATCAGTATATACTTTACTTATTTGTACATCTTTCCTCTCAACCATTTCTCTGATGAGATGAAAACGTCTGAGTATGTGTTTGGACCTCTGGTGAGATCGTGGTTCCTTTACTTGAGCAATTGTCACAATAGACATCTATCGGATCAACAATCATGGAAACTACACCAAGCTCGGTGACAAACTTCTTAATCCAGACTGCCTCCTTGGCCGCATCGAATAATGCAATATACTCAGCCTCCATTGTAGAGTCCGCTACAGTGCTTTGCTTGGAGCTCTTTCAGGTCACTGCTCCCTCATTGAGACAAAATACAAACCCTGATTGTGATCAATAATCATCTTTATCCGTTTGGAAACTAGCATCATTGTATCCTCTTACAGTGAGCTCATCTTCCCCTCCATAAACCAAGAACAAGTCCTTAGTCTCCTCAGATACTTAAAGATGTTCTTGACAGCTATCTAGTGACGCTCACCTGGATCCGATTGAAATCTACTACAAGTGCTTAACACACATCAATCCGAGCACATAACATGGCATACATGATGGATCCAATTGCTGACACATATGGGATCCTCATCATTCTATCTCTCACATTGTGTGTTTTAGGACACATAACCTTAGAGAGATAGCCACCATGTGACATCGGAAGAAATCCCTTCTTGGATTCTTCCATATTGAATCTCTTCAGTAACTTATCAATGTATGTACTTTGACTTAGGCCAAACAACATATGTGATCTATCACGGTAGATCTTTATTCCAAGGATGTAGGCTGCTTCTCCTAAGTCTTTCATGGAGAAGCACTTGGATAACCAAGTCTTTACCGACTGCAAGTTCCATCTATCATTCTCGATCAGAAGTATGTCATCGACATACAACACTAGGAATGCCACTGCGCTCCCACTCACTTTCTTGTAAACACAGGGCCATATTCGTTCTTGATAAAACCAAATTCTTTTACGGCTTCATCAAAACAAATGTTCCAGCTCCTTGAAGCTTGCTTGAGTCCATAAATGGATCTCTGCAACTTGCATACCTTCTCAGCTTGCCCATCAAGAACGAAACCATTAGGTTGTGTCATATACACATCCTCTTTAGGGTTTTCGTTCAGGAAAGCCATTTTGAAATCCATTTGCCAAATCTCATAATCATGATATGCAGCAATCGTAAGCATAATTCGGATGGATTTAATCATGGCAATCTGTGAAAAGTTTCCTTATAGTCAATACCATGAATTTGCTTGAAACCTTTGGCAACCAGTCGTGCTTTATAAGTGTGCACCTTGCCATCGATGTCAATCTTCTTCTTGAAGACCCATTTATACCCTATGGGTTTTACCCCTTCAGGTGGTTCCACCAGAGACCATAATTGGTTCTGGTACATGGAGTCCATCTCAGATTTCATGGCTTCAAGCCATTTAACGGAATCTGGATCTGATATAGCGTCTTCGTAGGTTTTGGGTTTATCGTCTTGGTAGACAAGTACGTTACCATGTTGAGTCACGAGATAACCATATCTCTCAGGCTCATGGCATACTTTCCCAAATCTACGTAGCTCTTGTGCTACTTGAGGTGGTTCACTTTGATCCATAAGTTGTGGAGTAACCTCCTGATGTTCAACCACTCCTTGTGGCACATCTTCCCGTCCTTCGTCTAGTATATCTTATAGCTCTAGAATTTCATCGAGTTCTACTTTTCTCCCGCTAGCACTTCTTAGAAAAAATTCCTTTTCTAGGAGGACACCAGTACGAGCAACAAAAATTTTGCGCTCTTCTAGATGGTAGAAATAGTATCATTTGGTCTCTTTATGATACCCCAGAAATATACATTTGTAGGATTTTTGGCCCAGCTTGTTCGAAGTCAATTTCTTGACATAAGCTTCACAACCCTAAATCCTTAGATAAGACAAATTGGGCTTTTGCCCAATTCATAGTTCAAATGGAGTCTTGTCGACAGACTTTGATGGCACACGGTTCAAAATGTGAGTTGCAGTCTCTAGGGCATAACCCTAGAATGATGTAGGTAAATCACTAAAACTCATCATGGACCTAATCATGTCAAGTAAGGTCTTATTCCTCCTTTCAGACACTCCATTGTGTTGGGTGTATACGAAGGGGTGAGTTGTGATACTGTCCCACATTCCTTTAGGTATTTAGAAAACCCTGAGCTTAAGTATTCACCTCCTTGATCCGACCAAAGAGCTTTAATACTTTTGCCCAACATATTTTGTACTTCATTCTTGAATTTTTTGAACTTATCAAAGACTTCAGATTTATCTCTCATGAGGTAGACATAACCATATCTACTGAAATCATCAGTAAATGTGATGAAGTAAGAATATCCACATCTAGCTTCAACTGTTAGTGGACCACATACATCACATAGATGATGCCTAATAGTTAAGTAGCCCTTTCACTTTGTCCTGTGAAAGGTGACTTGGTCATCTTGCCTAAAAGGCATGACTCACATACCTCAAATGATTGGAAGTCAAAAGGGTCCAAAACTCCATCCCTTTGAAGTTTTACAGTGCGAGTCTAATTAACATGACCCAATCTATAATGCCAGAGGTATGTATGGTTTTATTCGCTATGTTTAGCTTTCTTAGTTTCAACGTTGAGAATATCCTTATTGTTCAAATCAAGAACATATAATCTGTTATATAACCTTATAATTCCAAATAGAATACCATTCAAACTAAAGGACAACAATCCATTAGAAATCTCAAAACGATATCCTCTATTATCCAAAGCAGATACTGAAATAATGTTTCTAGAAATCGCAGGTACAAAATATCAGTCTTTGAGTTCTAATAATAAGCTCGAAGGTAAAGACAAACAATAAGTCCCTATAGCTAATGTAGCCACATGTGCTTCATTTCCAACTCGCAGGTCCACTTCTCCTTTGGCGAGCAATCGACTCTACCTTAGTCCCTACATATCAGTACAAATGTGAGTACCACATCCTGTGTCAATAACCCAATATTTTGAAGGAGAGAAGTTAATCTCAATCATAAACATACTTGAAGTCGAAGCATCTGACTTCTTCTTGTTTGGGAGGAAAGCCTTGCAATGATTCCTCCAGTGGACAAGCTTGCCACAATAGAAGCAGACTACCTTCCCACCTTTCCCAACGCCATCAGTAGGCTTGAGAGCATCCTATCCTTTAGGCTTGGGCTTGGGATTGGCCTTGGCCATTCCTTTGCCCTTACCATTTCCTTTACTGGCAGCTACCAGTAAAACAAGTTTGGACTTCTTCAAGTCCTGCTCTGCGGTCCTTAGCATGTTCAAAAGCTCCGATAGGATTTTCACCATTGTGTTCATATTGAAGTTCATTATGAACGATGCGTAAGAGTCAAGCAAGGATTGCAGAATCAAATCCACTTGTAATTCTGCATCTAACTCAAACCCCAAAGTCTCAAGCCTCTCCATGTGCTCGATCATTTTGAGCACATGAGGGCCAACTTGGGCTCCCTCAGTCAGACGATTTCCAAACAATGCTTTTTCACACCTTGTACCTTTCATGTAAAGCATTCCCTTCATAAAGCTCCTTAAGGTATAGAATAATGGCAGCAGTGTCCATATTCTCATGCTGTTTTTGCAGCATTGGTGTCTTGATCCTAACATCAAGCATTGAACGTCATCAGCATCATCAAGGAACTTTTGATAAGTATCCTTTACTTCCTGAGTGGCATCAGGATCAGGCTCAGCCATGTATGGCTTATCAAGGATATACAATTTCTTTTCAGACTTAAGTATAATCCAAAGATTACGATACCAGTCCGAGAAATTGGATCTATCCAACCTGTTTTCTTTCTTGATTATTGGTCACTGGTTTATAATGCTCATTTTTTAGGTAAATCTACAATTCAGAAAAGTAAAGTCAATATAATGTTTATTATTTCTTAATATGGTCTTTTATTAAAAAAACACTCCCATTATTTTCCTCAAGCCAATAGCTCTCACTATTAACTCGGGAAAGCCCGTTGGCTTTCCTAGTGGACTGAGATCCCATCTGGCCCATTTCAAACCTTCGCTGTGGTGAACAAGCCAAAATGGGTTGATTAGGTAGGCCAACAAACTTAATCCACACCAGTTGATAGCTCCCACTACCAACCTCAAATGTGAAGTACGCCAACAAGCCAATCACACAATCCAACGGCCTAGCCATCGTCCTCAACCGTGATTCCCAGTATCAGTAGAGTGGACACTACATGTCGCCATGTACACTCAACATGTGTACTTCTCTACTATGCATATGACGTGTTTATCAACCTTCGCTATGGTGAACAAGCAAAATTGTCATTTTAAGTCGACCCATCATCATTGAGAAAAACTCTAATGAATTTTAACCTCCCACTGGTAGAAGTGTACCCTTCGCTGTGGCAAAAAAGGTTCTGATGAACAGTGGTTTGATTAAAACCATGGTGATGGAAGACATACGTGACTTAATATATTTTATTTGAGGGTTTTTATTTAATGTCTCACTAGATTATTATCTTTGTTAGAATGTCATTGTTTGGCATGTTATTGAACATTCAACCTTAGCATGCATTCTAAACAAAATAAAACATGCTGGTACATGGCCCACTAAAACCGATTTCCTCGAGCCTGGAGGAATCGGTGGGTCAACCTAGGATTTAAAAATAAATCTTGGATCTTCAAGTTATTCCGCTTCATAGCTCGTTTGTTTCTTCTTCACGATCATTACAAATAATTTTATAATAAAAAACCTATTCTAATTTACATCAATAAAATAGAAACCTCGCGTTACATACGAGGGGAGTGAGATGAGGAGAAGAAATACATGGAGATTTAAGAGAGAGAGGCAGGACACACAGGTCCTATTTGTTTATAAAAATTACAAACAAACCCAATAAACAATAAACAATAGGTCTAAGGCTCATGTACCTGTTAGAGTAAATGCCCTAGAGCCAATCAATTATTGTAGAATTGACTCTTTGTAATAATGTTCATTGATCAATAAAAGACATTTTATTCTATATCGCGTAAATCATCATTGTATGTATTGATATATGTCCTTAGAATGGTAGAACCGTGACGAGGGTATCAAGTGTTTCAAATCTTGATAGTGAGAACCCTATGAGAACATATGGTGGCCATTCTAGAAACGTTCTTAGCCCTAGTATTGTTCTGAAGTAAGGGCACAAACAATACGATAAGGCTATCATAGTGTTGAACGACTCTGTCAAAAGACAGTGACTGATCTCACTTGTCAAGGTTGTTTGGTGACAACCTAGTGCAACACATGGGTGCTTGTTGTAGGCAAGTTCATTAGACTGACCTACCAGAGGATTCCATATGGATGGTAACCCCAGTGTCTATGGAACAAATCCTCTAACAAATGGTGGTACATGTGATCCTTAGACTTAAGATCACCGGAGCACCTTGTGCATCGATTGGTGTAGTTTGACACTAACCTAATGCAGTTCTATTCAGAGTTGTCAATACGGTGGTGATTGGCTGCATCAATGAGTGTATCAAGACTATGGTGGATAGACAAAGGATTCATCACTCCTGGGTACGGGAGAAGTTATCCCACGGCGTAATTCAGTAAATGGAAATGACACTAGAACTGTGGCCACAGTGGGATTGAGTTGTTGCTTTATCCAGTTTATAATTAAAGTATTGGTCTAGTAACTGAATACAAAATATCGAGAGTAATCGAGGTTGACACTATTTCTATGCCTCAGTTTTGTCAAGATAACGTTTGATGAAAGGATTAGATTATACGGTAACCATATCGTTGACAGGTAGCTGCTTCGCTGAATCCGAATCTATCGCGTGGCCATGATGCCTTGCTAGGGGCCAATCTTGGTTTGCGTGTAATGAGACGATTAATTGGTGTTAATCGCGAAACTACACACTACCGGTATGATAAGGAGCCTACGGGTCACACACATAGAAGATAATCTAAGAACCAGTTTGTAAGAAGGGTGCTTTCAACTTTTTAAGGGAAAGGGTATTTTGGTAATTTCACAGGGCAATTAAATTTGTTGAGGTCGTAGCCTTTATTTAATTTGTTAATTAAATTAAATAAGTGAAATTATATTTAAATATGTGTTCGCATATATTTAAATGAATTATTGTTATTGTTAAATGTTAATATATGAAATACATATATTAGTTGAATTTAATTGGAATGACAATAATAATTAAAATTAAAATATCTTAAAGGGGCTGTTTGGATACAAGGGGTGTTTGGGTTGGAGCCCAAGCCCATTCCATGATGGAATAGGGCAAAGTGTGCATTATATAAGTGCAACACTTTGTGAATTGTTTAATTAATTAATTCATTCATTGAAAACAAATATTCTAGCCCCTTTTTCTTCTCTCTCATGCCAGATTTCTTTTGCTTGAAGAAAATATTTCATTTGATTTTCATCTTGGCTCTTAAAGGCTAAAGAGGATCTAGCAAATTGCTCTTTAGTTCCTTAAGGTTCTCTTCGTGTGGACTACATTGGTTTGATCCTACACTTGGGTCGGTAGCGAAACCCATTCCGAGACAAATTGGAGGAGCCTCCAAACGTGGGTATGGTTTCTTAACCTTTGATCTGTTTTATTGCAGATTTTAATATGTTGTAGAAACTGTAAACTTGTGCCCTGATCTTGGTTCAAAGGAATAATCTATAATGTTTAAATAATTTTTATTTCCGCTGCCATGTATGATCGTTTCCTAATAGTGGTATCAGAGTCATGGGTAGAGGTGGAACAAATGGATCGGGTTAGGCGGGTCAACCCTAACTCGGCCCGCAATGAAGCAGGTTGAACCCAACTCGGCAGTAGCCCCCGGGCGGGCCGGGTTGCAAAATGGCAACTACCCGGCGGGTTGCTGTTTTGTCTCTTCTAAAAGAAACCACCAACCTGCCAGGTTGGCTGTTGTCAACCCGGCACGTTGGCCGAAAAAAATAAAAAATAAAATAAAAAATTTAATTTGTTTTTTCAAATTACCCTTTACCCTTGAAATATAGCCATTTTATAGCCGTTGGAGGGGTCTTTTTTGTCATTTTTCTTTCCCATTTTTTTCTATAAATTGGCCCTAAACTCTCACATTTTTCTCACAACTCATATTCTCTAATCTCTAATCTCTCAATTATTCATTTATTCTCTTAGTCTCTTTGTTATCAATTTGCTCGTATTTTAATTTTTATTAGTTTTTGCAATTTTTAATTCATATTTCCAATTTCCATATTCCAATTCTCTTTCTTTAATTTTTATTTCTTCTACATCAATTTTTTTTTCAACTACAATGGATAGATATTTCTCTCCCATCAATTACAATGATGAAGGAAACTACTATCCTAGTCCTAGTCCCGCTGATTTTATTAACATAAATGCCGGAGGAGATTCAAATAGTCCCGCTTTCCCATTCTTAGAATCCGATACACCTCAAAATATGTCCCCGATTCCAACAGCTCCCGGTGGTTCTAGAAGTCGTCCTCGTAATCGTCGTGCTCGTCCAACTTTATCTCAAGCTAAGGCAAGATCATCAACTACCGTCGAAAGCAAAGACAGACACACATCAGACGTTTGGGCGCATTTCGACAAATTTTACGAGACAAAAAATGGCGTTCAAGTCAAGAAAGCAAGATGCAAATACTGTGGAAATATTTATAAAGCTGATTTAGGTAATGGTACTAGTACTTTAAAAAGGCATGCTAATAAACATATTAATCAACATGGAAATAGAGAAAGCAATCAAACTCAAATAACTAATATGGGTACTACCTACTTGGTGTTATAATTCTGATGTATATGGAACACATTAGCTTTATAATTGCTGCAACTGATCAACATATTAATATGGCTGACGATAATATTTGAAAGATTTGTCAAAATTCATTTTTTCCAGGATTTAAAAGTTATTCTAAAACTGCAACTAGAAATGATTTAATAAAATTGTGTAGAAAAATGAAATTAGAATTAAAAAATAAATACATACTTATCATGTTAGTGTGGCTCTAACGGCCGATATTTAGAGTGGTAGAGCTAAACAAATTATATTTGTATGACTATTATTATTTGATAATGAATGTAATTAAATTATCTTTATTAGGATTTAGATTAATGGATGTTGATTATAGTAATAAATAAATTTAAAAAATTGTTGAAGTTTTAGAAATGATGATATTGTTAGTAAAGTGATAAGTTAACTTTAGATAATGCGTTCTAATAGTAAAGCTATAGATTATTTCAAAGTAATTATCCTTTATATAACATTTGAAGTTTTTTCACCAACATTGTGCATACCATGTTATTAATTTAATTGTGAAAAGTGGTATGAAAACAATTAAAGAAATATTATAGTAGTTAGAGATTGTTTAGCTTGGATTACTAGTAGTAATAAAAAAATCCTGAATTTCAAGACGTTTGTATAAATCAAATGCCCCTAGAACTTTTGTATTAACTGCCTGTTAGATGGAATAGTACTTAATTAATACTTGATTCATGTTACCTTATGCTAATATAATTAGTTATTTTGTAGCAAATAATAGCAGTCCTCATTATTTGTAGAAAATGATTGCAAATAGCTAAAGTATTTCATTCTTTTCTTAAAATTTTTTACCAATCCACTTTACAACTTTCTGGTGTGTATTATCCTACTAGTCCATTGGTAATACATACAATTATAAAATTCCGAGTTATTTATAAAAAACAAAGACAATGTAATTTTAAATGCCCATAAAGGCAATGGAAATTTTTTTTTTTTAAATATTGGAAACTCATTCCTTTTCTTTATTGTTAGTGCTATATTTGATCCTAGAATCAAATTAGCAGGTTTAGAAAATGGTTTTGACAATTTATGTGAAAATTTACAAACCGAAGTATATGCCAATCAATAGAGAGGTAAAAATACACTTTTCGAAGTATTTTCCAATATGAAAACAGGTATGGAACCCACAAAGAGGCGAAACATCCAGGGAAGCTGCATCAGAAGAACAAATGAAGACTTCTACTCTTGGGGTGCACTGAATAGGCCGAAGAGGACCCGAATCCGAAGCACAACATCCTCTTTAGAAGCTCCACCAACAACACACCTAATGTACTGTCTTCCAGGCATCGCAGAGTATGAGCTTCAACAATATTTGGCAAACCCGAAATGTTACGAGTATATCCACAACAAGAGCCAACATTGATCTCTTAGACTATTGGAGAGCCAGAAAATGTATTTTTTCAGTATTATCAAGACTTGCCTTGTATGTTTTCGCTGTTCCTGTCTCAACCATCTCATCCGAACAAACATTTAGTGCAAGTGGATAATTTTAAATGAAAGGAGGACTTAACTTTCACAAAAAAATGATTGAGTCCTCACATGTCTTCGAGATTGAGAACGATTGCGCCATCAAGGTCAATACGAGGTTGTTGACGATACTTTAATAAATCATTTCAATTTTGTAATATAGATGATACGGATGAGGGAGGTCCTAGTGAACCCCAAAATTAGTTGTTTTGTAAATTGTAACTTGTAAATTAATTGTCAATTATGCACTCTTTTTTCCTTACCAAGTTTTTGTCCCATGGGTGTTTTCTTGGTGAGGTTTTTAACGAGGCAATAATTATTGTAATTTCTTATTTTATTTTTTAATAAATGAATAAATTTAATTATTCTTATATTACAATTTTAATGTATTAAAATTGAATTAATATTTGGAATGTTAAAAAAAAAAAAAAATTTAATTTAATTATTGATATTTGAAAAGAAATTAACACTTAACTAAAAACAATTACATTTATTCATTTATAAATTGTTAATTATTCATTTGAAAAGTTAATTAAACATTTAAACTTAAACAAAAAAAAAATTTTAAAAAAAAAAAAAAGGGTTAACCCGGCCCAACTCACGGCCTAACCCGGCGGGTTAGGGTTGGCGGTTCGGGTTGGGCCAGCCAATTCCCCAAGATTGGCGGGCCTAACCCAACCTGCCAATGTTGTCAGGCGGGTCAGGACCGACCTACCACTTTGCGCAACCTGCCGCGGGTCGGGCAGGCTACTTTTCCACCTCTAGCCATGGGTACCAATTTTACAGTTTATTGTATGATTTATAACATGTATTTGGTTGATAACATGTTATTTTTGTTAAATCTGTAAAATCTACTGTTGAATGAATTATTCAATTGATAAATTGGTTTAATAATGTGTTGACGAATGTTATATTGGTTGGTTGGTATCCTGGTCAAATGTTTGTGCGTTCGATTTGATTTGGATTTGTGGCATCACATGAAAAGCTGCAAAAAACACGAACTGTGCATTTTGGGATTTCTAGACTTCGCCGCGGCGAAGCTACGTACTTGCTAGAATTATTCGCCGCGGCGATGAGGCTGCTGTCCCAATTCTGTATTTTTTGCAAAAGGATCAACTGCAGTTTTTAATAACCTATAAGCCAATAATCATTCTGCACATATAAGAGGGCAATTAATTAATAAACCCACCTAATTCAAAAATTGATTATTTTTGAAATATATGTTATTTACTTGTTTGTATATTGCATGGTGCCCGGTACATGAGCCCAATGACCTATGGAGAATGTTTTAAATTATGTTGGGTATGTATGGTTGTAAGTTTTTAAAATAGGGCCTGCGTGTCCTGCCTTCCTTCCCCTTCTTGGTGTACATTCTCTTCTCATCTCATTCCCCTCGAATGTAAATCGAGGTTTCTAAATTTATTGATGTAAAATTACTTTAAGATTAATTTTATTATAAATTTAGTATGACGTTTTTATAATGTACTTGAGGCGGAGCAAAGGAAGAGGCAATCGTACTTGAAGACTCAAGATATTCATTACATGACCCCTAGGTGACCTACCGATTCCTCTAGGCTCGAGGAAATCGGTTTTAGTTAAGCTAGGTACCGGCACGTTTTGATATTTTGTTTAGAATACATGCTAAGGTTGAATGTTCAATAACATGCCAAACAATGTCATTCTAATGAAGATAATAAACTGGTGAGACATCAAATAATAAACCCTCAATTAAAGTATATTAAGTCACATATGCCTTCCATCACCATGGTTTTAATCAAACCACTGTTTGTCGGAACTTTGTTCGCTAAAGCGAAGGGTACACTTCTACCAGTGGGAGATTGAAATTCATTGGAGATTTTCCTTAATGGTGATAGGTTGACTTAAAATAACAGTTTGGGCCTAAGAGTGGCATAGGGAAGGGCAAAGTAGTCTGCTTCTTTTGTGGCAAGCCTTGCCATAGGAGGAAACACTGCAAGGCTTTCCTCGCAAGCAAGAAAAAATCAGATGCTACGACTTCAGGTATGTTCATGATTGAGATTAACTTCTCTCCTTCAACATCTTGGGTCATTGACACAGGATGTGGTACTCACATTTATACTGATGTGCAGAGACTAAGGCAAAGTAGAGTTCTCACCAGGGGAGAGGTGGACCTACAAGTTGGAAATGGAGCACATGTGGCTACATTGGCTGTAGGGACTTACTGTTTATGTTTGCCTATGGGCTTGTTATTGGAACTACATAACTGTTATTACGTACCTTCTATTTCTAGAAATATTATTTCAGTATCCGCTTTGGATAATGTAGGGTGTCATTTTGAGATATCTAATGGATTGTTGTCCTTTAGTTTGAATGGTATTCTATTTGGAATTGCAAGGTTATAGAATGGATTATATGTTCTTGATTTAAACAATAAAGATATTCTCAATGTTGAAACCAAGAAAGCAAAATATAGCAATCAAAACTAGACATACCTTTGGCACTGTAGATTGGGTTATGTTAATAAGACCCGCATTGCAAAACTTCAAATGGATGGAGTTTGGACCCTTTTGACTTTAAGTCATTTGAGGTATGCGAGTCATGCCTGTTAGGCAAGATGACCAAGTCTCCTTTCACAGGACAAGATGAAAGGGTTACTGAGCTGTTAGGCATCATCCATAGTGATGTATGTGGTCCACTAATAGTTGAGGCCAGAGGTGGATATTCATACTTCATCACATTTACTGATGATTTCAGTAGATATGGTTAAGTCTACCTTATAAGACATAAATCTAAAGCCTTTGATAAATTCAAGGAATTTAGAAATGAAGTACAGAATATGTTGGACAAAAGTATTAAAGCTCTTCAGTCGGATCGAGGAGGTGAATACTTAAGCTCAGGGTTTTCTGATTACTTGAAGGAATGTTGGATAGTATCACAACTTACCCCTCCGTATACACCCCAACACAATGGAGTGTTTGAAAGGAGGAATAGGACATTACTTGATATGGTTAGGTCCATGATGAGTTTTAGTGATTTACCTACATCGTTCTGGGGTTATGCCTTAGAGATTGCATCTCATGTTTTGAACCATGTGCCATCAAAGTCTGTAGATAAGACTCCATATGAGCTATGGAGTGGGCGAAATCCTAGCTTGTCTTACCTAAGGATTTGGGTTTACGAAGCTTATGTTAAGAAATTGACTTCGAACAAGCTGGGCCCAAAATCCTGTAAATGTATATGTGTGGGGTATCCAAAGGAGACCAAAGGATACTATTTCTACCACCCAGAAGAGCGCAAAATTTTTGTTGCTCGTTTTGGTGTCTTCCTAGAAAAGGAACTTTTTCTAAGGAATACTAGTGGAAGAAAAGTAGAACTCGATGAAGTTCTAGAACACCACAAATTATACTAGACGAAGGACGGGATGATGTGCCCAAGGAAATGGTTGAACATCATGAGGAGGTTACTTCACAACTTGTGGATCAAAGTGAACCACCTCAAGTAGCATAGGAGCTACGTAGATTTGGGAGAGTACACCATGAGCCCGAGAGATACGATTATCTCGTGACTCAACATGGTGACGTACTAGTCTACCAAGACGATGAACCTAGAACCTATGGAGACGCTATATTGGATCCAGATTCTATTAAATGGCTTAAAGCCATGAAATCTGAGATGGACTCCATGTACCAGAACAAAGTATGGTCTTTGGTGGAACCACCTGAAGGGGTAAAACCCATAGGGTGTAAATGGGTCTTCAAGAAGAAGACTGACATGGATGGCAAGGTGCATACTTATAAGGCACGACGGGTTGCCAAAGGTTTCAAGCAAATTGATGGTATTGACTATGAAGAAACTTTTTTGCCAATTGCTATGATTAAATCCATCTAGATTATGCTTGCATTTGCTGCATATCATGACTATGAGATTTGGCAAATGGATGTCAAAATAGCTTTCCTGAACGGAAACCTTGAAGAGGATGTGATATGACACAACCCAATGGTTTTGTTCTTGATGGGCAAGTTGATTGACATGCAAGTTGCAGAGATCCATATATGGACTCAAGCAAGCTTCTAGGAGTTGGAACATTCGTTTTGATAAAGCCATAAAAGAATTCAGATTTATCAAGAAGGAAGATGAGCCTTGTGTGTACAAGAAAGTGAGTGGGAGCACAGTGGCATTCCTAGTGTTGTATGTCGATGACATACTTCTGATCAGGAATGATATACCGAACTTGCAGTTAGTAAAGACTTGGTTATCCAAGTGCTTCTCCATGAAGGACTTAGGGGAAGCAACCTACATCCTTGGAATAAGGATCTATCATGATAGATCGCGTAGGTTGTCCGGCTTAAGTCAGAATGCATATATTGACAAAGTACTGAAAAGATTTAGTATGGAAGAATCCAAGAAAGGATTTCTTCTGATGTCACATGGTGTTTATCTATCTAAGGAATTGTGTCCTAGAACACAAGATGAGAGAGATAGGATGAAGAGGATCCCATTTGCATCAGCAATTGGATCCATCATGTATGCCATGCTATGTACTCGGATTGATGTCTCATGTGCTTTGAGCGCTTGTAGTAGATATCAATCGAATCTTGGTGAGCGTCACTAGATGGCTGTCAAGAATATTCTTAAGTACCTGAAGAGGACTAAGGATATGTTCTTGGTTTATAGAGGGGAAGATGAGCTCACTGTAAGAGGATACAGTGATGCTAGTTTCCAAACGGACAAATATGATTATCAATCGCAATCAGGGTTTGTATTTTGTCTTAACAGGGGTGCAGTGAGCTAGAAGAGCTCCAAGCAAAGTACCGTAGCAGTCTACAATTGAGGCTGAGTATATTGCGTTATCAAATGCTGCCAAAGAGGCTATTTGGATTACGAAGGTCGTTATCGAACTTTGTGTGGTTTCCACGATTGTTGATCCAATAGACATATATTGCGACAACAATGAAGCAACAATTCAAGCTAGGGAACCAGAGTCTCATCAGAAGTCTAGACACATACTCAGACGATTCCATCACATCAGAGAAATAGTTAAGAGGAAAGATGTGTAGATCAGTAAAGTGCATACTGACGACAATCTCGCAAATCCATTGACAAAGCCTTTGTCGCAGCAGAAGCATGAAAGACACTTGAGATCATTTGGTATTAAATACATGAATGATTGGCTGTAGTGCAAGTGGGAGATTGTTAGAGTAAATGCCCTAAAGCCAATCAATTATTATATAATTGACTCTTTGTAATAATGTTCATTGATCAATAAAAGATATTTTATTCTATATCGCATAAATCATCATTGTATGTATTGATATATGTCCTTAGAATGGTAGAACCGTGACGAGGATATCAAGTGTTTCAAATCTTGATAGTAAGAACCTTATGAGCACATATGGTGGCCATTATAGAAACTTCCGTAGCCCTAGTATTATTCTGAAGTAAGGGCACAAACAATACGGTAAGGCTATCATAGTGTTGAACGACTCTGTCGAAAGATAGTGACTGATCTCACTTGTCAAGGTTGTTTGGTGACAACCTAGTGCAACACATGGGTGCTTGCTGTAGGCAAGTTCACTAGACTGACCCACCAGAGGATTCCATATGGATGGTAACCCCAGTGTCTATGGAAAAAATTCTCTAATGAATAGTGGTACATGTGATCCTTAGACTTGAGATCGCCGGAGCGCCTTGTGCACCGATTGGTGTAGTTTGACACTAGCCTAACGCAATTCTATTCAGAGCTGTCAATACAGTGGTGATTGGCTGCATCAATGAGTGCATCAAGACTATGGTGGATAGACAGAGGATTCATCACTCCCGAGTATGGGAGAAGTTATCTCACGACACAATTCAGTAAATGGCAATGACACTAGAATTGTGGCCATAGTGAGATTGAGTTGTTGCTTTATCCAGTTTCTAATTAAAGTCATTGGTCCAGTAACTAAATACATAATATCGAGAGTAACCGAGGTTGACACTATTTCTATGCCTCGGTCTCGTCGAGATAACGTTTGATGAAAGGATTAGGTTGTACGGTAACCATATCGTTGACAGGCAGTGATAGGAGCTTGAAAGTATACATTTTGTTAGTGATTTAATTAGATTATTTATGGAAAAATGTGTTTAATTTGTGGAATTCGAATTGATTATTTCATAAATACCTTTTACAGGATCACGGGTGTATTTTGAGTATTTTCAAGTTCAAACCGATATTTGAAGGAAAAAGAATGATGTTGATGGAATTCGTGACAAGTAGGAACAAACGGTGTAAGAATCGGAGTTGAAACAAGAAAATTGTGACGTGTCGAAAATACAATGTAAAATTTGGAAATCTTTCAAGATGAGCATGCTTCGATGTTTCGATCATAACTTGAGCTGTAGTAATCAGAATTCAACGATTCTGGTGGTGTTAGAAAACTTATTCAAAGAGCTATAAATTTCATGTTGATGACTTCACCAAATTCAGAAATTCACAGACTCTGGGGATGGAAAGAACGATCGCTGCAGTGACCATTTCTCATCGCCGTAATGATGGGTCACGGGCCTGTTTGGGTTATTGCATTCTCCTAATCCGAATTTGAGTGGGTTAAGGATTTTATTGTTTTCCTAAGTAACTTGCAAAACCTAGCACTATAAATAAGGATTTTTAATTAGTTTTAAGGGAGATTTGAAGGAGGAGAAAGGACGGCTACTACTTTGGAGATCGAAATTCTTGCAATTCTTGTTCACAAATTAGAGAAGTTTTTCTATTTTTCTTTCTTGAACTCATGTTATTAAATACAATGGTTTTTTTTATTACTGTAATTATGAACTAAATCTCTTTTCTAGGGCTAAAGATGTAGTCCAATTTATGAATATGTGTTGATTTAATTTATTGTTAATTCTTATTAAGCATTTAATTATAAGTTTTATTGTTGTGCATAATGCTTTCAATTCTTAAGGATCCGAGAGTTGAATGATATCATGGGTTGGGTTGAGATCGAGAGATAAAACCTTATTTGTCTAAGGTAATAAAACCATAGATTGAGCGAATGCTAGAGATAGGTTACCGCGATCTGTGAGGCTCTGGTAAATTCTATAGAACTTAATGATCTCTTAACTCCTAAATCCAACTTAGAGATATTTTGGGTTGTTGCGTAAGGGTTAATTCACTAATTTTTAGAGAGAAAGTTAGTGGAATATCTAGGAATTTGGCCTTTAGAATAAGCTTAATTAGGTTAGCAATAATTGTCAATACATATGATTAACTTGGTGTGAAATCTGTGCCCTAGGTTTAGTCATATTGATTTGTTTACCGTAGTATTAATAAAATTCTGCCTTTGTTTAATTTTTAGCTTGTTATCTTTTTCATTAAATTCATTCTTAAAATTCTATTTCATTAAATAACAATAAAATAGACTAGTTTGGTACTTGGTAGGTAGTTCCCTTGGGATTCGACACTCGTTTACTCGAGCTTTATTACTTGCACGATTTTGTATACTTGCAAATAGCCTGTCAAGTTTTTGGCGCCGTTGCCGGGGAACTATTTCGTTTTACCAATATCAATACGAAATATTTAGTTGCTAATTTGATTTGTTTTATTTTTGCTCAGAAATTAATTTTAATTTTAATTTTATTTTGTTTTGTTTGTTTCTTTTAGTTAGATCTTGGAGAGCTTACGTTAAAAAGGTGGTGGTGATCTTAATGCCTTAGACCCTAAAATTGAGAGAACAATCTGACAGTTAAGAAAAGTGATGGCAAGCAACAACTACATGATGCCTTTGGAATGGAATTTTTCAAGGAGAGTAGCATGAGTTCATGAATTAGATTTAGACAGTTACACTGCTTTGGCCGCTCAAGTTTCAACTATTCAACAACAATTGGATGCTGCACTTAAAGTTAATGCTATCAAGTCTCCTACTTCAGTTTGTGAAATTAGAGATTGCCAAAAGGGAAGTTCGTTTGCACAACCTGAACACTTCAATTACGTCAATAACTTCCAAAGAAGGCAAGGGAATCCATATTCCAACAATTATACCCCAGCATGGCAGAATCATCTTGATTTCTCTTAGAGCAACAACAACGATCTTATGCCACCTCGTGGTTATCAAGCTCAAGAGAAGAAATCAATTTTGGAAGATGTGCTTACCAAGTTCATTGAAGAGACAAGCAAGAGGTTTGAGAAGACTGACAACTTTATGAATTGATCCAAGAATTTTTGTTAGTTTTAGTTCTTGTTGTGTTTATTTTTATTTTTGAAGTTTAGGTTAAGTGTAATAGGGATGTTTGTGGGTATTATCACTAGAAACCCTCACAAGACTATAACTCGTCCAACTAGGGCCACCTAGGGGTTTAAAGGATTGTTGCATATGCTAAATGCAATCGTGTCAATCTACGAAAGTGGTTTAGGATAGTTTAGATATAGGTTTTAATTGGTTGTTTTATTTTCAAGCTTAGAGATTTATTTTATCGCTTAGTTTGCTAGGGACTAGCAAAAAGCTGGTTGGGGGTTGTGATAAGAGCTTGAAAGTATACATTTTGTTAGTGATTTAATTGGATTATTTGTGGAAAAATGTGTTTAATTTGTGGAATTCGAATTGATTATTTCATAAATACCTTTTACAGGATCACGGGTGTTTTTTGAGTATTTTCAGGTTCAAACTGATATTTGAAGGAAAAATAATGATGTCGATGGAATTTGTGACGAGTAGGAACAAACGGTGCAAGAATCGGAGTTGAAACAAGAAAGTTGTGACGCGTCGAAAATACAATGTAAAATCTGGAAATCTTTCAAGATGAGCATGCTTCGATGTTTTGATCATAACTTGAGCTGTAATAATCAAAATTCAACGATTCTTGTGGCGTTGTAAAGCTTATTCAAATAGCTACAAAGTTTGTGTTGATAACTTCACCAAATTCAAAAATTAACAGACTCTGGGGATGGAAAGAACGATCGCTGCAGCAACCATTTCTCATCGCCGCAGCGATGGGTCATGAGCCTGTTTGGGTTATTGCATTCTCCTAATCCGAAATTGAGTGGGTTAAGGATTTTAATTCTTTTCCTAAGTAACCTGCAAACCCTAGCACTATAAATAAGGATTTTTAATTAGTTTTAAGGGAGATTTGAAGGAGGAGAAAGGACAGCTACTACTTTAGAGATCGGAATTCTCGCGATTCTCGTTCACAAATTAGAGAAGTTTTTCTATTTTTCTTTCTTGAACTCATGTTATTAAATACAATGGTTGTTTTTATTACTGTAATTATGAACTAAATCTCTTTTCTAGGGCTAAAGATGTAGCCCAATTTATGAATATGTGTTGATTTAATTTGTTGGTAATTCTTATTGAGCATTTAATTCTAAGTTTTATTGTTGTGCATAATGCTTTCAATTCTTAAGGATCCGAGAGTTGAATGATATCATGGGTTGGGTTGAGATCAAGAGATGAAACCTGATTTGTCTAAGGTAATAAAACCATAGATTGAGCGAACGCTAGTGATAGGTTACCGCGATCTGTGAGGCTCTGGTAAATTCTATAGAACTTAATGATCTCTTAACTCCTAAATCTAACTTAGAGACATTTTGGGTTGTTGCTTAAGGGTTAATTCACTAATTGTTTGAGAGAAAGTTAGTGGAATATCAGAGAATTTGGCCTTTAGAATAAACTTAATTGGGTTAGCAATAATTGTCAATGCATAAGATTAAATTGGTGTGAAATCTGTGCCCTAAGTTTAGTCATATTGATTCGTTTACCATAGTATTAATAAATTTCTGCCTTTGTTTAATTTTTAGTTTGTTATGTTTTTCATTAATTCATTCTTAAAATTCTATTTCATCAAATAGCAATAAAATAGACTAGTTTGGTACTTGGTAGGTAGTTCCCTTGGGATTCGACACTCGTTTACTCGAGCTTTATTACTTACACGATTTCGTACACTTGCGAATAGCCTGTCAGGCAGCTGCTTCGTTGAATCCGAATCTATCGGGTGGCCATGATGCCTTGCTAGGGGCTAGTCTTGGTCTGTGTATAGTAAGACGATTAATTGGTGTTAATCATGATACTACACACTGCCGGTATGATAAAGAGTCTACAGGTCACACACATAAAAGATAATTTAAGAACCAGTTTGTAAGAAGGGCATTTTCATCTTTTTAGGGGAAAGAGTATTTTGGTAATTTTATAATGCAATTAAATTTGCTGAGGTCGTAGCCTTTATTTAATTTGTTAATTAAATTAAATAAGTGAAATTATATTTAAATATGTGTTCGCATATATTTAAATGAATTATTGTTATTGTTAAATGTTAATATATATATATATGTGTGTGTGTGTGTGTGTGTGTGTTCGCATATATTTAAATGAATTATTGTTATTGTTAAATGTTAATATATATATATATATATATTAATTTAATTTAATTGAAACAACAATAAGAATTAAAATTAAAATATCTTAAAGGGGCTGTTTGGATACAAGGGGTGTTTGGGTTGGAGCCGCAAAGTGTGCACTATATAAGTACAACACTTTGTGAATTGTTTAATTAATTAATTCATTCATTGAAAACAAATATTCCAGCCCCTTTTTCTTCTCTCTCATGCCAGATTTCTTTTGCTTGAAGAAAATATTTCATTTGATTTTCATCTTGGTTTTTAAAGGCTAAAGAGGATCTAGCAAATCCCTCTTTAGTTCCTTGAGGTTGTCTTCGTGTGGACTACATTGGTTCGATCCTACACTTGGGTCGGTAGCGAAACCCATGCCGAGACAAATTGGAGGAGCCTCCAAACGTGGGTATGGTTTCTTAACCTTTGATCTATTTTATTGCAGATTTTAATATGTTGTAGAAACTGTAAATTTGTGCCTTGATCTTGGTTCAAAGGAACGATCTATAATGCTTAAATAATTTTTGTTTCTGCTGCCATGTATGATCGTTTCCTAACAGTACTGGGCACCATGCAATTATCAAACAAGAACATTGCATACATTAAAAAACAATCAATTTTTGAATTGGGTGGGTTGAATTATCAAGTTACAACCTTAAACGTGCAGAATAAGTATTGGCTTTAAAGGTTCAAAAACTACAATTTAACCTCTATACGAAAAACGGAAAGCAAAAAGGGAACAGTATGTTTCTTGCCGCAGCGAAGAAATTCTTCGCCCCGGTGAAGTTCATGCACACATGGTTTGTAAAACCCCTCCCTAGCCGGGTATTTCCTAAGTATCCCTTGGCCATTGAGAACCTAGAAAACGCACGCCTAGGAAAGAAGTTTATTTTAAAATCCTATTTAAAGAATAAACTTGTAGTTTAAAACATATATATAGATATATGTGTTTAATTTTTTTTTTTTTTAACCATAATAAGGTCATTTTGTAATAAAAAAATATAGTTTCCTTTCTTGGAGTAAATTATGAAATCCATAGTAATACTTACTAGAACATACACACTTTTATAAAATTTACTAGCAATTTGATTTCCTTTATTAATACAACATATTTACTCCATTATAGAACATGGACATAATTACTACATTATGAGATATGAACATAATTACTACACTAAATATTAGCAAAACCATTCAATAGTCATCATTAAAGCATCCCCTCATGCTCATAGCGTCCCTTGGAATCCTCTCCCAGCTTCATGCCTTAATCCGTACCTGCAAAACATTTTAAAACATTTCGTGGGGTGAGCGCTAATCGCTCAGTAAGGAATATGGCCATTTATAAACTATTAAGGTTCATTATACAAGTAAATTACTTAGGACTTTACCTACCTACAAAACATGACCTTCATTCTTTGACATAACAAGTTCATAAAACATATCATACATTTTGGACTTTTCTCATAAACATAAGTCATAACATAACCATACATAATATAACATAGAACATAAATGACTTATGAAATATTCATGTACATGGCATGCTTATTTGTTTTGTCTATATACTTGACGATTTCATTAGTCTTTGTTATCCGATCGGATTCATTTGAACCATTACCTTGTTCTTGGTCGTCACCTCAAAGGACTCATGGTTTCCATAAGAATTCCATTCCTCTGATCTTGGTTTATACCTCAAGAGACTCATGGAATTCATTCTTTAACATTTCATAAATTTTTCATAAGACAACTAAATAAGCTATATGCATTACCATTATGAATGCAAACATATGGACTAACATATTCCATGCTCAATCATACTATATTCTCCTACTAAACTTCTTAACTTAATTCATTCAATTTCTCATACAATACAAAGAATTTCAGTAGTAAGATTATTCAGGGGTTTATTAGAATTAGAAACAAATGGGAATTTCCATTAAGAAGGTGGATGCCATACAGTTCGTTACTTTCAAGCAATTTTTCCATTATCTTCTAATTCGAATTTATTTTTGGCTAAAACATAAACGTTTTAGGTCTGTTTCTAAAATTTTTAACACTTCAAGAATCAACTCAATCAGACTTCTATAACTTCAGTTATGACTGATTCAGTGAAGCATGTACAGTATAAGTCTTAAAACAGCCAAATCCGAATTCTATTCATTTTAACCATGTCACCTTCATTTGCACATTCATATTATTTGCCATATCATTCTAAGTATAAAAGGCCATAAAAACCTCCCTTTTTACAGAACCAAAAAGTGCCAAAACATCGTCCAACTACAAATCTCTTAATTGGCATAATCATCCTCCATATGCACACATACACCAATCAACACACCCATTTAAACAATCCATAACCAAAACATAGCATCACACTCATATTAACATAAATAAATGTAAGTTTCATAAACCCTAGGTGTTATCAATTGTAGTCATAAGGGAGATTTTTTCCTTACCTTAGTATTCAAAGCACAAAGGTACTCCTCCTTGGCTCCAAAGTTTCACCTTTCTACCTTACACACATAACCACTTATGAATTTCTCTTTTAACTAAAAAATTCAGAAAAACTAGGGTTTTGAAACTCACCTTTAACCCTGAAATTGAAGTTCTTTAAGGGTGGATGGTGATCTCCTTTGAAAATCAACTTGAAATCCTAAGAAAATTTGAGAATAAAAGCTTGGATTAGTGGCTTTTATGGTGGATTTGAGAGATGAAGAAGAAGATGATATATTTGGGGTCTCCAAGGCCGACTACTCTCTCTTTAAACCTTGTAAATATTCATTCCATTGTTACTCTAATGTGATTGGTCAATAAAAGTTAGATATAAAGGTCATTTGGCATAAATTTTTCATATAAGGGCGTTTTGGTCATTTCTACCACAACATAAAGATAAGCACTCATTTAATGCCATTTGACTTCTTTAAAACACTTAACCATTAAGCAATTCCATTAGGTAAATGACTAATTTACCCTTGGTGCACTTTTATGGACACTTAAATCATATGGTTTTGTATGAAAAGACCATTATACCCTTGGTTACCGTTTATGCCATTTAACCTTATCAATCAACTTTATAACCATTCTACCCTCATTTCTCTTCAATGACATCATCCTTTACACTTTATAATGGCCACATCTCGAAATACATGTAAATTGACCATTTTACCCTTCCATTCAAAAAAGAAAATTACTTGAAAAGGTAAATTTCATACCTTAGGGCATCGGAATAATAACGCGGGTTTACATGGTTGTTGCGACGAAGTTTTATTTTGCTGCCGCGATCGTAAACTTCCAAAAAACACAAATTGTTCTAGAGAGTTTTATGCTGCAGCGAAGTTTTATTTCGCCGTGGCTAGATCTACTTTTCTGGAATTTCGCTGTGGCAAAGGTTCATTTCACCATGGCCTGATTCACTTTTTGTATCTCGCTGCGGCAAAGTGTTATTTCTCCACAGCTAACGTTGCAAAATAGTGAATCAGGCACAGTAACGTCTTTTGCAACTTTTCACATAATGACACGGATCCAAATCAAATCGAATGTTTAAACATTCGACCAGGACACCAACCAACCAATAAACATTCAATCAACAAATTATTTAATCAATTGATTAATTAAGACATTCAACATACATAATTTTTTCAGATTTAAAAAACACTTCAAATCATGCAATAACATGTTATCAAACAAATATACATGTTATCAAACATCAATTAAACAATATAATCTAATACCCGAGGCTCTGATACCACTGTAAGTAATTGATCTACCATACGCAGCGGAAAACAAAAATTCAATCGGTAAATCAATTACCTTTCTTTGCCTAGATTCGAGTATAGATTAATCTGTATAAAATAAATCCATTCAAGGATTAGAATACTTATGTACGTTTGGAGACTCTTTCGAATAACTCTGATTTCGGACATGAACACTGTTTACGGTACTGTTCACGATTACTATTCAACACCACTGTTCACAGTTACTGTTCACCATCTACTGTTCACGTAATTTTTCGTCAATCGATCCAAAGTAGGATCGCACTCACAGAAGTCCATACAAAGATAATCCACAGAACCCTTGATTATTTTGCTAGAATAATCAAGGGCTTCAAGAATCAAGAAAGAAGAACAAGAAAAGTTTTCTTCTTGATAGAGAGAGAGAGATAGGGTGGCTAGGGTTTTAATTTAATGAATAATTCCATTATGTTTTAATCTTAAGTTGCACTTATATAGTGCAACAATTAAAACCCTATTCCACTTAGGAATAACTATGAGCTCCAACCCTAGTTCACCCTTTGCAAACCAACACACCATTTAGGTATTTTAATTAATTATTATTATCATAATTAAATCAATTATTATAATAAATTACATCAATTAATATAAAATTCTTTAAATATATACATAGATATATTTAAATATAATCTACTAATTTATTTTTAATATTAAATTAAATACAGGCAACAACCTCAACAAATTTATTTCATTGTGAGATTATCAAAATACCCTTTCGTCCTAAAGAAAATACCCTTCTCAAAAATTGATTCTAAATTATCTTCTAAGTGTGTGACCCGTAGGCTCTTATCATATCGGCAGTGGTATATCGCAATTAATACCAATTATTGTCTCACTACACTCAGACCAAGATTGGCCCCTAGCAGACATCATGGCCACCCGATAGATTCGAATTTAGCAAACCGTAACTTGTCAACGATATGGTTACCATGCAATCAAATCATTTCATCACTGTTATATCATCAGACTGAGGTACAGAAATAGTGTCACCCTCAGATATCCTCAACATGTTTGTATTCGTTACTAGACCAATGACATGAATATAAATTGGATGAGCATCAACTCAATCCCATCGTGGCCAAATTTAGTGTCATTGCCATTTACTGAATTATCCGGTGAGTAACTTCTCCCGTACCCAGGAGTGATGAATACTTTGTCATCCATCATAGTCTCGATACACTTCTCAATGTAGCCAATCATTACCGTATTGATAGTTTTGAATAGAACTACGTTGGGCTAGTGTCAAACTACACTAATTGGTGCCAAGGCACTCCGGTGATCCAAGTCTAAGGATCACATGCACCACCATCCATTGAGGATTTATTCCATAGCCACTGGGATTACCATCCATTGGAATCCTCTGGGTCTGTCTAGTGAATTTCCTCTAGCAAGCACCATGCGTTGCACCAAGTTGTCGGCAAACACCTTGACAAGTGAGATCACACTGACTTTTGACAGAGTCATTCAATACTATGATAGTCCTTACCGTATATCTATGTCCTTGGTCAGAATAATACTGGGCTACAAACGTTTCTAGAATGGCCACCATATGTGATCATAGGGTTCTCACTATCAAGATTTAAACACTTGATACCCTCATCACGGTCTACCATCCTAAGACATATATCATTACATACACGATATAGAAGAATATGACTTTTATTGATAAATAAACATTTATCAGAGTCAATTTTACAATATTGATTGGCTCTAGGGCACCTACTCTACATCGACAACTTCATGTACTAATGAATGGATATTAATTTCTTCCTTGATCATCCAAATTAGAACAAATCGTGTATGCTTTAACCAAGAAGAATCATTGCTGCATTAGACAGAAGAGAAAGGAAATAATCTGAGGATGATAGTACGGAAATACAAAAAGTTTCGTGCCATGAAGCTCTAAACATGCTTGAGAAGCTAAAAATATCTTGGCTTCAACAAGAAGGTGTTCATGCTAGGGAGTTATTACGTACTTGCAAGGTAAAAGATGTGGTAACAACTCTAAAGCATAAATCATTATCCCAAACAACTGTAGATAAATATTTTTTTTCATCTTAAACATTTAATGTAACATACCATTTTTTTTTTTTTTTTTTTTGTAATATACAGATATTATTTCTATCGAGGCAACTTTTTTAAGGCAGAATTAGAAAAATTATAACTTATTACAATGTGGATTTTATTCTTATTTGTAACTATCCTAAATTGGGACTAGAATTTTTTATGACTACTAGAGTTTAGATCCCTTATATAGAGTATCACCATACAAAGGTTTTACTGTATTTTTATGTCATACAGATCCAAATCCACATCCTCAAATTCTTGTGTGTTTGTTTCGTCATTTCACCATTATCCTGTCCTTATTCCAAATACAAATGTGTGTTTGTTTACTTATTTTCAAAATCATATTCTAAATTAAGAAACTATTTAAACCCCCTAGGTTTGTTAATTGACAAAAACACCCCCAACAAAAAAATTATAAATTGACAAAACACCCCCACCCACCCATAGTTGCCAGATTCCAGCAATCACCATTAGTGGTGGCCGGAATCTGTCACAACGGTGCACTAGTGGCCGAAAATGGTGGGTAATGCACCGATTTGGTCGGAAAGATCCACCGTGGATCTGGCTAGAAAAGGCCAGATCTAACCGTCAACGATGGCCAAGAGAAGGCCATCATTGATCGTCAATGATGACCAAGAGTTGGTTGTCATTGATTGTCAACAACGGCCATATCTTTGGCCATCGACTACCAAATCTGGTCATAGATATGACCTTTTCTAGCTAGATCCGTGGTGGATTGGCCAGAAAAGGCCAGATTGGCAAACGACTGGCCAAATGCAGTTGGTCATGCACCGTAAAGCTAGATTCCTGCCAGATTTCGATGGTGGTGCCGAAATCTGGCCATTAGGGGTAGGTGGAGAGTGTTTTTGTCATTTTACAAAAAAATTATATATTGAGGTGTTTAGTTAAATTAGCAAACCTAAGGGTTTTTTTGTTAATTTTTAAATTCTACCTCGTAATAATCACCCAACTCTACTTATCAATAATATTTCAAAAATACTACTCAAAATAATAAAACAAAGGCTCCGTTTGGTTCAAGATTGGGAATACTACTCTTGGTATTCCCAAAAAAGTTAAACAGTAAAATACCCAAAATCTCTCATTTTTGGGAATACTATTTTCGATATTATTTAATTTTTTTAAACCCTCTAAATTTGTTAATTTAATTAAATACCCCTAAATATTTTTTTTAAAATTACAAAACACCCCAACAATCCATATTTACCAGATTCCGGTCACCACTATCGGAAAATGGCAGGAATCTGGTAGGATGGCGCACTACCGGCTGAATCTGGCAGGTAGTACGCCGATCTAGCCTTTTCCGGCCAGATCCACCGTGGATCTGGCCGGAAAAGGCCAGATCTAAGGCCAAAGATCTGGCCGTTGACGGCCAGATCTTTGGCCGTAACACTCGGTCACGACGGCCAACAAACGGTCGTCGTTGACCATCAACGACGACCGTTTGTTGGCCGTCGTTGAGAGCAAATACGGCCAGATCTGGCCTTTTCCGGCCAGATCCACTGTGGATCTGGCCGGAAAAGGCCATAGCGACGCATGATCCAACCGGTCATGCGCCCATAAGGCGACTCCGGCCACCTCCGGTGATGGTCGCCGGCAGGGGGTGTTTAAGGGTGGGTTAGGGGTATTTTTGTTAACTTTTAATGTTTTATTATAGGGGGTATTTTGTAAAAAAACAAACAGAACGGGTATTTATAATTTATAAATTATACATGGTAATACCCGCCCAAATTCAACTTTTTTTAAACTTTTTTCAAAAAACTTTTCCCAAAACCCCCAATTTTGAACCACGAGTCAAACACACCTTGAAAACTTTGTTTAAGTTATGGGGAGGTCACCATAACTCAATTTGTTGAAGAACTTTATGCACCGTAACTCTGGAGAAATTTGAAGTGGCATTTCAATAAGTGAAACAATGTCTAAATTATTGTAACAAAATTTTAGTTTTGACACTCTATCTTACTGAATCTTTAGGTTGGCAAACCTAAAAATGCCTAAAGGAAATTGTCTAGACATGTAATCATAGCATTCTAAATTAATTCATTCACTAATTCCGTTCAGTGATTTTCTTAGTACATCTTCATCGCAATTTTGTGATGCTTTTTTTTTTTTTTTTTTTTTTTGTTTATTAGTTATAATATCTCAATTAAAATTATAAATATCAAAAAAATCTTTTTTCCTATAGTGATTACACATGGGTGGATAATCACAAATTTACATGTTGTCTTATTTATTAGTGATATAAAATTTGAGTCCAAATTATTTTGTTTTGATTAGGTTTTGATTTTTTTTTTGTCTTATATTATAGAGGTGGGCAAAATTGGCGGTCCCAGCCTAGGCCAACTTGACCAGTCCTAATTTGGGCCGGCACAATCTTGGGCCCGTCACTTTTGAAGGGTCCGAACTGGTCCTTGACGGGTTTGCCTTTATAGGACCAGTCCTATAGGCCTGATAAATATAATTTACCTTCTAATTTTTTATATATTGTATGAAGGGGGATTTTGTAATTTATCAGGGGGTGATTTGTAAATTTTTTAATTAATAGTAATAAATATAAAAGAATGGTTATAAATTTATAATGATTTTATTAAAAAGATAATTTAATTTTAGCTTCGTAATGTGAAATTTTAATTTAATTAACAATTAATTAAATATAAAGGATGGTTATAAATTTACATGGTTTTAATTTAAAGAGATAATTATTAAAACCTATAAATATATTAATAAGGTTGAGTTAACAACAATCCTCTATTAATTTTTTTATAAATTAACAAAATCACTAATTCTTATTTGTAAGTTAAAATTTATTATATCAATCAGGATAATTTAGATTCAATTAAACTTGCATATTTAATTAAAAAAATATATTTCAAAAGTGTAGTGTTATAATATAGTAGCCGATAATCTAAAAATTAAATTGGAAGTTGACTTGGGAGGGGTACAATTTGTAGAATAGAAGATTGTTTAATTATTAGAAGATTAATTAACTTTGAAATTTGAATTATTAAATGCAAAGTAAAAATAATCATATCAAATCCTTAATGGATAAAATTATTATTCATTTAACTTTATGAAAACGAAAATGATACTTGTACAGTCATTATCTCTGACGACTAATTTGTTTAGATGCATTTAAGTTGGTTATAACCCTTGACCGAAATTAGTAAACACGTATCTAATAATGAATTAAACAAATGCCAACTAACAACTTTGATTTTTTTTTTTAATTTTACTTGTTCAAAACTTATTGTCATTTTGTTACAAATGTAACAATTCAATACTTTACCAATTCTCTATCATTTTCCTTAAAATCAAAACTTTACTCAACCTTATTTATATAATTATTTAATTGCCAACAATATTTTAAAAAAAAATTATATTTTAACCCCTAAATTTATTATATATTGTATATATTATAAGAGGTTTTGGTAATTTGGCAAGGGGTATTCTAAAATTAACGGCTAGGCCTAGAACTGGTCCTAGGCTTGGGCCTTGGAGGAGGGATTGGCCTGGGCCCGATCACCCCTCCCAAGGATCGGTTCTTAAGGCCATACCCTTTGGGCCTGGCTTTTTGCTAAGCTCTATATATTAATGATATACCATAGTTGATAAGACTTGTGAAATTTGATGTTACAACTATTTAAAAGAAATTAAGGCAGGTGTTGCATGACAAGTGCTAACTAAAATATTGAATTTGAACGTCATCTTATTTGAGATATATTTGGGCTCTAAAGTAGAGCTTCTTGTATAGTACACTAATAATATTTGAAGTAATATGTTTTCACAACCCGTTAGTAACTTCTATATCTTGCATTGTCGGGTGTTGCACCACAACCACCCGCTAGTGCAGTTAGCAACCTTGGTGAAATCAACAACAAACCTCACCATTATAAATTTATGTTCTACCATGCAATATTATCACAAAAACAATAAAAATACACTTCTTTGATGGTGCGTTTGGTTTAAAAAACGTTAGATTTTTAAGAATATTATATTAATAAAAAGTTAGATTACTTTAAAGATTACTGTGAATCGTTAGAGAAATATATTTAGTTAGTTGGAATAAATTAATGGGTATGTTATATTAATATGTTTGGTTAGGAGGAATAAATTGGTGGGCATGTTATTTAAATTGCTAAATTGCCCTCATTTTTAAATATTAATATAATATTATTTTTATTATTAATTTTTGAATAACTTATTTTAACACCCAACATTTTAGATTTAGCTAAAACACCTTAGCTTATATAAAACTTTAATTTGTAACAAAATCACCCGTCACCCACCCCAAGCAACCATCGGCCGCTAGCCGCCACCACCAGCCGTCGCCTTTGGCCACTTGCAGTCGTTGGAAATCATTTGGAGTTGCCAATATGGCCATAGATTTAGCTGGAAATGATCAGATCTATTCTAGCCATTTCTGGCCAGATCTACGGCCATATCAGCGACTCTTGGTGACTCTCGACGACTTCTAGCGGCGACCAGCGGTGGTTGGCCAACTGTCGGTGGTGGTAGCTGGGTGGTGGTGGTAGTCTGCAATTTGTTTTAACTATAAAGGCATTATTGTCCAAAAACTTAATTAAATAAGGGTAAAATTGTAATAGTAGATTAATGTAAATTGATTTAAAATAAGGGCATTACTGTCTAAAAATAAGGGCTAAAGTTGTAACAAAGATAAGATTATCAAGTAATCTTACAATACCTAAGAAAATTGAGATAATTTGATTACCTCAAATATTACCAACAGTAACTATTATTGATATTGAAAGATTACTGAAATCTTATATTAATTGACAACCATACATGGTAATCAAGTAATATAAGATAACATTATCTCAATAATCCTCTGTAACCCCCAACCAAACGTCACCTTAGTAGTCATCTTTCATCGTTCTCTAGCTAGCTACTCAATGTATCATCATGGCTTTAAATTTTCTCAAATCAACTCCCTTTCTTTTCTTACTTACAATAGTCTTGGCAAGTGATCCAAATATCACCACAGACTTTGTCGTTCCAATGAACTATAGTGGTAACGACGTCGTTGATAGAAATTTACTTCCTTTCATCGGCTTTTGCAACTTAGTTAACTCTGACTACACACAAACCTTCACAGTGACTAAAGCTATCCTCACAAACTTTCCGGCTCTAGATGGTCAGAGTGTCTCCTACGCTTTTTTACAATTTCCAACAAGAGTTATTAACTCCCCTCACACACACCCACATTCAACTGAGTTACTATTGGTATTGAAGGGGTGGCTGAATGTTGGATTTATTGACACTAATAACAAACTTTATACACAAACTCCTAAAGTTGGAGACATGTTTCTGTTTTCAAAGGGATTGGTGGACTATCAATCTAAGGAGAACCAAAACAACCTTCTGCTGCTATTTCTTTCTTTGGAAGTGGTAATGCAAGTACGGTTTCAGTTCCTCAATGTTTACTAGTGACATTGATGATTACATCCTTGCTAGGGCTTTCAAAATTGATGATGCAGCTATCCAAAAGTTCAAGGCAGGCCTTACACCCACGGCTTGTTTTATGATTTTAATATTATTATTTTGTCTCTTTTATCTCCAAATATTCTATATGGAGTAGCATCTCAAATGTTGATAAAGAAGTAGAATCCATATAATATAAGTAAATGTTCATCAAGCTAGGAAATTAATTTGGATGCCCTTTATATATATGAATTTCATTGACGGACTTTTCATTTGATACAAATTTTCATTACGCAAGTTCATTCAAATTACTATAAGGTTGTTATTCGTAGTTTTCAAAATTTTGTCCATATTAAAAGTACCGATACTAATAAGTGTTTCTTATTTTATAAAAATTTGAATCATTAAAAAAAACTATAATATATAACATATTATGACGTGTTATTATTGCGGCTTTCCACCACATTCCTTAGCCCTTACGAGTTGTTTTAAATTTTAATTAAGCCATACAAATGACACTATCTCATTAAAGGTAGAAAGATTAAAAGGACAGGTGTCCTAATTAGGACTTATTTAATATTGAGAGCCCCGCTTTGTATTGAATTTGTGTAAGAGAAAACGGAGAAAGTCTTGAGTTGAGTTGTTTGTGACACTTAAGCCAGGAGTATAATTAGTCCTACATCTTCCAATTCTATCTTTGGTCCTTGTTTCTATTACTTTTGTTAATTTATTCTCTTAACTGAGTTGATTATTATACAACAATATCAACAAGAGCTGTGTAAACACTCTAACTTCATGTTTTATTGCATACTAGAGAAATGTAGAATCGTGAAAATATATTCATCGAGTTATATTATTACATTATAGTAGCTATTGAAATTAGAATGATGATATTAAACCACATTGTCAATGAGTATAAACAGCGACATGACTGACTCAGGCTCAAATGATAAAAAAAAAAAAATCAATTCAGAAGAATTGACTTTTTAGAAATTATGTGAATTTGTATCTAAACACCTAGAGCTATTAAACTTATGGGATATCAATAGGTAATCATAAGGAAAACGAATTGAGAAAAGATAATGGCTAGATGAAGGCAAGAATTGTAGCTGAAAGTTTCCTGTAGAGACATGAAATTGATTTTATTGAGAATTATTTATTAGTGATGGATGAAATCATATTTAGATATGTAATAAGCTTATCATTCTAAGAAGGACTTAATATGCATCTCATGAATGTCATCATTGCATATTGTACAACACCTTAGATACTGATATTTATATGAAAACTCTAAAGGATTCAAATTGCCTGAAGCAAATATTATTTTGTGGGTAGAAATAATCTAGACGAATGCGATATAATCATTTGAGAATAAACAAAAAACATCCAACATTACAATTCATTCCCATAAAACAATCAATTCAAAGCTACAAAAAGGCCAAACAACCAACCCAAAGACAGGAAACAAAAAGCTTGCCAACTGAATAAGCACATAAGATATCATAAGAAACATGTCAACAAAAAACCTTTCGAAGAGGAGCGACGAAGATGATTGATTGATGATCGAGGGCTGAGGCAAACAACGATGGCAAGGAGCTGCTACTACCGGTTGGAGCATGACAACAACTGACAATCAACGGTGGGCTGACGGCTAGAGCAAGAGACAAGAAGAAGAACTAGAGAAGAAGAAGTTTTATGATTTAGGGATTTTTTTTTTTTGACTTTTTGCGTTACTGGAAAGTGGAAAAGGGGTTTTTGGACCTTTTGGTAAAATATTAATTATATTTTTTTCAATTTAACGCATTCGGGTGAGTTTAGGGTACTGAATGCCCTTGCAAAGGTAACCTGTATTTGAGCCAATATTCGGGTACCAACTAACCCCTAACCTAAGAATTTTTTAGTACCCAAAAAATTGTTTGGATTGGTACCATGATCAATTTGGGTTTCGTAATTTGTTCACCCCTAACTAGCTGAAATGAAAAAAAAAAAAAAAAATCAATTCACGAAGAATTGACTTTTCTAGCACAATTATGTGTAATATCCACTTGAGGTCGTATTTAGATTTGCTGTATTAGTTAAAAGTTTATGTTCAACTTTAATTGAGTTGTATGTTGAGTTGGTTGAATTGTTGCCTGAAATTGGTTGAGTTTTGGTGAAGTTGAAATCCATTTCGCGGGGCGAAGGAGAAGCTTCGCCGCGGCGAGGGAGAGAGTGCACCCACGGGTAGGTTCTGCCCTGTTTCGCCGAGGCGACGTAAATTTTTCGCCGCGGCGACGAGCCTAAGACAAAGTTTCTTGAGTTTTCTATAGAATTCTTCTTTTGGGGCACAATGACCATTCTACCCCTAATTAGTGGAAAAGTGGGGAGTAAAATGAAAGGAAATTTGTAGAGATTGTGTTTGGATGGGGTGTATTTGTAAAGAACAAAGGATATAGATGGAATTTCCAAGGAAGAGCAAGGGCAAAATGGGAAAGGATGCTTATAATATGAACTAAAAAGGGTTAAGTGTAGGAGAAACCCTTTATTCTTCATTCCACCGCCTCTTCCATTCGCCCATTTTCTCTCAATTTCTCATCCAATCTTCCAAGATTTAAAGGATTAAGAGGGGTTTTGAGTAGAGATTTCATCTAAAGCACCCTAAGGTAAGGATTCATGCTTTAGATGTGAGTTTTCTTATAATTGTAGTGAAGTCATTTGGTTGTTGTGTCCTTGTGGTTGTTTGAGTTGTAGAGAAGAGCAAGACCACAAAGGGAAGGAAAAGTGCTAAAGAAGTCATCTTTGCACAAGGTAAGTAAATCCACCAACTTGAGTTTTGAATAAGCTTTTGTGTAGAGATGTATGCATGACGTATGTAGAATGATTGATAAAAAAAATTGAGTTGAAATGAGTAGCTATTTTGTAGTTGGGATGACTCCATGTATGAGAAGTGTTTTTGATGTGTGATGAGAAATGGAGTTTGAGATGATGTTCGGGGGATGTTGTGTAAACCTTTTTGGAAGTGCTTTGGCAGGGATTATGAGTATTTGAGGGAGTTTTCCCCATTTTGGATGGCTGGAGAATGGAGTATAGTAGTAATTTAGTAGAGTGTTTTATGCACATGAGTTGCTTAATGAAATGCCTAAGTGAAATCTGCCTGTCACTGCTGTGACTTTCTAAGTAATTTTTGGGCATCTTACGGATTGAACTGGGCTGAGACCAAAACATCAAAGTTGTAGCCCTGTGTTTAAGCTTTAAAACGAGACTAAAACTGTGGTAATCAGAGGTGTACAACAAAAGTTATGGTCTTTTTAGTGTGACCTGTGCAGAATGACGGTTTGAGGAAATCTTGTAGTTGGCATTTCATTAGGGCATTAGGGAGCATGAGATAGCTCTACACCTTGTTATACACTTGAGAAGTAGCTTGAGATTTAGTAGAGAATTTGAGTATAAGGTACTTAAGAGTTAAGAGAAAGAGATAGAGTAGGTTGTGCGATGAGGAACCCGTGGGTAATGGTAGAGTATTCCGCATGTACGCGCATTGAGAGAGCGGCATGAGTATCAGATAGAGAAGGGTCTACCCCAGGTACCCGAGAGAGAGTATATACTCACATGGCCAAGGGTTCCGAATCCATGCATAAACGAGTCCGACGGCTAGATGAGTAGAGGCACGTAGAGTGAGAGGAGTCCCGGCCGTGCCCCGGTAAGATGGGGTTGTGACTTACTAAAGAGAGTTACTAGAAAAGAGTTTTAAGAGAAAGAGAAGAGAGAGAGAGAATAGTACCAAAGAGAAATGAATGAGAAGTTGTAAGAAAGAATATGAGAAAGAGTTACGGGGATAGATGAGTAGAGGATTTACTTACTGAGCATTGTTGTAGTGCGTACCCAGTTGTTTTCCTATGTTTTGCAGGATCCAGGTGAGGAGCAGTCAGATGGACGTCGACACGCGAGGGGAAGCGGTTACACGTCCACCATGTTTTAATAGTTTTTGTACACATTATAAGTTTGTGTAAAATGTATATGTTTGTAAAGAATATAGTACATATTAATAAAAAGAAAATGTGGGCCCAATTTCTTTATGTTATTTTATGTATTTCATTATAAGCTTTTGAGTAGTAGTGGCTATTACATTATGTGAATTGGTAGTCTAAACACCTAGAGTTGTTAAAATTATGGGATATCAATAAGTATTCTAAGGAACGAATTAAGAGAAGATAATGGCTGAATATAAGGCCAGAATTGTGGTGAAGGTTCCTTGTAAAGACCTAAAATTGATTTTATTGAGAATGATTTATTAGTATAAGATGAATTCATATCTAGATATGCAAAAAGCTTATCATTCTAAGAAGAACTTGATATGCATTTCATGAATGTCGTCATTGCATACTTGTACAACACCTTAAGTATGATATTTATATAAAATCCCAAAGGATTCAAATTGCGTGAAGCAAAAATTATTTGTGGATAGAAATAATCTAGATGAATGCAATATAATCGTTTCAGAAATTGTTAAAGAAGGGATATATTAATACCCATTATGCCCTTGCATGTTCAATGAGTATCAATATCTGGTTTTTACTAATTGAGTAGTATGTGTAGATGACATGAATTTAATTAATTGGAATCTTGAAGAGTTCATAAAGACTATTTGGTACTCAAAAAGAGAATTTGAAATAAAGGATCTATGGAAAACATGATATCGTCTTGAATGCAAATCAAGAATTGATCAAAAGGAATATGACCCATTAGTCAGTTATACTAAAATGATCCTAAAAGATTTTAACATGGATAAAAACTCACCCTTGAGTACCTAAGAATGGTTCGATCCTTGATCCTAAGTATGATTCTTTTTGTCCTAAGATGATGAAGAAAAAGATATTAGTTCTAAAGACCGTATCTTAATGAAATAGGTGTTTTGTTATACTTAGCATAATATACTAGACCGAACATAGCATTTTAACCAATGTACAAATGTTGGGTACCTTTTGATCCCCACAAAGCTCACTGGTAGGCAAAGAATGATTTTACTTAAATAGCATATTAATACCATGACTTTTGACAAAGTAAACTTTGGTTTTAATGTTTTTAATTTTTATGAGATTATAACACTTCATGAAGCCAGCTAAAAATGCATATTATTACCAATATCAACATTTGAGAAATTGGTGAATAACATTGGCATGCGGAGACTCAAAACAACTAAGTTAATTCATGTCAATTTCTACCGAATTAGGAAAAGAATCATCGGAGAGCAAAATTTTAAAGAAATTGGTGTATTGGACAAATTGTGTACTATACTCTTTTTTCCTTAGTTAGGTTTTGTCCCATTGAGGTTTTTAATAATTTTAATGGGTAGTTCGAACAAGTCAACGCCACTCGACAGTAGTATTAAATAATTACATTTATTTGCTTAGGTTTCTATCTCGCTAGGTTTTCCTTAGCAAAATTAATGTAATTATTGTAAGTTGTGGAAATCCAAAGAAGAGTATTATGACGCGTTATTATGTGGCTTCCACTACATTCCTTAACCCTATAAGAATTGTTTAATTAAGCCATACAAATGGCATTATTGATTAAATGTGGAAAGATTAAAGGGACAAGTGTCCCAAGTTAGGACTTATCTACTGTGAGAGGCAATTAAGAAAATACTATAAATACCCACTTGTATTTGATTTTGTGCAGGGTAAAAACGGAGAAAGTCTTGAGTTGTTTGTGAGACTTAAGGCCGTGAATATTAATAGTCCCACATCTTCCAATTCGCTTTCTTTGGTCCTTGTTCTTTTAGTTTTGTTAATTTATTCCCTTACTTGAATTAATTATTATAACACAACATTAAAAGTATGAAGGAAACATGAAAGAAATGTGCAAAAGAGAATATGCAGAGAGAAATGTATGCTAAAGAGAAATGTGAGATATTTTCACAAGAGAAGAATGTAAGATATTTTAGATTTTACACAATGCTCTTCCTTCAACCGAAGAGAAGTCTCTTATTATAGAGAATACAAGACATCACATTTATACACATTAAAGAGATATTTAATACATAAACTTGACATATTTGATTTTTGGATTTTTTTTTGCCATTTATTAACCTTGCCTACAATATTTACCTTTTGTATCTACATGGGATTATTACACTTGAGTTGGCAAACTGTCATATAGTCCACATTTATTTTACAGATAAAAATAAGGACATAAACATTTATTTAAGAAATATAGAGCTTTAATCATCTGACAAGTTTGTAATGTGCCACGAGTTTCATCTTGGAAATTGAGACATTCTATTGCTTGAATCTAATCAACAGGAATTTGTCAAGAAGATGAATCTAGATAATATCTGGAGAAATATCTTGGAGACTGAGATGGCTACCTTGCAGAGGTACTTGGTGCATGCATGTACTACTGTTGCTTGGATTTATGAAGATAGTAATCATGAGACCGTTGAAGCTTTTCTTCCTGCACAATACTAGCTGAGAATCTGGGTACCACCATTCTAGATAGTCTGAAGTAGCATTTAATTGAGCATTGATGGAACTAGCATGTTTGTTTGGCCTAGAGTAATTTCTCAGTGTAGGTTGGAGGAAAGCATTCCCACAGGGCATCATCGTAAAAAGATGGTCATATCTCATCTGGAATCGTCTGATTTTTCTCAAAAAGAATTTCTGAATTGACCTAATCTCAAGAGGATGGTCAAACATATTATAGACGAGATCATATGGATAGGATCGATGAAATGTGACTTGATGCTGTGAAAAACGTAGGCCATCAGTTCTTATGGAGTGGTCTTATGAAAAAAATGTGGACTATGCCATTTTGATGGACATAGGAATTCTGTATCGAGCAAGTTGATGAGCAAACATGACTTCCATTTTCCAGGGTTTTGAACCATTTGAGAAAAGTCATCAAAGAGTGTAACTTAGAGGTTGAGGATGTTTGATACTGAAAAATCATTTTCAACATATAATTATAGGGATTGAACTGCAATGTGGTACTGGTGTAACATATACCAAAAGAACCATAATAATTTTTTTGGAAATATGATATTTGGACAGGAAGTAAATAGAAGACTTTTGAAAAGGGGTAATTTGGATGGACACTTAGCATATCACACATGGATTGTCCACACTTTTAATGCATTGGATTGATAAGAAAACATGAAGGGGTGGCATTTTCATCAATGGTACGAGTTCGAAAAAGGTCATCGAATTCAGGAGGTGTGTCTGGCATATGGTTTGGTGAAGAAGAGATGAAAAAGAACTGGACTAGATTAGTGGTTGATACATGAAACAAGGGAGTGGTTTTGACCTAGGGTTCATGAAACAAACTTGTTTAGTTTTAGGTCTAGATAAATAATCTGCAATGGTATTGGTGTGACCTTGATGTGCGGACAGTGAAAGAATATTTACTGAACCATTTGCCCATTGGAGTAATTATTGATGTGAAACTTTTTCTTGTTGAATCGAAGCAATTGATTAAAAGATTTCATATTGTTTCAACAAAGAAATGATATCCAACCAGATGAAATTCAAACCTCTCAATAGCGATTTTTTACTATTAATATTCCTTGAAAGTAGAATGATAATGTTGTTGTGCGTTTGAACTATCCATTTGGTATCCACAAAAATGTCATACTTTGTCATATCTTGTTCAAAAAGCATACACCCAATGGGTGTCATTAGCATCCATTAAAGGATTCGTTTCCTAAGAGGGAATCTTCAATGTCTATGTATGGAAGGATTTGCATTTAAGATCTTGATTGCACTGGTTTGCTTGGTAGACCATGAAAGAGGATTTTCCTAAGCATCTGGGAAAGTGGAGAGGTGAGTTGAGAAATGTTGGGAATGAAACTATGCATGTAATGGCAATTCCAAGAATTATTGTATGTCTTTTGGGTTGTGAGAACATCTGAGAACTTCTGTAACTCATTAGCAATATAAGACTGGAAGTCATATTTGCCATCAACAATGAACTACCAAGAAAATCAATCTTTGTTTGACCTAGCACATTTTCTCAAAGAGCATAATACCATAAGAGTGTATGATATCAGCAAATTTATGAAGAAGATGAACATGAGATCCTCATCTTTTGAGAAAAGAGAAATATCATCGATATAAATGAGACATATATGAATAAGAGGAGCAAATATCTTCATCATGGTTTTAACACAGAGAAGGAACTACCTTAAGACTAAAAATGCAGACCGTCATTGGTAATGTTGGTTAGGAATGCAGAAAGCAGTTTTATGACGATCATCAAGATGGATTCCAAGTTGCAAAATACAGCTTTGAGATCAAATTGGAAAACATTTTTCATTATGTAGATTTGCAAAAAGGATTGTTTGGAAGGCAAAGGAAATTTGTCATCACCGAAGAAAGAAATTCAAAGGCTGATAGTGATAACAAATATAAGTTTTCCTCTAGCTTGTTCAACATGTTTGTAACATGTAATGCCCACATGGAGGTACATGATTTAATTTATGCTCTATACCTTAGTTGATTTTTGCTAAGGTTATTTTAAGGAAAACGTGAAGAACATGCCTAAACTTGCATTAAGGGTAAAATGGTCTTTTCACTCAAAATTAGTTGAAAGTGGGGAGTGAAAAGAGATAGAATTCATGGAGAATGCAATAAAATGAGGGCTTTATGGTAATGACTAAGGGATATAGAGAAATTTTTAAAGAAATGTAAGGGCAAAATGGGAAACTATATATAATTTTATTATATCAAGGATTGAAGAGTGAAACCCTAGACACTCTTCAACCAATTTCACGCCACCTTCTCCTCCAAATCCTCTCAATTTCTTCACTTCTTTTTCAAAAGAAATTCATAGATCTTGGGTATTTTTGAGTGGATTTTCAATCCCAAGCAACTTTAGGTAAGATCCTTGCACTAAGAAGTGATTTTTAGTTTTTAAAGTGTTGAATTTTGATGGTTTGTGCTTATAGGATTTAAGAGGAAGAGAGTTTGATCAAAGAAGATTCTTAAAGGGGTTGGATTGCTCACATCAAAGGTAAGTAAATCCCACCCAAGTTATGATTTGAGAAATCAAGTGTGTAAAGATTTTACATATATGTATATGCTTATGATTTTGAGAATTTTTTATGAAATTGATGAATTATTGATGAGTTTGATGATTATTGATGAATATAATTTAGCCATGAGAAGTGGTTTTGGTTGTATGATGATTAATTGAAGTTTGGTTGAAGTTAGAAAGAGTTGAGTAGAATTTTTGGGAGTGTATTATTTTGGACAGGTTTAGTAATTGTTTAAGGGAGTTTTACTCCAAATATTGGTGGCTTGAGAAAGAGATAGAATTGTAGTCAAATTAGAGTTTGATTATGCATGCAATATGTTTGATGAAATGTCCAAGAGAACTGTATGCATGAGTTTTATTCATTTATGAATTGATATGAGTTTGTAGATGGTAGAGAGAAACTTATTTCTATGCTACATGGCGTCCTTGTATTTAAACATTTGCATTTAAAAAGAATTATAAGCATGAAACGATCAATATGCATATATCTCCATAAGAGCATGAAAAAGCACTAAAATATGTTAAAGAGAAAATAGAAAGAAATGAGAATTTTAAAGATATTCAAATCTGAATTCTTACTTAAAGAACAGAAAAAAAAATAAAAAGAAGAGAAGGTTGTTGCGATAGGGAGCTCATGAGTGACATAGTCACACATGCACGCCACCTTTAGGGAGCAGTCTCAGAATTCAGAAAAAAAAAAAGAATTGTACAGTCTGTTAGAAGTGTGTGTGGATGAGGACTGTACCTGTAATTAGAGAATTCACTCACATGGCCAAGGCTCCAAATCCATGCCTCAACCGAGTCTGATCGGCAAGAAAAGAATAGAAAGAAAGAAAAGAAGGAATAGAATGAAAAACTAGAAAAGAAAGAAAGAAAGAAAGAAAAAGAAACAAGAAACAGAATAAGAAAACAGAATAAGAAAAATAGAAAAGAAAATGCATACTTTATGCATTTGTGCATTTGCATCATGAATATGCATAATACCATGCTCATTATCATGAGTAGTAAAAAATTAGAAAACAGAGAAAGAATGAGAAAGAATAGAGAAAGAACAGAGAGAAGAATAGAGAATACTCAGGAAATGAGTTGTAAGGAAAGAAAATTCAGGGTTTAAGCAACAGAGAGAGAAGGGTAGCATAGCGGGTTTACTTACTAAGCAATTAGTGCTCACTCTGTTGTTTTCAATGTTTTTGCAGGTAATAGGTGAGTTGCGGTCGCCCGGAATGTCACACAATGGAAGGGTTGGGCTACACTGTCAAGTTGCTATTTTGAGTATATTTTGTAAATATTTGTATATAAAGAAAAATTAAATATGGGCCCATACTTTATTACTCGTTTATATATGTATTTTCATATATATATTTTTAATGAGTTTTATTGATTATTTTACGAGTATACTAGCCAGAAAGAAAGTATTACATTTTTTGTATCAGAGCAAAGGTTTTGGGATTTGATAGTGTGCCCCTCCTACCATATTGATGTTCCGTAACCGACCACTGTAAGTTATTTCTTTCCTTACTTGTAGTAGATGAGTTAATTGAGTTGATTAAAAGTGTTGGTTTATGTAGATGAGGTGTAGAACCCGATGAAGTAGTAGGAAGGAAATGAGCACGGGTGAACCTTCCAACCCTCCAGAATCTACTCCCCCTGTCATCGATGAAGCAAGGATTCGTAATATTATACAGCAAGTCTTGGCAAAAAATTGGGGAGGCTCTGTACTGGAGAGAGTTGAGACCTCGGTTATTATACCAACCCTAGAGACGAGAGAGAGAGGCAGATACCCCCAGTAGTGCAGAATCATATTGAGCCAATATATGGGTTGCCCAATCAACACCAGCCGTCATAATTTAGGGGTACTGTGGACCCAATAGTGGCAGATGAGTGGTTTAGATCAGTGGAGCATACGACGACACTTTTTCCTATGATAGATCCAGAGAAGATTCAGTATGCCAGTTTCTTATTTAGGGGTGATGCCTATATATGGTGGGAATTGATGGAGGATACTTATGATACAACTTTGATAACCTGGGGAGATTTCAGAAGATTGTTTGAGGCAGAATATAGAACAGTTGATCGAGTCCATGAAAAGATTCTGGAGTTTATTAGTTTGCAACAGTGGGCTAATTCAGTGAAGGAATATTCAGTGAAATTCAATTCCCTGGCAAGGTTTGCGCCAGGAGTAGTGAGTACACCAGAGTTGAGGAGAGATAAGTTCATGCATGGGCTGAAACTAGAAATAGCCCGAGATGTGATGGTCGGTGCCCAGCCCCCTCAGACATATAGTGAAGCTTTTGAACGAGCTTTACGGGAAGAAATATTGGTGAATAAGTTAACCCCAGCAACCCCATCAGCAGTAGCCCCTAGTGTTCCTACTCTTGCTCCACAGAGAGATAAAGCTGATGCCCTCACTAATAAAGAGGAGAGAAATACGAAAAAGTTCCAACCCAAGAAGAACATGAGGGATTGGCATAATAAAAAGCCGAGAACTAGTGAAGTTCCCCAGTGCCAGAAGTGTGGAAGAAATCATTCTGGGGAGTGTCTTAGAGATTTGGACCGAAATGTATGCTATAGATGCCAGCAGCCAGGGCATATGATGAAAGATTGTAAAGCCCCTCCTACACCCGCAGTGCAGACACCTAGAGGTACCAATGCTCGAGTGTTTACAGTAGCCCAGAGTGAAGCTGAAGCTAGCCCATCCGCAGTTACTGGTAAGTTATTATTTCATTCAGTTCCCCTTTATGCGTTAATTGATTCTGGAGCCACACATTCATTTATTACACATGGGATTTTAGAGAGATTAGGTTTAAAACCTATTAGAGTGGATTGTCCCATTAAGATAGAGTTACCAGATGGTGTTAGTGTAGTAACTCAAGAGATGCATCCAAGAGAGTAAATAGTGATCCATAAAAAGGAGTTACAAATAGATATAATAGTGTTTGATATGCCTGATTTTGATGTTATTTTAGGCATGGATTTCCTGGGGAGATTCGGAGTAGAGATTAATTGTCAGAAAAAGAAAGCAAGATTTAATCTTGATGATGGAGATAAGTTTAATTTTGGCGAGGGTCACTAGCTTAGTATGTTAATCAACAGTGTAAAGGCCAAAAAGATATTAAGAAAAGGATGCTCGGGGTATATTGCTCATGTAGTGCACAGTAGTGATGTCCCACAACTAGAGATTTAGAATGTGCCAGTAGTTCGGGAGTTTTTAGATGTATTTTCGGAAGATTTGTCAGGTTTACCTCCGGAAAGAGAAGTAGAATTCAGTAGTGAGCTAGCACCAGGGACCGCACCAATTTTTAAAGCCCCTTACCGGATGGCCCCAGCCGAGCTTCAAGAATTGAAAAAACAGCTTTAGGAACTCTTAAACAAGGGTTTTATTTGACCTAGCCATTCTTCTTGGGGTGCTCCAATTTTGTTTGTGAAAAAGAAAGATGGATCTCTACGGATGTGTATAGATTATAGAGAGTTAAATAAAGTAACTGTGAAGAATAAATACTCGTTACGTCGCATAACTGATTTGTTTGATCAGCTGAAAGGAGCAGCAGCATTTTCAAAGATTGATTTAAGGTCAGGTTATCACCAAGTAAGGGTTGCAGAGTAAGATATTGCCAAGACTGCTTTTCAGACCAAATATGGGCATTATGAGTTTGTGGTGATGCCTTTTGGGTTAACCAATGCCCTAGCAATCTTTATGGACTTAATGAACCGGGTGTTTCAGGATTGTCTTGATCGATTCATAGTGATGTTTATTGATGATATCTTGGTGTATTCTAAGACAGGAAAGCAACATGAAGAACACCTAAGATTTGTGCTACAACGATTACGAGATAAGAAGTTGTTCGCCAAATTTTCTAAGTGTGAATTTTGGCTAGATCAAGTTATCTTTCTGGGCCGTACCGTCTCAAAGGAGGGTGTATCAGTGGATCCAAGTAAGGTAAAAGCAATTCTGGAATGGCAACAGCCGAAGACAGCAAAGGAAGTTAGAAGTTTCTTGGGACTAGCAGGCTATTATAGGCGGTTTGTAGCGGGGTTTGCTCAATTGGCTAAATCGCTTACAGCTCTCACTAAACAGAGAACTCCTTTCATTTGGTCGAATGCTTGTGAAGAAAGTTTTCAAGAGTTAAAAAGAAGATTGACCACAACTCCTATTCTTGTGTTACCATAGGAGGGGATAGATTATGACATTTATACAGATGCCTCATTTCAGGGACTTGGTGCAGTATTGATGCAATTGGGTAGAGTAATAGCCTATGCTTCTCGTCAGTTAAAAGAGTATGAGATGAGATACCCTATACATGATCTAGAGTTGACTGTTGTACTTTTTGCACTGAAAATATGGAGGCATTATTTGTATGGAGCAAAGAGTAACATTTATACAGATCATAAAAGCTTGAAGTATTTCTTCACCCAAAGAGAGTTGAATATGAGACAGAGGAGATGGTTAAAGCTGGTTAAAGATTATGACTATGAAATTAAGTATCAGCTAGGAAAAGCCAATGTAGTAGCTGACTGATAAGAGCTTGAAAGTATATATTTTGTTAGTGATTTAATTGGATTATTTATGGAAAAATGAGTTTAAATTGTGGAATTTGAATTAATTCTTTTATAAGTACCTTTTACGGGATCACGGGTGTATTTTGAATATTTTCAGGTTCAAACTGATATTTGAAGGAAAAAGAATGATGTCTATGGAATTCATGACACGTAGGAAGAAACGGTGCAAGAATCGGAGTTGAAACGAGAAAGTTGTGGCACGTCGAAGATACAACGTAAAATCTAGAAATCCTTGAAGATGAGCATGCTTTGATGTTTCTGTCATAACTTGAGCTGTAGAAATCAGAATTTGACGATTCTTGTGGCGTTGGAAATATTATTCAGAGAGGTACAAACTTTGTGTTGAATACTTTACCAAATTCTGAAGATCACGGACTCACAGGACAGAAAGAACGATCGCTGCAGCGACCATTTCTTATCGCCACAGCGATGAGTCACGAGCCTGTTTGGGTTATTGCATTCTCCTAGTCCGAATCTGAATGGGTTAAGAAATTTAACTCTTTCCTAAGTAACCTCCAAACCCTAGTACTATAAATAAGGGTCTTTAAGTAGTTTTAAGAGTTATTAGAGAAGGAGAAAGGACGGCTACTATTTTGGAGATCGGAATTCTTGAAGTTCTCGTTCGCCAATTAGAGAAGTTTTTTTATTTTTCTTTCTTGAACTCATGTTATTGAATACAATGGTTGTTTTTATTACTGTAATTATGAACTAAATCTCTTTTCTAGGGCTACCCAATTTATGAATATGTGTTGACGTTTTCTTTATCGATTTCTTATTAAGCATTGATTCTAAGTTTTATTATTGTGTGTAATGCTTTCAATTCTTACGGATCCGAGGGTTGAATGATATCATGGGTTGGGTTGAGATCGAGAGATGAAACCTGATTTGTCTAAGGTAATAAAACCATAGATTGAGCGAACACTAGAGATAGGTTACCGCAATCTATGAGGTTCTGGTAAATTCCATAGAACTTAATGAAATCTTAGCTTCTAAATCCAATTTAGAGATATTTTGGGTTATTGTTTAAGGGTTAATTCACTAATTGTTCGAGAGAAAATTAGGGGAATATTAGGGAGTTTGGCCTTCAGAATAAGCTTAATTAGGTTAGTAATGATCGTCAATATATAGGATTAAATTGGTGTGAAATTTGTGCCCTAGGGTTTAGCCATATTGATTTTTATACCAAAGTGATTCTAAAATTCTAATTTCGTTTAGATTTTAATTTGCTTTCTTTTTCAATTAAAGTCATCCATAACGTTCTATTTCATCAAATAGCAATACAATAGACTAGTTTGGTACTTGGTAGGTAGTTCTCTTGGGATTCGACACTCGTTTACTCGAGCTTTATTACTTGCACGATTTCATACACTTGCGAATAGCCTATCAAGTTTTTGGCGCCGTTGCCAGGGAACTATTTTTTTTTTTTACCAATATCAATACGAAATATTTTGTTGCTAATTTGATTTTTTTTATTTTTTGTTATTTTAATTAGTTTAGTTTCAATATTAGGTTTAATTTGTTCTTTTATAAATGCATTTTTTTTTTAGCTTACCAAAGTTTTCTTGTTTTTAGGTCTTGGATCGTGCACATACTAAGAGGGTAGACTTAGTTCATTTTAACCCTAAAAACGAGAGAACAATATGATAGTTAAGAAAAGTGATGGCAAGCAACAACTATATGATGCCTTCGGAATGGAATTTTTCAAGGAGAGTTGTAGGAATTCATGAATTAGATTTAGATGGTTACACTGCTTTGGCCGCTCAAGTTTCAACTATTCAACAACAATTGAGTGCTGCACTTAAAGTTAGTGCTATCAAGTCTCCTACTTCAATTTCTGAAATTAGAGATTGCCAAATAGGAAGTCTGTTTGCACAACCCGAACACTTCAATTACATCAACAATTTCCAAAGAAGGCAAGGGAATCCATATTCCAACAATTATACCCCAGCATGGCAGAATCATCCTGATTTCTCTTGGAGTAACAACAACAATCCTATGCCACCTCCTGTTTTTCAAACTCAAGAGCCAAAATCTAACTTGGAGAATGTGCTTACCAAGTTCATTGAAGAGACAAGCAAGAGGTTTGAGAAGACTGACATCCTTGTCCAAAATCAATCAGCTTCTATTAGGAACCTTGAGACTCAGATTGGGAATATTCATAACATATTAGCGGGAGGAGTTCAAAGAGTTTTGCCGAGCGATACAGAGAAGAATCCCAAGGAACAAGCGCATGCAATCACCTTGAGGAGTGGATGAATGTTGGAGAATTCAGAGGGTGGAAAACAGAAGCAAGAACAAGAGAAAGATTTGAAGGAAAAGCAGAAGAACGATCGCCATGGCGATGACATTTATCGCCATAGTAATCGTGAAAATTTGGAGAAGCTCGTCAACAAGAAGGACGATTGCCGCGACGATGATACTGGTGGCCATGGCGAGTGTGAATCTGCTCCCAATTCATTAGAATTTTCAACTCATCACTGTGGCGATGAATCTGGTGGCTGCGGCAAGCGTGAATCTGGGCAAAAACTTCCTTTGAGTCAAGAAAACCTTCCATACCCACAACGGTTGAAGAATCAGAAGCTTGATAAGCAATTCGGTAAGTTTATTGACATGTTTCGAAGTTTACATATTAATATCCCTTTTGTTGATATGCTAGAACAGATGCCGAAATATGCAAAGGTTCTGAAGGAGATCCTCACGCACAAGAGAAAATTCGTGGAACACGAGAAATTTATGTTAACGGAAGAATGCAGCGCGCTGATTCAAAAGAAACTACCACCTAAACTACGAGATCCAGGGAGTTTTACTATCCCTTGTATTATTGGTAGTTGTTATTTTAATAAGGTTTTATGTGATTTAGGGGCAAGTATAAATTTAATGCCGTTTTCTATTTACAAGAAACTTGGATTAGGAGAAGTGAAGCCAACAACTGTGTCTCTCCAATTAGCTGATCGATCAATAACATATCCTAAAGGGGTGGTAGAAGACGTCTTGATTAAGGTAGACAAATTGATTTTCCCAGTAGATTTCATAGTGTTAGACATGGAGAAGATTGAGAAATGCCTTTAATCTTAGAATGACCTTTCCTAGTCAGGGGTAAATCATTGATAGATGTTCATCAAGGGAAACTAATCTTAAGGGTGGAAGATGAGCAAGTAGAGTTTAATGTTTTTGATGTTAAGAAGCGTCCATCTGACTTAGACACATGCTTTGAGATTAGTGTCCTTGATATCATAGTGAATAAAAAATTAGAAGAAAACTACCCTCGTTCGCCCCTAGAGAATTGTTTACTCAACTCTAGGACTATGGAGGTTGACTTTGAGATGGTAGATGAACAACGATTAAAGCCCTATATGAATGGTGAAATTAAGGATATGAGGGCTTGGATTCTCGTAGATGATCTAGATTGAAGAAAATGAAAGTCAAGCTTACGACTTTAACCAAGCGCTTTCAGGAGGCAACCCAAACTTTTTATTTTTATTTTTTTTTTCTTTTACTGATTAGTGTGTTATTTTGTAGGTGTTAATTTTCAAGTATGTTTTTTTTTTTTTTCTATTCAGTGTAAAGAATTTTGATGTTGTGTTTGTTTCTCTAAATTCATAAATTTAACACGTGATGTGTGTGTCCAATGAGGTGCACCGCAAGCTTCTTTGTTTTGACAGAATTAAAAGGCAATAATGGAATGAAACAAGTTCGTGATCGAATTGTCACGCGTATTCGCACTTCACTATTGCAAAAAGGGGTAGCTTTTCTTTTTCTCTTTTTCCTTTTGTTTACATTTGTACATTGAGGACAATGTTGATTTTAAGGTTGGGGGTAGGAATTCTCACCTTTGTGCAAATTATAGACATATGGATTTAGGGAGATATATATATTTTTTTCTTTTATATATATATATTTTTTTGTTTTATTGTGTGAGTTTTTTCTCTTGGATTAATTTATATGTCTATGATAGGAATATGATTGCAATAACATGTAACAAGTAGAGGACATTAATTTTTGCCTTTAATTATGGATGATTGTGAATATTAATGACATTTAGTCTGAGACCCTAGCGGTTTGTGGATTGAAAGTGGTTAAGTTTGCTTACTTAGAGACGTTTTATGTGTGAATATTTCATGGAAATTTTTGCGATCTCAACAAACTCTAGAACTTATTTGATAACCACTTGAGGCGAAATCCTAGAGTTCACATCACTTAGGAAATGATTTAGGCTATTTTTGGACCGATTGAGCCTTTCAAGTTGACCATTTTTATTGTCATCGCTAGTTAACCCTTTGAGCCTTTTAAACACAATTTAACCTTCTTTTTCTTTATTTGAACTTAATTTTTACCCTACCCTGATTATGAGCCTAAAACACAATCCTACCCATTTTATCCTTAAGAGACTTAATTGTTATTCAAGCTTAGTACAAGTATTGGTGAGGAAGTGTAGTTTTGCCACAACCCAAGTTTATGCGAAGAAATTGGTTGGGGGTTGTGGAGTGCTTGTAAGATCAGTGGGGCTATGTGTGTGTTTTCTACTTTCTTCTTATTATTGTTGTAAAAAAAAAAATGAAAAAAAAGAGGAAAAAAAAATTAAAAAAAAAAAGAGAGAAAGAAAAGAAAGGTGGGCATTGAAAAGCATTGTGAAGATTTGGAATTATACAAATGGGTTTATATTACTGTCGAAAAGAAAGAGCAAAATAAAGGTTGGGAAGCTACTTAGTGAAAAAGGGAAGTGTTTTTGTATGATAGTAATAAGAATGAATGAAAATTAAGTCTCTTAATTTTATTTTTGTTAATTTCTCTTTTCGTTCCTTCATGAACTCATACCCTAGCCTAATGTTACAACCTTTACAAAGACCTATTGATCCAAGATAATGTGAAATTCTACATTAGTGGAGAGTGGTTTGAAAAGTGAGCCTATGGAGTTTGATTCCATGATTCACTTATAAGTCATAACCCGAATACTGAGATCAAAATTTTGTTCATGAATGTTATGCATAAAACCATCAAGGTTTGTATACTAATGGTTTGTGGTTGTATGGATGTTCTAGGGTCAATAATAAAAATGGAATTGATGTTTGCATTGTCTGTGAGTTTTGGTGATTTTTAATTATTCTATTTATTTTGTGTATATGCAATTTTTGAGACACCTTTATGAATTGATCCAAGAATTTTTGTTAGTTTAGTTCTTTTTATGTTTATGTTTATTTTATTTTTGGAGTTCATGTTAAGTTTAGTGTGGATGTTTGAGGGTATCATCGCTGTAAACCCTCATGAGACTACAACTCATCCAACTAGGGCCGCCTAGGGGTTTCAAGGCTTGTTGCATATGCTAAATGCAATCGTGTCAATCTACGAAAGTGATTTAGGATAGTTTAGATATAGGTTTTAATTGGTTGTTTTATTTTCAAGCTTAGAGACTTATTTTATCGCTTAGTTTGCTAGGGACTAGCAAAAAGCTAGTTGGGGGTTGTGATAAGGGCTTGAAAGCCTTGAGTAGAAAAGCTTACTTGTTCTGACTCATAAGGCAGAAAGAATTAATAGAAGAATTGTACAAAGAACAAATTGAGGTCATACCGGGAAGGCTTGCCAGGTTAGACATTCAGTCCACTTTGCTGGAAGAGATTAAAGAAAAACAAGCTGTCGATGAGTGGTGTCAGAAAATAAGTCAACAAGTGCTTGAGGGTAAGATACCAGATTTCCATTTGTTAGATGGTGTCCTCTGTTTCAAGAGTCGTTTTATGCATTCCTCAAGATGATAAGTTAAAGAAGAGAATTCTTACGGAGGAACATGACACACCATACACTGCTCATCCTGGAGCAACCAAGATGTATCAAGATTTAAAGAAAGGCTATTGGTGGCCATGTATGAACATGGATATTGGAGATTTTGTAGATAAGTGCCTGGTTTGTCAACAAATGAAAGCAGAACACTAAAGGTCGTCAAGGTTGCTTCAGCCGCTTAGTATTCCTGAAATGGAAATATGAGAGTATTTCAATGGATTTTATTACAGGTCTCCCTAGAGTGCAGAACGGGTTTAATGCTATATGGATGATAGCAGACAGATTGACCAAGTCAGCCCATTTTCTTCCAGTAAAGGATAGCACGACCTCAGATTAGTTGGCCCAAATCTATGTCAAGGAGATAGTCAGACTCCATGGTGTACCCAAGACAATAGTATCAGATAGAGATTCCAGATTTGTCTCAGTTTTCTAGACTAGTTTACAGAGGAACTTGGGTACCAGATTGGCTTTTAGTACCGCCTACGATCCTCAAACAAATGGCCAAACAGAGAGAACGAATCAGATACTTGAGGATATGTTAAGGGCTTGAAGCATGGATTACAGAATGTCCTGGCATGAGATGTTATCCTTGGTGGAGTTTGCTTATAATAATAGTTATCAATCTATAATTAAGATGGCTCCGTACGAGGCCTTGTATGGTAGACGTTGTAGATCTCCACTACATTGGGATGAGATATGCGAGAAAGATGAGTTGAATACAATGCTTGGACCAGAACTAACTCAGAAAATGATAGAAGACGTCAAGTTAATCAGAAGTAGAATGAAACAAGCCCAAGACAGGCAGAAAAGCTATGCAGACTTGAAGAGGAAAGATGTTGAATTCGAAGTGGGTGATAAAGTGTTTCTAAGAGTTGCCTCCTACAAACGGGTGATGCGTTTCGGTAGCAAGGGAAAGTTAGCACCGAGATACATTGGTCTGTTTGAAGTATTACAGCAAGTGGGAAAGGCAGCCTATAGGTTGGCTTTACCATCCAGCATGGACAGAGTACACCATATATTTCATGTCTCGATGCTTTGGAAATATGTAAGTGATCCCTCCCATATATTAAGTGTAGAGGATGTGGACTTAAAAGAAAATCTTGTGTATGAGGAGCGTCCAGTTCAGATATTGGACAGAAAGATTAAAGAGCTCCGAAACAAGAGTATCCCTTTAGTGAAAGTCCTCTGGAGAAATCATAAAGTTGAAGAAGCTACATGGGAGGTGGAGCAAGATATGCAGAACTATTACCCGGAGTTGTTTGTTTGAATTTTGGGGACGAAATTCTTATAAGAGGAGGAGAATTGTAATGCCCACATGGAGGTACGTGATTTAGTTTATGCTCTTATACCTTTAGCTGATTTTTGCTATGGTTATTTTAAAGAAAATGTGAAGAAAATGCCTTAAACTTGCATTAAGGGTAAAATGGTCTTTTCACTCAAAATTAGTTGAAAAAGTGGGGAGTGAAAAGAAATAGAATTTCATAGAGAATGCAATAAAATAAGGGCTTTATGGTAATTGACTAAGGGACTAGATGGAATTTTAAAGAAAGTGCAAGGGCAAAATGAGAAACTAATATATAATTTTATGTTATATCAAGGATTGAAGAGTGAAACCCTAGCCACTCTTCAACCCATTTCACGCCACCTTCTCCTCCAAATCCTCTCAATTTCTTCACTTCTTTTTCAAAAGAAATTCATAGATCTTGGGTATTTTTGAGTGGATTTTCAATCCCAAGCAACTTTAGGTAAGATCCTTGCAATAAGAAGTGATTTTTAATTTTTAAAGTGTTGAATTTTGATGGTTTGTGCTTATAGGATTTAAGAGGAAGAGAGTTTGATCAAAGAAGCTTCTTAAAGGGGTTGGATTGCTCACATCAAAGGTAAGTAAATCCCACCCAAGTTATGATTTGAGAAATCAAGTGTGTAAAGATTTTACATATATGTATATGCTTATGATTTTGAGAATTTTTTATGAAATTGATGAATTATTGATGAGTTTGATGATTATAGATGAATTTAATTTAGCCATGAGAAGTGGTTTTGGTTGTATGATGATTAATTGAAGTTTGGTTGAAGTTAGAAAGAGTTGAGTAGAATTTTTGGGAGTGTATTGTTTTGGACAGGTTTAGTAATTGTTTAAGGGAGTTTTACTCCAATTATTGGTGGCTTGAGAAAGAGATAGAATTGTAGTTAAATTAGAGTTTTATTTTGCATGCAATATGTTTGATGAAATGTCCAAGAGAAATGTATGCATGAGTTTTATTCATTTATGAATTGATATGAGTTTGTAGATGGTAGAGTGAAACTTATTTTTATGCTACATGGCATCCTTGCATTTAAACATTTGCATTTAGAAAGAATTATAAGCATGAAACCATCAATATGCATATATCTCCATAAGAGCATGAAAAAACACTAAAATATGTTAAAGAGAAAATAGAAAGAAACTAGAATATTAAAGATATTCAAATCTGAATTCTTACTTAAAGAAGTATAAAAAAAATAAAAAGAAGAGAAGGTTCTTGCGATAGGGAGCTCGTGAGTGACATAGTCTCACATGCACGCCGCCTTTAGTGGCGGCCTCAGAATTTAGAAAAAGGAATTGTACAGTCCGTTAGAAGTGCGTGTGGATGAGGACTGTACCAAGAATTAGAAAATTCACTCACACGGCTAAGGCTCCAAATCCATGCCTCAACCGAGTACGATCGGCAAGAAAAGAATAGAAAGAAAGAAAGAATAGAAAAGAAAGAAAGAAAGAATAGAAAGAAAAACTAGAAAACAAATAAAGAAATAAAGAAAAAAGAAGCAGGAAACAGAAAATAGAATAAGAAAAATAGAAAAGAAAATGCATACTTTATGCATTTGTGCATTTGCATCATGAATATGCATAATACCATGCTCATTATCATGAGTGGTAAAAAAATTAGAAAACAGAGAGAAAAACATAGAGCCAAACTGAGAAAGAATGGGAAAGAACAGAGAAAGAACAGAGAAAGAACAGAGAGAAGAACAGAGAAAGAATAGAGAATACTCGGGAAATGAGTTGTAAGGAAAGAAAATTCAAGATTTAAGCAACAGAGAGAGAAGGGTAGCATAGCAGGTTTACTTACTGAGCAATTAGTGCTCACTCCATTTTTTTCAATATTTTTGTAGGTAATAGGTGAGTTGTGGTCACCCGGAACGTCACGCAGTGGAAGGGTTGGGCTACACTGTCAAGTTGCTATTTTGAGTATATTTTGTAAATTTTTGTATGTAAAGAAAAATTAAATATTGGCCCATACTTTATTACTCGTTTATATATGTATTTTCATATATATATTTTTAATGAGTTTTATTGATTATTTTACGAGTATACTAGCTAGAAAGAAAGTATTACATAACATAAAAAGTTTCACATGCCCATTGGGAATCTATGGGTTCAATCAATCCGGAACAAGTTAGGCTGAGTAGTCTAGGATTGGAAAAACATCTTGTACTGAATACCATCAGGGAGGATTATAAGTTTATTGAGTTTGGAATAAACATCAAAACCTAGAACCATATCTTTGCTAGGTAAATTAGAACCAAAAACTTTGTGAAAAATAAAACATTCTAGAAAAAATTGGATTTTAATGGGTTTGCTGACCAGATAAGTAGTGAAAGTTTCACTATTAGCACTATAGAAAACTTCTTGATGAGGTTTCCCTCGGAAGGATGGGAGGATCTTTGGATTGATGATAGTGCAGGTAGCACTAGTATCAAAAAATGCTATAACAGAAATAAGATTGGAATATTTAGTGGGGAAGATTTGGACTTTTGTTGTAGGTATGTGAAATGAGAAGGCTAATGATGGAAGAGATTGTGGTATTTGTTGAATATGGTCCTGGTTATGTGTTATGTTTTATGTCCTTAATTTGTTATGTGTTATGTTTTATATCGATGATATTCTCCTCTTCTCAAAAGATGAGGAATCTCATGTTCATCTTCTTCGAAAATTTCTTGATATCATACACTCTTATGGTATTATGCTCTCTGAGAAGAAAATGCAGCTGGGTCAGACAAAGATGGATTTTCTTGGTATGGTCTTTGCTAATTGAAAATATGACCTCTAGACTCATATTGCTAATGAGTTACAAAAGTTCCCAGATGTTCTCATAACCTAGAAAAAAATACAACAATTCTTGGGAATTGCCAATTACATGCGCAGTTTCATTCCCAACATTTCTCAACTCACCTATCTACTTTCCCAGATGCAGAAAAAATCCTCCTTCATGGTCTGCCAAGCAACCCAATGCAGTCAAGAGTCTTAAATGCAAATGCTTCCATACACACTGCATCAACAACATTATCATTCTACTTTCAAGGAATTATTAGCAGTAAAAAATGCTATTGAGAGGTTTGAATTTCATCTGGTTGGACATTATTTCTTTGTTGAAACATATATGAAATCTTTTGATCAAATGCTCCGACTCAATAAGAAAAAAGTTCCACATCAGCAATTACTCCTATGGGCAGAATGGTTCAACAAATATTCTTTCATCGTCCAGCACATCAAAGGTCACACCAATATCATTGTAGATTATTTGTCTAGACCAAAAACTAAACAAGTTTGTTTCATGAACCCTAGGTCAAAACCACTCCCTTGTTTCATGTATCAACCACTAATCCAGTCCAGTTCTTGTTCATCTTCTTCTTTACCAAACCATATGTCGGACACACCTCTTGAATTCGATGACCCATTAGAACTCATACCATTGATGAAAATGTCACCCCTTCATGTTTTCTTATTAGATCCAATGAATTGAAAAGTGTGGACAATCCATGTATGATATGCTAGATGTCCATCCAGATTACCCCTTTTCAAAAATCTTATGTTTACCTCCTAGTCCAGATATCATATTTCTAGAAGAATTATTATGGTTCTTTTGGTATATGTTACACTAGTACCACATTGCAGTTAAATTCTCAGTCCATTATATGTTGAAAATGATTTCCCAGTATCAGACATCCTCAAGCTCTGAGTTACACTTTTTGATGACTTTTCTCGAATGGTTCAAAACCCTGGAAAAATGGAAGCTTGTGTTTGCTCATCAACTTGCTCGATACAGAGGTCCTATGTCAACCAAAATGGCATGGTCCATCATGTTTTTTCATAGACACCACTCCATCAGATCCGATGGCCTATGTTTTTTACAGTATCAAGTCACATTTCATTGATCCTATCCATATGATCTCGTCCATAATATGTTCGACCATCCTCTTGAGATTAGGTCAATTTAGAAAATTCTTTTTTGCGATGATGCCCCGTGGGAACGCTTTCCTCCAGCCTACACTGAGATATTACTCCAAGCCAAAAAACATGTATAAGTGCCATCACTGCTCAATTAAATGCTACTTCAGACTATCTAGAATGGTGGTGCCTAGATTCTTAGCTAGATACTGTGCAGGAAGAAGAGCTTCAATAGTCTCTTGATTACTATCTTCATAAATCCAAGCAACATCAGTACATGCATGCACCAAGTACCTCTGCAAGGTAGTCATCTCAGTCTCCACACATTTCTCTGGATACTTGATGAGAATGCAAAATGTCATATTTTTCCCCCTTTAATGTCTATTCTTTTATACTTATTTGGTGTCTAAATGTACTCATTATTATTTTATTTTGATTTAGGGTGCAAATGGAGGCGTTAAATGCAAAACGAAAGTAATTAGGTGATTTCAGACAGTTTCAACATTGCTTCGTAATCTGGGCACAACTCTCTCATCCGAGCTCCGATTGAGATGATTCAAAATGTTGTGGAACACCAAGAAAGATATCTACAACTTTCATGTTTTGAGTTTGGAGAGATACCCGCTGCATCAAGGTTGGAATTGGGCTTCAAGTTGACACACCTGCACTGCTAACGTTTTGGAACATTCTACCTTATCATGCAATTCAAATATGCAGTTTACTATTGGAAGTTTTGAAGATCTGGTGCACGAAAGTTACAGATGGAAACACCACTTTCCTAGTTTATTAGGACTTTATTTTATTTTTATTTAATCAGATTTGATAAATGTTATTTTAGGATAAAACTTGAATATTTTAGGAGATTGAGTAGAATTCAAAGACTTGAATTGGATATTTTAAGAGGGAGAGAGATCAGATTGGACAGAACACACAGCTTCCTTCTCCTCTTCTTTCTTCTTCTCTTTTGAGTTTTTCATGATGGCCATGAGCGGCTAAATTTTCATAACTTGGTCGAAGGAAACGAGGCCTCGGAATAATAAAAATGTGAGATCTAATCTGTTTTTAGTGTTCAATATATCTTTGAGTATTAGATGTTCTTATGCCTATTTTCATGATTGTCTCATTTAATTACTAGGAGGCCTACTATTTATTATTTGTTGCAATCTAGCGTAAATAGATGTCAAATCTGTAATTGTTTGATCCTCTAATTTGTGAGTAAATAAGAGTTAAGAATTTGCTGCGTCAGGAATTATTAAATCTTAAGAAAAACACTGACTAAATTAAATATAATCGCTTGTGTTTGTGTTGTTTAGCTTCATCGATCTCTCTAGTTCTTAGGCTGCTACTAGATTAAACCTTTAGCGCTGTCTTGGGTTGTTTAGTAGTAAGATTAATTAGATCGCTTGTTCTAATTAACTACAACTAAGGAGAGATAGAAAATAGTTCCAACGTGAATATTCAAAGTGAATTGATATATACTTGCATCTTTGATCAGTGTAAAATTCCGATGGTAGATGTTGATTGACAAGGTTTGTTCTTTTGATTGATTTTGATAATTTAATTTGAATTGTCTCTAGTTGTTTTCCTGAAACTGTTTTCGTTATACTCAAATCCCCCCATCCTTGTTCACGTAGCATAAAAATAGGCTAGACACTTCTGTGGGAACGATCCTTACTCGCACTACAGTATTCTTAGACTTTATTTTGGTTGCCTGCGACAGCACACCAATACTCACTAGATTCATCTTCCGACAAATTCCTACTGACTAGAATCAAGCAAGAGTGTCTCAGTTTCTAAGATAAAGACTCGTGACATGTTAAAACTTGTCAGATAATTAAAGTCTAGTGTCTTAAAATAAATGCTTATGTCCTTTAGTTTTTTCGTAAATAGACGTGGACTATATGAAATTTGCAACTCAAGGCAATAACCCTTATTAAGATAAAAGAGTCAAATATTGTAGGCAAGGTTAATAAATGTTAAAAACAAAAATCCAAAATGTCAAATATGTCAAACATATATTAAATATCTTTAATGTGTATTAAATGTGATGTCTATATTTCTCTATAAATAAAGAAACTTCTCTTCCCGTTGGAGGAGGCATTGTGTAAAATCTAAAATATTTACATGTTTTTTACATTGCTTTCCTGTTAAAAATCTCTTACATTTTCTTTAGCATACATTCTCTCTTGCATATTTCTCTTTTGCACATTTCTTCATTTTCCTTCATACTTTTAAACCTTTCAACCTCAAGGGTGTAGTAATATTCTGATAATGATAAGAATAGCAAAAAGATCTCATATATATCTTCATTTGTGTTTAAAGTGTTTTTTTTTCGCAAGCCTTTTAGATATGTTAGAAGATATGTGAGTATGTGTTGTGTGTGAGATAAGAGGAAGGCTTGACATGATTTGACATATGTTATGTGATCGCTTTCATGTAAGTTAGTTATCATAGTTCCCACATGCATAAAATCTATAATCTTCCAGCACCATCTCTGAGATCTAGTAACCCTTTTGGTTCATCTATTTTAATCAAATATATGTCAAAAAGCGGAGATAAGATTCCCCTTTGTTCAATGGAATATGGATTTTAATCTAGCTACCTACAAATAAATCAAAGTACACAATTTAACAAAACTACTACTTCATCTTGAGCTTTGCATACATTATAAATATTCATTATTTAACAAGTAAATGTTTTAATTTATACAAGAAGAGTAAGATTATAGCAAGGTACTTAATATATCCTTGATTCATAAGCTATCATCACAATGCATATTAGATTATAGATTGCTAACAGTGAAATATTTCGCAGAATATCACAAAAAGTGAAAAACCTTAACTATCATTGATTTAAACCAGAATCATTGAATGTAATGAGCTAAACTATTGACAATAGTTACAGTTCAAAAAATGACTTTCGATTGAAACATTGTCATAACAGGGTAACTCTGCATTTGCATTCGTCATGCTCAGCAGACTTTCCAGCAAATATTAGCCAGTTTCAAAAATGTCATACAACAATAGAAAAGTTGAAAAGAAGCAACATGTAACAAAACTATAGAACAGTTAAAGATGCAATATACATGAAAAATAACCTAATGCCAAGCTATGTCGCATGCCAAACATGCCCTAAGACCACAACATTAACCATCCTTGTCGTAATCATGCTTAAACACTAACAAGTAAATAAAAAAAACAAAAATAAGAAATAGAAAGGTATACCACTTAATTGTACAAAGGCTCCACTTTGCACAATCTATATGTAAACATGAAAACCAAAACAAAAAGGCAATCAGGATCTGAAAGTTGATCCTCTCTTCAACAATTTGATGCAAACAGAATGAGACATTGCAACTATGAAAGCGCATGAGATCATTGTAATAGGCGATGTAAGAAAGTATCAAAATTAAATTATAATAAGCCATTAAAAGTTTAATTTCAAGTAAAAGATACAAATAGAGAAAAGCAACAATAAAAAACAGTTGCAGCTTGAATAGAGCAATTCAGTTATCAGGTATGCAGCAAGCCTGCAGAAATGCCAATATACTATTTTTCTCTCTCAAACGTTCAGATGCCAAAATAGTGCTCTCCAATTTCACCGTTAGATCTCACCAGCATTGCTCTCTGGTTTACAAAACCAAAATTCCCAGCATCACTCTTTAATTTCACCAAACTAAATTCTCACCAGCATTGCTCTCCGATTCATTAAACTAAAATCTATCCTTACTCATTTGTGGGACTGGAGTTTTTCTGCAGCAGAAGCATATGTAAATTTGCTTTTTCATTCAATCCCACATCTTTAAATGCTTGCAAAAGCTGTTACAAGCAGATATATCAAAGTCTGATGTGGTAGATTTTTCCATTGGTCAATAACTTCTTCAATTTCTTTCAGAGCCCAAGCATCAAATAAGAAGAAAGAATGCAATATAGTTTCTGCTTGTCATTTTTTGTTAGTTCACTTAAGGATTTCATATCTGATCGATTTTAACTTTGTTTCCCAAACCTGCATACAAAAATATAAGGAAGTCATAAGTAATCCTTCTCTTGTGTAATACTTTTATCTGCTTCAACCAGAGGGCTAAACTCTGCATTCACAAGATGGCTGGCCTTAATGTATATCCTGACAAGGTTGATGTAATTCAACAAACTATCATTAGAACAGAGTCATACTGATTTCATCCAGAATCTTTCAACTTCATCCATGTTAAGGGTTGCAGCAAGAAATAATCCACAGATTGTAGGTGAATATACAGGCCACATTCTTCGCTTAAGGTCTTCAACAACTAAAGCGACCTTCTCAACTTGACCAACTGACATGTACAAAGTCATCATCTCGTTATACATAAGGGCACTGAATGACAGGTTTGACTCCTTTATTCTTTCATAAAATTTCTCAGCCTTTTCGTCAATTTCGCCCCAGATAAGAGTGGAGGAGAGCAGTACAGGTTTCACTAGTATTTGCAGGGAGCTGTAGACCTTCAAAGTAGCGCTCAGCAGCATCAAATACAAAAACTTTGTCATCAAGTCGATACGAATAGCATAGTCAGAGTCTGATAACGCAAACTCTTCATGAGTAAAAACCATTAGATATCTGCGACTATCAGTTATTAAACAGAATTGCTAAGAATTTCAAAGGATAATATATCTTCTGTACAGCTAGACGCACGCATTTTATAACAGAAACGAGTTTAAGAAATTGCTCCAAAAATAATGCTGGGTTGGCAAGAAAATAATCATGAAAAAATAATTTAAACAAAAATACAATAAGTAATTGAAAAAGCTTCTCCAATTCAACCTGTCTTATTCTTTCACAAATTAGATAGTGATGTATGCAAAGTAAAAATCACTCAAAACAACTAGTAAATATAGATAGTGAATGCGGCCGGTACCATTACTGCCACAGTACATCAGCAGCTCCCAACAACTGAACATGATTTCGGAACATCTCAGATCAAAATAGCGTTTTGAAAGTTAAAATGCTAGAACGGTAATGACCCATTAAAAAAGAACTGATAAATAAAATTTCGTAGCATTTATTAAAAGAAACCTCGGAGAGATGTTGTAACGCTGAGATTTTCTGAGTTCTTTCTGAATCTGTCGAAGTCAAACATGGTTGTTTTGTTCCTTCAGTGACCCATTTCTTAATAACGTTAATCACGCTCCGTTTGGCAGTCTGAGCCTGAAAATTCTAGTTTTGAGATCATCTTTTCCCGGAGCTCGAGTCTCTTCAAGAACGTCACTTGCCAAAACTCCAGAAGACAGAATCTTGAGTGAGAGATTCCCTTGGAGCAGGCGTTGTTCTTGATAATTGTAATGCTTGTTCTGCATATTGAAGAAAGATGTTGGAGAAAGATAATGAAATCGGGAATCTTAAGCACAACTGAATATGCTTACCGTCGAAGACTGAGAAAGAAGGAACGAGCAGCCATGTTTGCAAAGTGACGTCAAATTCGGCAGGTGGATGGGTTATTTGCTTGTTTTTGTTTTCTTGTTGGGCTGTGCAACGGGCTATTCATCTAAAAGGCCCCACACGGGACACTAGACTAAACAGCCAGCAGTTCAGTTTTCTTTTGGGTGAGCTATAATAGTTTAATACCTCTATTACAGAAGCCCATTTCTTAGGACATCTCATTCATATTTAAAATTAAATCTTTTCTAGACACTCATGAATTTCTTAACTGACTGCCCCTTTTTTTTTTTTTTTTAATATCTTAAAAGAGTTAACATTTCAATCCTTCACTTATTTGTTATACCCCCACCATCATATTTATAAAATTTTAGATAATCAATTTGAAAATTCATAAATTAAAGCTAAAAAAAATCCTTATAAATAATCCCAGGAACATAATATAGTTAACATCATATATATATATATAATATATATATATATATATATAGCTTCAATAATTTGAAAGAAAATAATATCAATAATTTATATGTAAACAATTAAAAACTACAATTTTGTATTACTGTAACTTGAATATCTTACAGCAAATCTTTCCTCCACTAAACTATCTTTTGTTTAAGAATGATTTGAGATAAAAAAAAAAATTATGTGATAAAAGTGAGGTGTGAAATTATTTGTAAAGATTATGAAATTGAAGTTAATTTTAATGTTAGTATAGGGATGAATTTGTCATTATAAAATATATTAAAAATTAAGAGATATTTAGTTCATTAGTGGGGTGCCAATAGATCATTCATTTATTACCCATCTTTTTAGGGAAGAGATCTTAGCGCCCATCAAATCAATCAATGATTCAATATACCCATTGCTTAATACCTCAATATATATATATATATATATATATATATATATATATATTTTTTTTTTAAATCCCTTTAATCCTATTTAATACTGAAAATAATTGTTAATTATGTTATTATGGTTTTTGTTTGCACCCTTTTCCCAAGTTTTCAAACATTAATTAGGACTTTTGTTTACACCAACTTTTCCCAATTATTAAAAACTTTTTTTTTTTTTGTTTATACTTCTTTTCCCAATTTCAAATTTGAAACTTACTTTTTCTTTAGACTCATATTCATTATGTTGTGTCATAAGATTAAACTTGTAAAAATAAAAAACATTTAAAAGGGGGATACTGATCAATTTGATAGAGGCTAAAAATCACTTCCCATTTTTTTAGTGTTATTATTCAAACCAATCTCGACATGGAACGCCCCACTTGGGTACGTAGTTTAATTTGTTGTATTATTGATGTTATTGTTTTGTCCTCATTTGAGTTGGTTTGTTTTGTATAGTTTGGTTGACCTTGGTTGAATTGATATTGTGAGTTGGTTGAGTGGTGCCCTGAAATTTGTAAGGTTGGAAATTTTTGTGTACAAACTTCGCCAGGCGAGAAAAAGCTTTGCCGCGCGAGGAAGTCCTGCAACCTAGGTGTAGGTTCTGTAAGTTTTCGCCGGGGGAGAAAAGATTCTTCGCGCGGCGAAGGGCTGACAAAAATGTTTATTAAGTTTTAGAAAATTCTCTTTGGGGCACAATGACCATTCTACCCTAATAGCAGGAAAATGGGGAGTGAAATGTAAGGAAATTGCATGGAGAATAGTTTAAATGGGGTACATTTGCAAAGAATTAAAAGGGCAAAGGTGAAATCCTAAGAAAAGTAAGGGTAAAGGGAAAAAAGTGTAAAATATGAGTAATAAGGGTTAAGTTTTAGAAACCCTTTCATTCTTCTCTTCCACCGCCATACTCATTCACCATTTCTCTCTACTTTCCATCCAATCCTTCAAGGTTTTTAAAGGGTTTTGAGTAGTTTTTGGGTAGAGAGGTGATTTAAAGCATCCTAAGGTAAAGACCTTTATTCTAGATGTGAAATTTAGCTATAAAGGTTAAGTCTTATTGGTTATTGTTTAAAAGTTAGAGAAAAGACATCTACAAAGGAAAAGAGAAGTGCTAGTGGAATCACACCAATCAATAAGTAAATCCAACTCAAGCTAAAGTTTAAAATCCTGAGTAGAGATTTCTTTATGCATGTATAAATGATGCTTGTTGAGAAATTGAGTAGAGATATATGTTTGTTTGTTGAGGAATTGAGTTGAGAGAGTATTAGGTTGTGGTGTTGGATATGCTCTCTTTATGGGAAGTGTTAAGTGTGATAGTTGAGATGAATTTGAGGAGATTGAGTAAATATTTGGGAGTGTTCTTCTATGATAGGAGTTATGTCCATAGAAGGGAATTTCTTCCCATTGGATGGTTACAAAGAGAAAGAAAATTGTAGTTAGAGAAGAGGTTTTGTATGCAACATGAGTTGTTTGAAAAATGCTAAGAGAAGTAGAGAATGAGGATGAACCTTAATTCTTGCAACATGCATTTGGCATTTCCTAAGTCATAATGAGTATGAACATCCATAGCATAATTGTGCATTAGAAGTAGCTTGAGAAAGAGTAGAGAATTCTACACTATGAGTATTAGCTTGAGAAAAGTAGAGACCTTTGTGCTTAAACTACTCTAAGAGTAAAGAAGAGAATAAGTAGGTGTGCGTGGGGAACCGTGAGGGTGAGTAAAGTCACGAGAGTGGGTGCTTTGTGATCCCAGCAGTGCCTCCGTAAGATGAGATCGTGACCATCACGAAGAGTGGAACATGAGGTTCCACCGTGCCTCACGGTAAGAAGGGGCCGTGACATTCGAGAGATAGAAAGAAAGAATGTACACTTACATGGCCAACGGTTCTGAATCCATGCATAATATGATCCAATCGGTATAGAAATGAGTAGAAGTCACGTAGAGCAGGAGAGTTCCTGGTCGTGCCTTTGGTAAGATGAGGCCATGACATTCCCATGAGGAGAATGGGAAAACAGAGAAACAGAAAGAACAGAAAGAGAAAATAAGTAGAGTCACGAAGAGTGGGTTGAGTCCCCAGCCGTGCCTCCGGTAAGATGAGGTCGTGATATACACCAGAGAGTATATAGAAAAGAGTATGAGAAACAGAAACAGGAAGAGAACAGAAATGAGAAAAGAATAGCGTAAGGAAAGAATTAAGAGAAAGAATTACGGGGATAGACGAGTAGAGGATTTACTTACTGAGCATTATTTTGCTCACCCCGTTGTTTTTCTATGTTTTTGCAGGTTCTAGATGAGGACGTAGTCAAATGGATGTCGGTGGGCGAGGAGGAGTAGTTACACTGTCCACCACACTTTTCAGAACTTTTGTAAAGGATACTGACTTTTGTAAAAGAATATGTATATTAAATAAAAGAAAATTTTGGGCCCAACTATTTTTATTAATGTACTCGTATGTTATTATACATATTTTTATAAGATAGTGGTATCAAGCAGTTATTACATTTTTGGTATCAGAGCAGAGATTTTGGGATTTGACAGTGTACTATTCTCAACGCTATGACGTCCGATAGCCGACTGTGTGAGTTAATTCTTTCCTTACTGTGAGTGTTTCTCGAATTGATCAAATGTGGTTGTTTTATAGATGAGGCGTAGAACCTGAAATCATGGTAAAGGTGTGATGAATGAGGGAGAACCTTCTAACCCACCATAATCTACGCCTCCTCCCTTGGATGAAGCTAGAATTCGGGGAATTGTACAGCAAGTTATGGCAGAAAGCCAAGGGAGAGTTGAGACCCCCGTGTAGGTACCACCGACTACTAATGTCGGAAGAGAATAACCGGTGCCTCCCCTAGTACATAATAGAGTTGAACCAATTTATGGTCTTCCCAATCAACATCAACTGATGTGTGTTTCCTACAACATGTTATATGTAGCAAGTATACTAGTCGCTCAAGTAATAAAGTGATGAGTGAGTATCATTCCCACGAGGATTGCTAGCTAAGCACTAAGTTTCCTACTGTTCTCAAGTTGGAGCAATCGACTTCTTTTGGATTAATGGGAGCAAATTANAGCTTCATCGATCTCTCTAGTTCTTAAGGCTGCTACTAGATTAAACCTTTAGCGCTTGTCTTGGGTTGTTTAGTAGTAAGATTAATTAGATCGCTTGTTTCCTAATTAACTACAACTAAGGAGAGATATGAAAATAGTTCCAACGATGAATATTCAAAGTATGAATTGATATATACTTGCATCTTTGATCAGTTGTAAAATTCCAATGGTAGATGTTGATTTAGACTAAGGTTTGTTCTTTTGATTGATTTTGATAATTTAATTTGAATTGTCTCTTAGTTGTTTTTCTTGAAACTGTTTTCGTTATACTCAAATCCCCCCATCCTTGTTCACGTAGCATAAAACTAGGCTAGACACTCTCCGTGGGAACGATCCTTACTCGCACTACTACATGTATTCTTAGACTTTAATTTTGGTTGCCTGCGACAGCACACCAATACTCACCTAGATTCATCTTCTCGACAAATTCCTACTGACTAGAATCAAGCAATGAGTTGTCTCAGTTTCTAAGATAAAGACTCATGACATGTTACAAACTTGTCAGATAATTAAAGCTCTACGTGTCTTAAAATAAATGCTTATGTCCTTTATGTTTTTTCTGTAAAATAGACGTGGACTATATGACAATTTGCCAACTCAAGTGCAATAACCCTTATTTAAGATAAAAGAGTCAAATATTGTAGGCAAGGTTAATAAATGTTAAAAACAAAAATCCAAAATGTCAAATATGTCAAACTATATATTAAATATCTATTTAATGTGTATTAAATGTGATGTCTTATATTTCTCTATAAATAAAGAAACTTCTCTTCCCGTTGGAAGAGGAGGCATTGTGTAAAATCTAAAATATCTTACATGTTTCTCTTACATTGCTTTCTTGTTAAAAATCTCTTACATTTCTCTTTAGCATACATTCTCTCTTGCATATTTCTCTTTTGCACATTTCTTTCATATTTCCTTCATACTTTTAAACCTTTTTTCAACCTCAAGGGTGTAGTAATATTCTATAATGATAAGAATAGCAAAAAGATCTCATATATTATCTTCATTTGTGTTTCTAATGTGTTTTTTGTTTTCGCAAGCCCTTTTAGATAATGTTAGAAGATATGTGAGTATTTGTTGTGTGTGAGATAAGAGGAAGGCTTTGACCATGATTTGACCAATCGTTATGTTGATCAGCTTTCATGTAAGTTAGTTATCATAGTTTCCCACATGCATAAACTCTATAATCTTCCAGCACCATCTCTGAGATCTAGTAACCCTTTTGGTGTCATCTATTTCTAATCAATATATATGTCAAAAAGCGGAGATAAGATTCCCCTTTGTTCAATGGAATATGGATTATAATCTAGCTACCTACAAATAAATCAAAGTACACAATTTAACAAAACTACTACTTCATCTTGAGCTTTGCATAATTATAAATTATTCATTATTTAACAAGTAAATGTTTTAATTTATACAAGAAGAGTAAGATTATAGCAAGGTACTTAATCATTCCTTGATTCATAAGCTATCATCACAATGCATATTAGATTATAGATATATGCTAACAGTGAAATATTTCGCAGAATTATCACAAAAAGTGAAAAACCTTAACTATCATTAGATTTAAACCAGAATCATTGATAATGTAATGAGCTAAACTATTAGACAATAGTTACAGTTCAAAAAATGACTTTTCGATTGAAACATTGTCATAACAGGGTAACTCTTGCATTTGCATTCGTCATGCTCAGCAGACTTTCCAGCAAATATTAGCCCAGTTTCAAAAATGTCATACAAACAATAGAAAAGTTGAAATGAAGCAACATGTAACAAAACTATAGAACAGTTGAAATGATGCAATATACATGAAAATAACCTAATGCCAAGCTATGTCGCATGCCAAACATGCCCTAAGACCACAACATTAACCATCCTTAGTCGTAATCATGCTTAAACACTAACAAGTAAATAAAACAAAAACAAAAATAAAGAAATAGAAAGGTAATACCACTTAATTGTACAAGAGGCTCCACTTTGCACAATCTATATGATAAACATGAAAACCAAAACAAAAAGGCAATCAGGATCTAGAAAAGTTAGATCCTCTCTTCAACCAATTTGATGCAAACAGAATGAGATACATTAGCAACTATGAAAGCGCATGAGATCATTGTAATAGGCGATGTAAGAAAGTATCATAATTAAATTATAATAAGCCATTAAAAGTTTAAATTTCAAGTAAAAGATACAAATAGAGAAAAGCAACAATAAAAAACAGTTGCAGCTTGAATAGAGCAATTCAGTTATCAGGTATGCAGCAAGCCTGCAAGAATTGCAAATATACTTATTTTCTCTCTCAAACGTTCAGATGCCACAATAGTGCTCTCCAATTTCACATAGTTAGATCTCACCAGCATTGCTCTCTGGTTTCACAAAACCAAAACTCGCCAGCATCACTCTCTAATTTCACCAACTAAATTCTCACCAGCATTGCTCTCCGATCTCATTAAACTAAAATCTATCCTTACTCATTTGTGGGACGGAGTTTTTCTGCAGCAGAAGCATATGTAAATCATTTGCTTTTTCATTCAATCCCACATCTTTAAATGCTTGCAAAAGCCTGTTACAAGCAATATATCAAAGTTGATGTGGTAGATTGTTTCCATTGGTCAATAACTTCTTCAATTTCTTTCAGATGCCCAGCATCAAATAAGAAGAAAGAATGCAAATATAGTTTCGCTTGTCATTTTTTGTTTAGTCATCCTCAAGGATTTCCATATCTGATCGATTTTACTTTGTTTCCCAAACCTGCATACAAAATTATAAGGAATTCATAAGATCCATTCTCTTTGTGTAATACTTTTATCTGCTTCAACCAGAGGCTAAACTCGCATTCACAAGATGGCTGGCCTTAATGTATTCCTGACAGGTTGATGTATTCAACAAACTATCATTAGAACGAGAGTCACTACTGATTTCATCCAGAATCTTCTAACTTCATCCATGTTAGGGTTGCAGCACAAGAACTAATCCACAGATTGTAGGTGAATATACAGGCACCACATTCTTCCGCTTAAGGTCTTCAACAACTAAAGCGACCTTCTCAACTTGACCAACTGACATGTACAAAGTCATCATCTCGTTATACATAAGGGCACTGAATGACAGGTTTGACTCCTTTATTCTTTCATAAATTTCTCAGCCTTTTCGGTCAATTTCGCCCCAGCATAAGAGTGGAGGAGAGCAGTACAGGTTTCACTAGTATTTGCGAGAGCTGTAGACCTTCAAAGTAGCGCTCAGCAGCATCAATACCAAAAACTTTTGTCATCAAGTCGATACGAATAGCATAGTCAGAGTCTGATAACGCAAACTCTTCATGAGTAACCATCCATTCAGATATCTGCGACTATCAGTTATTAAACAGAATTGCTAAGAATTTCAAAGGATTATATCTTCATGTACACTAGACGCCAAGCATTTTTATAACAGAAACGAGTTTAAGAAATTGCTCCAAAAAATAATGCTGGTTTGGCAAGAAAATATCATGAAAAAATAATTTAAACAAAAATACAATAAGTAATTGAAAAAGCTTCTCCAATTCAACCTGTCCTTACTTCTCACAAATTAGATAGTAGATTGTAGCAAAGTAAAAATCACTCAAAACACTAGTAAATATAGATAGTGAATGCGGCCGGTACCATTACTGCCACAGTACATCAGCAGCTCCCAACAACTGAACATGATTTCGAAACATCTCAGATCAAATAGCGTTTTGGAAAGTCTAAAATGCTAAGAACGGTAATTGACCCATTAAAAAGACTGATTAAATAAAATTTCGTAGCATTTATTAAAAGAAAACCCGAGAGCATGTTTGTAACGCTGAGATTTTCTGAGTTCTTTCTGAATCTGCGAGCTCAAACATGGTGTTGTTGGTTTCCTTCAGTGACCCATTTCTTAATAACGTTAATCACGCTCCGTTTTGGCAGTCTGAGCCTGAAAATTCTAGTTTTGAGATCATCTTTTCCCTTGGAGCTCGAGCTCTCTTCAAAGACGTCACTTGCCAAACTCCAGAAGACAGAAATCTTGAGTGAGAGATTCCCTTGGAGCAGGCGTTGTTCTTGATAATTGTACTGCTTGTTCTGCATATGAAGAAAGATGTTGGAGAAAGATAATGAAATCGGGAATCTTAGCACAACTGAATATGCTTACCGTCGAAGACTGAGAAAGAAGGAACGAGCAGCCATTGTTTGCAAAGTGACGTCAAATTCTGGCAGGTGGATGGGTTATTTGCTTGTTTTGTTTTCTTGTTGGGCTGTGCAACGGGCTATTCATCTAAAAGGCCTCACACGGGACACTAGACTAAAACAGCCCACAGTTTGATGTTGTTCAAGTTTCTGTTGAGTGAGCTATTAATAGTTTAATACCTATTACAGAGCCCATTTCTTAGGACTCTCATTTCAATATTTTAAAATTAAATCTTTTTCTATGACACCTCATGAATTTCTAACTGCCCCTTTTTTTTTTTTTTTTATATCTTAAAAGGTTAACATTTCAATCCCTTCACTTATTTGTATACCCCCACCATCATTATTCTTATAACAAAATTTTAGATAATCAATTTGAAAATTCATAAAAATAAAGCTAAAAAAGAATCCTTATAAATAATCCCAGGAACATAATATAGTTAAACATCATATATATATATATATATATATATATATATATATATATATATTAAAATAGCTTCAATAATTTGAAGAAAAATAATATCAATAAATTTATATGTAAACCAATTAAAAACTTACAATTTTGTATTACTTGTAACTTGATATATCTTACAGCAAATCTTCTTCCTCCACTAAACTATCTTTTTGTTCTAAGAATGATTTGAATAGTATAAAAAAAAAAAAAAATTATGTGATAAAAGTGAGGTGTCGAAATTATTTGTAAAGATTATGAAATTGAAGTTAATTTTAATAGTTTAGTATAGGGATGAATTTGTCATTATAAAATATATTAAAAATTAAGAGATATTTAGTTCATTAGTGGGGTGCCAATAGATCCATTCATTTATTATCCCCATCTTTTTAGGGAAGTCATCTTAGCGCCCATCAAATCAATCAATGATTCAATATACCCCATTGCTAAATACGCTTCAATATATATATATATATTTTTTTTTTTAAATCCCTTTAAATCCTATTTAATACTGAAAATAACTTTGCTTAATTATGTTTACTTATGGTTTTTGTTTGCACTCCTTTTCCCAATTTTAAACTTAATTAGGACTTTTGTTTACACCAACTTTTCCCAATTATTAAATAACTTTTTTTTTTGTTTATACTTCTTTTTCCCAATTTCAAATTTGAAACTTACTTTTTCTTTAGACTCATATTCATTATGTTGTGTCATTAAGATTAAACTTGTAAAAATAAAAATACATTTAAAAGTGGGGGATACTGATCAATTTGATAGAGGCTAAAAATCACTTCCCATTTTTTTAGTGTTATTATTCAAACCCCAATCTCGACATGTAACGCCCCACTTGAGGTACGTAGTTTAATTGTGTTGTATTACTTGAATGCTTATTGTTTTGTCCTCATTTGAGTTGGTTTGTTGTTGTTATAGTTTGGTTGATCCTTGGTTGAATTGATATTGTGAGTTGGTTGAGTGGTTGCCCTGAAATTTGTAAGGGCTTGGTAAATTTTTGTGTTACAAACTTCGCCAGGGCAAAGAAAAAGCTTCGCCGCAGCGAGGAAGTCCTGCAACCTATGGTGTAGGTTCTGTAAGTTTTCGCCGGGGCGAAGAAAGATTCTTCGCCGCGACGAAGGGCCTGACAAAAATGTTTATTAAGTTTCTAGAGAATTCTTCTTTTGGGGCACAATGACCATTCTACCCCTAATTAGCAGGAAAAGTGGGGAGTGAAATGTAAGGAAATTGCATGGAGAATAGTTTAAACAGGGGTACATTTGCAAAGAATTAAAAGGGCAAAGGTGGAATTCCCAAGAAAAAGTAAGGGTAAATTGGGAAAAAAGGTGTAAAATATGAGTAAATAAGGGTTAAGTCTTAGAAACCCTTTCATTCTTCTTCTTCCACCGCCATACTCATTCACCATTTTCTCTCTACTTTCCATCCAATCCTTCAAGGATTTTAAAGGGTTTTTGAGTAGTTTTTGGGTAGAGAGGTGATCTAAAGCATCCTAAGGTAAAGACCTTTATTCTAGATGTGAAATTTAGCTATAAAGGTATTAAAGTCTTATTGTATTATTGTTTAAAAGTTTAGAGAAAAGACATCTACCAAAGGAAAAGAGAAGTGCTAGTGGAATCACACAATCACAAGGTAAGTAAATCTAACTCAAGCTAAAGTTTAAGAAATCCTTGAGTAGAGATTTCTTTATGCATGTATAAATGATGCTTGTTGAGAAATTGAGTAGAGATATATGTTTGTTTGTTGAGGAATTGAGTTGAGATAAGTATTTAGGTTGTGGTGTTGGATATGCTCTCTTTATGGGAAGTGTTAATGTGTGATTAGTTGAGATGAATCTAGAGGAGATTGAGTAAATATTTGGGAGTGTTCTTCTATGATAGGAGTTATGTCCATAGAAGGGAATTTCTTCCCATTTTGGACGGTTACAAAGAGAAAGAAAATTGTAGTTAGAGAAGAGCTTTTGTATGCACATGAGTTGTTTGATGAAATGCCTAAGAGAAGTATGAGAATGAGTTATGAACCTTAATTCTTGCAACATTGCATGTTGGCATTTCCTAAGTGCATTAATGAGTATGAACCATCAATATGCATTAATTGTGCATTAAGAAGTAGCTTGAGAAAGAGTAGAGAATTTCTACACTATAAGTATTAGCTTGAGAAAAAGTAGAGACCTTTGTGCTTAAACTACTCTAAGAGTTAAAGAAGAGAATAAAGTAGGTTGTGCGATGGGGAACCCGTGAGTGGTGAGTAAAGTCACGAGAGTGGGTGCTTTGTGATCCCCAGCCATGCCTCCGGTAAGATGAGATCGTGACCGTCACAAAGAGTGGAACATGAGGTTCCAGCCGTGCCTCCGGTAAGAAGGGGTCGTGACATTCAAGAGATAGAGAGAAAGAATGTACACTCACATGGCCAAGGGTTCCTAATCCATGCATAACCGAATCCGATCGATATAGAAATGAGTAGAAGTCACGTGGAGTGGGAGAGTTCTTGGCCGTGCCTCCGGTAAGATGAGGCCGTGACATTCCCATGAGTAGAATGGGAAAACAGAGAAACAGAAAGAACAGAAAGAGAAAATGAGTAGAGTCACGAAGAGTGGGTTGAGTCCCCAGCCATGCCTCCGGTAAGATGAGGCCATGACATACACCAGAGAGTATATAGAGAAGAGTATGAGAAACAGAAACAGGATGAGAACAGAAATGAAGAGAAGAGCATAAGGAAAGAATTAAGAGAAAGAATTACGGGGATAAACGAGTAGAGGATTTACTTACTGAGCATTATTTTGCTCACCCCGTTGTTTTTCTATATTTTTGCAGGTTCTAAATGAGGACGCAGTCGGATGGATGTCGGCAGGCGAGGAGGAGTAGTTACACTGTCCACCACACTTTTGAGAACTTTTGTAAATGATACCGACTTTTGCAAAAGAATATGTATATTAAATAAAAGAAAATTTTGGGCCCAACTATTTTTATTAATGTACTCATATGTTATTATACGTATTTTTATAAGATAGTAGTATCAAGCAGTTATTACATTTTTGGTATCAGAGTAGCGATTTTGAGATTTGACAGTGTACTATTCTCATCGCTACGACGTCCGATAGCCGACTGTGTGAGTTAATTCTTTCCTTACTGTGAGTGTTTCTTGAATTAATCAAATGTGTTGTTTTGTATATGAGGCGTAGAACCTGGAATCGTGGTAAAGGTGTGATGAATGAGGGAGAACCTTCTAACCCACCAGAATCTACGCCTCCTCCCTTGGATGAAGCTAGAATTCGGGGAATTGTACAGCAAGTTATGGCAGAAAGCCAAGGGAGAGTTGAGACCCCCGTGCAGGTACCACCGACTACTAATGTCGGAAGAGAACAACCGGTGCCTCCCCCAGTACAGAATAGAGTTGAACCAATTTATGGTCTTCCCGGTCAACATCAACTGATGCGTGTTTCCTACAACATGCAATATGTAGCAAGTATACTAGTCGCTCAAGTAATAAAGTGATGAGTGAGTACCGTTCCCACAAGGATTGCTAGCTAAGCACTAAGTTTCCTACTATTCTCAAGTTGGAGCAATCGACTTCTTTTGGATAAATGGGGGCAAAAAAATTAAAAAAAAAATAAAAACTAAAGCTGAAATTACTAACTTAAAAATTTAACTATGAACGCGAGATGAAGAACACGGATAAATTCAATTCAATTAAAACGGGTAGGGTTTTGACTTCATTCAGACTTTATGGGTTAAACCTAAGAATTAAACTAAATTCATATTCATATGCATTGGTTGTAAATCGAACTCTCTAAAGTGTTAAACATACCTTCTCAGGCTTATGTTTTCCTACTCTTCCTTATTAACCTTCTGCACCCAACAATTTGAAAGTTAACAAATCCAAGCTTATTAAGCATAAGAATCCTATAATGATTTCATTGATTCTTGAATCTATCTCTAGCATCCAATACTACAATGGTGATTAAACAAGAAGCCTAACATGATTCATTTCTCAATCTCATCATGTTCATCACATATAAGCATTAAAACTCAGAGCAAACACACAATCAAAGCATAATCATATGAAAAAAAAACAATCAATCACTTAACCCATTAAAATCCGAATTATAATCAAAACCCTAACCCAAAATGGGTTAGTTCATAGCTAAATCAACACTACAAACAAGAAAAACAATAATATTAAAGTTCAGCATAATGAAAATAAGAGAAAGACAAGAAATCTCCCCAAATGATGAATCCCCTGGTTCAAAATCGAATCTTCACCCTTGTTAATCTCTAAATCGCTCCAAAATCAATCTAAGAAAATGTAAAAGCTGCTAACCCTACTTCCTAAACCACCCTTTTGCCAAAAAGGCTAAGTGTTTCTTTTATACCTCGCCCAAATTCCTCAGAAAAACATGCAAAAGTAAAACTGTGCGTTTTACAAAATTGGAAATTACGACCGTCGTCGCGGCGAAGAAGAAATCTCGCCGCGACAAAGAAAGAAGCAGATATGGTGCGTGATTGGGGCCCTTCGCCACGACGAAGAACAAATCTTTGCCGCGGCGAAGCTTCTTGAAAAGTTCTAAAATTATAGAATTGCCACTCTGCTTGCATCTTCGCTTGATTCTTCGATCCTAGGTGCTCTCCCTTGGGAACAAGCCTCATAGTGCTTTATCCTGCTTCAGAACTCTCCCAACTTTTGAGATCCGCTAACTTCTGAGTCCAGAATTTCCAATTTTGTCCTTATCTGCTCAAAATGTCCATTTTAACCTAAGACACGAAATGTAAAGAATTAAGCAACAATTCAGGTCAAAATGAACTAGAAAGTACGTGAAATCCGACTAAAAAGTCTAATGAAAATATTATAATCCACGGATTATCAAATACCCCCAAACTAAAGATATGCTCGTCCCCGAGCATACAGTACAAAACTCACTGAAACAAAAACAATAAACAAATGAACAAAAACACGAAACACTCACACAACAAAACTGAAAAATTAACAAAAACCAACAAAACTCAAACTCAACAAACGAATTGCCTAGAATTTACACAACTCTCAAAAGTTGTTGAAAAATGATTATCAGGAAATGTTCAACACTCCAAGAAGTTATAAGCTATATCGACTGTCTTCCTCAATCGGTCCACCGAGTAGGTGATCCCCACTTCAATCCACATTCCAACTTCCTGGATTATTTTATGCAAAAATGTAAAGTTTATCAAATGGTGGTAGACTCCATAAGACTAAATATCGAACGACTCTCCACTAATGAGGACTAGACAAAGATGAGAATCAAAAGGTCTTTAAAAGCTTGTAACGTTAAGCTCGGGTAGTGGGTTCCAAGAAAAAGGATAGGAATAGCAAATTAAGAAAACTCAGTTTTCCTAATGCAAAAACTAACATCAAATCGAACTCCACTTCTTCTCAACCACCAATCAAAATGTCCACTAATTCACATCCCTCAACTTGTATCTTTCTTATTTCGGAAACCAACAATGCGGCGGGGGAATTGCATTTAAGGTGTACGTGGCATTGTTATACCAGAGGTTGCCAAGTACTGCTAGGCAGTTTTTAAGGTGGGTTCTGGTTCCAGCTGGTATACCCTTAAACTAGGCAGAATCGTTTTTTTTTCTTCTTCTTTTGTTGTTTTTTATTTTATATAAAACAACAGAAAAGAAATTCACAATTCAATTGATTTGAGGTGACTACCTCTTTTGTTTTTATTTCTCTTCTCCCAACCCCCAAACTATTCTTTTGGCTAATTCGTACAACTCTTTCTATTCCTTGTGTTTGCATTAGGACCGAATTCTCCTAAGGGTACGATAAAGTGTTTAGGGTATAAGGATTGGACAATTTTGTTGTTCTCCAAGAAAAATAAAGCAATAAAATTCATACGGCTCAAATGGGTGACTAGGGACAATTTCATTCATGGGTCGGCTAGAAAGGCTCAAACGTTCCAAAAAAATGCCTAAATCATCTTCTCAACCAAGTCTAATCCTAGAATTTCGACTCAAGCACTTCTCTACTAGGTTCTAGAGTCCACCAACATTATCAAACTTCACCTAATCACATAAAATGAATCTAAGCATACCGAAATAAATGAAAATTGTGGCTGAACCACTCAACAAACCTCAATCAAAATCCAGTCAATAAACATAAACTTGAAGTAATGCTTAACATTTCTCAACAATAAAATTGCAACAACCCTATTCTCATCATTGATTTATACAATTCATCATCGGCAAAAACAATCAAACTAAAGAAAAATAACTAAAGTTTTTTTTTTTCGTTTAAGGTGTACGTGGCATTGTTATACCAGATGTTGCCAAGTACTACTAGGCAGTTTTTAAGGCAGGTTCTGGTTTCTAGCTGATATACCCTTAAACTAGGCTTTATTTCTATTTCCTACCCCCAAACTAAATGTGACATTGTCCCCAATGTTCCATTACGCATAAATCAGGAATAGAAAATCAAAAATAACAAAGGTATGAAAAAGCTCCCTGGTTAATCCGTGAAGTGTCGCTCCACAATGCACACCCAGTCTCGGACTTTTCATCACCCAAAATCTGTCAAAACAATTGAAACTGTGGTGTCCCTTGTGTTAGCAAAATTCACAAACTAAATTGAAAATATTACAACCTAATCTCGTCCTTGCAACAACTACAAATTAAAAGAAAACAACTAAAACAACTACACAATCCAAAACCAAAAATATAAACTGAGTTTAATGTTTCAAATGAAAAACCGATTTAACTAAAACAAAATAAAATAAAGAAAAACAAAAACAGGAGCCCATCCACTCATTTGAGTCCCAATCAGCCCATTGGAATTCGGTAGTGTCAACATTGAGCTTGCCGAAACTACTCTACATATCGTACATTATGTTCAACCAACCAATCCTGCCGTTTTGTCAAATGTTTCATCATGCCCATCATCTGCTGCATCATCTCTTTCTGTGTAGCTGTGGAGTTGGAGGATGTGGCAGGGCCTTGTGTGGTTCTCTACCGTTTTGCCCTTGCTCTTGGTTACGCAGCTTCTGGACGGTCGAGATGTTTCTGATAATAATCTGAGTCTAGGACTGGGGCAGCATGAATACAGTGCTCATCATCCTGAACCTCGACTCTAGCTCTAATGCACAAGACTGTGATGAGATGTGGGAAACCGTAACTTGTTTGCCCTGGTTTGGCAGCCTGCTAAATGCTGTTCCAGATCATGTCTCCCACATCGATACTCTTCCCTGTGGCAATAGAGTAAAGCAATACTGCCTTCTCATGAGTAACTGTGTTGTAGTACGATTCTGGCATCAATCTCGCACTAACAAATATTGCCACAGTCGAGCCATCGGTGTCAACTGAGTTCCCTTGATGGTCTTCTTTTGTTTCTTCGATACTGCCCAATTTGCATCCAGTTTTGCAATGACCAGAAGGATGATACTGTCCTCAAACTGTGATCTCTTAAATTGTACGTACTCATCTTGATCAAGGTTAGGCAGGTTGTAGAACTGATTGATCACCCTTTCCGTAAATGGCACATCAGCCCCTCTCACAAACACAGTACCTTCTTGACAATCCAGGAGATTGGCATAGAACTCCCTTACTAGCGGCTCTATAGCTGGTTGTGCAGTAGTACTCATAAACATCTCCCAACGTCTCCTTCTACTCTAGTCCAAGGCCTAACTCGCAGTCAATCCACGCTCAGGAATAATACTCTTATCTTTCCTTTGGATGGCCCTCTCATACCTTTTACGGGCTTTCTCACTCACAAAGCAGTTGTCCACTTTCTTTCCTTTGCCCTTACCCTTGTATGGATGCTTAATTTTGGCAGGCATTGTTCAAAATTAAAGTTCACTCAAAAATTATACCCCAACAATTCAAACCTAGTTGTTCTACACAACCAATTCAATCCTGCAAAAACAAACAACACTTCCAAAAATTCGCACTTTACCCTCCAAACTTCAAATTTTCAAATTTACACAAACACTCCAATATTTCAAAACCCATACTCCTCACAATCACCCAATGCACGAACTACCCTTCCTCTAACAAAATCAACGCTCAAAATCATCCAAATTCTAAAACTCAACTGCAACAAAAAATTTTCAGATCTACAAACCAAAATGTGAAATGGTGCGATAAAAAGGTTAGGAAACTTGAGATCTTACCAATATGAAGGAGTATTCGCCACCAATTGAACCAGAAACAGCCCAAATTAAAAAGCCCTAAATTCTTGATTCAAAAATTTTCGTGAAATTTTTGCAAAAATCGTTGTTGAAATGAGTTGTTTTGGTGTTTAAGAGGGTTAAGGAGTAAGAAATTTTGTTGGTTAAACTCTGGGAAAGCAAAAGATTTAAGTTTGAAAATTTTTCTCTCAAGTGGGTATGAAGAGTCGTGTGAAGAATGAAAAAGAAAAGTGGGTATTTATAGAAAACACTCGTCGCCGTGGCGAAGTTCTTCATTCAAGGACCCTAATAAAACCTAGGTTTCACCGCGGCGAAGAACAATCTTCGCCGCGACAAAATGCCTTAGTCAAATTAGTCCCACCTTCTTCGCCGCAGCGAAGACAATTTCTTCACCGGGGCAAAAACTTCCAGGAGCTGACCTGTTTTCCAGGTTGCTTCGCTGTGGCGAAGAATACATCTTCGCCCCGGCGAAGTCTGGGACTTTCACACCATATTTTTCTACATAATGCTTCACCATGGCGAAGAATACTTCTTCGCCTCGGCGAAGTCTGGAGCATTTTAATTCCTTTCTTTCACTAAAAACTTCACCTGAAACACCCCAAAACACACACATTACAATTCATACAAACTAATAATGATTTCAAACAAATTCAAACAACCAAAATGAAAAACAAAAATTTTAAAAACACTTGGGTTGCCTACCAAGAAGCGCTTGTTTATAGTCGATAGCTCGACTCTCTCAATCTTTCACGTCAGTCCAGATTATCCAAGTACATCACATCCCAGAATTTTCCCTTGTACTGAAGCTTCTTTTGTTGATGATCTTTTTCACTCATGGTTCTTGTTGAGAGTTTCACCACCCATTTCTATCCTTTGGTCATTGCTTTGGTGGTTTGACTCTTCTCACTAACCGCTTTCCATTTTTTTTACTTTCCCTCACCCTTTTTAAGCTGAGACATTTATTCTTTTTGAAGACGCAATCTTGAGTGAGGTTCATCCCGAAATGTTTTGCAACCTTTCCCGTTATGGTCCTCACTCTTGAACTGATTCGGTTTGACAATGCAGCTCTTAATTTCCACCTTAAGATTGTTCAGTTGGAAGGTTTCAATTTTTGCCTAGTCCACCACATCGATTTTTAAACATGACTCTTCTTTAGGTGGAGCTCTCATTGAATTAATGACATTAAATGTTATTTCTTTATCTTGCATCCTCATGATCAACTTCCCTTCTTGAACGTCGATTAAAGCCCTTCCGGTAGCTAGAAATGGTCGTCCCAGGATAAGAGGAACCTCTTTGTCTTTTTCCATATCCAACACAAAGAAATCCGCAGGAAAAATGAACTTGTCCACCTTAATCAACACATCCTCTATAATGCCTCTCGGATGCTTTATTGATCGATCTGCAAGTTGCAAGCATATGGTCGTTGGCTTTACTTCACCAATTCCTAATTTCCTGAAAACAGAAAAAGGCATAAGGTTAATGCTAGCTCCTAAGTCACATAAACTTGATCAAAGGTGATATCTCCTATAATGTAAGGAATAGTAAAACTCCCTGGATCTTTGAGTTTCGGGGGCAGCTTCTTTTGTAAGATGGCACTGCATTCCTCCGTGAGCATCACCGTTTCCTCATCTTCTAACTTCCTCTTGTTTGATAAGATTTCCTTAAGAAATTTCGCGTAGCTCAACATCTGCTACAATGCATCTGCAAAAGGAATGTTAATATGCAGTTTCTTAAAAACATCAAGAAATTTAATAAACTGCTTATCCTGATTTTCTTTTCTGAGTCTTTGAGGAAAAGGCACGGGTGGTGTGTGATGCGCCAACTCTACTGGTATCTCAGCGAAGGGCAATTTCTCCTTCTTCTTTTTCTTTTGCCTCTCATCCTGCTTCTGTTCGCCTTTCCTAGGGATGGGTGGTTTCCCTTCAGCAATGATTTCTTCATTCACTTCCTCATCAGATTCTTCATTGTTCCTTGATGGACCTTCCCCTTTCCTTGATTTTTCCACCTCTTCTAAAATTATCCCACTTCTCAACGTAATTGCATTTACTTGCTCACGTGGGTTAGTCACCGTGTTGCTTGGTAGAGACCCATGTGATCTATCATTTAGCTTCTCGGCCAATTGGCCCATCTGTACCTCAAGATTCCGAATAGACGCCCCTTGATTTCTAAAATTTGTCCTCGTCTCATTCATAAACCCCATGGTTTCCTGCATGAATTTTCCAAACATGTCCTCCAACTTTGTCACTCTTGGATCTCCCGGTTGATTATTCACCCCTAGTTGGTTGTTTGGCAATGTCCTTTGGTTCCATTGATTATTTTGCTGGTTTTGATTGCTCCAAGCCAGATTTGGATGATTTCTCCACCCTGGGTTGTATGTGTTGGAGTACGAGTTGTTTGGTTGCCTCTGATTTCTTGCCAAGTAGTTCACTTGGTCCGTTGATGAAGATGACGAAACAAATGTATTCCCCACTTGACACTCGCTGTTCACATGGTTTCCTGCACAAAAATCACAAGTTAGTTGAGGTGCTTGAGTAGAGTTTACCTGCATACTTCCCAACTGTTTCTGAAGTGCCGTGAGTTGGGCTGAGATGGCTATAAAAGCATCAACTTCATGTAGACCCAAAGATTTTCTTGGTATTGCTCTCTCATTTGGTCTTTGATAGTTGTTGCTTGCCAAAACCTCAAGCAACTCATAAGCCTCCTCTGGTGTCTTATTCTGCAAGGCTCCTCCTGAAGCTGCATCAACCATGGTTTGCACATTACCCATTAGTCCATTGTAAAATGTTTGGACTTGAAGCCAGACTGGCAACCCATGGTGTGGACATTTCCTCATTAACTCTTTGTATCTCTCCCAAGCCTCATACAATGACTCAAACTCATCTTGTAGAAATGATGTGATATCATTTCTGAGTTTTGCTGATTTAGCTGGAGGGATAAGGAACTTCTGTGCTAAATCATTCCAAGTTGTGATAGTTCCCAGTTGTAGTGCCATTAACCACCCCTTTGCTTTATCCCCCAATGAGAATGGGAATAACCTCAACCTAATGGCATCATCTGACACTCCGTTCAATTTGAAGGTGTCACAAATTTCTAAGAAATTTGCAATATGCTGATTCGGATCTTCTTTCAAATCACCATTAAATCTTACTGACTGCTGGATCATCTGGATGATTGCCGGCTTAATCTCAAAGTTGTTGGCTTGTACCGTAGGCCTAGTAATACTCGACCCACTGCCATTAACAGTGGGAACTGAAAATTCCCTCAACCTTCTGTTTTCTAGTTCTGCCATTTCAACAGTACTTCCTCGACTTCAACCACTATGTCCTCTCTTTCTCTTCTCTCTCTGTTAAGTCGTCTGACGGTTCTCTCAATCTCAAGATCAATAGGAACCATTGGTTGACGTCTCACTCTTCGCATAAACTGCAAGAAAAGAAATGAAGAAAAGTGAGATCACACACCAATTGAAAATTAAAAACGAGAATAAAACAGATAATGAAAGGAAAAAAAAAAAAAAAACTCCAATCTAGCTAACTATAGAAAGACTCAATGTTAACTTAAAACTCAATCCCCGGAAACGGCGCCAAAAACTTGATGCATGTTTCCTACAACATACAATATGTAGAAAGTATACTAGTCGCTCAAGTAATAAAGTGATGAGTGAGTATCGTTCCCACGAGGATTGTTAGCTAAGCACTAAGTTTCCTACTGTTCTCAAGTTGGAGCAATCGACTTCTTTTGGATTAATGGAGGCAAAAAATAAAAATAAAAATAAAAACTAAAGCTGAAATTACTAACTTAAAACTTTAACTACGAATGCGAGATGAAGAACACGGATAAATTAAATTCAATTAAAACGGGTAGGGTTTTGACTTCATTCGGACTTTATGGGTTAAACCTAAGAATTAAACTAAATTCATATTCATATGCATTGGTTGTAAATCAAACTCTCTAAAGTGTTAAACATACCTTCTCAGGCTATGTTTTCCTACTCTTCCTTATTAACCCTCCGCACCCAACAATTTGAAAGTTAACAAATCCAAGCTCATTAGGCATAAGAATCCTACAATGATTTCATTGATTCTTGAATCTATCTCTAGCATCCAATACTACAATGGGGATTAACCAAGAAGCCTAACATGATTCATTTCTCAATCTCATCATGTTCATCACATATAAGCATTAAAACTCATAGCAAACACACAATCAAAGCATAATCATATGAAAATAAAACAATTAATCACTTAACCCATTAAAATCTGAATTACAATCAAAACCCTAACCCAAAATGGGTTAGTTCATAGCTAAATCAATACTACAAACAAGAAAAACGAAATTATTAAAGTTCAACATAATGAAAATAAGAGAAAAGACAAGAAATCTCCCCAAATGATGAAACCCCTAGGTTCAAAATAGAATCTTCACCCTTGTTAATCTCTAAATCACTCCAAAATCAAGCTAAGAAAATGTAAAAACTGCTAACCATACTTCCTGGAAAACCCCTCGCCAAAAAGACTAAGTGTTTCTTTTATACCTCGCCCAAATTCCTTAGAAAAACACGCAAAAGTAAAACTGTGCATTTTACAAAACTGGAAATTACGACCGTCAGCGCGACGAAGAAAGAAACAGATATGGTGCATGACTGGCACACTTTGCCGCGATGAAGAACAAATATTCACCGCGGCGAAGCTTCTTGAAAAGTTCTAAAATTACAGAATTGCCACTCTGCTTGCATCTTCGCTTGATTCTTCGATCCTCAGTGCTCTCCCTTGGGAACAAGCCTCATAGTGCTTTATCCTGCTTCAGAACTCTCCCAACTTCTGAGATCCGCTAACTTCTGAGTCCAGAATTTCCAATTTTGTCCTTATTTGCTTAAAACGTCCATTTTAACCTGAAACACGAAATGTAAAGAATTAAGGAACAATTCAGGTCAATATGAACTAGAAAGTACCTGAAATCTGACCAAAAAGTCTAATGAAAACGGTATAATCCACGAATTATCATCAACCCTCAGAGTTTAAGGGTACTACAGACCCAGTAATAGTAGAAGAATGGTTTAGGTCCGTAGAGCGTACAACAGGTTTATTCCCTATGATGGACCGGAAGAGGATCCGGTATGCGAGTTTCTTATTTTGGGTGATGCCCGAATTTTGTGGGAATTAATAGAAGATACTCATGATGTTGTAGTCATAACCTGGGAAGAATTTAGTCGAGAGTTTGAGACCGAGTATAGAATAGAGGATCGAGTTCATGAGAAGGTCCAAGAGTTTATTGGTTTGCAGCAGGGGTCCAATACAGTTAAAGAGTATTCAGTGAGATTCAATGCCCTTGCCAAATTTGCACCAGGAATTGTTAGTACTCCGGTCTTGAGGAGAGATAAATTTGTTCATGGGTTGAAACTGGAGATAGCCTGGGACATAATGGCGGGTGCCGATGCCTCGCAAACTTATAGTCAGGCCTTGAGACGAGCAATGAGGGCGGAGATATTTGAGAACAAGATCACCCTAGTAGGTCCCTCAATAGAAGGATCGAGTGAACCGTCATCCGCCCCACAGAGAGAAAAAGTTGAGGGTGGAAAGAGCAAAGAAATAAAGAGTAATAAAAAGAAGTTTCAGCTTAGATAGAATAGAAGGGATTGGAGGAGTAAACGACCTCGGACAGAAGGGTTTCCCCCTTGTCCTAAATGTGGGAGGAACCACTCAGGAGAGTGTTTGAGAGACCAGAACGTATGTTATCGGTGCCGGCAGCCAAGGCACTTGAGGAGGGATTGTAAAGCTCCTCTCCCATCAACAGTTCAGAGTTCTAGAGGTACTAGTGCCAGAGTGTTTACAGTGGCACAAGGTGAAGTAGAGGCCAGTCCATCAGCGATAACTGGTCAGTTATTATTCCATGCTATTCCTTTATATGCTTTAATTGATTCTGGAGCCACTCATTCTTTTATATCTTATGGGATGATAGAGAAATTAGGTTTGAAACCTACTAGAGTGAACCAACCCATTAAGATAGAGTTACCCGATGGGGTTAGTGTTGTGACCCATGAGATGTTATCAGGAGAGTTGATAGTGATCCATGGACGAGAATTAGCAGTGGATCTAATAGTGTTTGATATGCCTGACTTTGATGTCATATTGGGCATGGATTTCCTAGGGAGGAATGGAGTAGAGATTGATTGTCAGAAAAAGAAAGCGAGATTTAATCTTGATAACGGAGACAAGTTTAGCTTTGGAGAGGGTCATCAGTTGAGCATGTTGATTAGTAGCATGAAAGCTAGAAAGATGTTAAGAAAGGGGTGTTCAGGGTATATTGCACATGTAGTGTAGAGTGGTGATGTTCTTCAGTCAGAGATTCAGATGGTGCCAGTAGTTTGAGAGTTTCTAGATGTGTTTCCGGAAGAGTTGCCAGGTTTGCCTCTAGAGAGAGAGGTTGAGTTTAGTATTGAACTAGCGCCAGGAACAGCACCAATATCTAAAGCCCCTTATCGAATGGCCCCAGTAGAGCTTCAAGAATTAAAGAAGCAACTCCAAGAGCTTTTAGATAAAGGCTTTATCCGACCGATTCATTCTCCATGGGGAGCTCCAATTTTGTTTGTGAAGAAGAAAGATGGGTCACTACGGATGTGTATAGACTATAGATAGCTGAATAAAGTAATAGTGAAGAATAAGTACCCATTACCTTGTATTGATGATCTGTTTGATCAGTTGAAAGGCACAGCAGTGTTCTCCAAAATTGATTTGAGGTTAGGGTACCATCAAGTAAGAGTGGCCGATCAAGATGTAGCAAAGACTGTTTCCGTACAAGGTATGGGCATTATGAATTTGTAGTGATGCCTTTTGGTTTGACAAATGCCCCAGTAGTATTTATGGACTTGATGAACCGAGTATTCCATGATTGTTTGGATCAGTTTATAGTGGTTTTCATAGATGATATCCTGGTTTATTCTAAGTCGAGAGAAGAGCATGAGGAACACTTGAGATTCGTGTCGCAACGATTGAGGGAAAAGAAGCTGTATGCTAAGTTTTCCAAGTGTGAGTTTTGGCTGGATCAAGTATTATTTTTGGGCCATACTGTGTCTAAGGAAGGGATTTCAGTAGATCCGAGTAAAGTCAAGGCAATTCTTAAATGGCAGAGGCCGAAGACAGTAAAAGAGGTCAGAAGTTTCTTGGGCCTAGTAGGGTACTACCGGCAATTTGTAGCAGGGTTCGCCCAATTCGCTAAACCGTTGACAGCTCTTATCAAATAGAGAACTCCTTTTACATGGTCAGAAGCATGTGAAGAGAGTTTTCAAGAGTTGAAGAAGAGGTTAACGACAACTTCCATGTTAGTGTTACCATAGGAAGGTGTAGATTATGATATTTATACAAATGCTTCTTTGCAAGGACTTGGTGTTGTGTTAATGCAGGTAGGTAGGGTGATAACATATGCCTCTCGGCAATTAAAAGAGTATGAGACGAGATACCTTACGCATGACTTAGAGTTGGCAGCCGTGGTCTTCGCATTAAAGATTTGGAGACATTACCTTTATGGTGCCAAGAGTAATATCTACACCGATCATAAGAGTTTAAAGTACTTCTTCACTCAGAAGGAGCTGAATATGAGACAGAGAAGGTAGTTGGAGCTGGTTAAAGATTATGAGTGTGAGATCAAGTATCAACCGGGGAAAGCCAATGTAGTAGCCGATGCCTTGAGTAGAAAAGCTTATTTGTCCCGGCTCACTAAGCAGAAAGAGTTATTAGCAGAGTTGTGTAGAGAGCAGATTGAAGTAATTCTAGGATGGATTGCCAGGTTAGAGACCCAGTCTACTTTACTGGAAGAAGTTAAAGAAAAGCAAGTGGCCGATGAGTGGTGTCAGAGAATAGTTCAGCAAGTGTATGAGGGCAAGACATCAGAGTTTTATTTAAAGGATGGTGTCCTCTATTTCAGAAATAGGTTGTGTATTCCTCCAAGTGATGAGTTAAAGAAGAAAATTCTTGCGGAGGCTCATGACACACCATACACTGCTTATCCTGGAGCAACCAAGATGTATCAAGATATAAAAAAAAGGCTATTGGTGGCCAAGTTTGAAGAAAGATATTGTGGAATTTGTAGTTAAGTGCCTAGTTTGCTAACAGGTGAAAGCAGAACATCAAAGGCCATCAGGGTTACTTTAGCCGCTTAGTATTCCAGAGTGGAAATGGGAGAGCATTTCGATGGATTTTATCACAGGTCTCCCTAGAGTACAGAAAGGATATAATGCTATATGGGTGATTGTAGATAGACTATCCAAGTCAGCCCATTTCCTTCTAGTAAAGGAAAGCACTACTACGGATCAGTTGGTTCAGATTTATATGAAGAAGATAGTCAGGTTGCATGGAGTGCCCAAGACAATAGTGTCAGATAGAGATTCCAGGTTTGTTTCAGCTTTTTGGATGAGTCTACAGAAGAATTTGGGTACTCGTTTAGCATTTAGCACCGCCTACCATCCTTAGACAGATGGCCAAACGGAGAGAACGAATCATATGCTTGAAGATATGTTGAGAGCTTGCTGTATGGATTATAAAGTATCCTGGCATGAAATGTTACCCTTAGTGGAGTTTGCCTACAATAACAGTTACTAGTCTACAATCAAGATGGTGCCTTACGAGGCTTTATATGGTGAACGATGTAAGTCTCCCCTACATTGGGATGAGATAGGTGAGAAGGATCAGTTGAGTATAGTTCTTGGGCCAGAAATAACTTAGAAGATGATAGAGGATGTAAAGTTAATTAGAAACAGAATGAAGCAAGCCCAAGACAGACAGAAAAGTTATGCTAATCTGAAGAGAAAAGATGTAGAGTTTAGAGTGGGTGACAAAGTGTTTCTAAGAGTTTCCCCCTATAAGCGGGTAATGCGCTTCGGAAGCAAAGGGAAGTTGGCACTGAGATATATAGGTCCATTTGAAGTATTGCAGTGAGTGGGCAAGATGGCCTACAGATTGGCACTACCACCTAGCATGGACAAGGTGCATGATGTTTTTCATGTCTCAATGCTTCGGAAGTATATAAGTGATCCCTCTCATATCTTAAGTATAGAGGACATTGCTTTAGAAGAGAATTTTGTGTATGAAGAGCGCCCAGTTCAGATTTTAGACCGAAGGATTAAAGAACTTTGCAATAAGAGTATTCCGTTAGTGAAAGTCCTTTGGAGAAACCATAAAGTAGAAGAGGCCACATGGGAGGTAGAACAAGACATGCAGGATCGTTACCCAGAGTTGTTTGTGTGAATTTCGGGGACGAAATTCTTTTAAGGGGGGAGAATTGTAACGCCCCACTTGAGGTACGTAGTTTAATTGTGTTGTATTACTTGAATGCTTATTGTTTTGTCCTCATTTGAGTTGGTTTGTTGTTGTTATAGTTTGGTTGATCCTTGCTTGAATTGATATTGTGAGTTGGTTGAGTGGTTGCCCTGAAATTTGTAAGGACTTGGCAAATTTTTGTGTTACAAAATTTGCCGGGGCGAAGAATAAGCTTCGCTGCGGCGAGGAAGTCCTGCAACCTGAGGTGTAGGTTCTGTAAGTTTTCGCCGGGGCAAAGAAAGATTTTTCGCCGCAGCGAAGGGCCTAACAAAAATGTTTGTTAAGTTTCTAGAGAATTCTTCCTTTGGGGCACAATGACCATTCTACCCCTAATTAGCAGGAAAAGTGGGGAGTGAAATGTAAGGAAATTGCATGGAGAATAGTTTAAATGGGGGTACATTTACAAAGAATTAAAAGGGCAAAGGTGGAATTCTTAAGAAAGAGTAAGGGTAAATTGGGAAAAAAGGTGTAAAATATGAGTAAATAAGGGTTAAGTCTTAGAAACCCTTTCATTCTTCTTCTTCCACCGCCATACTCATTCACCATTTTCTATCTACTTTCCATCCAATTCTTCAAGGATTTTAAAGAGTTTTTGAGTAGTTTTTGGGTAGAGAGGTGATCTAAAGCATCCTAAGGTAAAGACCTTTATTCTAGATGTGAAATTTAGCTATAAAGGTGTTAAGGTCTTATTGTGTTATTGTTTAAAAGTGTAGAGAAAAAACATCTACCAAAGGAAAAGAGAAGTGCTAGTGGAATCACACCATCACAAGGTAAGTAAATCCAACTCAAGCTAAAGTTTAAGAAATCCTTGAGTAGAGATTTCTTTATGCATGTATAAATGATGCTTGTTGAGAAATTGAGTAGAGATATATGTTTGTTTGTTGAGAAATTGAGTTGAGATGAGTATTTATGTTGTGGTGTTGGATATGCTCTCTTTATGGGAAGTGTTAATGTGTGATGAGTTGAGATGATGTTGGAGGAGATTGAGTATATATTTGGAAGTGTTCTTCTATGATAGGAGTTATGTCCATAGAAGGGAATTTCTTCCCATTTTGGATGGTTACAAAGAGAAAGAGAATTGTAGTTAGAGAAGAGTTTTTGTATGCACATGAGTTGTTTGATGAAATGCCTAAGAGAAGTATGAGAATGAGTTATGAACCTTAATTCTTGCAACATTGCATATTGGCATTTCCTAAGTGCATTAATGAGTATGAACCATCCATATGTATTAATTGTGCATTAAGAAGTAGCTTGAGAAAGAGTAGAGAATTTCTACATTATAAGTATTAGCTTGAGAAAAAGTAGAGACCTTTGTGCTTAAACTACTCTAAGAGTTAAAGAAGAGAATAGAGTAGGTTGTGCGATGGGGAACCCGTGAGTGGTGAGCAAAGTCACGAGAGTGGGTGCTTTGTGATCCCCAGCAGTGCCTCCAGCAAGATGAGGTCGTGACTGTCACGAAGAGTGGAACATGAGGTTCCAGCCGTGCCTCCGGTAAGAAGGGGTCGTGACATTCAAGAGATAGAGAGAAATAATGTACACTCACATGGCCAAGGGTTCCGAATCCATACATAACCAAATCCAATCGGTACAGAAATGAGTAGAAGTCACTTAGAGTGGGAGAGTTCCTGGTCGTGCCTCCAGTAAGATGAGGCTGTGACATTCCCATGAGTAGAATGGGAAAACAGAGAAACAGAAAGAACAAAAAGAGAAAATGAGTAGAGTCACGAAGAGTGGGTTGAGTCCCCAGCCGTGCCTCCAGTAAGATGAGGCGGTGACATACACCAGAGAGTATATAGAAAAGACTATGAGAAACAGAAACAGGAGGAGAACATAAATGAGAAGAGAAGAGTGTAAAGAAAGAATTAAGAGAAAGAAGTACGGGGATAGATGAGTAGAGGATTTACTTACTGAGCATTTTTTTGCTCACCCCGTTGTTTTTCTATGTTTTTGCAGGTTCTAGATGAGGACGCAGTCGGATGGATGTTGGCGGGCGAGGAGGAGTAGTTACACTGTCCACCACACTTTTGAGAACTTTTGTAAAGGATACTGACTTTTGTAAAAGAATATGTATATTAAATAAAAGAAAAATTTGGGCCCAACTATTTTTATTAATGTACTCGTATGTTATTATATGTATTTTTATAAGATAGTAATGTCAAGCAGTTATTACACAACAGTTGTTCAAATAGATCATAGATAAACTCAAATCCCGGATATTTAGGAAGGGACCAGATCGACAGTAATGATAGTGCAATCTCAACGCTTAATCGCGAGAATTTCAGAGTTGCATTCCAATCTTGATTATAATCCCTTTATTTTTGCTTTTTCCTTTGTAAAAAACTTTTACATAAACCTCTTTCAACGATGGAAAAGGGGTTAACAGATTAGTCTAGGCATTATATTGAATTTCTTTTAAGCTGTCAAAGCAAAATAAGAAAACAGTGGATGTAGGCTCAAGATCATAACTTGCCGAACCACCTTAAAATCTTTTTGTCATTTACTTTACTGCTTTTGATTCATATTTTGCTAGTTATCATTAATCACGCACACACATTCCGATTCCATCACGGCCAGTCAGATCACTCTAGTTGGTGCGAATCTCGTATCAACATTTTGGCGCTAGAAGGAGGGGCTCAACCAAATTTCACAATTTCCAGCAATCTTTTTCAGTGACTCGATAACCTGAAAATTCAAATGGCCTATACTAGATCAAAGACCAATACCAAAAACCACGACAACATGGAAACCACCAATTAAGAGGTACATTAGACTGTTCCTTCAGGTTGATCACCAATGCCACTAGTGCGGTAGATCGCTAACCAGTAGGGGGTAAGGATGCTGAATCCCGAGAATAGGCAACTTGTGGAAATGATCAAAACAATGGTTGCACAAGCGGTGCAACAGAACGTGGTTGAGTTAAGAAATCAACAATCGGCCCCCCAAGACCTATACTAGCCATGCTTCACGAATGCTACCTTAACAAGTCGGAACTCAACAGGTGACCAATCTAGTTTGTTTGCACCAAGGAGCAATCGACACCCTCAACACCACAAGGTACATTCCACTTACGAATGTGAGTCCCGCATAACCAATAGGGGGTAGGGACTTTGAATCCAGAGAATGGACAACTTGTGAAAATGATCAAAATAATGGTTGCACAAGCAATGCAATAGAATGTTGCTGAGTTAAGAAATCAACAATCAGCCCCCCAGGACCTAGACCAGCCATGCTTCATGAACGCTACCTTGACAAGTCAGAACTCAGCCGATAACCAATCTAATTTGTTGGCACCAAGGAGCTATCGACACCCTCAACACCATAAGGTATATTCTACTCACGAACGTGAGTCCTGCGGGCAAACTAACCTGCGAAGGTGACTAGGGAAGCAGCCCATGGGGGAGAATGAAGGCAGTGGTCGTCCAAGGGATACTCGACCTACTCGACGATATCCCCAACGTCAACGTGCCAATTTTAACCCACGCCAAAGGTGGGCTCAAACCTCGCAAGCTTACAAGATGAGTCACGCACGCCAATCTGGCAATGACCGACATTTCGATTTTAACTTACGTCACGAGTAGTGCACTGACGAGTATGATAGCACCTACCAACCTAGCCATCATGACTCAACCTTGCGCATCAATGCATATGATAGAGAAGGCTCACAAGCAACTAATCTCCGAACTCACCTGTTCGAGGTAAGGCTGAATAAAGCCTACAGACAGAGTACTCATAATGAAGAATTAGATCGGGTGCAAATAATATTTGATGATCTAAGAGCTCGCTAGAACAATGCGGTGAAATAAATAGTGAGTTTTTCGTTCATAGAGGAAGTTCACCAAGCCTTGCTTCTTCAAGGATTCAGGGTGCCAAAAAGCAAGTTCAATGGAAAAGGGGATCCTAGAGACCACCTTAACTCTTTCAATGACTTATGGAGCTGCATCAGGTCTATGACTTGGCAAAGTGCTGCTGTTTTACAGTCACATTAGTTGTAGATGCCAAGAGGTGGTATAAGAGGCTCAAGGCGAACTCAATTCAATCTTGGCAATAGTTCTCCTCGTTGTACCTACAGTAATTCCAAGCGAGGAGACAGTTTGCAATGTCGCTCAACTATCTAAGTAATATTTGTTAAGAAAGAGACGAAACACTGACCTCATATTTAATGAGGTTCTAGAATGAACAAGCAAAGGTCACGGATGCGCCTGAAGAGTCGATCCAGACTTTGTTGATAGTGGGAATAAGGCCATAGGTGAAGTTGTGGAAAGAGCTCCAAAGCGAGGATCAAGTGAGCCTAGCCAAGTTTTATCAAATGGCCGCCAAACATCAGTGGGTGGAAAGCTCGCTGATAGCCTTAGCTAGAAGCTTGCCAAGAAAAGCCCCCGATAGGTGACAAGATCGCCCAATAGATAAATGAAGGGGCTAAGATTGCATTGACAAGGACCAGAACGGGTTCCAAAAGAGGCAAAAAACAAATAACCATAGGGATAGGCAACCTTTCCCGCGATATGTAGAATACACCCTTTGACTCAAGATATGGCTCATATCTATGAGGTCTCTCGCGAGGCTAAGAATTTGCTCATGTCGGAAAGAATGAGAGGGGCACCAGGCAGAAGAGATTGCCAAAAATACTGCCAGTACCACCGAGACATTGGGCACAACACTAATGAGTGTCAGGCTGTAAAAGACACCATCGAAGATCTGATTAGAAGAGGCCACTTGAAAGAATTTGTCAAGAAGGCACCAGCTTGCGAGAGTATAAGCGAGCAAAATAATTAGATCCAACAAGCCCCAACAAACAACGAAGTTCTGGTGGGCATAATATATGGGGGGCTCAACATCATAGGGGGCTCAAGGCGTTCTCATGAGCAATATGCTCGAGAGGCTAAGGCACATTCGGTCCCCTAGGTAATGAGCTGTGAACAAAAGTCGTCGAAGCGGCCTAAGCAAGAGAGCGAGGTGATAGGATTCACTAGGGAAGAATGCGAAGAATCTTCTTGTCATAATTATGATGCGATCGTAATCGCGGCAAGGATCGGTAATGCCCGAGTTCTCATGGTAATGGTCAACAATAGCAATGTAGTGAACATCATCTTCTTGGGGGCATTTCAAGAAATGAGGTTCACTAAACGAGACTTGAAGGCAAGTCCGTCACCATTTTACAGATTCACCGGGGAAAGCTTGGTCCCCAAGGGAATAATTGACTTACCCATGACTCTTGGGGAAGACCCTAAGATCAGGATGGTGATGGTCAAGTTATTAATGGTTGACTACCCAACCACCTATAACATCATCTTAGGAAGGCCTACCCTAGACGACCTAAGTGCAGTCACTTCAGTGCGCTACTAAGCAATGAGATTCCCAACTCCATGAGGGGTCGCAACAATCTAGAGTTGCAAGAAAGATTCTCAGGAACATTACAATCGGGCCATTCATGTTGCACAAATTTGGCCGCTCCTGAGAACCATGGTCATTGCTGAGTCTGACCCAAAACCTAGACCCAAAACCTAGACCCCTAGAAGATACTAGGGATCCTCACATCCACAAGGAAGAGCCCACTGTAAGGCTAACAGAAGAGTTGCGAGAGTTATCTATCAGCAAGGAAGACCCAACTTGCATGTTGAAAATTGGTAGTAGTCTGAGCGACAAGCTGGCGAACAATCTTGTGGGGTTCTTAAAGAAAAACGTTGACGTGTTCGCTTGGGTACATGTGGACATGGTGGGGATCAGCCCTAAGGTAATGTGCCATAGGTTGAACATCGACTCAAGGGCTCGACCAATTAGATAAAAGAGAAGATTTATAGATGTTGAATGGTCCAGAGCGCTTAAGGATGAAGTTGATAAGCTCATAAACATCAACTTCATCAGGGAAGTAAAGTACCCATACTGACTCGCCAACCCGATCTTAGTGAAGAAGTCGAATGGCAAGTGGCAGACTTGCATCAACTTCACTGATCTGAACAAGGCTTGTCCCAAAGACAGCTTTCCACTACCCTAGATTGATCAACTAGTAGATGAGAAAGCCAAGAATGCACTACTAAGCTTCATGGATGCATACTTGAGATACAACCAAATCCCGATATATCAGTCCGATGAAGAACACACTCTTTTATTACTGACTGAGGTATTTATTGTTATAGGTAGCTCGCCTAGCTTCAGCAATGAGCAAAGAAGCGATTGATTCTTTATTCTGGTTAGATTTCTTCCAAGTCCCAGCATCCTCGTATCTTTGGAATCAGTTTTGGTAATAGGGTAGAGGTGCAGCTAGATGGATGCAATAATCATGTACCTAACAGATGAGATAAGGCTGGAGGGAAGAAATGAAGCTAAAGCCAAGACCCTTCGAGCAAAGTCAGCTCGGTACATGGTTATCAATGACAAATTGTATAAGTGTGAGTATAACTCATTGCTCTTATGGTGTATTAATCATGAAGACGCGGAGTACGTCTTGAAGGAAATCCACAAAGGCATTGTGGGAACTATGTATGAGGCAGATCTCTAGCATACAAAGTACTTCGCCAAGGATATTATTGGCCGACAGTCTTTAACAATGTGATAGACTTTGTATGCAAGTGCGACAAATGTCAGAGATTTACAGATGTTCCATGAGCTCCACCCCAAGAATTGACAACTTTGACAAGTCTTGGCCTTTTGCAATCTGGGGGATCGATCTAATAGGCCATTTGCCTCAAGGAAAAGGGGGTGTTAAGTTCATAGTGGTTGCAGTAGATTACTTTACCAAGTGGATAGAATTCAAGCCTTTGGCTACCATCACTTCAAACAAGCTAAAGGATTTTATCTACAAGAACATCATTTGTAGATTCGAAATGCCTTATACCATAATAACTGATAATGGGAAACAATTCGATTACAAAGACTTCCAATCATTCTACGAAAGGCTCAGGATAAAGAAAAGGTTTGCCACTGTTTACTGGCCTCAAGCCAATGGTCAAGTAGAAGCTGTAAATAAAGTGATCAAGCACACCATCAAAAAGAAGCTTGATGCCCTTGAAGGAAGATAGGCTGATGAAGATAGGCTAATGAACTGCTTGAGGCCTTATGGTCTTACAAAACAACCGCTAGAAGCTCGACAGGAGAAACCCCATTCTCGCTTTCATACGGATGAGAAGCAATGACCCCAGTTGAAGTGGGGATTAGTTCATTTTGGAGAGAGGTCTTTAATGAAGAAACAAACGAAGATCTTCTTCACCTAAGGCTAGATCTAATTGAAGAACATCGAGCCAAGTTTTAGCTAAGGCTCGTTTCCTATCAATAGCAAGCCAAAAGATACTTCAACTCCAAAGTCAGAATTAGAGACTTTGGGGTGGGCAACCTAGTTCTCAGAAAGGTTGTCCCAGGTACACAAAACCCAAACTTGGGCCCAAATGGGAAGGTCCTTTCAGGATCCCCGAAAAGTTCACACCAGGAACTTTCCACTTGGAACACCTCAATGGTGAAGCTATAATACAAGCATGGAATGCCAAGCATTTATGAAGGTACTACCAATAAGCAGCTCAGGTTTCAATTATGTTTTGTCTTTTTACTATTTGATGTAAGGTCTCTTACGACCAGATTTCATTCATTAATAAAGAGGTATTATTCTTAAACTTTGTTTGCTTGTTATTTTTTATCTATTGTTTCATGATCGCAACCTAAACGGCCACATCCAAAAACTCAGAGTCAAGAGTTCGAAAAAAATGCAGCTTAGCTCTACAAGCCATGCCAAAATTCAACTTATTGAGGGAGAAATTCCCTAAATCGACAAAGTTAAAACTTGGGGAAAACCTGAGTAAAACAAGTTGAAAGAAAATCAGTCCCAAATCGACGACCAACCAAAATTTGAGATAGACAACTAGTCCAAACTCAATGTTATCGCACGAAAGGTTTTCTTTTTGTTCGAAAAGTTCCTAAAGAGAAGCGAGCCACGCATAACTTAGAACTGTTTTGTTCCTAAAGAAGCAGGTCATGCATAACTTGGAGCAAATTCAAATTTTTCAAGTTAAGTTCGATCAGAACAATTAAAATGACTGCATAAGTGAAAATGTTACTTGACAAAAAAATGAGAAAACCAAATTTTCATTGATCAATGTAGTTTAGTTACAAGCTAAACTTAAAAAAAAAAAAAAAAAAAAAAAAAAAAAAAAATCTCTAAACAGTAGGTGCAGAGTAGGGGTATCATCGCCTATGGGGGCAGAAGCATCGTCAGTAGCAAAAGTCTTGGTAGCTTCTTCAAGGGTAGGAGCTGGGAAATCTCTCGAAGGCTCGACCGGGGGAAGGTCAAAGGTAATAGCATGGAGCGAGGCTAGAGGAGTTAGGTCTTCAACTTCTTGTTTGACCACGGCTTCTTCATCCTCTTCTTTGATCACCTCCTTATCCTCGTCGTTGGATTTAGAGCTTCCTGAATAGACGTACTCCATGCCTTGTGGCTCAGTCTTTATCCTATCAACCTCCTTCTGATAAGCCCTTGGAAGGAAGGAAAAGTCGAGCGAGGGATGATCTTCCCACAACTTCTACACTAGGAAGACCGAGGTATCCCAGGTATGGCTCTTGACCATCGACCTCAACTCCTTGACGTCAAGCTTTAGCCTCTCAGCCTCTAACTTAGCCTCTTTGCAGTCTTCCACTTTCGTGGAAAGGTCGCACGAAGCCTTCTCATATTTGGCCTCCTAGTCCGAGGCATTCTTCTGAGCCATGGCAAGCTCGAAATTCAGATTATTATTGACACCTCGTTGCTATGCCAAACTCTTCTCGACCTTGGCTAAGTCCGCCTCAGCCTTTGCGCTAGTAGCCTCACTCGCCTTAAGTTTGTTAAGGAATTCCCCTTCCTTGACCTCGAAGGCCTCAACCTCATTTCTCAACCGCTTGAGTGTTAGAGTAGGTGCCCCAGAGCCAATCAATTATTGTAGAATTGACTCTTTGTAATAATGTTTATTAATCAATAAAAGAAATTTTATTCTATATCGTGTAAATCATATATGTATGTATTGATATATGTCCTTAGGATGGTAGAACTGTGACGAGGTTATCAAGTGTTTCATCTTGATAGTGAGAACCCTATGATCACATATGGTGGCCATTCTAGAAATGTTGGTAGCCCTAGTATTATTCTGACCGAGGACACAAATAACATGGTAAGGCTATCATAACGTTGAATGACCCTGTCAAAAAACAGTGACTAATCTCACTTCGGTCGCAATTCAGTAAATGGCAATAACACTAAATCTATGGCCACGGTGGGATTGAGTTGTTGCTCAATCCAATTTATTTATCCGGTCATTGGTCTAGTACCTGAATACAAAGATATCAAGAATAACTGAGGTTGACATTATTTTTGTACCTCAGCCTTGATGAGATAATGGATGATGAAAGGATTTGATTTCAGGGTAACCATGTCATTGATAGGTAGCTATTTTGCTGAATCTGAATCTATTAGGTGGCCATGATGCCTTGCTAGGGGCCAATCTTGGTCTGTGTGTAGTGAAATGATTAATTGGTGTTAATCGCAATACTACTTACTGCCGATATGATAAGGAGCCTACGGGTCACACATTTAGAGGATAATTTAAGAATCAGTTTGTGAAAAGGGTATTTTCGTCTTTTAGGACGAAAGGGTATTTTGGCAATCTCACAGTGCAATTAAATTTGCTGAGGTTGTTGCCTGTATTTAATTTAATATTAAAATTAAATTAGTGAGATTATATATAAATATATGTGCGCATATATTTAAACGGATTATTATTATTAATTAAATGTTAATATATTTTATAAATATGTTAATTAATTATAATAATAATTAATTAAATTTTAAAATACCAATTAAAGGGTGTTTGGTTGCAATGGTGAATTAGGGTTGGAGCCCATGACTATTTCTTATTGGAATGGGGTTTTAATTATTGCACTATATAAGTGCAACATAAATTAAAACAAAACAACAATTTCATTTAATAAAGAAAAGGATCCAGCCACCTTTTTACTCCCTCTCACATTCTTCTTTATTGAGTGGAAAAGAAAATTTTTCTTCTTGATTCTTGAAGCCATCAAATGGATCTAGCAAATCCCTTTTTAGTTCTTCGGATTGTCTTCGTGTGGATCAACGTTCATGTGGTTCTACATTGAATCGGAAGCAAAATAAAATCAAAGACACTTGAAGGAGCCTCAAAACGTGCGTAAGATTTCTAATCCTTGAATGGATTAATATTGTTTTGTGTAGAATTTTGTTTTAACATGTAAACTATATAATTGATTCCCGGATCTTGGCATAAAGGGGAATTAATTTATCCTTTAATTTTTGTTTTTCCGTTGCGTTGGGTAGATCGATTCCTAACATCAAGATCGGCCTGCAGCGAGTCCCCTCTTTCTTTGCCACGTTGGCCCTAACCAAGGCATCCTCTTTCATATTCTTCGCTTCCTGCCACCCCACATGGGTACCTTCCAATGTGAGGTAGCTTTCATCAAGGAGGAGCTTGGACACCATGCAAGCCTGAAAAGGAAGAGATGATTAGCAAGACATAAAAGGGGAAAACTTTGAATAAAAAGAGAAAGGCAGGCTATCAATACCTTGGTGATGTAGCTGCAGGCGTGAGCAAGCTACTTGTGGGGAAAGACGTCTCTGAGCGTCTCATGAGTCCACAGTGAGATAGCCTCCCTAGCCTCAAAAGCTCTGATGTCAATGTGCTTTAGGAGCCCACCGATCATTGCTTCGAGTGTAGCCCAAGCTATCTCGTTCACCTTCCTTTTACCTCATCACAGAGGCAAGCTTTACCTGCTTCTCAGGGGGACGACAGTTTCACCCACGAGAGTAGAATTCTTTTTGCCCAAGTCCTTGGCCGCAACTTTCTTTGGGCCACTAGCTTGCTCATCAACCTTTTTGCCTGAGCCTTCCTACTGCTCAACAACCTTTTGCTTTCTCGAGCCTCGCTACTACTCGGTCGAATTTTTCTTACTTGAGCCTTCCTTTTGCTCAGGCATCTTGTTCTTGCCCAAGCCATCTTGTGGCTCGGACACTTTCTTCTTCCTCAAGCCTCCAACTGGCTCGGGGCTTTTCTTTGCCAAGCCCTTTGGGAGCTCGAGGGCATCTTTCTCCTCGATTGCCTTGGTAGGCTTCTTGGCACTTGGGCCTTCCCCAAGTTCACCACTGTTGCATTTGAGGATTGGACATGAGGTACCTTGCCCAGCTGCCCCAGTAGTTTCCATAGGCTATTTCTTCGTCGGAGAAATCAACAGCTTCTTGGTAGCCTCGAGAGAAATCCCACATATCTGCAAAGGAAAAGCAAGTTGTTGGTGACCCAACATCACAATAGAATAAGTAGCGAGCTATAAGTACTTACCTTTCTCAAAAATGGTATTGAACTTGGCGTCGTCGATGTAGAAGTGATATGCTTTCAGCTAAGAAAGCGTAATGAGCTCGGTAACGTCGCGCTCACTATTGGGGAGATCGCTAAATCACTGAAGCCGCTCTAAGCTCGCCTCATGAAGGAAGTTCTGCTTGACATTCACTATAAAACATAGAAAATTGATTAATTTGCCTGTCGAGGTTGGAAATACTCTTTGTACGTACAAGGGTCAAAATCTTACTAGCTACTAAAGCAAAAATGCTGGTCTCCTTGGTCTTGTAGAAAAAGTATTGAGAGTCCCAATATGAAATTTTCTTTGGGACCTCAGCCAAATCGTTGAATTGTATTTTCCTTGCCTTGGAGAGGTAGTACGTTTGGTCTTGGCTCTTTTTTAACCTATATAAATGGACGAGCTCGTCTATAAATAACTCACCTAATTCAGCTAATGTACATGCCTATAATAAATATATACTAGTTCCTCGACAACTGAAGGGGAACAATGCCAAACCGTTCTAAAATGTTGGCAATGAAGTAGTGAGGTGGAATGAACATTCCACACCTTAAGAGGGTATTAGAAATCACCACGCGACCCCAACACAATGATTGATGGGCTTAAGCTCCTCACAATGAGGTCCTCAGAAACCTATTGGACTACTTCCCCCTGAATAGCCAAGGTCGTTGGGGAATCAAACAGTCGGTCTATGTTGTGGCTACTAGATGAAGACATTCTAAAAGCTCGCCTCTGTAAACCTAAAATAGAAGTGACCAAGTGACAGAGCTCAAACATTCAACAACCTATCCACACTTTGCTTTCAATTCAGGCACCCAGGGTAGCCAAGCTTCGATCAACAAATATGAGCTAGCTACCAGAATTCTTGCAGCCACCTCCTTAAACCCTTCTAAAACCCAAAACCGATAATGTGGCCACGGCCACAGAAATGGCCACCCTCAATAGCAAAAGACGTTAAAACAGGTTTAAAGTGAGTAAAAAAGGAGAAGGAAGCCTTATTGAAGTGTAAAAGTGGAGACTCATCAAAAAAATGTCATGCAGTCAAGAGAATAGCGACGAAGCTAAAACAAAGAAGGTTTGAGTATTTTTGCAAAGTGTGTGAGTTTTTGATGAAGGTTACCAGCTTTTATAGTGGTGTAGATGGGAGACGAAGAGGTAAGATTCGATTGTAACCGTCAATCTATAGTAAATCTCAGCCTTCCATTCATCAAGCAATTTTGACCATTTGATGTGGCCACGTATCAATCATCCACGACGGTCTATCAAGCATCAGACCTCTGCAATCATAACCGTCGCTACACATCGCCTTGACTCTATGCGTGGACAGCTGTAGTTGCCCACACGTGACAAAAAGTAATTGCAAAAGCCGATTGTATTTAATGCGACAAGACCACGTGGAAATTACTCACATGCCCTTCATTTCAAATTCTGAGTTTATTGAGAATGTCATAGTAGAAAAGTGCCAAGTGTTGTTAATGTCGACTGAGATCAAACCCGATTCAGGAAGCTCGACAAATTTTTATTCAGCGCACAACTTGCGAAGTCCAAGCTTGACATCAAATAGAGCAATTAATCTTCGAAGCTCGAAACAAGCACCGAACACTTAGGGGCATATGTTGTGTGTGATTTTTCCATCAAGCTTGGAGAAATCAGATTTCTGTGAGGTCATAGCTCAACCCATAACCACTTCGGCTCAAGCAACTATCCGATCCAACATAAGCTCATCGAGATATAGCTCGACCCAACATAAGCTAGTCCTGACCAAGCTTTATAGTTATTCAATCAGATCACAGATAAACTCAGATCTCGGATATTTCAGATGGGATCAGATTGACAATAATGATGGTGCAATCTCAACGCTCAATCACGAGAATTTCAAAGTTGCATTCCAATCTTAATTGTAATCCCTTTATTTTCGCTCTTTCCTTTGTACATAAACCCCTTCTAACGATGGAAAAGGGGTTAGCAAATTATTCTAGGCATTATATTGAATTTCTTGTAAGCTCTCAAAGCAAAATAAGAAAATAGTGGACGTAGGCTCAAGATTATAACTTTCTGAACCACTTTAAAAATCTTTTTGTCATTTACTATACTGCTTTTGATTCATACTTTGTTGGTTATCAATAATCACGCACACACCCATTATGATTCCATCATGGTTAATCAAATTACTCTAGTTTGTGCGAATCTCGTATCAACAATGTTACCTCTCATTTCATTTTCCATTCTATATCTTCTGGCTTGAAGTAAAACACTGAAATTTTTTTCTTATTTCATTAAGATAATTTTAAAATAAATTATCTGATTTAGCACAACATTCAATTCTTGCCTTGAAGAAATCCTCATTGTTTATTTTGTTGTTTCTTAGTCATGACTTAATAAAAGAGAAATAAAAAGGATTAGGAAAGTAAAAAAATTTAAAAAGTATTAATGAAATAGTAATTTTGGAATAAATTAAAATTTACTTTTCATTGTTGATTTTGGGGTGAGTTTGGTTGGGGCTTAAATTATACTCCTCTTTTTTTTATTTTTCAATTTTGACATGTTGAACTTTGATAAAATTATTATAAAGAATACTATAGGTGTTGCAAAAATTACACCAACTAGAGTGATCCGATTGACCTTGTCAGGACCAGAACTGATGTGTGTGATTATGGGTAACTAGCAGTAAATAAATAATAAATGCTTTATAGTAAATGGCGAAGAGAATTTTAGAGTGGTTTGGCCAGTTGGACTCTTGAGCCTACGTCAACTATTATTGTTTTTCCATGAGAGCTTACAATGATAGTCCTAGAATAATTTGCTAACCACTTTCTCATCGTTGGAGGGGGTTTATATATAGATTGTGTACGAAGGAAATAGCGAAAATAGAGGGCTTACAATCAAGTTTGAAATGCAATTCTGATATTCTCGCGATTGGGTGCTGTGATTGCACAAAGATTGCTATCAATCTGATCCTTCTCGAGATATCTGGGATCAGAAGTTATATGTGAATTGGTTGAACAACTGTAAGGATTGGTCACGACTAGCTTGTGCTAGGTCAAGTTATAACTCGACGAGCTTAAGCTAGGTCAGACAATCGATAGAGTTAAGCTGGTTCTGGATCAAGCTATAACCTCGCAATACTCCGAGCTTGGTGGAAAAATCACACATAACATCTACCCCTTAGTGTTTGGTGCTCGTTTCGAGCTTCCAAGACTAATGCTTGATTTGATATCAAGCTCGACATTCATCTGTAGGGCATTGGATGTAGATTCAGTTAAGATTCAAGAGTCGAACTCAAGCCCAGTCGATGTACTCCACACTTGACCTTTCCTCTTCTGTGACATTCTCAACAAACTCAAAATTTGAAAGGAAAGGGTACTTGTGTAAATTCCATGTGGTCATGTCGCATTAAATGCGACAGCCTTTGACAGTTACTTTTCGTTACGTGGGTGACTACAACTGTCCATGTGCGAAGTTGAGGCAACGTGCAGTGATAGTTATGATTATGGCAGTTTGAGGGTTGTTCACCCCTTATGGATGATTGACACATGACCATGTCCAAGGGCCGAGATTGCTCAACAAATGGAGGGTCAAGATTCAATGTAGATCGACGGCTACGATCGAACCCCGCCCTTTCATCTCTAATGCCAACCACTATAAAAGTGGGCAAACTCGTCAGAAAGCTTACACACCTTGAAAAAACTCTCATACGTTCTTGATTATTCCATCGTTGCTTCTTCATCTTCATGGTGCTTTTCTAGCAAGTTCATCCTATTCTCTTATTTCGGTAAGGTTTCTTTTCCCTTTCCTTAGTTGTTTTCTTGATTTTTGCAGTTATGGGTTGTAACACCCATATCAAGGTATGTACCCTAATACCCTTAGTTGGATTTCTTTGAAGTTACCTTAGACAAATGTGAAGAAAATTCCTTAAAAGTTCATTAGGGGTAAAATGGTCTTTTCACTCCTAATTAGATAAAAAAGCGGGAAGTGAAAGGAAGCAAAATAATGTGAAGAAGATAATAAAAATGTGGGTATTTTAGTAATTGACTAAAGGACATAGATGGAATTTCATAGAAAGTGCAAGGGCAAAATGGGAATACATGCTTATATTATTTGATATAAGGTTTCATTTGAAGGAACCCTAACCAAAATGCAGCCCTTGTTCACGCCATCTTCTCCCCATTTTCTCTCAATTTTCTTCACTAAATTTCAAAGGGAAATCATAGAATTTGGCTTGGATTTTCATAGATTTTCAATCCTAAAGCATCCTAAGGTAAGATTCTAGCAAAAGGAGTGTGATTAAACTTTAAAGTTTTAAATTTTTATGGTTTTTATATGATCTAGGTCCAAGAGGAAGAGATTTTGAGCAAAAGGGAAGTGATCTCACATATTCAAGGTAAGTAAACCTAATTTGAACCTTAATTTGAGCAAGACTTGTGTTGAATGAATTTTTGCATGTTTGTATGTGATGGTATGAGAGAATTATGGGCTGTTTTTGATGTTTATTGATGTATAAATTCTAGCCATGAGAAGTAGTGTATGGTTATGTGATGATTTGGTGAAGTTGTGGAAGATTTTGTGATGAAATTGTTGGAGTATAGAGAAATGAGAAATTTGGCCAGGTTTGATACTAAATTTAGTGAGTTTTTGGCTCACAATTTGGTTGAATTAGAGAGTTGTGGAAGTGTAGCCAACATGGTAGTTGCATGTGCATATGAAGTGTTTGATGAAAATCCAAAGACAAATTGCATGCATGAGTTGGCTAAACCCTAATGAAGAAAGGGTTAGAGAAAGGCAAGAATTGAAGTTTGATTGTCTATTATTGATCTTTTAACATTTTTTCACAGGGGAAATGGTTAGGAAAGGTTAAGGAGTAAGTGGAGGTAAATAGGTATGGAAAAGCCTTAAAGTGGGCATGTTACCAAGGTTGCCCTGTCAAATCCATGACCTTCTGAGTGAGTTTTGGGAATTTTACCTATCGAACTAGGTTGAGACCTAAACATAAAAGTTGTAGCCCTTTCTCTAAGCTTTAAAATGAGACTAAGATCATAGCAATCTGATGTGTGTAACTCAAGATATGCCTTCTTGAATATGACCTATGCAGTATGACTACCTCAAGAATGCTTCCAATTTATTATTTTATTTTTAGTCTAATAATCTATGATTAATTTCAAGTATGGGAATATTGATGGTAGAGAATACTAGTTCCCTAATGATATCTTTATATGCCATAATGCATTCTCGCATTCTCACATTCTCACATTTGCACTTAGAAAGAATAGTAAAGAATGAGCATATTTCCATGCACATACACATATATGAAGCATTAAAGAATAAAGAAAAAGAAAGAAAAGAACTAAATTCTAGAATCATCCTCTAAAGAATATAATTAAAGAAGTTCAAATCTGAAATTTATTTAAACAAATGTAAAAAGATAAGAGAAGAGAAGGTTGTTGTGATGGGGAACCCGTGAGTGACAGAGAAGAAGAATAGCCCACATGCACGCCGCCTTAGTGAGCGGCCTCAGAATAAGAAAGAAAAATTTGTACAGTCCGTTAGAAGTGCATGTAGATAAGGACTGTACCCACTCACACGGCCAGGGTTCCAAATCCATGCCTCAACCGAGTCCGATCGGCAAAGAAAGAATAGAAAAGAAAAGAAAGAAAGAATAGAAAAACAATAAAAACATAAAAGAAAGAAGAGAAATGGAAAAGACAGAATAGAAATAGATAAGAAAGAAGAGAAACAAGAAAAGAAAGAAGAGAAACAGAAAAAGAAAGAAAGGCAAATAAGAAAGAAAACAAAATAAGAGAACATAAAAACAGAAAAGAAAATACAATGCAATGCATAGAAAAAGTTTATGCATTTGTGCATATGCATCATGCCATTTCTACTATCCTGAGTTAGTTTCCCTATTTGTGCTTACATATTGGTAAGTGAGAAACTAGAATCTTAGAAAGGGTAGAGAAGAATTGAGAAGTTTGGTGTAAGGAAAGAAAATCCAGGATCTAAGTTACGGAGAAAGAATAGAAGTATTGTGGGTTTACTTACTGAGCAATTAGTGCTCACTCCATTGATTTCACTGTTTTTGTAGGTAATATATGAGATGCGGTCGAGAGGAACGTCAAGTAGCGGAGGAGAATGGCACCACTGTCTGAGATTACTTTGTACTTATTTTTGTTATCTTGTTACTTAATGTAGAGACTTGTATATAAAGTCAAATTTATTTTGGGCCCACTATTACGTTCTTATATATATATATATATTTTCTATAACATGTTAGTGAGTTTTTCTTATATTTTTCCAAAGAACATACTAGCTAGAAGGAATATTACATGGGTGGCCATTGATATGGCCACATTGAGTCTTTTAGGGCTCCATTAGGGTTTTAAAGCGTGTTTCTGGTGGTCATGGGTTTAAGGAGGGTTTATCATGGCGGCTGCTAGAATCCTTGATAGGTCGCATGTGTTTGTTGTCCGACGCGAGCTATCTCGGATGCCTGAACTGAAAGCAAAGTGTGGATAGGTCATTAAGTTTTTTGAGCTCTGACACATCTTCGCTTCTGTTTCAGGTACCCATAGGCAAGTTATAGTCATGTCTTCAACAAGCAGCCACACAATTGACCACATGTTCGATTCCTTTGCAGGCTTGACAGTCCTTGGGGGCATAAGTCTTGAGGTTTCCGAGGAGGTCGTCGCATGAAGCTTGAACCCTGACATAGCGGGCTTGTCCGACCACACCTCTCTAGAGGTCGCTCAGTCAAGGAGATCTTCAATTCACAGACCGCAGAAGGAATCGCAGTCCTTGATTAATGCCAAGGATCTTAGGTGCATAAATGAGACTTATGTGTCTCAACTTAACTTGAGGGTTACGAGAGGCTTTTCCCAAAAGAATCCCCCCACAGGTTGGATGACAATTTTTGAGACCCTTCTGAGATGTGGGATGTCTATCCCCCCTCACCATTTCATGGACAACATTTTGAGACAGTTCAACATCGTCCCTCTCTAGCTATCCGTGAACTCATACATCATAATTATAGGTTTGTACATAGCGTACCAGATTGTTGAGCTGGGCGAGCCATCTGTTGAGGAGCTCATCCATTTGAATAGGTTGAAGAAGGGTCAATACCAAACTTACTACCTCTCCAAGGCAAAGAAGGTACATTTTAACGGTCTGTATTTTTGTTTCAGAAGCTAGTAAGACTTTGACCTCCAGTGACTACAAAGAGAGCTTTCAAGTTTGACGGTCAAACTAACCTAACTTCTTTGTTGTGTAGTTACCGTCGAATAGAATTTTCTCCCCACTACAAGCTTACAGAGGCTTCAGTGACCTTTTCACCAATAGGGAATGCAACATCAACGAGATCATCTCGCTTCCTCGCTGAGGGCTAAAAGGGGCTGGCGAAGAAAGCATTCGAGCCGACTGGAGGCTTGAAGAAACAAAAAGCCCTCGAGCAACATGATGGCTTGGGCAAGAAAAAATTGACCGAGCCTCAAGGGGCTAAAGAAAGTAAAAGGTTACTGAGCAGTAGGGTGGTTCGAGCAAGGAGGTTGTAGGGAAAACTGGTGGCTCGAAGAAGTTAATGGCCAAGGACTTAGCCAAGAAGAATTTTGTTCCCATGGGCGAAGCTGCCACTACTGTGGGGAGTAAATTAAGCCCGCCTCAGCAGAGAGGCAAAAAGATGGATGAGGCGGCTCGAGCTACGGTTAATGAATTAATTGATCAACTCCCTGATCATATTAGCATCGGGGCAACAACAGCTAGGGATGGCATCACCCTGCAAACTTTCGTGGGCGTCAAGGATTCGTCTCCACCATAACTGCTGGCTTGGGTATGTAGCTACACGACAAAGGTACTAGTAGCTCACCCCCTTATCTTTTTGTACATGCTTCCCTTATTCCTCACTGACTTTCACTTTTCCTTTTCTAGGCTTGCATGGTGATGCAGGTACTCTAGATGAGTGATATACCACATTGTGGAGGGCAACCTCAAGGATGGTAGGAAGTGAAGACGCTTAAGAAGGATGTCCGCTAGGGCCCAAGTATAGAGAGAATGAGGAAAGACACAAGCAGGTCGATCTTGAGCGGCTAGGGAAGAGATGGCAACCTTCGTGGTCAAGGAGAGAGAGAGTTCCTTGACAAGATTAAAGTGAGTGAGGCCACTCAGGCGAAGGCTACTAAAACTAAGGTGGTCAAGCTAAGAAGAACTGGTGCAACAGCGAGCGGTGCCAATTGTTGGAATTATGCATTTTGGACATGGAATGGAGAGAAAATGATGATCAAGATGATGGATACAAGGTAGAAAACAAAAATACATCAATGCACATTTTTAAAGAAAGATAGTATATACCATATTTGCTTTAAAAGCTTAATGTTGAAAAGTGGGAGTCTAGATGCTTCAAAAGAGAATTAAAAAAACTCAAATGAAATCCACCCAAGCCAAAGATGAGAGAGAGCCGAGAGAGTGAGAGAGAATGAGAGAGTGCTTTTGTTTTCAATTGTTGCAATTTAATTAAAATGGTATAATACTTAATTTATATACCATGGGCACAAAGTGTAATTTTAAATTGTCTTGGGAAGTCCTCAACAATTTAAAATTAATCTGGAAAAGAGCATTTATGTCAAGTCCTGGTTTATGGGTAATTCATAATTAACCAAATTTAATCCTATTAATTATCTAAACTCTAAGAATAAACCATCACTTTGTCCCTTATTGAATGCAATTCATAATAATATTTGGGTGTTTGGTTCGGGGTGAAATAGGATTAATCCTGTATCTTTATTAATTTTCAAGATTCCACGTTTGGTTGCCAAGTAATAAATATTACGGTAGTCATTCATTGTAAATAGTGTTTACTATTGGTAATATTGGGGTAACCAGTTACCTTCCTAGGGGGTGTTAATATAAGATACCAAGGTAATCTTATTTTTACCCCATTTTGCCCTTAATATTTTATCATCCAGACACATTTGCCCTATATATCTTCAATTACAAGTTCCCCAAATTCAATTAGGATGACTCTCTGCCCCCATATTCAATTTATTAGACAAAAAAGCCCCTGATATTTGAAAAAATTATAGATACATATTATGTGCTATTAAACCCTATCTACATTTCATTTTCTTTCCCCACCACGAAAACCAGCGCACTATAGGGTTCTCTTTGTTCTCCAATCGACGTGAAGCACACAAGGTTGTTCCTTCACCACAATCAGTAATATTTTGAGTTGCTATTATTAAATCGTATGTGATGTGTTGATTTTGTTGTGCCCGAGCAATTCCAGTCCCAAAGTCCAGCAATTGTCTCTATCAATCTCTGTCATTTTAATCGAGTTGGTGAGTCTGTACCACAGTATTTTGAGTGATTCAATTGTCCATTTTCACTAATCAAACAACTTTGATGAAAAGGGTAAAAAAAAATTATCAATTATACACACAAACTGCACACAGATATATTGATTGTCTTCGAATGAAAAGGTGTTGTGTGGCATGATTATCTTGGTTGTGAGTGCAGTGTTGGGCATGGTTGGATGGTCTTTAGTTTTAATATGATATGGTCGCTGTACAGAATGGAGCATGTTGGTTTAAATTCTAGGTTTCAGATTCTGTGTTTCAATTTGTGTTGTTAAGGCGGTATGCATGTGTGATACAGTGATTGTGTGGAGTGTCTTTTTCTGTGAGGTATGTTTGAAATGACCATTTATATCTAATAAAGCGTACACATTGGTAGCCTTGGGTTTTAATTTTGTTGTTTGGTTAGGGTGGTTGCATTCCACATTGTCTTGACTGTTAGTGCACTGGCTTTGGTGTTGATGTACTTAAATGTGAACTACAAGTATAGGTGTTGTGAGTAATATTATGCTTCTTGGTACATGGATAGGTGAAAACATCATGGATCGGTTTACCCCTAAGGTAGAAGATGCGTTTGGTCACAGTATTACTTTGCATTGACGATGATGGAAAGATGTTCACCATGCTTCTAATTTTGGGCTTGCTGATGAGAATGCAAAATGACATATTTTCCCCCCATAATGTCTAGTCTTTTATACTTATTTGTTGCCTAAATTTACTCATTATTATTATTTGATTTAGGATGCAAATGGAGGAGGTTAAATGCAAAACGAAACTAATAGGTGATTAGGACAGTTTATCACTTCGTAATCTAGGCATAACTCTCTCATCGAGCTCAGATTGAGATATTCAAAATATTGGAACCCTAAGAAAGGTTCACAATTCATGTTTGAGTTTGGAGGAGATAATCACTGCATCAAGGTTGTAATCGGGCTTGAAGTTACACACCGCACTGCTGACCTTCTGGAACATTCTGCCTGTCATGCAAGTCAATTAGGCAGTTTATTTGGAAGTTTTGAAGACCTATTGCCACAAGTTACAGTGGAAACACCACTTTTTATTTATTATAGGACTTTATTTTATTTTCATATATCAGATTAGGATAAGTGTTATTTTGGATATTAGAATATTTTTAGGAGATAGTAGAATTCAAAGACTTGAATTGGATATTCTTAAAAAGGGGAGAGAGATCAGATTAGGGAGATTACACACGCCTCTCTCCTCTTCTGGAATTTTTCTCTTTTGAGTTTTGATTATGGCCATGAGCGCTAAAACTTATAACTTGGTCGAAGGAAACAGAGCTCCTGATCAATAAAACGTGAGATCTAATCTGTTTTTTTTTTATTATTTGTGTCAATATATGTGAGTATTGGATGTTCTTCTATGCCTATTTTCATGATTGTTTTCATTTAATATAGGAGGCCTACTAGTTTATATTTGTGTAACTATGCTAAGTTAGATATCAAATCCATAATTGTTTGATCCTCTAACTTGTGAGTAATTAAGGTTTAAGAATTTGCTGCGTCAAGAACATTACAATCTTAAGAAGAACATTCAACTAAATTAAATACAACCACTTGTGTTTGTGTTGTTCAGCTTCATCGATTTCTCTAGCCCATAAGGCTGCTACCAAATTAAACCTTTAGTGCTTATCTAGGGTTGTTTAGTAGTAAGATTAATTAGATCGCTTGTTTCCTAATTAACTACAACTAAGGAGAGATAGGAAAATAGTTCCAACGGTGAATACTCAAAGTAACAATTGATATATACTTGCATCGATGATCAGTTGTAAAATTCCGATGGTGGATGTTGACTTAGACTAAGGTTTGTTATTTTGATTGATTTTGATAATTTAATTTGAATTGTTTTTCCTGAAATTGTTTTCGTTTTACTCAAACCCCCATAGCCTTGTTCACGTGACATAAAACTTGGCTAGGCACTCTCCATGGGAATGATCCTTACTCACACTATTACATGTGTTTTTAGGTTTTAATTTTGGTTGCCTGCGACAGCACACCACTTGCTATGCTGCATAGGAATGTGAATACTAGGGGTTTTATAACTTACATAGGTAGGCGTTCTGTGAGAGCAATGGGTAGGCGTCCTATAAGATATGTGGCCGATCAAATTGATGGACATAATGTTAGGTCACTGAATTTACAAAACATGGTTTTCAATAGTGATACAGAGTGTCTTGAGAATTGTAGAATGGATGTCAAATCGTTTGACAAGTTATGTTATTTACTAAAAAGTATTGGTGGGTTAGCATCAACTAGAAATACAACTATAGAAGGGATGGTAGCTAGTTTTCTTCACATAATTGCACACCATGTGAAGAATAGAGTTCTTTAAAGACAAACAAAAAGATCTAGTGAGACAGTTTCATGAAATTTCCATAGAGTGCTGTAAGCTGTGTTGAGACTGCATAGAATTTTACTGAGAAAACCAGATCCCAACCTGGAGAATTCAATTGATGACAAATGGAAATGGTTCAAGGTAGACATTGTACACATTCAATTTATCATTTTCATATTTGTTTGCTTATGACATTATCCATAAATTAATTTAATCTTTCCCTGTTTTTGTTATCCTGTTAGAATTGTTTGGGTGCTTTAGATGGAACATATATATGGGTTCACGTGGACTTAGTTGACAAACCCAAGTGTTGCACCCGAAAGAATGAAATTGTAGCGAATGTGCTGGGTGTTTGCACACTTACGGGCTGTTTGGTTAGTGGTTATAAAAGATTACTCTGGTAATCTATCTTAAAATCAGGATATTACCTTGTTTGGTCATTAGGTGATAAAAAATTACGGTAATCTTCCAATGTCAATAGTGATTACTGTAGGTAAGTTTGGGGGTAATCTTATTACTGACTGAAATGGTGCGATTTTAAGACTACTAGGTAATCCAATTTTTGTTCCCATTTTACCCTTAATTAATTAATATTTCCGACACAAATGCCCTCATATGTCTAATAAATAACAATTAGCCCAACAGTGCAAAATGACTTATGTAACCTCATAAATTAATTTTTTGGACAAAAATGTCCTCATTTTATACAAATTAATCTTAATTTTGTTACTATTTTACCCCCAAGTAATTAAATTTTTGGATAGTAATACCCTTATTCTAAAAATTATTCACATGAATACCACCCAAAACACATAACCACCCAAGATGATTGCTGGTCGTCGGCCACTACTATCAATCGCTGTCGATAGTCATTAGAACGACGCATGGTCAGTTGGATCCACGATCATCTAGCTGTTTTTTACCATTGATCTAGTTGGAAATGACCAGATTGGCGCACGATTGGCCAGATCCGACCAGTCATGCGCCGTTTAGCTGACTGCTAGCGACTGTCGATGTTGGTGGTTGGCAACTGGCAATCATCTTGAGTGGTTGGGGGTATTTTGAAAAATTCTAAACTTTTGTTGTGGTTGGAGTGTTTTAGCTAAATTCTCAAATGTAGGGGGTTAAAAGTAATATCTAAATAATAAAATAGTAATAACATTATTATAATAATGTTTTTTTTTAAAAAGGCAATTCAGTAAAAGCTCTTCTAGAATTCTTTTTTTCCCTTAACCAAACATTTTAATTATTTATACCCACCAATGTAACCCAACATATATAATATAACATTCTCCTTGATCTTCAAGGTAATCTATTCCATTGGTAATTCTATCTTTTTAGTAATAAAACATACCCGAAACCAAACAGGCCTTTATCTATATCTTCAATTACCATAACCTTCAAACCTTTGAACTAAAAGACATTGGAAGATTAACAGCGTGTGAAACAAAAAAAGAACCTGAGAGGTCGGTTAAGCTATGAAACGATTATGTTTATTAGTTAGCCTTTCTCTTATGAAATATGTTGGTGAAATCTATCCCAGCAGCGAAATTGAGGAAAATTTGGATTGTTTAAATCCATATTGAACTGCACCCCGCTGATTTTTGGAAACACTTAAGCCGATTGAATTGAACAAGAACACCAACACCAACACTAGGACAACTCTTTATAATTTATAAAACACAAGTTGTTAAAGCACTCCTAGAAATTCATCAATCATTAATCTAACTTAAAGAAAACCTACATAGTTCCTTCCTAAATTTCTCATAAAACTTATATATTCTATTTGTTATGCCTGGAAAAGTAGGGCTGACGCAGAGCCCTATCAGCGTAAGCGGTCAGACCTTAGGTAAGTCCTACAGCCATTCAGATGCAGCCACGTCACACGCTGATGCAAGCAGTATGCTCTTGCCAGTGTAGTGGGTGTGCGCTAGGCTGGTGAAAGGCTGGAGAAGATCCACGTGTCCAATCCCTGTAAGAGTCGAGTAAATCACTCGATTAGGTGAGTAACGAGACGCAAGGAAGGATTTGCACGACAATCTGACCTACTCCCTGATTTAGTAATCATTACCTCAATTCATCTGGCTATAAATAAAGGGATCCTCTCCCGTTTGTGGGATTAGCTAATTTCTCTCTAGAATAGCATATATACTCTCTCTCTCTTGTAACCTCTTGTAAGTCAGCTCGCTGAACGTGACCTGATCTCAAATATATTAATACGATACCAGTGGACGTAGAATTTGCTTACTTAAGCATCTGAACTACTTTAAACATTGTTCTTCATCTTCTATTCAGTTCAAATACCCCTATACACATGTGTCTTCTAAGCTAGCTCAATATTTCCCATGTGCGTTTAGTTGGTATCGAAATCACGCATCAACAGTTTAGCACCAGAATGAAGGCCTGATTTAGTATTCGTCATTCATCAAGAAAATCTCTAACTAATCGATCCAACAACAAATGGCTCACAGATTCGAATCTGAGCGACCCAATCATGGTAAGGGAGAGATCCCCCAGGTACAAGAGAACACTTCATCTGAAGTGCCCCCAGTCTTACAAAATCTCGTGGGGCATATCCCTTCTAGCTCACAGCTTGATCCAGCCGTCATGAGCTACCTGGAGAGGTTCAACAATACTCTCCAAATGGTCAACCAAAGGTTGGACCATTTGGATTGGGTTGCTCCGCCTGAATCAAATGAGGCGGTGTCACCGCCAAAAACACATGCAGGTCACATGAAAGCACGCAAAATGGCGATAGCCTATGCCGTGCATACTGCAGCGCGTCAAAAGAAGGGAAAACAGGTGACAAACAATGGGCCTAGAGGATCTGAGGGACTAGCGAACACTGACCGCACCCCGGGTAGAATACCCATGGCACACGAACTCGGTGACAAGTCGCAGCCCAAGTTTTCCCATGCCACATCACGCGAGCACTCCCATAAAAGTTCAAGGCGAGGAGATTCCCATTATTGCCAAAATAACGATTCTGATCGTTATCTCGCGGGAAGTTCTCACCGTCTGCATATCGGTTCACACCATTGCGAAGGTCGGGAAAGTTCCCCAAACTAGTCAGCGCCATTGCATGACTCGCGATGGCCACGTGTGTTAAGAGCGGCCAGAACTGCCGGCCAAGGCAAGGAGGAATCCGACCTTTGGACTTTCCTCAACCGCAATCACAAGGGTAGAACCCGCATAGGGGAAAGCAACCCGCAGATGGCTTCGCTGCCTCAGATTGAGGAGCTACAGTGAGCTCTGGATCAGCTAAAGGCTCAGCAAAACGAGAGGGGGCAGGTCGTAGAGGCGTCCCCCTTTTCTTTGGCTGTATTAGCCACACCTCTCCCATTTAGATTTAGAATGCCCGTTATGCGGGCATTCGATGGGAATTCTGATCCATAGGATCATTTGTACGAATTCAACGACCTGATGGAACTTCACCAAGTTTCTAACTTGGCAAAATGCCGATGCTTGGCAGTAACTCTTATATCTTATGCTAAGCGGTGGTTCAGGTCGCTCTCGGCCGGATCTATGAGCTCATGGAATCAGATGAGCTCGACATTCTTGAGACACTTCCAAGAAAACAGGAAGTTTTCAATGCCTTTGAGCTACCTCAGCAACATAAGGCAAGAGAGGGATGAATCCCTCCAATCTTATATCGATAGGTTACATAGGAAACTCCATAAAGTAGCTCATACTCCCGAAGAGTCCGTTCAGACTCTCATCATAGCGGAAGTTCATCCACAGACAGATTTGTGGAAAGAGTTACAAAGGACGATATTTCCCTCACCCGCTTTTACAGCCTTACGGAGAAATACCTCCGTATTGAGAACTCTGTGGCGGCGCTCCACCGCCACGACCCCGACACTTCAGGCAGTGCACCAGGTTGGGGGAAAAATAAGAGGGCTAATCACCAATGGGCTAACAATGATCAGCAAAAAGCAAAGAAACAGGGGTTTGAGCCCAAGAAGTCTTATGCTCTAGTTCCTCGTCGCGATCATGACAGAAATCAATATACCCCTTTGAATGCATCTGTCTCGGCCATTCTTGAAAAGGCAGAAGAGGCTGGCCTGCTCAGAGAACCTGAGCCCATGAAAAAGCCCCCTTCAGCTAGAAACAGTAAAAAGTACTATCGTTATCATCAGGACAATAGGTGTCACACTGATGAGTGCCGAGCTCTCAAGCAGACAATCAAAGATCTTATCAAACAAGGGCATTTCAAAGAATATATTGATGACTCTACTCCCGTAAGGGAGAAAAATCGAGAGGAACCGAGTAAGAAGCATTGTGATCGCAAGGGTATATGTAGAGTGGGGATCATCTTTGAGGAACACACCTCAGGGGAAACTCGCGAGGTGCCCAAGAAAGATATGCTTGCATAACCCATCACGACCCTATCCGTGTGATGAACATGATGTGGCGACCATCAAAGGTTTGCAGAGAGGATGAAATCACCTTATCCGAAAAAGAGTAGTCTGATTGCACCTTTCCCACGATGATGCTTTCATCATCACGCCCCAAATAGGGCGCTGCGACGTCCACAGAATGTTGGTGGATAACAGAAGCATTGTGAACATCCTGTTCCAGCGAGCTTTCGAAAGAATGAAGTTGGATGAGGCCAACCTGAAGCCCGCCTCGAGCCCTCTATATGGTTTTACAGGGGATTACCTGATCCAAAGGGAATGATCTCGCTTTTAGTCACGCTGGGTGACTTCGACGAAGTGACCAGGGTCACTGAATTCTTGGTAGTGGACTATCCCTCCGCTTTCAATGGCATCCTAAGGCGACCTCTACTGAGAAGCTTCAAGGCAGTCACTTCGATCTACCATCTCATGATGAAGTTCCCCACCCCAACGGGGATAGGGGAAGTAAGCGGATCTCAGCGCTCATCTCATGACTGCTATGTAAGGGTAGTACAGATGGCATGCAAGGGGAAAGGCATCCCTTGTGGAATTCCTGAACAGGCAATGGCGATCAGTCGGATCGAACCACAGTCTAGCCCAGCCGAAGATAATATGAATCCACGTATCCAGGAATGCCCTTCTAGTGGGCCAGTTGAGAATTTATCAGAAATGTCAGTTGACCAAAATGAGCTGAGTTGAGTGTTGAGGATTGGAAGCAATCTCAACCCCCAGCTCGCTACTGATCTGACCCACTTCCTCAGAGAAAATATTGATGTGTTTGCATGGACGCATGCTGATATGGTCGGGATCAGCTCGAACATTATGTGCCATACCTTGAACATCAATAGTAAAGCTAGGCCGGTCTGCCAGAAAAGAAGGGCTATGGATCCAGAGCGATATGCCGCCTTGAAAATCGAGGTAGATGATCTCCTCTATAATGGGTCCATCTGGGAAGCGCTCTACCCGAGCTGGGTTGCCAACTTGGTTCTAGTAAAGAAGCCCAATGGCAAGTGACGGACCTGTGTTGACTTCACTTACCTCAACAAAGTCTGCCCAAAGGACAGTTTTCCCATACCCAGGATCAACCAGCTCATTGATGCCACCTCCAGGCACGAGCTGCTGAGTTTTATGGATGCATACTCGGGATGCAATCAAATCCCGATGTATGCGCCGGACGAAGAGTATACCTCATTTGTTACAGATCGAGGGCTGTATTGCTATAGGGTTATGCCCTTCGGCCTGAAAAACACTGGAGCGACTTACCAGCAGCTAGTTAACCAAATGTTTTTCAAGCAGATCAGAAAGTCGATGGAAGTCTATGTTGATGACATGCTAGTTAAGTCGTATGTCACTTCAGATCACATAGAGCATCTCGCTGAGATGTTTGATATCCTCCGGAAGTACATAATGAAGCTCAATCCTTTCAAATGCTCATTCGGAGTATCCTCAAGAAAATTTCAGGGGTACATGGTTAACCAGAGGGGAATAGAGATCAACCCCGAAAAAATGCAAGCTCTCCTCGACATGAAAAGCTCGACCAACTGAAAACAGGTTCAAAGTCTCAATGGGCAAATAGCCGCACTTAGTCGCTTCATATCGAGGGTAACAGATCACTGCTTGCCATTCTTCAACATCCTTAGGGCCAATAAGAAGTTCGAGTGGTGTTACACTTACTGAAAAATTGAGATGAGATGTGTGCTTAGTCATAGTTGTTGGATATGCTTAAATTATAAGTGTTTTTGATGTGTGATGAGATAGTGAAATTGAGTTGAAGTTGGAGGAGTTTTGTATGAATATTTTTGGGAGTGTTTTCCTTGGAAGGAATTATGACTATATGAGGGAGTTTTCCTCCCATTTTGGATGATTAAAGAGAAGAGTAGAGTTATAGATAAGTAGCGCTTTGGTATGCATATGAGTTGTTTGATGAAATGCCTAAGTGAGAAACTGCCCTGTCACAGCCGTGACTTTCTGAGTAATTTTTTGGTATCTTACGGATAGAACTGGGCTGAGACCAAAACATAAACGTTATAGCCCTGTCTCTAAGCTTTAAAACGAGACCAAAACCGTAGCAATCCGATGTGTATAACGAAAGTTATGCCCTTTTTAGTGTGACCTGTGCAGAATGACGATTTTAGAGCAACATTGCATTTGTTCATTTCATGAGTGCATTAATAAGCATGAATCATCCATATGCATTAGTTATACATTAGAGAAAGAGTAGAAAAAGAGTAGATAACTTTGAGTGTGAGCTTTCTTAAGAGAAAAGAGAGAGAAAAAGAGAAGAGAGTAGGTTGTGTGATGGGGAACCCGTGAGTTATGGGTAGAGTATTCCCGCATGTACGCCGCATTGAGAGAGCGGCATGAGTATGAGAGAGAGAAGTGGTGTAGCCCGTGAGAGTGCATGCGGATGAGGGCTATACCCGAGAGTACCCAAGAGAGAGAGAGATTATATACTCACATGGCCAAGGGTTCCGAATCCATGCATAACCGAGTCTGATCGGCTAGAATGAGTAGAAGTCACGTAGAGTGGGAGCGAGTCCCGGCCGTGCCTCCGGTAAGATGAGGCCGTGACTACTAAAGAGAGTTAGTAGAAAAAGTTATGAGAAAGAGAAAATAGAGAGAAGTGTAAGAGAGGGAGTAAACGAGAATTGTAAGGAAAGAATTAGAGAGAGATAGTTACGGGGATAGATGCATAGAGGATTTACTTACTGAGCATTATTTGTGCTCACCCCGTTGTTTTTCATGTTTTGCAGGATCTAGGTGAGGATACGGTCGGATGGACGTCAGCAAGCGAAGGGAAATGGCTACACTGTCCATCTTATTTTTGATGTTTTGTACATATTACAATGTTTGTGAAAAGAATGTTTATGTACCTATATATGTTTAATGAAAGAAAATTTTGGGCCCAACTATTTATGTTATTTTACATGTGTTTTCATTATGTGCATATTTTATGAGTATTTGAATAGAATGGAGTTATTATAAGTGTGAACAGGCGTTTCAGAGCATTAAAGAGCACCTCGAAAAACCACATCTTCTATCCAAGCCTCTCCCGCAGGAAATTATACTCCTGTATTTGTCTAACTCTCAGTACGCGGTCAATGCAGCTTTAGTTCTGGAAGAGAGCGGGGTTCAATGGCCGGTTTATTACGCGAGCAAGCATCTGCTGGATGCCGAGATGCAGTATTCGAAAATGAAGCAATTGGCTTATGCCCTGCTGATCACTTCCAGAAAGTTGCGACCTTACTTCCACGCCCACACAATCCATATAATGACCAGTTACCCGCTCAAGTAAGTCCTCTAGAAGCTAGAGGCATTGGGTAAATTGCTCAAGTAGGCCATGAAACTAAGGCAATTCGATCTGCAGTATAGACCGAAAGCAACCATCAGAGGGCAGGTTATTGCAGATTTCATGGCGTGCTGTCGTAGGCACCCAGAATTAAAACCCTAAAAATACACGTAGTAGTGTGAGTATGGATCGTTCCCACACAGAGTGTCTAACTGAATTTTATGTTATGTGAACAAGGCTGGGGGGGATTTTGGTAAAAACAGAAATAATTTCGGGAAAAGAAATTCAACCTAAATTACCGAAATCAATCAAAATAACGAAACTTGGTCTAAGTCAACATCCACCATCGGAATCTTACAACTAATCATTGATGCAAAAATAAATCAATTCTTACTCTGAGTATTCACCGTTGGAACTATTTTCCTATCTCTCCTTAGTTGTAGTTAATTAGGAAACAAGCGATCTAATTAATCTTACTACTAAACAACCCTAGACAAACGCTAAAGATTTAATCTAGTGGCAGCCTTAAGAACTAGAGAGATCGATGAAGCTAAACAACACAAACTCAAGCAGTTGTATTTAATTTAGTTGAATGTTCTTCTTAAGACTTAACAATTCCTGACGCAGCAAATTCTTAAACCCTAATTGCTTCACAAGCTAAAGGGATCAAACAATTACGGGTTTGATATCTAACTTAACAGTAGATTGCAACAAATAATAAACTAGTAGGCCTCCTAGTAATTAAATGCAACAATCATGACAATATGCATAGAAAAATATCCAATACTCAAAACATAAATTGAACACTAAAAACAGATAGATCTCACAATTTTATTGATTCCGAGGTCTCCGTTTCCTTCGACCAAGTTATGAAAATTAGCCGCTCATGGCCATCATGAAAATCAAAAGAGAAAATTGCAGAAGAGAGGAAGAGAGGCATGTGTGTTTTCTCTCAATCTGATCTCCCTTTAAAAATATCCAATTCGAATTATAATTCTACTCAATCTCCTCAAAAAAATATTCTAATATCCTAAAGTAACATTTACCCTAATCTGATTCTGATTAATTGAAAATAAAATAAAGTCCTAAAATAAAATAGGAAAGTGGTGTGTCCAGCTGTAACTTGCGTGCAATAGGTCTTCAAATCTTCCAATAACAAACTGCCTAATTGACTCGCATGATAGGGCAGAATGTTCCAGAACGTTAGTAGTGCAGGTGTGTCAAATTCAAGCTCAATTATAACCTTGATCCAACAATTATCTCTCCAAACGCAAAACATGAAAGTTTTAGATCTATTTCTTAGGGTTCCACAGAATTTTGAATCATCTCAATCAGAGCTCGGATGAGAGAGTTATGCCCAGATTACGAAGTGATGTCGAAACTGTCTGAATTCACCTAATTAGTTCCGTTTTGCATTTAACGCCTCCATTTGACTCCTAAATCAAAATATAATAATAATGAGTACATTTAGGCAACAAATAAGTATAAAAGACTTGACATTAAGGGGGTAAATATGAAATTTTGCATTCTCATCATTTTCATCTCAGAATTCTCATATTAGCTGATAAAGGAATCCGAGCAACAAGCCAGCGAAGTCACCCAGGAAACTGTTTAGAACCTGTCGACCTGGAGCCTGTATGTCGATGGATCATCAAACAGGAAATGGGCCGGAGCAGGTCTTCTCCTCCTGAGTCACGAAGGGACTCGCATTCTGTTAGGAAACGACCCAGTTACGCAGTGGAAAACAAAAAAAAAACATAAACTCTATGGATCGTTCCTTAGAACCAAGATCCGGGTACAAAAATCACAGTTTATATAAAATAATCAAATCTGCAAAAATTCAGTTCAAGGTTTGAGAAACCATACCCACGTTTGGAGGCTCCACCAATATTGTCTCTGAACGTGTTTGCTACCGATCCAAGTGTAGGATCGAACCGTAGAGGTCCACACGAAGACAATCAACAAGAACCAAGGAGGGATTTGCTAGATCCTCCTTGGCCTTAAGAAATCAAGAAGAAAATCAGTATTTGATTTTTCAATCAAACAGTGAGATTGGCGTGAGAGAGTGTATAAGGGGCTGCTGTGTTTTTTTTTTTTTATAAAATTAAAGAATGAATCACACACTATTCTTTTTATAGGCAAACCAAGTTGCCCTATTCCCACATGGAATGGGCTTGGGCTCCAACCCAAACACCCCATGTTGCCAAACACTCCCAATTTGATATTTTAATTTAATTCATCATTATCTTAATTAAAATCAATTAATATTTAATTAACATTTAACAATAATGATGATTTAATTAAATATGTGCGAACACACATTTAACCGTAATTTCACTTATTTAATTTTTTAACAAATTAAATAATAGGCTACGACCTCAGCAAATTTAATTGCACTGTGAAATTACCAAAATACCCTTTCGCCTAAAAAGACGAAAACGCCCTTCTTTCTTCTTGGCTCTTAAATTATCTTCTATGTGTGTGACCCATAGGCTCCTCATCATACCGGTAGTGTATAGTATCGCGATTAACACCAATTAATCGTCTCACTAATACACAGACCAAGATTGGCCCCTAGCAAGGCATCATGGCCACCCGATAGATTCGGATTCAGCAAAGTAGCTACCTTTCAACGATATGGTTACCGTACAATACGATCCTTTCATCATACGTTATCTCGACGAGACGAAGGCATAGAAATAGTGTCAACCTTCGGTTACTCTCGATATTATATATTCAGTTTCTGGACCAATGACCCGTATTATAATCTGGATAGAGCAACAACTCAATCCCACTGTGGCCACAGTTTTAGTGTCATTGCCATATACTGAATTGCGCCGTGAGATAACTTCTCCCGTACCCGGGAGTGATGAATCCTCTGTCAATCCACCATAGTCTTGATACACTCCTTGATATAGCCAATCACCACCGTACTGACAGCTCTGAATAGAACTGCGTTAGGCTAGTGTCAAACTGTACCAATCGGTGCACAAGGCGCTCCGATGATCTCAAGTCTAAGGATCACATGCACCACCATTCGTTAGAGGATTTGTTCCACAGACACTAGGGTTACCATCCATATGGAATCCTCTGGTGGGTCAATCCAGTGAACTTACTGCGGTATATCCGCCTACAACAAACACCCATGTGCTGCACCAGGTTGTCACCAAACAACCTTGACAAGTGAGATCAGTCACTGCCTTTCGACAGGGTCGTTCAACACTATGATAGCCTTACCGTACTATCTGTGCCCTTACTTCAGAATAATATTGGGGCTACGGACGTTTCTAGAATGGCCACCATATGTGCTCATAGGGTTCTCACTATCAAGATTTGAAACACTTGATACCCTCGTCACGGTTCTACCATTCTAAGGACATATATCAATACATATTGCAATAGTAATGATTTACGCGATATAGAATAAAATGCCTTTTATTATTGATTAATGAACATTATTACAAAGAGTCAATTCTACAATAATTGATTGGCTCTAGGGCATCTACTCTAACACATTCATGGTATTCTATGCTTTGGGTTCAAAGCGACCAACAATGAGGCCGAGTATGAAGCTCTGCTCGCTGGATTGTGGTTGGCAAGAGAAATGGGATCAACCGCGATCAACATCCACAGCGACTCCATGCTAGTTGTCAACCAGATTTTGGGGGAATATCAAGCCAAAGAAGAAAACATGATCGGTTATTTGAAGAAAGCTAAGGCCGCACTCGAGCCATTTAAGCACTTCACGATCACACAAATTCCTAGGGACAGCAATTCTGTCACAGATGCCTTGGTAAAGATAGCCTCATTGTTGGACTTGGATGCGCCAGAGGGCATTCCTATTCGATTCATAGAGGCCCCCAGTATCAGTTCTCCCGAAAAGGTCATGAATGCAACTGAATCAGTCTCCTAAATGACCCCCATCATTCAGTATCTCCGAGATGGGATATTGCCCAACGACAAGGTCAAGGCAAGAACCCTACTAATAAGAGCTGCTCATTACACACTTATAGGAGATCAGCTGTACAAGCGAGGGTTTAGCGCCCTTCTTCTCCGATGTATAACCAATGAAGAAGCAGATTATATCATGAGGGTGATACATGAAAGAATCTATGGTAATCACATGGCCGCATGATCCCTTGCCAACAAGGTGTCAAGGGTATTACTAGCCCCTGATTTAAGAAGACACCTAAAACTTTGTTAAAACGTGTGACAAATGTTAGCGGTTCGCACACGTACCACGAGCTCCTTCTCACTAACTAGTAACTATGTCCAGCCCTTGGTCATTCTCCATGTGGGGAATCGATCTCATCGGACCCATTCCAGTTGGTAAAAGGGGAGTCAAGTATGCGGTGGTTGCAGTAGACTACTTCACCAAGTGGGTCGAAGCAGAGCCATTGGCCGCGATCACCACCAAAAAGCTCAAGGACTTCGTCTTCAAAAATATTGTGTACCGTTATGGGATTCCTCATACCCTTATCTCTGATAACAAGAAGCAGTTCGATAACAAGGAGTTCAAGCATTTTTTGCGATGAGCTAGGTATCCATAAGAAATTTGCCTCAGTCGCAAGATCGCAAGCAAATGGTCAAGTTAAAGCTATCAACATAACCATCAAGCACACTCTGAAGGCCAAACTTCGTGCAGCCAAGGGGAATTGGGCCGACGACCTTCCTGAAGTTCTGTGGGCATATAGGACAACTTCGAGAACCTATACCTCATAAACCCTTTTTTCGCTAGCATATGGCTGCAAAGCAATGATCCCTGTGGAGGTAGGAACCGGTTCACTTTGGATGGACCTATTCAACGAAACAGACAATGAGGCGCTTATGTGCGCAAGTCTGGATCTTGTTGAAGAACATCGCAGCAAGGCTCAGCTAAGAATAACAGCCTATCAGCAACGCGTGAAAAGGTTCTTTGACTCTAAGGTTAGAAGAAGAGACTTCCAAGTCGACAACCTCATTTTAAAGGAAGTCCTTCTCGATACTAGAGAACCAAGTACGGGAGTTTTGAGACCAAACTGGGAGGGCCCATACCGCATTGCTAAAGTGACAAGACCAAGGACTTATCATCTCAAAAGGCTGAATGGTTTTGAAGTACCGCGAGCTTGGAATGCTGAACATCTCCATCCTTGTAAATAACAAGTGTATAATTCTGTTCTTTTGTAATCATTTTCCCATGTATATAATTCTATTCGCATAGACTTTTTCCAATGTCATTGTAAACAGTTAGAAAGCAATCTCATGTATAACATATAGGGTACGAAAATTGTAAGTTCTCGCGAAAGATTAAGAAAGATATGCATTTATTCATTGATAAAAGGGAAAGTACTTAAGTGAGCAGGAAAAAGACTACAAAAGCAGATCATTGATTCTCGTCCCCAGGTCCCGGAGGGGCGACCTCAACATCCTCAGGCTGGTCGCGGATCACCTAATCGAGTGTGAGCTCCTCTGGGACGTGCTCCAGATGCTCCTCTTCCAGGTCAGGTCCTCGAGCAGCTTCCTCATCCTCAGCCCACGCCATGAAAGCAAGTTCATCCCGGTACTCGTCGGGAAGGTTGGATAGATCCATCATAGGGTTCTTCAGTTGAAGGGCGAAGATGGACTGAATCGTCCATTCTGCAGCCCTCATCTCGATCTCCGCCTCCTGCTACTGCATCTCTGCGGTTAGCGAAGTGACGCGATTGCAAGTGAATTGGAGCTCAGCCTTAAACGCTGACCGCTGCTTCTCAATAGTCTCCCACAGCTCACCTCTTTCCCGCTCTGCTCGTAAGGCCTGCTAGGAGGTTGTTTTCAGCTCCCGGTCTTTCTCGCCAACCTCCTTGGTGAGTCTAGCCACTGTCCTTTGGAGCTCATTTATCTCCTCTCCGTGCTTCTCCAACTCGGCCTTCTGAAAGTCCATCGTGCGAAATGCAGCATCCCTTTTGGACAAATGCTTATTCGCCTGATTGATGGATGAGTCTCTGTCTGCTCGTACGACCTCTAGTTCCCTCTTGAGCCACGCATTCTTTTCCCTCGACTCGACCAGTCCCTCAGCAGCCCTCAACTGAATCTTCTACAGGTACAGGTGCATAGAAAGCAGGGTCTGCGTAACGAAGAGAATAAAGAGTTAGTTCGATCCAAAAAAGCAAATATAAGTCCTCACCGAGGACAGCTCGCTTACCTTGCTCAGGTGTTGGAAGGACGTGGACATCAGGTCCATAGGGTTGGAGGCCACGAATTACTCGAATGCCTCCGCGAGCCCGCACTCTAGCAGGGTGAAAACCACCTGTTGCAGATGATCCGGAAGTTGCCCTATCGAATCCAGCACGGGTGTGCCTGTGCCCCCAACAGGTAGAGTTCCCTCCGCTGGCTCTTTGCCCAACCTCCTCCCAGGGACTACGGCCTCCCTTTGCCTTGTTTGTGGACCCCCTTAGGGGCAATGGAGATGCCGGTCACACCCTTGGGTGGCCTTTCCGAGCAAAATGCTTGGTAAGGCTACGACCTCTCAAGTTGAATGCCTAAAGCCTCCATTTCGGACTCTGACTCCTTGGTCCGAATTTGGTTCCTCTTCTTGGGCTTTTGGGCCTTTGTTTTCTGCTTCGGGCAAGCAGCCGCAGGTCAGACTAGAGCACTCACTGGTGTCCCTCCGATGGGGGGACTGTTGGGAGTCACTTTGGCTGGTCTGGTGACACCAAATCGGGGGAAGGCAAATTGCTTTGGTCGCGGCGATCTAGACACCCTTGGAGGCATGGTCGCTATATGCGAACATCGTTAGCAAAACAGTTCGCTACATGAAAAATCTGAAATTAAGCTAAGGTTACGAAGCTTACTTGGTGTGGTCTCTAGGGTTGCTTCGGAGTTAAAGAAACCGTACCTCCAAAAAATTTACGGTTGTCACGAGCAATCTTGCGTCGTGACTCTCTTCGGGCAGAAAGCTGAAGGTAGTGATCCTATCCAAATCCTCGAGGAGCGTTAACCTAGTCGTTTTGTTAACTGCGAAGAAACAAAAAGCTCGTTAACGAATAATAAAAGTAAGTTCACAAACTCAAATGAAAGGAGAACCTACTCGGCTCCTGAAAATGGCAAATGCCATCATGACGAAATAAAAAGAACTTCGTCTCATATGCCCCCACGTTGCTTGGGTAACTATGTATTCCCGCTTCGATGGTAGGTCGCTTGGAGAGATAGTAGGAATCCTTGTCCTTACTTTTTTTTAGAATGTACGAGCAACCGAGCTCTAGTGCGATTAGCTCGCCCAATCCATTTTTGTCGCACGTGATGTATATAGCCACGACTATCATGTACGTGTTCGGCGTGAGCTATAATCGTGCGATCCCAAAATGATCGAGGACCAACCTGACAAAAGGGTGGAAAGGGATCAACCCTCCACTCTTGAATATGTTCTCAGAGATTGCCACCATCCCTCGTGGCAGACTCCGAGCTATGTGTACTCTATCTCGGAAGAACTCCACGCTGAGAGCGTATTGGTCTACCACCCTCTGAATCTCCTCGGCCGTAATTATCGATAGGATCTCTTGAGGGGGACCTGCAGAAGCATCCTGCACAGGCGAATTGGTCCCCTCCTCAATTCTGGTCATTGGGGAGTCCATTCTACTGCGGTCTGAAAAAAGTGACATGCAGGGAATCATTTAGTCCTCATACACTGTTTTGTACAATGACATGGAGGAGAGCAAAAAGCTTCCTCCCTTAAACCCTAGAAAAACCCTAATAGAATAATTTTAGAACCACCATCGAATGGCTCAAACCCAAGGAGAATATTCCATCTCCGATCAACTAACAGCAAACTATCATCGCATAGCAACTATTGAAAGCAAGAAATAAAAATAAGTGGCAGAGAAATCATCCTTACCTCTTGGAATGAGAAGATGAATCCTCCTGCTTCGAATATCAAGCGCTCACCAGTCTGATAGACAAAGAATCAAGGCTCACAAAAATTTTTGCTCTCTCTAAGAAGGTGAGTATTGTGGCATTGCCTGAAGTGAGCTTGGGGTTTTATAGTGAAGGAAGTGGTGCTTTGGTTTATCGAAGTCAAACGACATTTGGGCGGAAAACACATATGACCGTTGATCACGACCACGTGTTGTAAATCAACGAAGAAGAGTGACCATCACGCTTCGAGAAACCAAATCATCGTTCTCTTCCGTTGAAACGCTCAAGCGACGGCATGTTTTCCCTCCTCCACATTAAATGCGCCCACATCCACATTTAATGCTCTGATAGGGAATGTCGTTTCAGCATGACTCGCATTTAATACTCATGGCTGGCACTTATTGCACACAAAACACACCTGTCAGAGCAAAAGATATTTCATTAAATGTGTCAGCTACAAAAGTGCAACGGATAACATCTGAAGAGGTCGTTATATAGAACACTTTTTGTCTTATGTCAGTCGCGAAGCGATGTGACTCTTTGATCTTGTTTTATATCGATTGCAAAGCGACGAGATTCCTTGTCTTCAGCAAAAATTCCACCTAGTGTAATAAGGTCGCGGACCTCTGTCGAAAACCAGTCATCGTTATGGCACTAAACATGGTCTAAGAATAGGTTGCTGACCCTGAGAGTAAGCCATTTCAGGTCGCCTAGATGGAAACGTTTCTTCGACCTCTTTGCGGTCAGGTCGGATCAACCAGTATCTCTTCAAACGTATCAAATCAAGGCATAATACGTAGTTTCCAAGGTTCGATTCTCAAACCTTAAAAACTAGGGGACTTCTGTTATGCCTGGAAAGTAGGGCTGACGTAGAGCCCTATCAGCGTAAGCGGTCAGAGCTTAGGTAAGTCCTACAGCCATTCAGACACCGCCACATCACACGCTGACGCAAGTGGCATGCTCCTGCCAATGCAATGTGTGTGCGTCAGGTTGGTGAAAGGCTGGAGAAAGACTGGAGAAGATCTACGTGTCCAATCCCTGCAAGAGTTGAGTAAATCACTCGAGCAGGTGAGCAACGGGACGCAAGGAAGGATTTGCACAGCAATCTGACCTACTCCCTAATTTAGTAATCATTACCTCAATTCATCCCACTATAAATAAAGGGATCCTCTCCCGTTTGTGGGATTAGCTAATTTCTCTCTAGAATAGCATACTCTCTCTCTCTCTCTCTCTCTCTCTCTTGTAACCTCTTGTAAGTCAGCTCGCTGAACGCGACCTGATCTCAAATATATTAATACGAAATACGATACCAGTGGACGTAGGATTCGCTTACTTAAGCATCCGAAACACTTTAAACACTGTTCTTCGTCTTCTATTCAGTTCAAATACCCCCATACACGTGTGTCTTCTGAGCCAATTCAGCATTTCCCACGTGCGTTTAGTTGGTGTCAAAATCACGCATCAACACTATTGAATTGAACGAAAACAAATTCTTCTGTTGCAACATTACACTAGTAACCTTAGTTTCTATCGATAAGAAAAACGCTTAATTACCAATTCCGTAAGTGGCTGTAATGAATTCAAGTTATTTCTCTCTCGAAAGACAAGTCTAATAGTGTTTGAGATCTCCGTGGCAGATAACGAATTTTCTTAAATTCGTAGTACTATCACAAACGGTGTAAAAAAAAAAAAAAAAATGATAATAATTACTAAAGGATTTTATTTGCTCTTCAGGATTAAGTTCTTTTATTTTTTCATTGTTGGCTGAGATGAAAAATGTTGATTTCCTTAAGATTTTTGAAATAATCTAGTGTGAGCGACGTGTAAACTTCTTGTCCTCCAATTCATAAGCACTATTAGATTACATTTAAGTGACAGGTAGTTAATTTGTGTGTCATTTTATTTAAGTAAATTATTTATTTTACAATAGCGTGACTAATATATACATAATATTCCAATGTACTTGAACTCAACTTATATGAATGAATATATTTATCATTGAAATTTTTTGGTCTTTCAATACATTTTTGAATAGATAAACAACCAGCAACTATACTAGTATTCCAGCCTATTCAAATCCGAGCTCGATCTAAACAAGATTTATTATCAAGTTGATTGCTTTGTTGAAGTTCCAGATACTTCTTATACTTTATTCCAACGTAACCTGGAACCTGATTTTCTCTGTCCATCAACTCTTGTGCTGGGCTGACGATTGCGTCAAGTGATGGTCCATGAGCCATAGCTAAAGATATCCTTGTTCTTATGTTGTTCACAACCGCTCGATGGACAATACTTTTGTACTTCCCATTACTTAGAATCTTTACAAACAAAGTGATTTTATCAGTTTTGCTAGAAACATTAAGTTATATATCTAGCTAGATTTTGACGAAGTAGTTGCTAAAATAGAATGTTCTAACAAATTAACTCACCTCGATATGATCAGCAGTGTTGACCATGAATGAGTTAGAAGAGGCATTGACATTGACCCACTTGCCATTATGTTGCAATTGAAGACCACCATTTTCATTTTGTATTAGGAGAGTGAGGAGCCCATGGTCAGAATGAGGGGGCATGCCCATTGCAAGATCAGGCTGTGGACATGGTGGATAGAAGTTTGCTACCAGGATTTGCAAACCTGAATCCAGATTTAGAGTCTTGTCGATGTAGCTGGCATCTAGGCCCAAGCTCTCTGATATTCCTCTAAGCAATTCCCTCGCCACCTCTCGGGTTCTTCTGCAATACTCCATGGCAATCTCTCTGTTCGAACAAGAAACTATTGTTTGGTTTATTCAAAGTTAGAATTATCACCGTTAATTTTAACATTAGTACTAGTCATCAATTTGCCAACTAGTTCTTTCAATTGACCGTTTTGTTTTCTGAATGATTGTTTATTGTTAGATTTTTGTTAGGAGTTCATTAACCACACTTTGACAGAATCAATAGGCCCATGGAATTATGTCATATAGAAACATTGATTTCAGTTGGAGATGAACACTTAATCTTTTGTTTTGGTTACTCTTCTGTTATATTACTATGACGGGGAGATGTGTGATTATCCGCATCGTTTATTTGCGGACCTTATCCTAATTGATCCTAAATTGGCTGACGTGTTGGTGTGCGTGTGTGACTAAGGTTGCCTCAGCATAAAGCGCTAGAGTTTATTATTAATTTGCATATTAATAGTGCTAGCTAGAATGACTTTTGCGATGAAATAATTCAAAAGAGTTTCAACACAGGATAAGAAATTACCAAGATCATGATAATATTTACTAGATTGGAGTGAATATTTTTAAACTAAATTGTAAACAGATTTAATTAACAAAATTTACCTGAATTCAGAGGGTTTGGCGGGTGAGTGAAACTGAGGATGCACGAAGACCTTGAGAAAATCCCTCCAAAATAAGACCTTATCAACCGAAGCATTGAAACTAGTCCCATATCTTATAGGATCTAACACAGCTTTTCCTTCAAACTCTCGCTTCTCCTCCTCAGTAAGATCGAAAAATCTTTTGCATGTATCCATCATTGACTTAATTAAACTCTCTGGCACACCGTGATTTATCACCTAAATCCCACTAATTCAGTATATTAACATTTCATCAACTGTGTATCGAAAATTTATGATATTGCACATTAAACTTTTCACCAAAATAGTCAAAAGTAAATAAAAAATTTTGTTAACAACGTTCTAGCTAAACCATGAAGAGAGTTATATTTACATATACCATGAAGAAGCCCCATTCTTGGCAGGCTTTGCCAAGGTCGTGGATAATCTTGTACCGTTGCTCTGGACACGAAGAGATAAGCAAAGAGAAATCAATGATGGGAATTGAATCATCCGGTTCAGGGTCTGAAATTGATGATTGTTGATCATTTTGATTTTTTCGGAAAGTGTAAGCTGACGGAATAGAGGAGAGGCCGGGAGATTCAGCTAAATCTTTTACACTGGTCATTTTATAAGGTGAGGAAACCAGTGATGCTGCTGTGGCCATGGAGAATAGAGAGAGAAAGCAGATGTGAGTCATTAGTTGTGCATAAGAGTAAACAGCAGAGGATTACGTTTTATAGACACGCCTGAAAAGTCTTGATTATATGCCGAATCGATAATATATTTCATTAACGAAAAAAAAATTATGAACAGTAAAATATACTATATCATGTCTGTGCAAACTACTTGTTATAGACTTAATCATATCATTCCTCTTTTAAATCCAATTATTAATTAAATAAACATTAAACCACCAGATCTATATACCAAAAAAAAAAAAAAAAAAAAAATCTCGGAAACCAAACAGATACCAAGTTCACAATAACCTACCAAATATAGCAATTCCCACACAAGATGGAACCCGAAATTCAATTCCAATACCCCGAAATAAAGATTTAAAAAAAGAGAAAAGGAAGAACCCAAATCAGAATAAAAAGAAAGTGAGATTACCTAACATATGGGAGGAGAGAAATTTTATTTCTTCAGTTTCAGAGCAAGACCGCATGAAGTGTCTAGAGATTATGTAGTCATTTTCAGTCCCAAGAGAAAGGAGTGGGTGTGGGTTGCTTTTAGTTTTGTGTCGGAAGCAAAAGAAAGAGTTGGTAAGAGATGCTGCCTCTATGGGTTGATTGAGCAGGTTTTCAATTAAGTTTTTGTGTTGTTGATACGGAATTTTGTACCAACCAGCATGATTCGATCGACCGTGCCGGGATTGGAACCGATGTGTGCGTGATTAGTGAAAATCAGCAATGAATATGAATGAAATGAATTAAAAACAAAGAGATTTTTAAAGTGGTTCGGCGAGGTTAACAATCTACATCCACTGTATTTTTGTATTTGCTGTGAGAGCTTACAATGCAATTCTTATCTGAAAATCATAACCGCTTCCCCATCGTTTGAGGGGGTTTTTACACAAGATTTGTGAAAAGAAAAGAGAGAAATTAAGGGGATTACAATTGATCTGAATCGTAATTTCGATATTCTCGTGATTGGGCATTGTGATTGCGCAATGATCGCTGTTGATTGAGTCATTCCTGTAATATCTGGAATCTGAAGTAATCTGGAGATTGATTGAATGATTCCTTGAATTGTTCACGACCGAGCTATATCTGGACGAGCTTATATTGGGTCAATCAATCATAATTGCTGAGCTCATTTTGGATCAAGCTATATCCTCGAGTTAGCCCGAGCTTAGCAGAAAAAACCACATACAACATCTGCCCCCTGGTGTTCGATGCTCGTTTCGGGCTTTGAAGACTATTGCTCGATTTGATGCCAAGCTCGGCTTCAACATTGAGTCTTTGAGTGCATGCTCTACTGGGCTCCTATGGTCGACCTTGTGCTTGGCCGACGTACCTCACACTTGGATTTTTATTCCCCCTAGTACCTGTCAAAATTCAGAATATGAAAAGTCAGGTCATAAAGGTAATTTCTGCATGGTTGTGCTGTATTAAATGCGGCAGCCTCTATCAGTTACATTTCGTCGCGCGTGGGCGATGACAGCTATTCACACGTGAAGTCGAGGTGCTGTGCGATGACAGTCATTATTATAGCAATTTGATGGTTTGTCACTCCTCGCAGATGGTCAACACGTGGCCACATCCATGGGCTAAGATTGCCGATGAATGAAGGGTTAAGATCGACTAAAAGCGGACGGCCATGATTAAACTACACCCCTTTGTCTCCAATGCAAACCACTATAAAAGGTGGCGAAAAACCCTAGAATAGTCACTCCGAAAGTTACTTTGACTTTGGTTCTCCTTTGTCATTGTTCTTACGTCATCGCGGTGGTCTTTCTCACAAGTTTCCAGCACTTTCCTTATTCTGGTAAGGCTTTTTCCCCTATCTTCTTCTGTTTTCTTGATTTTCGCATCATAGGGTGGCTACTGTGGTGGCCACATTGAATGTCTTAAGGTTTTAGTAGGGTTTTTGGTTGCATCTCCAGCGGTCTCAGGTTTTAAAGAGGTTTAACATGGTGGCCACAGGTATCCCGAGTTGGTCGCGTACTTTCGTTGTATTACGCGAGCTATCTCGGTTGCTTGAAATAGAAGCGAGTGTGGAATGGTCGTCGATTTGTTTGAGCTCTGACACATGTTCGCTTCTTTTTTTAGGTACCTAGAAGTCCCTTGAGGTCTCTGAAGAATTCATCGCTTGAAGCTCAGACCCCAACGATGCGGGCTTGTCCATCGTGCTTTGATTCAGCTAGCCCAATCTCCATCGTCTCCAGCCAATAGGCTACGAAGAGAATCACAATCCTTGATTACCCTCAGGGATCTCAAATGCATAAGAGCGACCTACACGCTGCAGCTTTACTTGATGGTTCTGGGGAAATATTCTCAGAAGATCCCCCCACATGGATGGGTAGCAACCTCTGAGAATGTCTTTAGGTGTTAAGTATCCATTCCCCCACACTACTTCATCAATAACATATTGAGGCAATTCGACATTGTTCCTCTTCAACTGACGACCAACTCTTACGTGATCATTATCGCGATGTACATCACGTACATGATCACTGAATTGGGCGAGCCATCTGTCAAAGAGCTCATCCACTTGTACAAGCTCAAAAAATAGCAAGACCAGACGTACTACCTTTCCAAAGTGAGGATAGTACTTTTTAACGGGCTGATCGACGTCCCAAAGAAAGTTTCACACTAGGATTCACAGTTCTTTTTCTACGAAGCCTGGGAGACCGGTGTCTTCGCTATGGAATCGAGTAAGGCTCAGGCTTCCTGTGTATGTGCGAGGATTATTCTCGAGTTGTACATTCTAACTTATCGTCTTGTTTTATTTTTACAATTAACGTCGAGCAGAGTTATCTTCTAGCCGAAGGATTACAAAGGCTACAGCATTTTAGCGATCTTCCAGACAATCAGTGCAACGTCAATGAGCTTCTTACGCGTCCTCACTGAAAGCATACGACTTTTATCGAGACGAGGCCAATTTCTTAGCACTTTTGGAGAAAGGTTAAGTTGTTGCTTGCTCGCGCTTGCTTTCCCGTGTAAAATAGATTGCTAATTCTCTTGCCTTTTTTCTTGCAGACATGTGGGCCAAAAAACCAAAAAAGAAGAAAATGGCTACCTCTATGGCCGCTACAAAGGCTCCGGCTACTTCTAGAACGAAGCAGCTTGTGGAAATTGCAGGCTCGAAGTGTGCCGGTGGCAAGCTTAGGGGAGGCCTAAGTGTGAAAAATCTCATGACTGCCACTAAGGTAGTTGGCGAAAAAAGCATTGCAAAGCCCCAAAAGGGGCTAGCAAAGAAAGTGTCCAAACCAACTAGAAGTTCGGGAAAAAATAAAACACCCGAGCAACAAATTGGCAGGCAAAGAGGTCACCATGCAAGCTGGCAGCCTTCGAAAAGAAGCGGCCAAAGGCTTGGCCAAGAAGAAATCTGCCCTGCTTCCAAGGCATGTGCTTTTGGGGGGAGCAAACCTAGCTTGTCCCTATTTTATTGGAAGCCAGCACGACAGATGGAGAAAGAAGGCCAAGGAAATCACACCTTCACACTCTTGAAGTAAGTCCTTTTAACCAGGAACAAATGGAGATGCTTCAAAAATTATTGTCTCCTCTTCTTTCTACTCAGTCACAAACTGGTTTGTCTTCAAATCATGTCATTGGTCTAGAACCCTAAATCACAAAGGTAATTCTATAAGCATTTTTTGTGTGTATAAGAAACAAAAACAAACCCTAGATTATGGACTCAAGAGCATCTAATTATATAATGGGAGATGCAATGGTTTTTAATACATTTACCTCATGTATAAATAACTTAACTGTTAGAATATCGGATGGTTCACTATCAAAGGTTATTGGTACAAGTTTAGTTGTGTTATCAAAGGATATTACACTCAATTTTGTTGTTCTTGTTCCTAAGTTGGACTACAATTTGTTGTCAATTAGTAAACTTACTAAGGAAAGGAGGTGTGTTACTAATTTTTTCTCCACTCATTGTGAATTCCAAGATTTGGATTTGGGGAAGACGATTGGCAATGCTCAGGAGTGCTCTGGGCTATACATCTTTAAAGAGTGCCCTTATTCACAAGAACAACCTCAAACGGAAATTAGTGTTAGTTATTTTTAAGTATTTCATCAAAATAATGATAATACTATTATGTTATGGCACTATCGCTTAGGTCATCCAATTTTATATATCTCAACATTTATTTCCTTTGTTATTTAATAAAAATCCAAAACCTCTTGAGTGTGAAATTTGTCAATTATCCAAGCATGTCCGATCTCATTTTCCTATTCAACCCTATAAAGCATCTATACCATTTTCTATGATTCACAACGATATTTGGCGTCTGTCAAAAATAAAAAATATAACGAGTGCTACGTGGTTTGCCTCATTCATAGATGATCATACAAGATTAACTTGGGTGTTTCTTATGAAAGACAAATCAAAAACAGGTCAAATCTTTTAAAATCCTAAAGTCTGACAATGTTAGGGATAACTTCAATGCCGTACTAGGAGACTTCCTATAAAAAGAATGGATAGTTCACTTAAGTTCCTATGTAGACACCCGCAACAAAACAAAGTTGCTGAAAGGAAAAATAGACATTTGTTAGAGGTAGCTAGGTCGCTAATGTTCCCTGCAAATGCACCTAAATTCTTCTGGGGGGAAGTCATTCCTACAACATCATATCTTATCAATAGGATGTTGTCTAGGGTGCTAAAATTTCAAACACCATGTCAAACTCTTCTAAAATCTTTTCCAACTACTCGTCTCATTTCCATTGTTCCACCTAAATTTTTTGGGTGATTTATCTTTGTCCATGTCCATCAACAACATAGAAGTAAACTTGATCCTAGGTCACTTAAGTGCATCTTTCTTGGCTATTCAATAAATCAAAAAGGATATAAGTGTTACTCTATTGTCACAAGAAAATTCTAAAATTCAATGGACATCACCTTTTCTTTAGAATCAGCCACACTACCCCAAAACTAATATTTAGGGGGAGAATTCAACTTAGGAATATCAATTTTGGGACTTTGAGTCATTCCTAGAGTCACCTATCACCACAAAAAATAAAAATCGCTCAGTGCCAGAACATCACATCCCTCTAGAGTCACTTAGTTAGCCTCTACCTACCGAAAGCACCAAGTTCATTGTTGACTTGCGGGATACGGAGCGCATCCAAGAGGAAATAGAGGAAAGAGCACTTCCTCAAGAAAATCATGAAGCTGAACTAAGTCCTAATCCTCCCAAAATTTGAGGTAATAGTTCTGACTTAGATGGTTATGTTGATTCTGAGTTAGATAATGAGATCCAAAATATGCCCACAGCTTGGAGAAAAAGGGTTCGGTTATGCACTCAACATTACATTGGAAACTTTATGTCATATGATGGCTCGTCGCCTTCTTTTCATGCCTTCACTATTAGTCCTATAGAGATACAAGTTCCTCACAATATTCAAGAAGCTTTCAAGTGTCCTAAGTGGAAGGTTGCTGTTAATGAAGAGATTTAGGCACTAAGAAAGAATGGAACTTAGGAAATTACTGATCTTCCAGGAGGTAAGAAAACTGTTGGGTGTAAGTGGATCTTCACAATGAAATATATGGTGGATGGTAGTGCGGACATGTATAAAACTCGTTTGGTCGCCAAAAGATTCACCCAATCCTATGGCATTGACTATCAGGAAATTTTTGCTTCAATTGCCAAGCTCAACACTGTTCGTGTATTTTTATCCTTAGCAGCTAACCTTAATTGGTATTTGCACCAATTGGATGTGAAGAACACCTTCTCAATGGTGATCTAGAGGAAGAAGTATATATGGATATTCCTAAAGGGCTTGAGACATCATCTAACTCCAACAAGGTTTGTAGACTTCGAAAATCCTTGTATGGACTTAAGCAATCTCCACAGGCACGGTTTTAGAGATTTAATAAAGCAGTTAAAGGGTATGGATATTCCCAGTGTCAATCTAACCATACTCTATTTGCGAAGCACTTCTTAAAAGGGAAGATGGCCATTATTATTGTTTATGTGGATGACATCATTTGGACAGGTGACCATGAGGAAGAAATCACTTCTCAAACAATTCTTAGGTAAAGAATTTGAGATCAAGGACCTAGGGAACCTCAAGTACTTCCTCGGGATGGAAATTAGTCGGTCAAAGAAAGGCATCTCTGTCTCCCAACGTAAGTATGTTCTGGATTTGTTAAGTGAAACGAGAATGCTTGGTTGTAAACCTACTGAGACCCCCATGGATCCAACAATCAAGCTTGAAGTTAATGATGTGAGTGTTCCTATAAACAAGGGATGGTATCAACGCCTTGTAGGGAAACTCATCTTTCTTTCCCATACCAGGCTTGACATTGGTTTCTCCGTCGGTGTAGTAAGCCAGTTTATGAATTGCTCGATTGAGAGACATATGACTACTGTATACAGAATTTTGAAATATCTCAAGATGACTCTAGGTAAGGGTCTATTCTTCTCAAGAACTTCTAAGAGAAATATCAAAGTTTATTCAGATGCAGATTGGGCAAGATCCATCACAAATTGATGATCAACTTCTAGATATTGTTCTTATGTGTGGGGAAACTTGGTAAATTGGAGAAGCAAGAAGTAATCAGTTGTAGCCTGTAGTAGCATAGAAGCAAAATTTCGAGCTATGGCATAGGGAACTTGTGAAAGAATTTGGTTAAAAGATTATTGTTAGAATTAAAGGTCACCTTGGAGCATCCTATGGAATTATACTATGACAATCAAACCACCATCAGTATAGCCAAGAATCTGGTTCATCACGATTGAACTAAGCATGTGGAGATAAACCAATATTTTATCAAAGAAAATATTGAAGAAGGAATTTTCAAGGTTAGCTACACTCCGACAACTGGTTAAATTGCAGATATTCTTAAAAAAAGCTCTTGCTCAAGTCAACTTTGAAGACTTTGTAGAGAAACTTGGTATGATCAACATCTATACATTGACTTGAGGGGGAGTGTTGAAAGTCAAGTCATTGATTGTTTTATTTGGTTGTTTTGTTTCCTTGTTAAGAGTCTATGTATTAGCTAGTGTATCTTGTTTTTAGGAGTTTTTATTATTTTAGGACTTTTTTTAATTTCTTAATTATTCTTTTTCTTTTACAAGAAGATTGAATTCCTACTTGTCAAATCTTCTTGATTTCTTTTTATTTTTCCCTTTGAGAGAGATTCCTTTCTGTAATTGTTTCACCATTCTAGCCTATTTATTTATGTCTTCTTTATTCAATAAAAGAAATCATAGAAGAAATTGGGTCTGTGTTTCTTCATTTTTCAAGTCTTTGTTTTCTTCAGTAGCAACCTATATTACATCGAATTGTTCATTTCATGATATTCATTTTTAAAAAAATTGTTTCCTTATCAGAAGTACTCATTCTCTCAATTTTATTTTTTAAAGAACAAAAAAAGGGTATCCAAATGCAAGGTGTACAAGTTTGTGCTTTTTAAAATTCAAGCACCCATGGCCTTGGCTTACTTTAAAACAAAACTTTTGGTAAACTCTCTCCCGTTAAATGTCAAATGATGTAAACTTTCGTCTTTTGCTAATCATTTATGTAAATATATAGGATTACAATAATACTAGTCTTACAAACATCTCTCACTAACCCATGTGGTAGCTCGCAATTGACTTGGTCAGATGGGACCCATTTTTGGACAGACGGGACCCATGCAAACTAACTAATTGTAAGCTGATACGTCGCATTTGTAAGAGAAAGTTAGTGAAAAGTGTTTGTCAATGTGGTATGACTCTTAATGATCCAATTGTTGAAATATGATCTCCTTGTTTCAACCATTAAATTGAATTAAATGGAAGGTTATATGTTCAAAAAAATTTGCATCATTTTATAACCTTCCATATAATTCAATTTAACGGTTGACCATATATATATAGAAGATTAGCAACCTCTTAACATTACACTTGTTTTTACAACAAAATTTAACCATTAGATGTAAACCTTATCAAAGGCTGAGATTAAATAATATAACTATATTGAGTTAATAAATTTTAATGTTTTTTTTTTCCTTGGTTTTGACTTTACCACTCAATTTATATATATATAAAGCTGAATACCCATGCGAATTGTTCACCAGGTGGCACGTTTTGAAACTCATAGAATTGTTCCATTTTGACACATAGGATTTGTGATTGTTATATGGTTGAATTTTATTGGAGATGTTGTAGAAGATATTAATTGCTGAATTGGTATTCCAAATCGAAAGGTAAAAGCATTCCTAAAATTGGTTTATTTTGGAGCTCTAGGATTGCTCTCTCTTGCCACGTTGGATGTGTGGTTTAATGAGATATTCTTAACTCTAAAATTCATGAATACCCATGTTGGTTGTTCGCCATGAATACCCATGCGGATTGTTCGCCATGTGGCACATTTTGGAAGATCTAGAATTGCTCAATTTTGACACATTAGACAGTCAAATTGCTCTATCTTGACATGCTGGGTTGGTATATATTATGTCATCTATAATTAATATTTAATAATAATAATAATACAGGTGCATTGCATTGGCATTCCAAAGATGTGAATTAATAACAAGTATACAGGTGTATTGGATTGCTATTACTTATTGCATTGTATTGTATTGGCATTGGAAAACTGTCTTCGTATTTAATTGTGTTGGTATTCGGAAGTTCTAAATAAGGGGTTATAAAAGAGGCACATGTTCAGTTGTGGATCATCGCAATTTGTTAATTGGTGTCAACAATACGTCTGGTCTTTTGTTAATTGTTTATAGGTCATGTTAGTTTGTGTCAATAATATGTCTGTTATTTATGTTTTTGTTGTTGTTTATAGGTCACAGATCATGAATCGGCATGGAATAAGGGCACGATTATTAACACTATTAGATGAGTTGTTATTTTGATTTGTACTTCTGAACTGTAAGTATATCTTTTAACTATTTTAATGTGAAACTGTAAGTATGTCTCTTATCTATTTTAACGGTTATTGTTAGATTGAATGGTTGTTTTTGTTCAGTCAATTTATTTGATTGATTAATTGTATTCCTTCCAAACGGTCAGTCTGTTCCTTGATAATTTTAATATGAAGATTAATTAACTTTTGTTGTTGCCATTTCTAGGTACCAGTTTTTATACAAATGGATAATTGTTTGTTAACGGTGTTGACATGAAGATCGATTACGTTTTATTGTGTTTGTTTCAAGGGGATGAGGATATGTTATTTCGTTTGTAAAGTCATTTTTACATCTTCAAAACTTCTTCGAATTCTGAGATTTGCTCGCTTCTGGGTCCAGGAACTCGATTCCGCTCATTTTTTGCTCAAAGTGCACGTTTTGGCCTAAAACATAAAACATATGAAATTAAGTTGCAATTCAGGCAAAAACGACATAAGAAGTATTCAAAATCCGGCCAAAAAGCCTAAATAAAATAGTATAATCTTCGGATTATCAATCCTCGACTTGTCTAGGAAAGTCGACACCCTGAGGAAGAGATGGCTCGTGAACAAGAGGAGTGGTGACTTCCTCTCTAAGGTCGAGAACCTTAGCTAGTGGAATTATGTTCAGGGGAGTTGGATCACTGACCTGGAGCTGGGGCTCGGCCTCCTTCTTGCCGCCTTTGACCTCTCCTTAGTCCTCGCTCTCTTCCTCAGACTTGTCCGAGTAAACATAGGTCTCCCCCCAGGCTTCGACCCTCATCCTTTTAACTTCTTTCTGATAAGCTCGAGGAAGGAAAGAGACGTCAATTGAAGGATAGGCTTCCCACAATTTTCGAACAAGTAAGACAGATTTTTTCCAAGCCGGAGTAGTAATGCCCTTGTTCAGTTCATTAATCTGAAGCCTGAGCTGTCTAGCCTCAGCTTTGGCCTCCTAGTGACCTGCCACCTCCTGGCCAAGGTCGAGTGAAGACTGTTTGGATTTGGCCTCCCAGCTCGCGGCAGCTTTCTAAGCCGAGGATAGCTCAGAGTTTAGTTTGTTGTTGGCACTCTGCTGCTATGCCAAAGTCTCCGCGAACTCTGTTGCCTTAGCCTCCGCCTTGGCCTGAGCAGCCTCGCTCGCTTTAAGCTTGTCAAAGAATTCCCTTTCCTGGACCTGGAAGGTTGCGACTTCCCCCCTAAGCCGTTCGAGCTCAACAAGCCTGGCCTCTCTCTCATTCTCTGCAAGCTTAGCCCTAGCCATAACGTCTTTCTTCACTATCTTCGCAGCCTTCCATTTCTGGTGATTCATCTATAAAGTGTCGTTGCATTCCTCATATAGGAGTTTGCTCACCATGGCAACTTGAAAAGAGGAGACGAGGAGTCAGCAAGAAGCAAGAATAACTTGCAAAAGAAGAGAGGATGCAAACTACCGGTACCTTCGTCGCGTAGCTATAGGTTAAAGCCAACATCTGGGAGGGAGACGAGTCCCTTACAGCTGCAAATGTTTGTAGGGTGACATAATCTCTAGCCACCACGGCCCCAACACCAATATGGTCAGGAATAGCTTGGATCACTGTGTCTGTTTCCTTATTCTTTGGATATAACCAGATCTCAATGTATCAGCCCAAAGAAGAGCGTACCTCTTTTATTACTGACTAGGGAATTTATTGTTACAGGGTTATGCCGTTTGGCCTGAAGAATGCTAGGGCAACCTACTAATGCTTGGTGAACAAGATGTTCGTCGACCAAATTGACAAAACTATGGAGGTTTACATTGATGACATGTTCGTCAAGTCAAAGGTCATCGAAAGTCACATTAAGCACTTGGGGGAAATGTTTGGTATCCTTAGAAAATTTAGAATGAAACTTAACCCTCTAAAGTGTGCTTTCAAAGTAAGCTCAAGAAAGTTCCTGGGGTTCCTTGTAAATCAGTGAGGTGTTGAAGCCAACCCAAAGAAGATTCAAGCTCTTCTAGACATGAAAAGCCCGAGCAGCATAAGGCAGGTACAGACCTTGATAGGATGTGTGGCCGGCTAGCCGCACTTAGCAGGTTCATTTCCCTAGCCATGGACAGGTGCTTACCATTCTTTGAGACCTTGAAGGGGAAGAAGGTTTCAAGTGAACAAAGGAGTGCGAGAGAGCCTTCTAGGAATTGAAGAAACATTTGGGACAACCTACTTTATTATTAAAGCCCATCTAGGGTGAGACATTGCTATTATATTTATCGGTATCAAAGTCCACCATTAGTGCGGCATTGGTACGCGAAAAATAAGGAGTGTAGTGACTGGTGTACTGTGTGAGCAAAAGGTTGCTCGACATGAAGACAAGATACCCCGAAATAGAGAAGCTTGCATATGCCCTTGTCATTGCCACCAGGAAGTTACGGCCTTATTTCCAAGTATACTCCATTCATATGCTGACAAACTTTCCATTGAGAAAAATAATGCAAAAACCCGAGGCATCGGGCAAATTGATCCAGTGGACGATGGAAATGAGTCAACATGATATCAAGTATATCTGGAGAACGGCAATCAAAGGTCAGGCTTTGGCACACTTCATATAGAAATTCTCTTATCAACTAGAAGGGGAAATAAGTCCACCAAGGGATATCACCTCAGAGGAAAGCGAACAACATAAGCCAAAGCTCGACGACCTATGGCAGTGGACTATGTATGCAGATGGGTCATCAAATGAGAAGGGGCAAGAGTGGGGTTTTTACTCGAAAGTCCCGAAGGAAACCCGATCAGAGTCGCAACAAGGTTTGAGTTCACCACCTCTAACAATGAAGCTAAGTGCAAGGCATCACTCGCGAGGATCCGCCTCACCAAGGAAATGGGGGTAGAGTCCATCAAGATTTATAATGACTTCTAGCTCGTAGTTCACCAGATTACCAAGGAGTATCAAGTGAAAGAGGACAGAATGGCATCCTAACTCCAGATGATAAAGTCTGAGCTTGAGCAGTTCAGATCCTAAGGGAGAGGAATTTAGTAGCCGATGCTCTAGCCCGCCTAGCCTCTGTAATAAGCCAAGAAAAAACTGATTTGATACCAATTAAGTTCCTCCCAAGTCCAAGCACCTCTGTTTCACAAGCACCAGTCTTAACGACAAGTTGTAGATACAGTTGGATAGACGCAATTATTGCCTACCTAAAGGATGAAACATTGCCTGAAGGAAGAAATGAAGCCAAAACACTTCACGCAAAATCAGCTCGATACACGCTCATCAATGACAAGTTGTATAAGCATGGGTTCAATTCACCATTATTGTGATGTGTTAATCATGAGGATGCGGACTATGTTTTGAGAAAGATCCATGAGGGCATTTGTGGGAACCATGCAAGAGGCAGATCTCTAGCATACAAAATGCTTCGTCAAGGTTATTACTAGCCAATAGTTTTTAATGATGCAGTAGACTGTGGGCAGATGCGACAAATATCAGAGGTTCACAGATATTTTGCGAGCTCCACCACAAGAGTTAACTACTTTGACAAGCCCCTAGCCGTTCGGAATCTGGGGCATCGACCTGATAGGCCATTTGCCTCAAGGAAAGGGAGGCGTTAAGTTCACACTAGTTGTTGTGGACTACTTCACCAAGTGGGCAAAAGTCGAGTCTTTAGCCACCATCACGTCGAGCAAGCTGAAGGATTTTATCTACAAAAACATCATTTGTAGGTTTGGAATCCCCCACACTATAATAACCGACAACAAAAAATAGTTCGACAGTGAAGACTTTAGATCTTTTTGCGAACGGCTTGGTATTAAGAAGAGCTTCATTGCTATTATTAGCCTCAAGCCAACAATCAAGTAGAGGCTATAAACAAAGTTATCAAGCACACCATAAAGAAGAAGCTCGACACTCTAAACGGAAGATGGGCTGAAGAATTGCCCGAGTCTTGTGGTCTTACAGAACGACAGCCAAAAGCTTGACAAGAGAAACCTCATTCTCTCTATCATATGAGTGTGAAGCAATGGCCTCAGTTGAAGTGGGTATCAGTTCGTTCTAAAGGAAATTTTTTGACAAAGACCTTCTCCGCCGGTGGCTAGACCTATTTGAAAAGCATTAGGTCAAGTCTCAATTAAGGCTCGCTTCGTATCAGCAACGAGCCAGACGATATTTTTAGCAACGAGCCAGACGATATTTTAACACCAAAGTCAAGAACAATGACTTTGAAGTGGGCGACCTAGTTCTCAGAAAAGTTGTTCAGGGTACCCAAAACTCGAACTTGGGGGCACTTGGGCCCAAATGGGAAGGTTCATTCAAGATCTCCGAAAAGCTTGCACTAGTAACCTTCCACCTGGAACGCCTCAACGGCAAAGCAATACTGCGAGCCTGAAATGCCAAGCATCTACGAAGGTATTACCAATGAGCAGCTCAGGTTTCACTCATGTTTTATTCTTTTCAGTCATTTATTATAAGGTCGTTCACGCCAAAAAATTTTATCCATAAAAGAGGCATTATTCATAACTTTTCTTTGTTTGCCATTTTTATTTACTTGTTGTTTAGCATTTATCATTTATTGTTGCAAAATCGCGACCCATGTGAGCGCATCCAAAAAACTTAGAGTCAATAGTTCGGAAAAATGCAGCTTAGCTCGATAAGCCATGCCAAAATCCAACTAATTAAGGGTGAAATACCCCAAATCGATGAAGTTACACTTGGAAAAATTCAAGTAAAACACGTCGAGGGAAATCGGTCATAAGCCAGTGACCAAAACTCGAGATGAGCAATAAATCCAAAGTTGTAGTTGTCGCATAAAATTTCCTCGCATATATTCAAAAAGTTCCTCAAGAAGCGAACTATGAATAACTTGGAGCAAATTCGAATTTTTTATGATAAGTCCGATTAAGATGATTGAAACGACTCTGCAGAAATTAAAAAAAAATATTGCTCGACAAAGACATGCTAAAATACCTTTCATTGATTATAAAGTTTGATTACAAACTTAACAAAAAAAAAAAAGATACAAAAATTTTTCTTAAGCAAGTGGAGGAGCAGGGGTTTCATCGTCGGTTGGACCATGAAGCTCGTCGCCAACTAGGAGAGATGGTTCCTCAATGGTAAGAGTGACGGCAGCCTCTTCAGGGTTGGTGGCACATCTTTTGGAGCCTCGCCCGAAGGAAGATTGCCAGTAAATGGGGGGGGGTGGAGTGCAGCTAGAGGAGTCGGATCCTCGGCCTCTTGCTTAAGGCCAGTTTCCTCCTTGCTTTCCTCGACTTCTTCTTAGTCGTCACCATCAGGCTCGGAATCAACCGAGTACACATAGTCATTCCCTGAGCTTCAGTCCTCATCCTGTTGACTTCTTTCTGATAAGCTCATGGAAGAAAGGAGAAATCGAGGGGTGAGCTTCCTACAATTTTTGCACAAGAAAGATCAACGTCTCCAAACCTGATTGGTGATGGTTTCATTCAGCTCCTCGATTTGAAGCCTGAGCTGCTCAGTCTCAGCCTCGCCATTTCATCGACCTTCTGCTTCCTAGGCAAGGTTGAGCGAGACTTGTTTGAACTTTGCCTCCCAGTCCAAGGCAATTTTTTGAGCCGAGAAGAGCTCGGAGTTCAGCTTATTATTGGCACCCCGCTGCTATGCCAAACTCTTCTCAACCTTAGCCACTTTGGCTTCAGTCTTTGCCCGCATGGCCTCACTCACCTTAATTTTGTCAAGGAACTCCCTTTCCTTGACCCCAAAGGTTGCAATCGCTTTCCTAAGCCGCTCAAGCTCGGCCTGTTTTACTCCTTTCTCCTTCTCTACAACCTGGGCCCTAGCCAAGGAATCCTCCTTCACTGTCTCCACTAGCTGCCATCCCTAATAAGTGCCCTCCAACATGGGATAACACTTATCATATAGAAGTATGCTCGCCACAGCAGCCTAAAAAAAGTGGGTGAAAGTCAACGAGAAATAATGACAGCATGTATTAAAGGGAGAAGGAGCAAACTGCTAGTACATTTGTCGTATAACTACACACCCAAGCCAGATCTGGGTGGGAGACGAATCCCTAACACCCGCGAAGGTTCGCGGGGTGATGCATCCCTAGTCGCTGCGGTCTCAATACTAATATGATCAGGGAGTTGATCGATTAATGCATCGACTGTAGCTCAAGTCGCCTCATCCATATTTTTAAGACGAGTTGGATTTACTTTCCACAGTAACGGAAGCTTCGCCAGTGGGAACAGACTTCTTCTTGGCCAAATAATTGGCCACAGATTTCTTTGGGCCGCCAGCGTGCCCGACAAACTCCTTGCTCGGGATTATCTGCTGCTCGACCATCTTCTGTTTTTCCAAGCCCCCTGAGGCTTGGTCGATTTCTTCTTGCCCAAGCCATCATATTGCTTAGGTGCTTTATGTTTCCCCGAGCCTCCAGTTGGCTCGAATGCTTTCTTCGCCAACCCCTTTTGGGGCTTGGGGGCACCTTTCCCACCAATACCTTCGAGGCAGTCGCAAGCTTCTTCACACTTGGGTCTTCCCCAAGTTCGCCCCCACTTCGCTTCATGCCAACAACATCGATGGGCTGCTTCGTGGCCGAAGTAGCCGATGGTTTCTTGGCAGCCACGTAAGTTGCTGCATTTTTCTTAAGACCCTTTGGTTTCTCGGCCCACATATATGCAAAAAGAAAAGAAAGCAATAAGCGACATGCCTACATAAAACAAAGAAGCGCGAGCAAGTGAACACTTACCTTTCTTAAGAATAGTAAGGAATTTGGCGTTATCCTTGCAAAAGCCATATGCCCTCAAGTAAGGAAGTGAGATGATCTCGTTAATGTTGCACTGCCTATCGAAAAGGTTGCTAAAGTGTTGAAGCCTCTGTAAGCTCGCAGCGGGGAGAAAATTCTACTCGACATTAATAGCAAAGCAAAGAAGTTCAATTAGTTTAACCATGGAGTTTGAAAACGACCTTCACAAACACTGGGGGTCGAAGTCTTACTAGCTTCCGAAGCAAAAATGTTAGTCTCCCTGGCCTTATAAAAGAAAAATTAAGAGTCCCAATGTGAGACCTTCTTTGGAACGTTGACCAGGCCGTTGAAACGTATCTTCCTTACCTTGGAAAGGTAGTACATCTGGTCTTGACCTTTCTTTAATCTATACAAATGGACGAGCTCCTCAATAGATGGCTCACCCAGCTCGGCAATCATGTACGCTGTTTACAAACGTATGATAATGACGTATGAGTTTGCAAACAGCTGGAGAGGGACGATGTCGAACCGTCTCAAAACGCTGTCGATTAAATGGTAAGGGGGAATAGACACCCCACATCTCAAAAGGGTCTTAGAGATCTCCACCCATCCTATGGGGGGATTCTTCGGTGAAAAGTCCCCCGGAACCCTCAAGTTGAGTTAAGGCGGATAAGTCTCTTTTATGCGCCTAAGATCCTCGACACTGATCGAGGATTATGGTTCCTTCCGCAGCCTGTGAACCAGAGACCGCCTTGACTGAACCAACTCCATAGAAGCATGATTGAACAAGCCCACCTTGTTAGGATCTGAGCTCCGTGTGATGACCTCCTCGAAAACCTCGGGGATTATGCCCCCAAGGACTATAAAGCCCGTAGAGGAATTGAACATGCGATCAATCATATAGCTGTTGGATGAAGATGTGACTGTACCTAAAACAGAAGTAAACATGTGTCAGAGCTCGAAAAACTCAGCGACCTATCCACACTTTGCTTTCAGTTCAGGCACTCGAGATAGCTTGCGCCAGACAACAGATGCACGCAACCTACCTAGGATTCTGGCGGCCACCATGATAAACCCTCCTTAAACCCAGGACCGTCGGAGACACACTTAAAAACCCTAGTAAAGCCCTAAAAGAATCAATGTGGCCACGGAAATGGCCATCCTCAGTCACAAAAATTAGGAAAACAATTATAGGAAGGGAAAATAAACCATACCGAAACAAGAGAATAGGATGAACTTGTTGGAAAAAACACTGTGAAGACGAAGCAACAGTGACGGAATGGGCAAGAATGTATGAGAGTTTTTTGCAAGATGAGTAAGCTTTCTGACGAGTTCACCCACTTTTATAGTGGTTTGCATGGGAGACAAAAGGGCAGGGCTCAATCGTAGCCATCGATCTACAATGAATCT